>NC_141689.1:963794821-964995638 GCF_964263255.1 Lissotriton vulgaris
CAACAACATTACTATGGGTAAACCAGACAATCGTCAATCCAAACTGTCCTTTGAATCCACGGCTAACAAAAAGGGGACGAAGCACGCACTGGACACTGGGGGTTCACAAAGCCCGTCGACAGCAGAAGCGAGCTCCAGCTCTTCCACCACAGATATACAACAGCTGGTGCAGGAAATGAGGCAGGGATTCGCCACAGTTGTGGACAAGGTAGACCGTATGTCATCTAGAATGGACGCTATTGCACACAAATTGGATGCACATGATGAGCGACTCAAAGAAACCGAAAGACGAATCTCTGATAACGATGACACCACAGCCACTCATACCACACAGCTCGCGAGAATGGATAATATCGTTAGAGTAATTGCAGCTAAGAACGAGGATTTGGAGGCTCACTGCTGGCGCAACAACATCCGCGTAATAGGAGTGATGGAGTCCACAAACACGGGGCTATTTAGAAAAGATACTCCTGGCTGCGATTGGGCCCGAGGCATTTTCCAAACAATTCATAGTCGAAAGAGCACATCGCTCGCTTGGACCGCGACCTAAACCCAGAGCCCCACCAAGACCCATCATTGCGCGGCTCCTTAACTACCGGGACTGCGATGTGGCGCTAAGAGCAGCACGCACTAACCAAAATCTATCATGTGAGGGCGTTGGCTTCTCAATCTATCCTGACTTTACGCCGATAGTGCAGGAACAGCGATGTAAGTTCCTGGAGGTTAAAAAGAATCTACGTGCCCTACAAATCGACTATGCACTATTGTACCCAGCGAAGCTGAGAGTGACCCACCAGGGGAAACAACACTTTTTCATGAGTCCGAAACAGGTGGAGGATTTTTTGAAAAATCTGCGGCGGGCACGGCAAGGGAATGGCAATCGCGATCAAGACAGGCAGGAAGACGAACAATCGCTAGATGGTGATCTCTGAATTGGCGGACTGGTCGATGGGATACCGTGTTGTCCCGGTGACATTCCCAATGCGGTCCATACGAGGACTTCTATCGAGTATGGGGGACGCTGCAGGGCCGGAGTACCATGGACGGGTATTGGACTGTTGGTGGTAATGTAATCCAGGCACCACCCCCTCCCTTGATTAAGCCCAAGCAGGGCCGAACAGGATGGGGGCCAAGGCGAAGGGGTGGATATGTGCATACCTTAGATGTCTCCCATAGGGAATTCCCCAATGTTTATGTTTGGTACACTGCAGATACTGGGGTGTTTAACCAATGTTGTGGGAGGGGGGCGGGATGGGAATTCTGGCAAGTTGGGGATGCTTCAGTAGGAGGAGGGTGGGAGAGGGCTCGCCGGGAATTGCATAGCATTGCATGCTGTAATGAGAAGTTATGATTTTGTTTTATTAGATAGACATAGTTATAACCTTAAGTTGTATGGGATAAGTAGAATACTCTTGAAAGGGAAGTTAGGGCCAGATAAGACGGAGCGGAGCACAGACCCCACGGGGCATGATTGCGCGATTACGATTCACGTTGCTGTGCACAGAACGGTAAGGGTCAAGCCACACTTGCCTACCTCTCGCTATGAGAGTGATACCGGCCACTCAGATCATGTATGATGGCGCGTACTGAATTAAATATCATGACATGGAACGTTCGAGTGCTGGGAGATCCGCGCAAAAAACGCCAAGTATTGGCGTATCTTGACAGACACCACGTACATATAGCTCTACTGCAGGAAACTCATATCAACCCCCGGACCAATAATATCTTTGCCTGTAGATGGGCTGACCATACTAATTTCTCCTCTTACTCCACTTATGCAAGGGGCACCGTCATTCTCATAAAGAAAGGGACGCGGTTCACTGTCCTCGGTATGAAGGTGGATACGCAAGGTAGATATTGCATGACGTGGGGTCGGATGGGACACCTGTCGCTTACATTGGTGTGCTGTTATGGCCTGAATACAGATGATCCCATATTCTTCACTTAACTATGGGCCGCTGTTGTAGACATAGGATCGGACCCGCTTACATGGGGAGGCGACTTCAACATAGCCAGAGACCTGGCGATTGATAGATCACAGCCTAGCCCACATCATTACACTCGCACACGCACCGAACTACACGCACTGCCACAGGAACATTCACTAATAGACGCATGGCGACACTTGCACCCTAACGAACGAGAAGGTACGCACTACACAGCTCATGCTGCGACATGGGCCAGGATCGACTATATATTCCTATCGACAGGTCTGTGTCCAGGACTCGAGGCAGTCACACACCTTGCTAGAACATACTCTGACCATGCACCTGTTCGCCTTACCTTGACAGGTGACGAACTAGGACCACAAAGGTCGAGCCGGAGACTACAGCCCACCATGCTCTTAGATATGGTGTTCCAAGAGGAACTCCGAGAAGAGGTGTTAGACTTCTTTAAACGCAACAAGGATACTGTGAATAGTGTAGAAACCATCTGGGAGGCGTTCAAGGTAACACTGCGAGAGATATGTATTGCAAAGGGATCTGGGGTACTAAAAAGCATTCAGCGCTCATTGACTAAACTTGAGCAGGAATTGAAGGCACTAGAGCACTCCCTGATTACCGGACCGGAAGGAGAGACCTATTCCAAAGAGATGGAGAAAATCTCGGATTATAAAGAGGAGGCAGCCGGGGAAGTGAAATTCAGGGGGAAATACTGGACGGCACGACGATATGGAGAGGGTGAAAGGCCAGGGAAGGGTCTTGCCGCGACGGTTAGACTAGAAAGACCCATAAATGTGGTAATGGAGATTGAGGACTGTGAGGGGAAAATGCACAGAGACACTGCACACATTCTAAACTTCTTTACTCGACACTATACAACCCTATACACATCTACGAGAACTTGCTCACTCAAATTCTCAGGCTACTTGAGTGATGTGATGTTGGGTTGGCTTAGTGATGCCCAACAGCATTTTTTGAGCGCCCCATTTGAGCTGGACGAAGTGCGTGACGCAATTATGCTTATGCAATCTGGCAAAGCCACTGGTACAGACGGGATACCGGTGGAATTTTACAAAACTTATATTGACTTTATGGCCCCAATACTACGGGAAGTATATGAAGACGCGCTGGAGGTGAGACATCTCCCCCCTTCCATGAGGCTGGCCATCATTTCTTCATTGCTAAAACTGGGCAAACCACCATAGAGCTGTGATGAAGCACATGGGATTCCCACTAATCTTTTTATCCTGGATCAAACTCCTATACGACACATCCACAGCTAAAGTCCTGATAAATGGGAAACTGTCCAATGAAATCCCGATCTTGAGAGGCACGAGGCAAGGATGCCCATTATCGCCTTTCCTTTTTGCGATCCCGGTGGAACTGCTTGCGGCTAAACTGCGACAACACCACAATGATAAGGCACTGAGGTGCAAAATGCGACAAATACTGATATCGCTGTATGCAGTTGATATTAAACTGTACATAAGAAATTTGAACCCCATTTTGAGAGAATTCATAAAATTTGGTAGAATGTCCGGAATCCAGATTAACTGGGGAAAATCCTGCTGTTTCCTTCTAACGGCAGGGACGACGGCATTCCAAATGGACTACCCCATACCATGGTGTGAGGACGATTTCAAATACTTGGGAATCCGCATTACGAAAGATAGAGATGAGCTGTTGAGGCTGAATTATGGGACGACTATGACCCGGATATCAGACAAAATCTCACAGTGGATTACATTACCACTGTCCATGTCGGGGAGGGCGTCCCTCATAAAGATGGTCATTCTACCGCAATTATTATATCTTTTCCTAAATATATCTTTCTTCCCCAGGAGGAATTTTTTTAAGGTCTTGCAGTCCGAATTGACCCGGTTGGTCTGGGGTGGCAAACGCCCAAGGCTTGTCTGGGAGGTGTTGACTCACCATACCTCCAAGGAGGATTCGGGATTCCGGACTTTGAAATGTACTACTACAGTGCGCAAGCCCATTACGCATATTTCTGGATACATCAGCCCCGATACATGCCTCAAGTAGCGGGGGAACACTGGCTGGCCTTAGCGGTACCCATAGAAGGAGCACAATATACACAGACAAAAGGTAGGGACAAAACGCCGACCACTGTTATGAGCACGGTGAATGCATGGTCTTCCCTTGGGAAGATGCTGGGCATGACCATGCTATACTCCCCCCTATTGCCATTAAGCTACCACCCTGCTATGCCTCTACTCCAGGAAGCACTATTCTGTAACCTTAAGACGCGCATACGAGTCACAACTTGGGGAGATCTGTATCACGAAGGCAAAGTCCAGACACTAGAGCACCTCTTTGCGGGGGTGACTAGAACATCCCTGGACTTTTTTTATACATAAGACTCCGACAGGGACTGAGAGCTATTACTCCAAGCTTCCCCGATGAACCTCCAATCTTTGAGCCCCTACAGAGGATTTTGCAGGGGGAACGGGCAAAAAAATTGGTGTTGGTGATATATAAAACGGTACATGGATTAAGAGATCGCCCAGACCCCATTGCTAGAGCCAAATGGAACCAGGACCTGGGGATAACGCTTACTGACGAACAATGGAACTTCTGCGCGCAGCAGACAGAGAGGGTGTCCGCTAACAGTATACTTAGAATAATACACTATAGATACCTACATAGGCTTTACTGTACACCCGCACGGATGCACAGGCATAACCTGCGAGACACAGATAACTGCAATAGATGTCATGCTCCAGGAGCTGATTTTCTACACCTCTCATGGAGCTGCGAGAGCGTTAGGGTGTACTGGACACAAGTCTTCAGCACGTTATCCACAATGATAAATACTGTCATAACTTTATCACCAGTTGTTGCACTCCTGGGACACGTCACACCACTAGCAGCAGTGAACCATAAATTTGTTGCTTTTGCACGGCTAATGGCAAAACGACGGGTGGCTTGTAGATGGGGACGAGGGAGGGCACCTAAGTTTAAGGATTGGCTGAATGACCTGATTTATTGTCAGGAACAACTATTGACATATGCTGAACTGTTACCTGTGACCTCCAGACCGACCGACATCTGGGCCCCCTTGAAATGCTACCTGCTAGGGCAAGATAGGTCTGATACCCCGACACAACAATGTGCATCTACTTAATATACCCGCTGATCTTGTTGGAGTGACCGCGGCACATACAATGGCGTGATGATTGAAATGTACAAAAATAATGATGTGAAATGGTGTCTTGTCGCTCTATATGCCCCAGGACGCACTACTTATGACCAGTATTTGTTGCCATTTCCATTGCTCATAATATGCTGTCTGTGCACTGTGTTTGTTATGATAACCTATTATACTGTGTATCTGCACCGTCTTTCTTACTTATGTACTCTACGCTCTACAAAACCCAATAAACAAATTTAAAAAAAAGAGTAGTGCAGAAAGTGGGAAGAGAGCTGTAGAAAGAGGCTAGAGAGTTGCACAAAAGGGAAGAGGGGTGCATAAAGAGGCAGGATGTGTGCAGAAAGAATTACAAAGGTGCTGAAACAGGCAAGAGATGTGCAGAAAGAAGCAAGTGAAGTACAGAAAGAACCAACTGAGTAGCAAAAAGAGGTAATAGGGGTGCAGAAAGAGGTAGGAGAGGTGTACAAAGTGGCAAGAGAGATACAGAAAGAGCCTGGAGGGGTGCAGAAAGAAGGAATAGAAGTGCAGAAAGATGCAAGAGAATTGCTGAAAGAAGCAACAGAGGTGTAGAAAGAAGAAAGAAAAGTGGAGAAAGAGTCAAGTGAGGTGCAGAAAAAAGCATGAGCAATGCAGAAAGAACCAACAGAGGTGCTTAAAGAGGCACAAAATGTGCATATAGAGCAAGAGAAGTGCAGAAAGAGGTAACAGAGGTACAGAAAGAGGCAAGAGATGTGCAGAAACAGGCAGGTTAGGTACAGGAACAGGGGTGCAGATAGAGGCAAGAGAGGTACGTAAAGGGAGAAAAGGGGTGCAGACAGGGGCAAGAAATCTGCAGAAAGAAGCAAGAGAGGTGCAGAAAGATGTAAGTGAGGTGCAGAAAGAGGTAAGAGATCTGCAGAAAAAAGCAACAGAGGTGCAGAAAGAGGCAATAGGGGTGCGAAAAAAGGAGAGAGAAGTGTAGAAAGAAGCAAAAGAGTTGCTCAAAGAGGCATGAGGGGTGCAGAAAGAAAGTAGAGACGTGCAAAAAGAAGCAACAGAGTTGCTGAAAGAGGCACAAAGGGTGCAGGAAAAGGCAAGAAAAGTGCAGTAAGAAGCAACGGATGTACAGAAAGAGGCAAGAGTAGTGCAGAAAAAGGGAAATGAGGTGTAGAAAGAGATTAGAGAGTTTTACAAATGGGGAAGAGGCGAGCAGAAAGCGGCAGTAGGGGTGCAGAAAGAAGCAACAGAGGTGTCAAAAAAGGCAAGAGAGGTACAGAAACACGCAATTGAGGTACAGAAAGAAGTAGCAGAGGTGCAGAAAGACGCAAGAGAGGTGCAGAAACAAGAGAAGTACAGAAATATGAAAGATAATTGCTGAAAGAAAACAACGATATTTAGAAAGAAGCAAGAGAACTTGTTGAATCCTTCCTCACCTGAACATTCAGTTAGTTCTGCCGGAGAAATCCGAAGAGAGTTCGAACCCACTCTTAAACCTCTGATCCCACTTCACTGAGTAATAAACAGTGTGTGAAGATAAGAAGCCCAAGGGAAGGGGGAAATTGAGAAAATACCAAAAGAGAGAGAAACACTGCTTCTCTTGAAACATCTGCTGGAAGGGAGTTTTACTTGCTGTATTATCTAGCAAAAAAATAACCAAAACAAGATTTGTACTCGAGTTTCTTCTTCTTATAGTGAAATTAACATAGTTGCTAATACTCTATACACATATACCAAATGTACCTCTCTATCTCTGGTCTTTTTCTATTCACCAGATAGTTTTCTTGAAAAGGTAGCGTTATCCTAAATTCAGTTGAAGAAAGAATAACGATTAAATATTCTGTCACTTGCCAAATTATACAAACTTATATGGGAAAAACATGTGTCATAACTTACTTCTCATTTGACTTGTATCGTACATTAAATATCCTGGATTGTTTTGGTCACAATGCACTATGTCCACAATCTGTTACATTAGCGCATTGGTACATGCAAAGATCACTGTTCTAAAGAAATAATACCACAAAAGTCCCTTATTTTGATAAGGACTAGAACACCTGTCCTGATAGTCTTTGTGGTTTCAAGTTCGTTAAATAATGTCTTCTGCAAAGAAAGTCTTAGTAAATCAAGGTTTCAGCAAAATCAAAAGAAAAGGAAGATGCCTCAGTGTTCTTTTAAAGTTCAATAAGTATACCAAAAGTTTCCTTTACCTTTCAATGCTTCCCTTGGCAATAACCTTCAAAATGTACTTACTCAAGTGTTTTTTCAATATCTGAATGTTCACCTTTGGTTTTTGTTGCAGGTCGTTCCGATGTGAGCTGGGGGCCGGAAGTCAGGAATTATCGGAAGAGACAGGGAAGGTAATTCGAGCCGGACCTGAAGACTCGAAAGAGAAGATGCCCCAGATAAATGAAGAGCCTCGAAGGAGGAGAGGGTCAGTCGAACGAAGAATTCCAGGAGCAGGAATCAGGTACGTCTAACGGGATCTTCGAGTGAGTAGGATTGTCCGACGAGCACAAGCAATCGCTAATGCTCCGGACTTTCTTTTATAGGCGGTAACAGGTGGGGCTTCACATGCGCTGCACGTTGAAACGGTCACAGATGTAACATGTGCCGCGCCCAATTAAATATGCAAACGAAGGACTCTACAGGAATTGAATGTGGCAAATAAAGCTTGGCAAGAATAAAACAAACCTTGGTAAAAACACTTAATGTGGCAAACATAGCTTGGCAAGAAAAAAACAAACCTTGGCACATTGGAGTATCGTGCATTACTATACAATCATTAATTAAAGCCATGGTAGTCATGAGATGTTTACAATTCTAAAGCATTCAGTCATTGTGAGGAAAAGGGGCAAGCTCTTTGTCTTGAACAGGTCTCAACAGAAGTGCAGTAAGAGGCAAGTGAGGTGCAGAAAGAAGCAAGAGCAGTGCAGAAAGAACCAATAGAGGTGCACAAACAGGCAAGAGGGATGCAGGAAGAGGTGGGAGGGGTTCACAAAGAGGCATGAGAGGTAAAGAAAGAGGCAGGATGGGTGCAAAAAGAAGGGAGAGAAGTACAGAGAGAGGCAAGAGAATTGCTGAAAGAAGCAATAGAAGTGTAGAAAGAAGCAAGAGAAGTGCAGAAAGAGGCAAGTGAGGAGCAGAAAGAAGCAGACAGCAGAAAGAAGCAAGAGAAGTGCAGAAAGAACCAACAGTGGTGCAAAAAGAGGCAAGATGGGTGCAGAAAAAGGTAGGAGTGTGCACAAAGTGGCGAGAGAAGTACAGAAAGAGGCAGGAGGGGTGCAGAAAGAGGCAAGAAAAGTATAGAAAGAGGCAAGAGAATTGTTGAAAGAAGCAAGTGAGATGTAGAAAGAGGCAAGAGAAGAGCACAAAAAGAAAGAAATGTGCATAAAGAAGCAACAGAAATGCAGAAAGAGGCAAGAGAGGCATAGACAGAAGCAAAAGAGGCTTGCACACAATTAGTACCAATTTAGCATGCACATTTATCAATAAGTAACAGGTGACCATTCTAGGTTTGCATAGGGCCTCCCACCACGCGATAACACTTGTCTCTGCATTTTTTGTAACGTTTGAGCTAAAAAAAAGGCTTTTTTCTAATCAAATTTGCAGATTAGGGAGCAGATGATGAATGATGTGGCTATCGCAGAAAATGTATAAATGTGCGAAAGTCAGTGCAGCCAAACAGTCGCATAATTCCAGTGGTCCTGCTCATAACTCTGACTAGGTCCACAAGTGCTCCTCAGTGATTCCTTCTTTTTTTGTCTCACTGAGTTCATAGTTGAGATTCTGTCGAAATGAGGAAGACTAAACCTGAGGTTACTACTCCACAACAAAGACTACCATACCACATAATTACACTCCATAACACATAATCTCACTCTACATAATTCCTATACAGTTAGTACCACATACTTTCTATTCACATAATTTCACTGCACAACATACCACATAATTCCACTAAACACAACGTACATCCACTCCACTCCAAAAAACATTAGTAAAAATCTTTTACATTAACAATGCCAATATCTCAAACTCTCGCAAATGCGAAACCTATTACATTGCAAACACTTCTTTAACTAGTAGTCGCGCTTGCAGAGTGGTGAAGAAAGGCTGCTGGGCCTCCAACCAGCACTCAGGAATTCAGCTACATAGGATTCACATGAGTTACCATAAGTGCTTCTTGGCCCCTAAAGTCCATCAGGAATAAAGTGGACTTCATATCCCATCCCGTAGCAGGAGGCACATTTGCAGATTGGTGGAGAAAGGGGCCATGGTCTCTGAAGACGCCTAAGCAATCCTACTGTGTGGGACTTTCTCGAGGTAACAAGAGTGGTACTGGGCCCCCAAGGACATCCTTGGGGGCCAACTACCCCTCCTATTACCTCCAGTATGTACCACACAGCAGGATTGCTAAGTTCTCATAACAGGCCATGCCCCCTCTGCCCACCAATCTGCAAATGTGCTCCCTGGCATGCTCTTGGATGGGGATTGAAGTCCCCTTGGCTGCCGGGGGTCCTTTAGGGTCCAAATAGCCTACCTCTTACTTCCATCAAGCCCCACACAGTGGGATTGCTGAGAGGTGGACACAGGCCATACCCCCTTACTCCACTACTTTGCAAATGTGCCCCCTGGTGTGTTCTAAGTTGGGGGATTAAGTCCCCTTGAATACTGAGGGTCCCTGGGGGCAAACTAGCCCACAAGGTACCTCTAGTAAGTGCCACACAGCTGGATTGCAGGGAGGTGGTCTGAGGTCACGCCCCCTTTTTATACCACTCTGGAAACGTGCCTCTTGGTTCACTGCTGCTTGGGGGATATAGTCCACCTGTGTCCTAAGGTCCTCAGGACAAAAGAGGACCTCCTCGCCCCACCAGCAGTGCGCCAATAGGCTCACTTTTTTATTGTATTAACACCTGGGGAGGTGGTGGCTTCGGGGGGGCCCCAACCCATGTTAATTAATGCCCTGGGGAGATGGCGGTACCCGGGGCAGTGTGGGGGGAAGGAGACCCAAGTAAAGAAATTTTAAAGGAGAAACCCTTTCAGAGAAAAGGGATGGGGTTATTAGATGCTCTAAAAAAACAACAGTTCCCTTTTCTTAAGTTTTTAAAGAGGTATTACTACCTCTGAGGGATTTTCTACCAGCAGGTTAAGGATGAACCATATAGTGTATTCAGGGTTGCATGGAGATTAACAAATTTACAAAAATAACAGTTTTCACAAGCAGTCTATCTAAGATTATTGAAAACCTCAAAATACAAGAAATGCATACAAAATGACTGCACACTAGTAAACTAATGAGAATATGCACACTCACAGGAAAATTTCATTATAAAAATATCTTTATTTGATGATCTGACCGACCATTTGATTAAAAACAGAATAATTCACATTTCTTCATTAGAAACATTAAAATCTTTAAAAAAAAAACTGAAATGTGTCGACGCAGCGTTTCGGTGATGTCAGTTGTCACCTTCTTCAGGACAGTATTTCAAATGTTAAAATCACTACTTGGTAGTTCATTGATCGCTTTATTCAATGCGCGATTTCTGGAGTTTTTACCCTTTCAGTACAGTTTCTTAATTCTGTGACCTTTCACTTGAAGATAGGGTTTCCATTTCCCATATGGTTATTAGGGTCTGAAAATTGTTTTTTCTGGATTATTTTTATTACAATCCTACGGTGGACGGTGGTATTTACTCCTTGCCCAGCCGAACTTGGGGGAAGTTTCCCTTGACGAGATGTTTTATGTATATCTCTGTTAGCTCGCACTATTTCTTGGGAGGCGGCTTATGTTTAAAACTGGACGCTCATTTGGTTTGTTTTTAGAGGTTTCTCTGGCGTCACGAGTGGGCATCTGCACCGACCGTCTCACCGGGCCGGTGAGACGGTCGGTGCAGATGCCCACTCGTGACTTCAGTGGAAGCAGCAAAGGAAACCTGCAAGACAAAAATGAAACATAAGTATGTGTGCTATGTGGAAGAGGTAAAGAAAGCTACTTCGAATGAAAGGACCATAGTGAAAATGGAAGGGAGGGAAGCGGGTGGAAGGGAGAAGGGGAGGGAGAGTTAAAAGAAGAGAGGGAGGAGGAGACAGAGCGTCAGCCTATTGCACTCAGCCCTTAGTGTTTACCCTCCGTCACCTGTTTGTCTAGGACGCTGGGGTCTACGAGAAAGAGTGTGGTTAAGCGTAAAATTAAATACATGAAGCCAGAGATTATGGGCCATATTATGAAGGAAGCTCAGGTTTTGGTGTGATCCTGGGATTCTATGGGAATTCACAAGGGCATATTATCAACCCCTTATCGTCGCTTTAGCTGCAGTTTCCTGTAGCTAAAGTGGTGATAATGTTATTGCCGTTCTTTGATAATATAGTCCTACATTGTTAGCTACGGGAACATTGCTTGCATGCACTTGTGCACCCAGGGGGCTGCAACTCAGCCCCTTTCCCCGCATTGTGCTCAATTGCAGGTGTTGCACACTGAGGCTTCACTGCTCACCTGCCACCACTGGTGTGTCCCGCGATGTGTTGGTGCAATCTCCGAGTCTGGGGTACGTTTGTATGGTAGACCAGGTCTCCATAATGGAACGGTGTCTTGATATTGCCATGGAAGGTGTTAGAATGCTCAGAGCATCATTGCGGGGAGAGCTCCAGCTCAGCCCGTTTGAGCCAATCAATGGAATTTCTGTAAAGGGAGAAATAATTTAATGGTGGTAACGTCTGGAGGTAAATGAAGGTTTATTTCAAGCTTGATATAAAATAGGAGTTGAGTGCATCCCTCGTTTTTGAAGTACGATCAACTAACTGTTAGTGGTAATTATGGATCAAAGAGGAGTTGGAGTGCACGAGAATACACAAGGTTAAATAATATTATGTTATGGCAAGGTTTACATACAAAGGAATAGAGCGAATGCTAGAAGCATAATGTTTGCATGTAATGCAGTGGCGGGAGCCTGTGTGCATGTACACTCAGTAAGGAGCTCACTACAGTATCCTAAAAGCTAATGCCACATGTCTGTAGGGCAGCGCTGCCCGGTGGCTCAGGTCTAACGTTCGGTCCTGTAGGTCCTTAAAATTAGACCGATGTGAATGAATGAGGTCAGAGATCACATCATTACGGACAGCAACATCGTTTTTTCGCACATGCGCTCTCAGGGTGACACACCCCACCCCTTCTGCAGAACCGCCCTCAACAGGTGTCTGTAGGGCAGCACTGCCCGTAGGCTCAGGCCTACCATATGGTACAGCAGGTCTCTAAAATGAGACAGAGAGGTGACTGAATGAGGTCAAAGATCACATCATAACACATGGCAATATCACTTATTTGCATGTGTGCAGTCTGGCTGATGCATTCCACCCCTCTTGCAGCACCGCGCTGAAGAGGTGTCTGTAGGGCAGCACTGCCTGCTGGCTCAAGCCTACCGTATTGTCCAGCACGTCTTTAAAATGAGACAGAGATGAGACTGAATGAGGTCAGAGATGACATCATTACGCACAGCAATATCATTTGTTCGTACCTGCGCAGCGAGGCTGATGCACCCCATCCCTCTTGTCGCGCCATGCTCAATTGGAGGTCCTGTGAACCTAGGCTGCTCTGCTTACCTGCTGTCATTGGTGTGTGCGCACAAAAGGAGATAGGTCCTTGACGGGGTTGAGAGAGGGCTGGACCCTATATAAATCTAGCATACAAAAACTTGCCCCCTTCTCAATAAACTTTCGTGTGAAGACCAAATAAACAATCTCATTAAATCTGGTCCGGTATATTTATTTATACCTTTTAGTCTTTTTCTTTATGCAAAACAATTTTTATAAAAATGGCAGAAAGAGAATACAAAATACAAAAAATTATTGACAATCTTATTCAAAAATACTTGACAAAAATGCTTTACAAAAATATTCAAACGGAAAAACATCAACATTACATCCAACAAACAATCTACATTACAGTATGATAAATCTGTAATATATTAAATCATTTCATAATCAAAATTATTTTCATGGAAAGAGCCAAATTATTACAAGAGCGAAAAAAGCATATATCAGTTTTATTCTAGAACACACTAGATGTTGTAATTAGCTCTTGCTGGGTTTGCCGACGCGTTTCAAGTTCGGACCATTAATGTCCAAACCATCATCAGGGCTCTGCTATTTATCTGGTAGGATGTAGAAAAACAGAGTTTTAATACAACCAGTTTGCCTCTTTCCTGTAATACCACCGTTTGGATAAAAATAATAAAAGTACCTGTATCTTCCTACGTGGTTGACCTTATTTGGCTTCTATTAGCGGACCCAAATCCTGTCTTCGGGTCTCAACTGGGAACACTTTTGCACAAAAACAATCTAGGGATTGAGTGAAAGATTTTACATATTTACTAATCGTGGTCCTAGAGTTTAACGAAAAATCTCTTAGAAATTTTAAACAGCCCATACCTTAATCTAAGCGGTCTTGCAATGCAAAGAGGGGGGGTGGAGGGATATCTTTCTCTTGTCTTTGAACCTATATAAACAACACATGACCTGCTTGTGGTACCCCATTGCGTTTAAATGGAAATTAATGTACTGATATAGATCGTGTACTTTTCATACCTGGACTGCAGGCCACCCCAGAAATTACTTCCTCGTCTCAAATGATGCTGTCTACCTGTTTGGGCAATATGACAACTGAGTCATGACAAACCAAACTCCACAATACATGGGTGACTATTCACAATATGGGGAAAAAATATTGACTGCATAGAATATCGAGTTTTTTATATAGAATGGACAGTACATCTAATTTCAAAAATATAGTGGTGCAGAATATCGAAATTCAGGTAAGAAATACTGATTTCCATAATATCGAAGTTAGTAATATCAACAGTCACAATATAGTTGTTAAAATATCTAATTGTGTATAGTGTTTTAAGTGTTAGTATGTGTGTTAAAAGTATGTATTATTTTTGTAATGTATGTTCGAATTTCTTTAAAGTAAGAATGTTATGTTATTTATTTTGTGTATTTTAATTCCATAGCGGGTTGTGGGTTTATAGGGGAAAAAGGGTGGGAAGTAATTTAATTATAGTAAATTAAATGTTAATGTTTAGGAATTATTAATTATTTTTAATTTAATTTTGCGTTTTAGTTCAGTAGCGGTTGTGGGTTTATAGGGGAATAGGGTGGGAAATAATTTAATTATAATTAGGTAAATATGTATTTTTATTTATTAGTATTGGTAATTAATTTATTGTAATTCATTATTAATTGGTAATTAATTTTTATTAATTGACTAATTGATAATTATATTAATTGTATTAATTATTCGGAGCGGGTTCTGGGTTTATAGGGTAAAAGGGTGGGAAGTAATTTAATTGTAATTTAGTAAATATTGTTGTTAATTAATTATTAGGTAATTACTTTTTATTAAATAATATTTATAATAAGTGAATTATTAAATATTTTGTGATTGGTAATTATTTAAATTACTTTTTTTTATTGGTATTGATAATTAATGTAATTTAATTTAAATATTAAATCATTATTTTCCCTATTTTTGCACTCACTGGCGTGGGAATAGTCCTTTTTAGCCCTACTCTATCCAACACTTTTCCTACTGTTGCACTCACTGGAGTGGGAATAGTAATTTCTACCCCTACGCTATCCAATACTTTCCCTACTGTTGCACTCTCTGGAGTGGGAATAGTAATTTTTACCCATAGGCTATCCAACACTTTCCCTACTGTTGCACTCACTGGAGTGGGAATAGAAATATTTACCCCTACGCTATCCAACATCTTCCCTACCATTGCACTCTCTGGAGTGGGAATAGTAATTAATTGTTACACCTACGCTATCCAACACTCTCCCTAGTGTTGCACTCACTGGAGTGGGAATAGTCATGTTTACCCTCCCACTATCCAACGCTTTCCCTACTGTTGCTCTCACTAAAGTGGGAATAGTAATTTTTACCCACCTGCTATCCAACGCTTTCCCTACTGTTACACTCACTGGAGTAGGAATAGTCATTTTTACCCTTCCGCTATCCAACGCTTTCCCTGCTGTTGCACTCACTGGAGTGGGAATAGTAACACTTTCCCTACTGTTGCACTCACTTGAGTGGGAATAGTAAATTCTGCCCTTCCGCTATCCTACGCTAAAAATATTGAATATTTTTTATTAATATTAAGTTAATATATATATATATATGTATTAAAAAATAAAAATACATGTTTTTATTACATTAATTATTTGTTAATTTTAAGGTTATTTAAGTATTTTTAATTATGGTTTAGTTATTTATATTTATTATTTCATTAATTTGACATTACTTTTAAGTTTTTTTAAACATTTGTTATTTTAATAAACTATATTATTTACAACAATATTTTGGATTCAACATTTTAGTACTTACCTGTTTGTAGATAGGAATTCGATATTCTGGTAGTCAGTATTTTGTCACCGATATTTTAGAAGGTCGATATTTAGCTCCTCGATATTCTGTCAGTGATTGCAATACATGTCACATCTAGGTGCTAAACTTATCACAAAGCTGCTGCTAAAGTGGGCACAGCTGGCAATGGCAGCCCAGATAGATCTTCTGTAGGATCCTCCAGTGAAATGTGATTAGTGACTTTTGTGGGGTTGGATAATCAAAGCATCTTTGTGGTCCAAGCAAAGGAGGTCCTAAAAAGCACTTGTGACATGCAAATAGTGAATCCCATTGCAGTGTAAATACCGTTGATGTCCTCCCAGATGGCCAGGCATTGAGTTTTCACTAGCTGGCTATTTGCACCCCATGAAGCTCAGCGAAAGGTTGCCCTCCCTAATAAGCTCCACTTTCCCTGCCCGCGCATATCTCACCTAGCATTAAGATGGAGCTAGATTGTTCTCTACCTAGAGAATTGCTCAGGAATTTGAATTTTTCAATTTCTGCTATGTAACTTCTTGTTTTACACAGAAGTCAGAGACCTCCGCCTACAACACAGATCTATCCACTGTAGGCATAAGCATGTGGGGAAAAAGATGGAAGTCTAATTATACAACATACCTGGAAGCATCTGTGTCATGCCAGTGGTGCCACATATCACTGAAAGGTCTCATGTACCACTTGGGAATGGTTTTCCGTTATGTAATCTAATGCATGTTGGTAAATATTTGTCCATGTGCCATGTATATTTACAAAAACAACTAGGAAGGGGTGATGTTGTATATGCAGATGGGACTGTTTTATTTTATTATGGGAGAAGGGCATGTTATTCTCATGTGCTGGTTTTGTTGTATGTCAGTAAGTGTGTTCTTGTGCATGATTTTTGGGTATGAATTAAAGTATGATGTGTCTTTTAGTGTGTTTTGAGGTCAGAGACCTCCGCCTACAACACAGATCTATCCACTGTAGGCATAAGCATGTGGGGAAAAAGATGGAAGTCTAATTATACAACATACCTGGAAGCATCTGTGTCATGCCAGTGGTGCCACATATCACTGAAAGGTCTCATGTACCACTTGGGAATGGTTTTCCGTTATGTAATCTAATGCATGTTGGTAAATATTTGTCCATGTGCCATGTATATTTACAAAAACAACTAGGAAGGGGTGATGTTGTATATGCAGATGGGACTGTTTTATTTTATTATGGGAGAAGGGCATGTTATTCTCATGTGCTGGTTTTGTTGTATGTCAGTAAGTGTGTTCTTGTGCATGATTTTTGGGTATGAATTAAAGTATGATGTGTCTTTTAGTGTGTTTTGAGGTATAGAGGTGAGATGAGCCATATGTATTATTTATATACTATATAATGTATTAAACATTTTCTTAAGTGTAATCAATCAATCAATTAATATGTCTATTCTGTTAAATAACCTCACAAAAACAGTTAATAAAATAGGAATCACATAAATAAATCCAAAAGCTCATCAACATATTGTTCCCAATAAAATTATAGATTACTTAATTAATTAATTATAGATTTAGAAACATTCATTAAACTTTTTTACTTTTTTTTGTGCACTTATGTGTTAAATCGTGAATGTTTTATTTTTAAAGATTAGGCTTACTAGGTTAGCAAACAAAAATATGATCAGTAGAAAACTACATCAGTGACTCAATTTGAAGAATCATCAGATTCAAATGCAAAATATTTATGTGTACACTTTCTCATGTGAAATTTAGCAGCACTTGTGAAATGCTTTCTGAAAATTTTTCTTGAGGGGTAAACTATTTTTTCTAAAGGAGAACCTGTTTTTCTTACGCCTGCCAATTTTGGGGATGTTCTCATTTCACTCTGTAGTATCTATGATTAGTGCTGGGAGCAGAGTGTTATGTGCCTCCTATGTCATTCCCTTCTAGAGGTTCTGTGGTTGCTTGGTAGCCTTAATGTTGGGATTGTATTGATTCAAAGGCACTGTGGGCGGTTGGAGCTGGTTGGGAGGCAGCCTGTGAAGTGCTGTCTACCGTGTAGGATTACTGGAATAAATCTTCAAAATCAACTCTGTACCTACGAATTTACTACACACTCCCATATCACTCTGGAAAGAAATCTACTCCTGACCTTTATAGAAGTAGAGCTCACACTTGTTCATGATGCGAAGTTATTTGGCAGGAGCTTCTGAATATCCACAAACAAGATAGACATTCATTCCTGTTACACTTACTTCCATCGATACTCGTAGATTTACTCCCTCAAAAAACGTAGTGAGAATAAATGTGCCTATTTGGAAATGTGTTTCTTTCACACATAAGTAAGGTTGTTTATGCATGTATATTTGACTTACATCTACAGAGAGCATTGAGATATGGGCCCTGTTAGAGCAAAGTATTTCCATTTTGCCTTATCAGATACTTTAGCTGACTTTCATTCACTTTTGTCATGATAGCCCAATTTTACCAACATTTTGTAATGTGTTTCTGTTGCAAAAAATCTATAGAATTTTTTTTTTTTTTGTTATTTACTTTCCAGCACAAAACTCCTTTGTCCCTGGAAAGTTGCGCTCTGCTTTGCATTACTTAGCATCACTAGGGCGTTACATCGGTGGCACATTGCCACTTTGATGCAGTCGTTAAAGAGAAGAAATACGGGGGGCGTGGCTAAGGCGCCAGCAAAGATGGCGGGGTGACAGAGGAGCTCCCGTTGGCAACCCCCATTTCTGCGCAATTTCTGAAATCTCGGCGGGGGTATTTCGAGTCGGAAGTACCTTCGCTGACAGCGCGACATGAGGTGACTTCAACTGACTCTTTATTTCTCGCCTCCACCGACTTCCCTGTGCCTGAAGGGAGGAACTTTAATCTTCGCTGCTCCGGCCGCCATTTCACATCCTGAGGCGGCAGTTCCCGTTTCATACGCAGTGTGCACCTGACCTTCTGGACCGCTCCCTGGGGTGCTGAACTGCTTACCTTTTCATTTCAAAGCCAGGTGAGCCGGTTCAGATACATACCGCCCTGTGGTCAGTGTGCTTGCTGATTTGCGGTTTGCGGTCCCGGTTTTTCATTCCGGATCAATTTTGTTTATCCGTGATGTTGCACTACCTGACTTCGTGAAGAAACTATTCTCCCTGAATTAATTGATTTTTGCTGCTTTGTTTTTGCGCTGAATTAAAGGAGGCCCTGCATATTTGTCAATGTTCTCCCTTCTGGATTGCTATTTTCTCGCTTAAGCGTTTCATGGCCCTTGGTGCTTAGCAATTATCTACCAACTGTCCATTTTCTTGCATTGTGAGGCACTTCTATGCTCCTGTGACCTGGTGGATGTCTTCCTGCTTCTCTTTGTGGCCGTGGCCTCACAGTATGTTTTTGGCAGATTTCATTTACCACAGCTTGCATACTCCAACTTAACCATTCTACCTTTTGTGATTTTTGTGTCCCCTCAGAACATCTGCCATGTGGTTGTGTCTTGGCTCTGCTTCTCCCAGGCTACGTAGGGGATTTCGTCTACTATATTCTCTCTGCAACCTTTTGGTGCACTAGATGACCTCTGGTTTTCTACCTTGTGTCAGGGTCGTCATGCTTATTTGACGTTTTTCTTCAGTCTTGACCTTGGGCGGCCAACGCTTCTACTCTCAGCTCGCTGTTTCTTCTTTATACATGGGGAGACTTTGTCATTTGAAATTGTCTACCACGACAAAAGGTCTTACCAACTCAGACTCGGATTGTCCTGCACAGGATATGGAGGAAGTAGCAATGTCTAAACCTGAATCTAACCTGGGGGCTATCTCCAAATCTCATACTGGCAGTAAGCTCCCGACCACTCTGGCTTCTTCAAAACGCCTCAAAAAGGATCCTCCTGCCCCGGATACCACACCTGTTACATCCTCCCTGGATCTTATCCTGGAAGAGCTGCGAGCTCTGAGACCTTTTATGGAACCAACGTCCCAAACATTGCAGAATATGCAGGAAAAATGGGAGACCCTAGATTCTCGAGGTTCACTTCTCAAACAGTCATCAGAATCTGTACAAAGCTCCTGTTCCCGGATCCCCTCCATGGCAGCTGAGATCCTTCTTCTTAAGAGGCAGACAGAGGACTTGGAAAACAGAAACCGTAGAAGCAACCTTCGCCTCTACGGCCTTCCCGAACTTTCAGAGGGGTCTAATCCTACTGCTTTCTTCCAATCTTTCCTTCTGAAAATTCTGGACGCTCCTGCGTTGTCTTCCATTAAAATTCAACGAGCACATCGGTTGGGTCCTAGACTGTCTTCTAAACCACGTGGCGTCATCATGTTATTTCTACAATATACGGATCTTCTGCAGGTGCTCTCCGCCGCCAAGGTCAAGAAACAAATTCTATGGGAGGGTCATCATCTTTACTTGTCGCAGGATGTTGCTAAGGTCACAGCTGATCGTTGGAAGTGCTTTCTGGACATGCGACCTCAACTGAGAGCTCTTAATGCTAGATATGGCCTCCTTCATCCGTGCCTTTTCAAGGTCACTTATAAAGAGAAGACCACTACTTTTGATGATCCTGCTGTGCTGCAAGAATTTCTTCATCCACATGGATCTAGTGCCATGGACACCTCCGGAGCAACCTGATTGGTCTTCTTTGTACCTGACTGGTCTTAATCCCTTGATCTCTGTTTCAATTTGTACCTCATCGGTTTCCTATCGTTTTATCCTTTTATACTAACCTTTGTTTTTTTTCCCCTTCCTATAGGTTCATTCCCGAGCAATCCATCCCATCGTTTCTTCTGTTAGCCTCTCATATTGCCTTTCTTGTTGTCATTTTGCAGGCAGAGGTCTAGATGCGGTTGCCTCCTGCTGTTGTCACCGCTGTCTCTGGTACCGTCACTCCCTGTTTTCGCGTTTGTCTTGTAAGTAAGTTTTTTCAGTCGTCTTTCTGGACTTGTACTGTCTCTATGTTCTTCATTTCTCGCTTCTTTTTTTTGCTCTCACTCAATGCTTTCTCTTATCTCTCTTTTTTCCTTCTTTTTCCCCTCATCTTTCTTCCTCATCTTTTATCTCTTTTGCTACAAAACCTTTTATCTGGTTTCTTTCTCTGTTGAGTTAGTGAGCATGTTTCTGATATATTTACTCTTGTTGTATTTCGTTCCGTGGTACTACCTGGAATGTTAAGGGTTTAAACAACCCAATTAAGAGACAACGAGTATTGTCACATCTTGCTAGACTCAAAAAGCGATGCTGCTTTCATTCAAGAATCTCATCTCTCAGAAGTGGAAGCCTTGAAAGTTAAACGTTGTTCGGTGGGACATGTTTTCTTTTCTCCCACTGACACCAAAAAGGGTGGGGTTTTGATTTTATTACAAAAAAAGTTAAATGTCTCTGTAATCTCCCAGCAGTGTGATTCCCAGGGTCGTTGGCTAATTATTGATAAAATTCCAGCTGTGTTCTTTATTATTTATGCCCCCACTGGTGTAGATAAGATTTTTTAGCCCTCCATATCTGACAAACTCTCCTCCTTATCTGATGATATTATTATTTTTGGTGGCGACTGTAATCAGATTTTAGATCCTATCCTGGACCGTTATTCTAAAGTCAAGTTTTCTTCCTCGAAAATGCACTCCCAATTTGTTAATAACATTCAAAACAATGCTTTAGTGGACATTTGGAGACTATTCCTCTGCCCACAACTCCCAATCACATATTGATTACCTCTTTCTTAGTAAATCCCTAACCCAGCATGCTATTCACTCTGATATTGGTTCCATTCTGATCTCTGACCATGCCCCTGTACTCGTTGACATCAACCTCATTCCCTTCTCTCCTCAATCTGGCAGATGGAGATTTAATAACTCTTTCCTCCGTGACCCCATTTTCAGTACAGAATTCTCCAAGTTTGCCTCGGAATTCTTTGTACTTAATCAGACTCCCGAATTTTCTTTTGTCACGGTCTGGGATTCTTTTAAGGCAGATTCTAGGGGTTTTATTATTAATTATGTATCACGTAGGAAAAGAGTTAACAAGGCTAAATCATCTCTCTTACTCGCTAACATTAAGCAGCTTGAACTTGCCTATCATGCCTCGAACACTGAATCTTCCCTTAAAGACCTTATTGAAGCTAAAATTTCCTATAATAAATTCACCACAAATGCTGCGTCGAACTTATTACTGAAATGCAACACACGCTATTACGGGGGTCAAAACAAAATGGGAAAATGACTTGCCAACTATTTAAAAATTCGGAAGGAAAGAATAAGAATTGAACTAATTAAGTCATCAACTGGAGATTCCTTATATAAGGATAAAGACATTCTAACTGAATTTATGCATTTCTATAAAAATCAATACACTCCGGAAATTGTTCCCTCTTCGGCCGATATTCTTGCTTATTACCAGTCTATTTCCCCCCCCTCCCTCATTACATGTAGACTTCGGGTCTTTGGAATCTGATATCTCCCTTTCGGAAATTTATCACACTATTTCCAAATTACTTCACGCTAAAGCTCTCGGCCCCGATGGGTTTACTATTGAGTTTTACAGTCATTTTGCTTCTCTTCTCTTACCCAAACTCTTACTTCTGTTTCAATACCTCCAGGGTTCTGGTTCATCGAGTGGGTCCTTTCAGCAGGCCTTAATTTGTTTAATCCCTAAGGAGGGTAAGGATCACTCTCTTTGTAAAAATTACCGCCCCATCTCCTTAGTGAATACAGACTATAACATTATGGCTAAAATCCTGGCTCTTCGCCTAGACCCCATATTGCCCACCCTGATTGGTTCTGAACATCCGGCTTCGTAAAGGGTCGTCTTGCCTCCGATAACTCCAGGGTCTTTTTCAAAATCATGAGTAAAGCCTCTTCTTTAGATACCCCACTAGCGGCTATTTCTCTGGATGCGGAGAAGGCTTTTGATCGAATCGGTTGGGATTTTATGTTTCAGGCTCTCTCTTGGACGGGTATTCCTCCCAAATTCATTTCTCATATTTCTCTCCTTTACTCCTGTCACCAAGCGTCGATCTTTGTTAATGGCATTTCTTTGGATTATTTTCACCTCCAAAGGGGCGTTTGACAGGGCTGCCCCCATTCTCCTTTACTATTTGTCCTGGCTCTATAAACTTTTCATACCAAAATCCGTCAGGATGAATCTATTTCTGGTTTTCACTTTGCCGCCCTGAAAGTTAAACTCTTGGTTTATGCCGATGACATTCTCTTCTATTGCTCAGACCCAGTTTCCTCTCTGCCCTCGTTCTTACAACTGGTCTCCTCCTTCTCCGCTGTTTCAGGATACCGTCTTAATGTAGATAAGTGCAAGATTCTTCCTTTAATTCCTCTATGTCAAAAAGATATTTTTGATATCACCGGTTTCTCGTGGCAACCAACTAAAATTAAGTATTTAGGTGTTTGGTTTGCCCCCCTCTTATCGGACACTCTAAAACTAAATTTTTACTATATTTCTAAAAAGTTAGAATCTTCCATTTCCAGCTGGAACCCACTCTTCTTGTCCTGGTGGGGTCATCTAAATTCAATCAAGATGATGCTCTTGCCTCTTCTATTATATACTATTTCCATGATACCAATTCGCATTCCAGATTGTTATTTTAAAAAGACCGATTCTATTTTGTTAACATTTTTGTGGAAGGGTAAGAGACCTCGTATTGCACTCGCTTCCTTGCGGAAGGACAAATCCCTATCGGGGGTCCGATTTCCGGATTTTAGAGCTTATCATCGTGCTTTTTAAACAATCAGCTCGCTGGCTTTCTTCTGATCTCCCTTTCTATCCCCCTCTTTAGCTAACTATTGAATCTTATTTTATTTCTCCCTTTGAGTTTCATGAACTTGTATCCTTCACCTCCCCTCTGGCTAGTCTCTGCAATCCCATCATTTCTCACTCATAAAGTTCTCTCTCCATACTGATCTTCATCCTATCCCTCTCTTTCCTCGACTCATGAGCAACCCATCTGGCACAATAAACAACTTTTAATCCGCAACCGCACTTCCTTTTGGAAATCTTGGCATTCTCGTGGTCTTCGATGGATCTCTCCGCTTCTGTCTCACGATCTCCCTCTATCTTTTTCAGACCTTCGATTTCGATTCTCCTTACCCTCTAGTTCGCGATCACAATACGACGCTTTACTTCCTGTTCTTAAATCTTATCTCACATCTTTACCTCCCTCTAATTCTATTCCCCTCGCTCATCGCTCTATTGCTTCAGTAGTGGATTCCTCCCCCTCTGCTTCTTTTCTATACAACTCGACTCAATTCTCTGCTGATAGGCCTAAATCAAAAGTCGAATTAGCCTGGGAGCGAGACTTTTCTCTAGAATGGTCGATTGCATTGTGGGAAAAGATTTGGTCTAAACTCAATAAAACCTCTAGAGCTGCCGAAACAACTCAGAATTTATATTTTATTTATAATCGTACTCTGTTGACCCCTTTCGTTTTGTCCTCTTTCTCCCCAGAAACCCTCTCCACATGCTGGTCCTGTCCCTGTTTATCCTCAGATTTGAAACATATGCTTTTTGAATGTCCTCCTATCCTACGGTTTTGGAACTTGGTTTGGCTACAACTTCAGAAAATGTTCCAATTTCTCATCCCTTTTTCCCCTACTCACATCTTTTTGGGTTCCCTATCCCCTGTACTTCCCCAATCACATTGATATTATCTCCTTCTTGATCTTTTCATTGCCATTGCTTTCCACCATATCACGTCTAATTGGAAACAAGCCACTAATGTCTCCTTCCGTTCATGGTGGAATGCTGTCTGTTTTAATCATAGGTTAGATACTAATTTTGTTTCCCCTGTTTCCCTAGCAATCAAACGTGATCTCCTATGGCTCCCTTTAGTGAATTATCTTTCCTCCTCTGCCCCGTCCTCAATCACTCATGATGTCCACTCTATTGAGGTAAGTAAACCACCATAACTTCTCTTGTTGTTACTTGCTTATCCTTTTTTTCGTAACTTATTATGCTTACTTTGTCAGTTTTGAATGCTTCATTTTCAATGTAATGGTAGTTTTATCTCTTTTTCTTGTATGTAATTTTTACTTCCCTTCCCTTGCCGCTGTATGATTTAATGATTTATCATTCTGATTGTTTCTTCCTCACTCCAGCTATGTTGCGTTGATGTAGATGACATGTTAGAAGTCTTGTTTCCCTCACATTCACCGCCATTTGTGGCCCCCAATAACAAATATGGTGGATGTTTTAGCCACAAGTAATACAGTGGCTACAGACGAAGTTGATCCAAGTACAATTCAGATTGAAAGATGAATTACAGCACTTCTGATTGCACCCTCATCTGTTGAAGCAGTCCCAACTGTAATTGCTACACCAATTGTTATTGTTTCTGCCATTGCAGCACAAATTGTACCAGCACAGACAATGGCAGTGCCTGCTGCCACTGTACCAGTAAATATTGTCTGCATTATGTTGTGCAAGGTGTTGTAAGAATAGAAACTGCGTCAGGGTTCATTCCAACATCGCCACATTCAAGAATTGCTGCCAGGAAACAACCACCACAAAATGTTCAAACATTTAGAGTGGGAAGGAGAATTGTCTTTATAACACCAATCACACAGAGAGAGGCAGAATAATCTGACAATTGGATTTTCCCCATAGTTTGAAGAAACGCCAGAAAACAATCAGGTAAGAGAAACAGAGCCAGGAAAGAAAAAGACATTTAGATGTCTCAAAATGAAAGGTGGAGTTGGAAGAGATTATTAGAGGTTGTCTAGACATTTTGCATTTGAATCAATACCAGGAAAACACATTTCTATACTTGAGTATAGAGATCACAAGATGTGTGGCTGCTACCCATAACAAATTAACTGAATTATCGAAACAATATGAGGTGATGAAGCTATTGTGACTATGAGGTCTTCGAGAATTGGATTACACGTGCGAAATTGGTAAAGTGCATCCGTAAATGAAGTGATTTTTACAGTTTAGAGAAAAAATGGGCTAAGAAACAGGGAAAGAAAGAGAAACAAATAGATACAGCTGAAACAAATGGTAAGCCACCACTGACAGCCCCTGATGAAGATGATGCTCTAGCTTGTCTGAGAGGGAAATACCAGGTGAAGAGTATGTTCATATACCATGGAAAATAAATGATTTGGCAACATTAACAAACAGCTTTCCAAAGCTGAGAAAGAATCCTACACAGTGCTATACACAAGTTAGCACACTTGTAAAAAATGTAAAGGTTTTTTGGACTTACCTGAATACTTTTTTTGAAATTGTGGTACCCAGTGATCTGTGGGCCAAACGTAAAATAGCAGTGCCATGGCCAGGTTCTGAAACTCTGCGCATACTTTTGCACCCTCTCCTGTGGCAATGACGAAGTACGATGAGGTGATTACCTTTCAGAAAGAACAAGTTCCAGCAAGAGGCATTGATTGGTTAAAGACCAATACAACCACAGAAGAAACTAAAGAATCGGTACATGCTTATTATGAACATTTTCAAATAACACAGTGGACAAGAAAAGGGAGATATGGGAAGTTTTGAGTCATAGTTCATTCATGGATTGCGACCAGAGATCAGTATGCATAAACAACAGAATGTAATTTGTTGACAGACAATATGTTTAGAGGAGATCCTGCGGTATGCAAAATAATGTAGTGATGGGCAGGAAATGAAGCAGAAGACAATTATTGAGAAGTTTATCAAGACGTTTAGCGCAGACAAAGCTGACTCACAAGTGGTTTCAGAATCAAATGCATGGAGAAAATGTTGGTGGAATGCAAGGTGCTGGCTTTCAGGCAGGAGGTCAAATTGCACGTGGTGGAGTAGGTGTTTCACAGAGTAAAGGTCAAAGTGTTTCAGTTGATCCAAAAAGAGGAACATACATTGCAATGTTGAAGAAATCTGCTCCTTGTCACTATTGTAACAGGCTCAAGCATTGGAAGCAAGAGTGATGACAGAATCCAAGTTGAGTGAGATGTGATGGACGATTGCAAGGGGTAAATAAATGTAAATGCAAAACGTTCCACCTCAGGTCCTAATACAACAAATACAGATGCCAATAAAATCACAATTTACTATGATGCAAGTTCCACAAGCTCAGATGGACCCACAGAATAAGGGTAATACGTAATTCAATATGAAACAATATCAAGAGTAAATTCAAATCCATTCCAAAATCAGAACCCATTTTAACAATTCCCCATGATGGAGAATGAAGGTTTTGGTTCTGACAATTCCCAATGACGGTACCTGAGGGGGAAGGAAGATTGTGTACTTGGCGCAGTCTTACAGGTAGACCAAAGTGGACCATTTGTAGAAGAAGATATTAATGGCCACCAAATGTCACTTCTTAGTGACACAGGTGCTCCCATTCCACAGTTAAAACACCGGAAGTCTCAGACCTGCCTGTATTGGGAAAGGAGATCCTAGTTGTAGATGTCATAAATAAACAAATAACTAAGCCTGTTTTAAATAAAGTGCCTGAAAAAGTATGTTCATTTGAGGAGCATCACCAGTTTGTGGCATGCGATTCAAGTCCTGCAAATCTGTTAGGAAGAGATCCTTTGTGTAAGTTAAATTGCACTATTTACTGTACACTGGATGGTATTGAATTTCAAACACATGATGTAGATGCTGAACTTAAAATTGCCATACAAGAAACAGCTTTAGAATTGTATCCTCTGACAATGATAGGGGATTTATCTCCCGATATGACAGATACTGTAAAAACAGAACTATGGGATTTCTCAAGGAAAGACAGTGGACTAATCTAATGTGTAAAACCAGTTTGAATAACAATAAAACCAAATGCAGTTTTTTCTGAGATCACATTCTTATAATCTAATACCAGAGACAGTGGCTGGAATAACACCAGTGATTGAAAACATGTAGAAATAAGGGATCTTGAACGAAATTGCCAGAAGTCCTGGCAATTTGCATATTATGGTTCTATAAAAGCCCAATGGAAAATATTGTTTTGTACAGGATCTTTGAAAAATGTGCAACATAGTTGTCCCATGCTATCCTGTGGTAACAAATTTAGCAACAATATTATTTCATATTCATTGCATTGCAGAGTGGTTTGCCATTGTGGATCTCTGCTAGGCCATCTTCTCTTTTCCGTGGCATGAGGATAGTCAATTCCTGTTCTCAATGTGTTTAGGGATAGAGTTTTAACATGGTGTTTAGCTCCTCAAGGGTATATAGAATGTCTTTCAGTCTTTAATCAGATCTTGAAAAGGAATCCTGCAAATGAGAAGGGAATGAGAAAGATGTCACAGAAGAGAATAGAAACAATTCTGAAAATGAGTCGACCCAGAAAGTCCCCCCACAACTTAAAGATAGGTCAGAATGTTCCTTTGAATGGTCAGCTATTGTAGACAGAGGATATCCAACTTTTCCTTATTGGCCAAGCCTTTATTAAGGCTGACACACATTTGCCCGATCTGCTTCTATGGGGTAAGCTTTCCTAGAGTTTAGAGAAAGTCACAGCTGTGCCCTGATTATGGTTAGATGTTCACGTTGTTTTTGCAGTGAGAGAGAGTGCTGCACTCTCCTAGGGGCATATTATCAAGCCTGTGCGCTAAAATTATCGCCGCTTTATCGGCCGAAAACGGCCGATAAAGCGGCGATAATGGGCTTGATAATATGCTCTATGGAATGCCAATCGAAGCACATGTTAGATGTGAAGACATCTAACATGGGCTTCGATTGGAATTCCACAGAGCATATTATCAAGCCCATTATCGCCGCTTTATCGGCCGTTTTCGGCCGATAAAGCGGCGATAATTTTAGCGCACAGGCTTGATAATATGCCCCCTAGTTCTTACTCAAATGCATGGGCTTCTAGCAGACTTGTGGGATATTGTTTAACATCACTTGACCCTGGGTGCCTTAAAGCAGTTGTGGCAATTGATGCTAGTATTCATAGATGTGAAACTATAGTGATGGTACACTCTCTTACAGTTATGGGTATTCACTCTGTTGAGATTTTTCTTACATTTACAAAAATGCAGTATCTGACAAACAGCAGACTTACAAAGTTTGCACAAAAAATACTTGCTGTAGAGAATGTAATTTAAAAAAGATTTTGAGCACTCAATCCAGCTACATTATTGTGGCTACCTTACAATGAAATTGATGGGGATGAAATTGAACATTGCTAACTAGATGCTATGTATTTAAGCACCAAGCCAAGACAGGACATCAAAGATGAACCGCTTGATGGGCCCGACTATGTACTCTAAGTGGAAGGCTTTGCTTAAAAGACAATAATTGAACTTTAAGAGCAGCTTATGCAGTCTGCTCTATTCAAGAAGTGGTGGAAGCCTCCTAGCTTCGAGGTGTTACCTCTGCACAAGGGGCAGAATTACTTGCCATTGCAACACCTTGTGTTCTTTCAGCTCAATTGAGAGTGACTATATTTAAAGATAGTCAATATGGCTTATGGTCACAAAGAGGATTTATGACATCATTAGGTTCCACTATTAGAAACAGGGAAAATGCCATGAGATTATTTGAAGCTCTGCAGTTACGTCAATAAATTGCAGTAGTTAAATGTGCAGCTCACAAAAGTGGCAATAATTATGTCAATGCTGGAAACTGTTACTCTGATGAAGTTGCACGGTTTAGTGCACCTGTGGCATGCATATTTAATGCAGAATATGCAAATGAATCTGAGAAGGACACACAATGTTGTTTTCAGTAACTGATTTTTGGGAAGATATTAAAAGTCTACAAGAAGATGTTTCAGAGGCAGTAGAGCAATGTTGGATCAGAGCAGGATGTGTTAACACCTTGGCTGCTTAGGATATTTCTCTGCTGTGCTGGGCCGTAATGATAATGGCACACAAGCACACAAGCTGAGCTCGTCATGAGCACCGAAGGGGTTAAAGATGTAAATTACATTTGCATTTCAGCAGATGGAAGATCAGTGTTGCTAGGCAGTTTGTTGTTCCCCATATCACTAGACTTCCATGGTCCTGCACACATTAGGAGGGATATAATTGTTAGGCTGTTTAGGAAGCAATGGTTCAATCCCAGATTCAGAGTTTAAGCTGACGAGCTCTTCCATAGGCACGTTACGTGTTAGCAGATGAAAGATAGTGTAACCCTTAGTCATAGTGGAAAACCTTTCACCAGGATGCAGTTTGATGCTATTGAAATGCCTGTTTGCAACAGGCTGAGATATGTCCTGGTTAATGTGTGCATTTTCTCCTGATGGGTAGATGCCTACTCAGCGCGGAAGAATGATACTCTCACTGCAGTTAAGCTTCTGTCTTCTGAACTCATTCTGTTTTTTGGATGCCTGGTTTCTCTGGAACCACATCAAAGGTCTGATTTCAATATTGAGATCCTTCTGATGTTCTGTGTGGCTCTTCAGGTGGAACAGAGATTACACTGTAGCTATTTCCCGAGGCTTTGGGGATCTTTCAGAATGAAACCTCAGGTCACGGCTGGATCAGTGCAACAGCCTCTATCTCAACACCCCAAAACATCACATCAACAAGCTTCAGATAGCTCAAAACACAGCAGCAAATCTGTTGTCAGGCACACCTAAATTTGTCTCGGTTAAAAAGGAATGAATTCAGCTACACTGGCTTCCTGTGAAAGAAAGGGTACATTTTAAGGCCCTTTACACGGCCTTCAAAGCCCTTAATGGAATAGGCCCGAGCATTTGAGGCAAAGGTTTAAATGGTATGTTCCTGGAAGGACTCTTCGGTCCACAGGAGCAAAAAACGTCCACATCCCTACATTTAAAAAGACCAATTGGGGAGGTAGGAGCTTCATCACATGCACATCCAAGGCTTGGAACGACTTGCCGTTCCACATGAAGAATGCTGCAGATCTCTTTTCCTTTAGAAAGGGACTGAAGACTTTGCTGTTCACACACTGACTATTCTCTTCGCTAACTTACAGGCAGTGTATAGCGCCAGGACACCTTAGGGTAACTGCTGCACTTTATAAATCCAATTAACATAGCATAACATAGTGGAGCAGTTAAACAGAACATTGAGGTCTGGATTGTCCAAGGTCTGTGCATCCACTTCATTTAAATGGCCAGATGCTTTACCACTGGTTTTAAAGAGTCTTTGAAGCAGCCCTAACAGTAAAACATGATTATCACATAATGAAATCCTCATGGGTCATTCTATAAGGCTGCCTGCTGTACCTGCAAATGCACTTGTAAACATCATAGATGACAAGCTACTCAATTACTGCAAAGACTTAGCTGATTTAGTCTGTTCTGTTTCTCACCTGGTTGGAGCTGTCACTGCCAGTGCAAGAGCAGTGTCATAATTTTAACCCAGGTGACTGGGTTCTTGTGAAGATACATGCAGAAATCCTGCCTGGAGCCAAGGTGAGCTTGACAACGAAGAGGTGTATCGCCGCGGCCAGGGCGATTGACTCCGGAAACTGGGGTTCACGGTTTGATCCCCGGCACCGGCGGCAGATTAGCACAGCACCATGTGATTCCTGGCAATAGCTTGCTTAATCTTCCCGACGGCCCCCAGCGCTTAGAGACCCATACGGGTGATTGTGTGTTTTACAAATGTGGATTATCATTATTATTATTATCACCAATATTGCCGTTAAATGTAACGGATACCTAGTTGGGTACATGCTTCGCACACTCAGAGAATAAGGTGCCCGTATGAAGAAGTAGTGTTATTTAATCCAAATCCAAGATCTCCTGTACCTGTACATCTGGAAGGACCACACAGGAGTGAAGTACAGCCAAATTTCTCACTGGTGCAAGTTCCAGAAATCTTGCATAAGTAGTGTGGAAACACACACTGAAGAGAAAGATTCGAGAGATGAGAATAAAGGATCTGATGAGGCACTAACAGAGCAATCAAATGATCCAGATGAAGGAACAAGTGTGAGAAAAAGAAAGACCCCTGTGGTGGTCGGAATGGCCAAATCCTAGGAGGAATGTGAACTCAATTGTGTAATTTGAATGAATACCACAAACCATCATCAAATAAACAGAATCTAAATTATATAAATGGAACAGAAGATCAAGAAACACCACGCAAATCCAAAAGAGTATACTGTACCTGAATGGGCCTACTATGCAGAGGATGTGCCAAGTGTGTCTGGTCAACATCCTATTGAACTGAGATTACAGACATGTGTACCTCCATGATATGCCACACTGAGACACAGTATTAATTAAAAAAGCTTTTTGAAACAAAAGTTACAATTTAAAAAAAATCTTGAGAAGCGCTATTTAGCCACTTAAAATCTGATTCAATTGAGATGACAAATGATGAACTATCTTTAAAATTGCAAAAAAAGACTGAAATACATGAAACTGACGATATATAATTAACAAAAATAAATAAAAGGAATTAAGAAACATTCCCTAGCGCCAAGATGCAGGAGAAGAGTAGGGATAAGCCATTTAGAAGAAGATGGATTAGGGATATGAATGCTTCACAATGAATATTGTATATAAGCTCAATGAAATAAGTGCAAGTGATCAATCTAGGATTTTTGCATGTTTGCACAAGTAGACGTCAACACAGAATATTGAATCTGCATGCTGCTACTACATTATGGTCTGACTACAGACAAACATGTGTATCCTTGCCAAAGCCTAGAGTAGTGATTATTGTCACACTTATATTTGTTATATTAACTATTATAATCGTTTTAGTTGGAATGAGATTTAAATCAAAAAAAAGAACACTTACATCTACACCTATATCTCAACACCTGCACACTCAATAGATTAAACAAAATTAAAAACTTCATTTATAGATTATTGAAAAGAAAACATTTCAACTAATGTTTATTGTAGATTAGTTCAGGAATACTCTCAAGCTTTAGATAATAAGGACTGCTACTTCTGTGCACATCTACATTCTTCAAATACAGAAGAAGTGACATATTATCATAGCCCATTCGCATGTGCAATTGCATGTAGTATTTTGCTCTTCATTTTATAGGCAGGAACATTTTGAATAATATATTTCCAATTGCAACATAGTTCTTTTTAAAGTTCCCCTTCAGAAAAGAAGGAATCCTCATCCCCAAGCCAAAGATATGGAAATTGCATAGAATTTCTTTAGACAACCCATAGTTATAGACACTGATAAAACACACAAGAAGAATTTAACCTGTTTAAAGAGACCATTAGAAAATATATTAATTTTAACATTACAGGAAAGAAAAGCTCACATTTCAATGTATAAATAAGGATGAAGTTGTTTTAAGAGATGTTTGGAAGAAAGAAGATGAATATAAAAAGAAAATTATAGACAACAAAAAGGGAAATTGTATGTATACAAACGTAGAAACCAGGTTAGAAAAGGCACATTGGGATAGGTAATTTTGAAAACAAATTTGTAGTTTTAGGAGGACCTATACAAATTTTAACAGGGGAAGAAGCAGTTATTCATGGAGTTCATTCTGGTGTGAACAGGATGCCTATTTCCAGTTGCCAGCTGATTGGGAGGGTGTTTGCTATTTAGCTTAACTATTTCCTAAGATTTATCATGTAAATAACATGTATGCCTTAATGATGACATCACCTCATAGACACAATTAGTGGGAGATATTTTTGAAGCCATCATATCACCTGTAGGATGGCCTTAAATGATGAGAAAACTAGAAAGCGATCAGCAGTAGTAGATAAACTATCTACTGGTACATCTGGTGCCCTACTAGCACTTAACACAGAATTAGTGGCTAATAAATCAATGGTTTTACAAGATCGATTAGCTTTAGATATTTTGTTAGCAGAGAAAGGCGGAGTCTGCAAAATGCTAAAAGCTCAACATTGATGTTTGAATATATCCATCAAGAGTAGAAAGATAGAAGAATTTGTGAAGAATATTTCTGACTTGAAACCTAAATTAGAACCTTTAGAAACCAATAGTGTATTAGTGAGCTTAAGCAAAGAAGCTTCTACCATTGGCAAATTGGTGCGCAATAGTAGGTGAAGGACTTTGTAGGGTCATACTGAGACCTATGCTAGTCAATGTTATTTGCTAGGTATGCCTATATGCTTTACACAAAGAGTTTAGATGCTATATAACAAGGAAGAAGAATAAAGAAAGAAAAAAAACAAATCATAGGAGAGTTAGAAATGGATGAAAGAAAAAAATCATATGATTGCCTCCTTGCATTTTTTCCTGGCTATTTCAATATGGCATGCACAGCAGTTAATAAGATTGTCTCTTTTACCCTCCTGATGATTCACCACCTGCCAAAAAAAGAAAAACATCCATTATCACAAATCATTACTTCTAGGTCTAAAGTAGACATAAATGGCTTGCTTCCATCTCCCCAAATACCTCAATCTACTCTCTCCCAATCCTAGGTTAAAACATTATATTTCTTTTCCCAATCCTAAATAAAGGGGTTTCAAAATGTGTGGATTCCCAACCTTTTTCAACCAAAAATTCCTTCATCACACTTAGAACTTGCCTATCCCTCATCCTACTGCTATATTTATTATATTCATGTCTAAATGCATCACCACTTTACTTCCTGCCCCCGCAGTTAGGTATACCTGCTTTACATGCTAAGTGTAAACATCTATTCTCTCCCTGACACTATTCTTCGCTGAGGGCAGAAAACCCCAGAAGGCCTGCATACGGGAACGAGAAAGCGCATCAGCTGCCTGATTTAACACCCCTGGCACATGTCTTGCCCTAAAGTGGACGTTTAGTCTCATACACAGCAGGACAATTTCCTTCAACAGTCTCAAGATCCATTTGCAGCGTGCTGCCTGACTATTGATACACTCAACCACGGTCATATTGTCAGACCAGAACACCACAGAGCGATCACGAAACTCCTCAGGCCATGTTTTCAAGGCCACCAGAATAGGGAACAGTTCGAGAAACCCAATGTTACCTGTCAGCCCACTCTCGTGCCACCATGTCGGCCAGGTTCGTGCTGACCAATGATTACCCAAGATGGCGCCAAAACCCACACTCCCTGCCGAGTCAGTCCACAACCCCAGCTCCACGGAGGAGACCGCTGGTTTGGTCCACACGACACGACCGTCGAAATCCGCCAGGAAGGCCAACCATATGCGCATGTCCTGCCGGACCTCTGCCGAGAGCCTTGTGCGGTGGTGCCCTTCCTTAAGGCCGACCATGGCTTGAGCAATAGAGCGGGAAAAGGGGCGAGCCATCGGTATTACTCTAAGGGCAAAATTCAGCTGACCCACAGCTTGCTGCAACTGATGCAAATTTACCTTCGTCTCACTAATACATGTTTCAAGCGATGCCTTAAACTTCGTTACCTTTTCCTTAGGCAAACGGAAGCACCCCTCTTCGGAGTCGAGCTCTATTCCAAGAAACTCGAGCGAAGTAGCCGGGCCCACTGTCTTACCTGGTGCCAATGGCACGCCAAAGCGAGTCATGAGATCACAAAATTAATTCAAAGCCTGTGCACATTCTATGTCCCCGGCTGCCCCCAGAAATAGAAAATCATCAAGATAATGCATAACAAGTGTAAACCCTGTTGTTCTTGTGAACGCCCATTGCAAAAAACTACTGAATTTTTCAAAATACGCACAAGAGATGGAGCAACCCATTGGCATACATTTATCCATGTAGTAGCGTCCTTGAAACATGAAATCAAGGAGACGCTGATCATCGGGGTGTACCGGGAGCAACCGGAACGCCGACTCAATGTCCGATTTGGCCATCAGCGCTCCGGGCCCCAGGCGATTCCACATGGCGACAGCCTCATCAAAAGATGCGTACTGCACCGAACAAACTCCCGGGTCAATCGCATCGTTCACCGAAAGACCCCTTGGAGCTGACAAATTATGTATCAACCTGAATTCCCCAGGGTCCTTTTTGGGGACCACTCCCAGAGGCGAACAAACAAACTTAGCAACAGGCGGTATGTCATATGGGCCGGCAACCCGACCTCGGGTCACCTCCTTCCCAATCTTTGCTTGAACCACCGCCGTATTCTGCAGAACCGACAGTTGGTTCCTACATTGCGCTTTACCTTGAAAATCCCCCGCCGGGATGCGGAAACCATATGAAAAACCATCTCGCAACACCCCAGCGGAGATATGATCCGGATATTCGTTCAGCCAAGGAATCATTGCCATGATATCAATCGGGGTAGGGAGAGGAGCCCCTCGGACTATTTCAGACCTGTTTGGCGCCCCCTCTACTTCCCGGATCACCATTTTTGGCTCTGCACATGGTCTCGGGGTGTGAGGACTGCCCGCACCCAGCACATTCATGCCTAAACCTGCAAGATCCCTGCGGCCTAGTACATTTGCCTCTGTTAAAGCTCCAGCAGACCCCTTTTTTACCTGAGTTGCCATTATTCCTTGTGTGCTGATCATTGCTTGATCCTGCCCGAAAGGGCGCCCCAGATGAATGGCGGGAAGACTCGGCCATATTCCCCCCTAAAGATGGCGACTTCGCCGTGCCTGACTTCTCCGTTCTCTGCCAGGAAATGGAGTCGAAACAATCCCACGTCAGGGATGAGTCGTGCTCCTTGGACTTACGAAATATGCTATCGTAATAAAACCATTGATTGCCACCATATGTTCCATAAAATTCCATGATACGTGTCTGATACACGGCTAATCCCACCAATAATTCGGGCCTACGTTCCCCCATAATTGCAATGAATATTCCAAACGCTCTGCCCCAATTGTCGATCGATTCCTCAACTCTGAAACCGGCCATCTTGGCGCGCCATACACTAGGATGCAGAAACTCCTTTTGATTTTTAACATGTTCAATCTCATAGTGATCGGTCAACAAGGAAAACATGTTCACGTATTTATCAGCCCATATCCTTTCTTTTACCTCAATCGGGATATGCTGAACAACTTTTTCCCTCCTTGAAGGTACCGATCCCTCCCCCGCAATCGGCAAAGGCTGCTTACCTGAACCGGCCACTGTGACCGTAGTTCCTGCCGAACCAACGCCCGATACTGGCTGTTCCACGGGAGCCTGCGGGGAAACAAAAGGAGACGGTGCCTTCGCAGCATCTTTCGATTGCCGCAACTGCTTCATTATTGCCCTGGCTTCCTCAGCCGTGGCCCCCTTGTTCTCTTTGCCTAACCATGCCGCCAACTGGGCAGCCAGCTCAGGAGGCATATCCTCCCCGTTCACTGGAGTGACTACCACGGGGATCGGTTGGCCCACATCTGGGACCGGAGTCGGGGCCTCAATCGGGGTGACCGGGGGTGCGGGGGGTGCTTCGGGAACCGGGGCCTCCCCCCCCGACGCTCCCTTCTTGGCCCTTCTACCTCTCCCGCTAGGAACCACTCCCGGCAATGCTGGTCCGATGACTCTCTTAGGCCCCCCCACACCATTCATTACCGCCATCTGCTTTTTCATATCCGCCATGTCTTTCATCAGCATACGAAGCATCTGATCGGTCCCGATCCTCTTTCCGACCTTCTTGCTAGGCATCGTCCACGTATACTCCTCAAAGGTCCTAGGCAGGAAGCTCCGAACTCACTGAAAGAAGAAACACACGATTAATTCTCAAAAATGGCTCTTCGTTCCGTCTCGAGCTCACGTGCAACGGGGAGGTGCAGCTTCAGAGCACAGGAACAAGAGGATGCTTCCTTGGCTTGTCGCTCCTTTTATCCTTCTTCGGGCGGGCGTGAACCCACCTCCAATCCGCCTCCAGGGCGTGGCTAGCGGTGTTGGTGTCTAGGACAACCCCCTCTTGGGCGGGAAAAGGCGCGCCCCGGCTACGCCGCTTCGGGCATACCAGCCGAGACTCGCCTCCCGCCCAAAATGGCTTCCCGGGGGGATCGGGGTACTCCACCATACGTTCGGGGGGACCGAGTGGTCGCCCCTTTCCATAATCGTCCCCTCCCACTAACAAATACCCACTTCCAATCATGTGTGATCCCTAAACCTTACCACTTTAAGAAACCCTGAATGTGCCAAATTGATATTAGTAAATACGTCATCGCCCAGTGGACAATTCCAATCGAATACACATGCAATTTCCACCTGTTACATTGTTGCTTGTAGTATGTTATTTGTTATTGACTGTCTTATTGCCATCATCTCCCTTATTATATCCAACCTTCAAGAACCCTCTACAAAATGCTTTCCTGTTTACCTTTATGTAAAAACAGAAGTATTTTCAAAAAAAGTGTTCCTTGTTTCTCAATGTCATCACAATAGATCAACCTGCCAAAATATCGAATTCCTATTTACAAACAGGTAAGTATAAAAATATTGAATACAAAATATTGTTCTAAAAAATATAGTTAGTCAAAATATCGAATTTTTTAAAATGTCTTAAAAGTAATGTAAAATTAATGAAATAATAAATATAATTAATTAAACATACTTAAAATACCTAAATAACCCTAAAATTAATAAATAATTATTGTAAGTTAAAAAAATAAACATACATTTTTATTTTTTAATACATACAAATATATATTAACGTAATATTAATAAAAAAATATTCAATATTTTTAGCGTAGGATAGAGGGAGGGTAACATTTACTATTACCACTCCAGTGAGTGCAACAGTAGGGAAAGCGTTGGATAGCGGGAGGGTAAAAATTACTATTCCCACTCCAGTGAGTGCAACAGTAGGGAAAGCGTTGGATAGCGGAAGGGTAAACATTACTATTCCCACTCCAGTGAGTGCAACAGTAGGGAAGGCGTTGGATAGCATAGTGGTAAAAATTACTATTTCCACTCCAGAGAGTGCAACAGTAGGGAAAGCATTGGATAGCGGGAGGGTAAAAATTACTATTACCACTCCAGTGAGTGCAACAGTAGGGAAAGCATTGGATAGCGTAGGGGTAAAAATTACTATTTCCCCTCCAGAGAGTGCATTAGTAGGGAAAGCGTTGGATATCGGAAGGATAGAAATTACTATTCCCACTCCAGTGAGTGCAACAGTAGGGAAAGCGTTGGATGCCGTAAGGTAAAAATTACTATTCACACTCCAGTGAGTGCAATAGTTGGGAAAGTAATGATTTGACATTTTAATAAAAATAAATTAATTATCAATACCAACAAATAATTAATTAAAATGAATTGCCAACTACATAATATGTAATAATTAATTATAAATACAAATACATATTATTTATAAAAAAGTAATTGCATATTAATAATTAATTAACAACCAATTAATTTTCAATACCAAAAATGTAACAATTAACAGTGAACTAATTATCAATACACAAACATTATTTTAATAGTTCATGAATTACAATTAAATTACTTCCCACCCTATTCCCCTATAAACCCACAACTCGCTACGAATAATCAATTAATACAATTTACATAATTATCAATTAATCAATTAATAAAAAATAATTACCAATCAATGCAAATTACTTACCAATTCATAATTAATTCACAAAAAATTAATGACCAATACCAAAAAAAAACGAATTTCGTTGTCCACACTGCATTGCCAAATGTGATGCAGTGTGGGCAACGAAATTCGTTTTTTTCCTTCTTTTTCTGTACGGGCCGGGCCTCTAAATAATAATAACTCAAAGTTGTTATCATTTTATGTTTCCTTTACTTTGCAGTGCATTGCTTAAAATCAGTGCTGTGACGCTCCTCCGCCATAGGGGAGGAGCCGCCCCTGAGTCTCCACTCCTCCCCCACCTCAGGGAGTGACTCACCTGATGTTACTACTGCAAGAATCCTGCTATGGTTGGTGTTGCAGATGCCTTGTCCTGTATGGGAGGCCTTCTCACTTACACTCACAGCATTTGCAACGCGACTGTCTTCCCCTCAGAAGGAGCCTGGAGAATCTTCATTGATGCGCTTGGATTTATACAAATTGCTTCTGATATATGCTTAGTTTGCACAGGCCCGGTCCGTGCAGGGCGTCATATCGGGGCGGTGATGTCAGGCAGGGGTGGGTCAGGGTGGGGGTTGTAAAATGTGGGATATGGACCATTACAGGTAAGTACTGAAAAAAAAAACGAATTTCGTTGCCCACACTGCATCACATTTGGCGAGGGCAACAACATTTTTTTTTCCGGTACTTACCAGTAATGGTCCATATCCTGCATTTTACAACCCCCCACCCTGACCCTCCCCTGCCTGACGTCACCAACCCGGTATAACGCCCTGCACGGGCCGGGCCTGAGTTTGCACCCGCCGTATGGCCACCAACATCCCACATATTCGCATCGATCATTTCGGCTCTCAATGTCCCCTTCTAGAGAGCATAGTACCTTCCCATCCACGCGGTTAGGGTGGGGGAGGGTGATTTGCGTTGCATAACGAAAGCGTAGTGTGATATTTTATCCTATTTAGTCAGAAATTATTATCTCTTTATTTGATGTATGGCTATTTGGAAAAAACATTGAAAATTGTAGTGGCATTGTGAATAAACTGTCGACATAAAAGTAACAAAAGAATGATTATGTTCATACTGGGAGGAACAGTAAATATTTTGACAAGCTTGTTATCCCAATCAATAAACATACTTTACACGTGGAATGCTAAACTGTCGAATGAGAAATGGAGATAATGAATTGCAGTTCACTTTAAAACCGGCATTATATTGTGTACAGTTTATTATGCCAACACTTAAAATTGTACTTTGAATAAGGTACACTCCCTCACCAGTTTTGGAATTGAAGCTGTGGACCCTACTTACTTCACAAAAAAAAAATTGTGCTCTTTGGAAGAGGGGGAGATCAAAGTACCAAGATAAAAGATTATTTTCTTTAAATTGGACTCTTCTATTTGTAATGAAACTAGAGTGGGATGTTTCTTCACCTTGTCCCCCAACAGCACAGAGATAGGCAATTTGCAGAGCATATTCCTCTTTGAAGGTTTTATTTAGATCAATCATGCAGCTGAAAGTTTTCACTTTCAGCCATTGTCCTGCAATTTAATAGCAGCTTTCATATGTAAGAGACCTACATATTTTACTCTGCATTATAGTGATTTGTGACTCCTAGCTTCAGAGCCAGAGACTACCATTGCAAAAGATGGAAGGATAATCTAAGCAGAAAAGAGGTTTATAGCTCATCGCTAATTGATGTAGAGATGTTACAGGGGTAAATTAAGGGGTGCTTGACTGGATTCAAACGTGTCCTTATTGTTAGACCAGTGATGGGCTATCGCAAACCTCATTCCGTTATTTTGATGTTTTCATGTTGGGTTTCCTGCCGTCCTAGCTTTTCTTCCTTCATTCATTTCACCTGGAATTTCTTCACCATTTGTTATGTGGAACCATTTAAATAAGTGGTATTCGGTACATCCTCATGGCCATTTTTGTTCAAGTACTAAACACTTTGCATAACGAACACAAATTTTGTAAAATTACACATCTGGCGAATTTGAAATCTTCAATATGCCTATTTACAAGAAAGGTGGCTCAGACAGCAAAAACTACTTCAAAGCAGCTAAATTTTTTAAAATGCCCACGGATCTTGGATGGCATATATTCTGCATGAGAAAATCCCATAAAAGGGATGTGAGTAGACATTCTCAGTTTGCCTGCAAAGTTTGTGTACACAAATGATGGAGCAGAGGTGATTGGACCACAAATGTTTGGTATAATTGTCATACAAAGCCTGCCACTGGCTATATGGAGTCGGCAAGGGGAGAAATTTAGGAGCTATCATTTGCATACATTACCATGAGCAGTGAAAACCAAGTAGACTCCACAGGAAACAACAAAGAGATTTGAAATGAGTTTAAATGGTTTTATTCACAAATTGAGTCCGATTAAATTCATTGATGATCAGATAATGAAATCTTAAGCATTATCGTTACAAATTAAAATTGACAAAAAAGCTGATATTTTACCAGTAGAACATGAAAGAAACAAAGGGGCATATTACCAACAACTAGCGATACTTTTTGTCTCTAACTTGTTTAGAGACAAAAATTATCGCCGCACATCGACGATTTTTATCGCAGATAAACCTTGCTAAATGCGATAAAAAACGGCCGAAATGCATGAATATCGCTGAAAAGTCAGCGATATTCATGCATTACCGAGCTAATGCTCTTAGCCATGTTATCCACCTCCCATTGGATGACATGGTAAAGAACTGCTCAGGGCAGGTGTTAGCTTTTGGAGATATTCCCGCTTAGCGCGAATATCTCCAAAAGTTGATAATAGGAGATAGCGATGTTAGAGACTGTTTTCAGTCGCTAACATCTTGGCACGCCCACTTTGCATCTCATTAGTGATAAATATCACTGACATGCAAAGTGGGGCCCAAGATGGTCGCTATCTCCTACTAGCTGTCGCTAACTGGTGTTAGCGGCAGCTAGGTAATAGGGAGATAATTTTATCTCCGCCTTCTTGGCTTCTTGGAGATAAACCCCCTTGATAATATGCCCCAAAATTACATAAAAATAGAGAGGGGCAGATATACAAGAAAGTGCCACAGCGTGGCACCGCAAGCCCTTTGGTTGCGCCATGCTGCAGCACTTTCAGAGCACAGGAATGAGACATATCTACAATGATGTGTTGCATTCCTATTCTCCCATGCGCTGGTGCAGAAACAGCTGCCATGCGCAAGGATGCCTGCGCCATGGGAAGATTGCTTTTGTGAAGGGGCCCCTTCCTGCACAAAAGCAATCACTGCAGGCATTTCCGTCTTTCAATGCATGCTGTAGAATGCAGCACGCATTGAAAGAGGGAAAAACGAGGAGAAATTAAAACATTTCTTCTTGTTTCTCTTAGCTACGCCACCCCCATGGTGGCGCAGCAAACTGACGCTTTCCAGGTTTATGATTTCTCGTAAATCTGGAAATGCATCAGTGGACATGGGTGTTGCGCGGGAACACCCACAGCAACACCCATGTCCCGCCCCTAACACGCAAAGTGTTGCATGAACAGGGGCGATATTTACAAGCACAGGTATGGTGACTTTACTTGTGGTTGTAAATATCCCTTAGCAGGCTGTGCCACCGGTGCGTCACTCAACGTGATGCTCCAGCTGTGCATGGGGCTTGTAAATCTGCCCCAAAATATCCAGAAAGTGTGTCCCATAAAGAATACCCCTAATCTAATTTAAAGATCGATAGGCCGGAAAGGGCATTTGATTTAGGCTATTAAGGTAAGGTGTCAGTTTCAGTCAGTGGAGATCATCAGGGGCAAGAAGGATCTTCTCAAATCGAAGTCAGCAAGGATCTCCTGGCACCTAGTTTAAGAAACACAGGCTATTATAATTCAACCAAACACTAAGAATGGGCGGAGTTCTGCCACGTGGAACCCTCCGCCGTGCTACGCAGAGCTCCACAAGCGGCGGAATGCGTTGTAAAAATGCTGTTTTAGAGTGATTTTCAGTGCTTGGTGCTTGACTGCACTGTGCAATTATCCCGAATGGCACCATGCACAGCGCAAGCGGGCGCTGCTTCCTTTCTGCCACTCGAGTAGATTTTTACTCAAGCTGCAACTTTCTCAACGCAAGCTGACAGTTTCTCAACGTGAGCGGTCACGAGCATACCCGATCACTCGCAATGAGAAATATGACCCTCTGCATTGAGAAATCACACCGGGAAGTTGATCTTCCACGCTCGCGCTCGCCAACTTGATGTTGACGATCGGGAATGAAGAAAAATCTCCCCGGGAGGTGGATTTTTCTTATTCGCCCTTGCCAACTTGACGTTGACAAACGTGAGCAAGGGAGTTGAGTTTTTCTGTACTCTGCAAACTCTGCATTACGCAGAGTATGGGAATCTCCGCAACCTCTGCAAGCAGAGCAGAGTTCACTGACCAGACTTACAAAACACTTCTTTTCAAAATTACAACTTGTTTTCACACTTGAGAGACAATTGTCTTCTTTGTGGACTTAAGGAGCAGGTAAACTCTCCTTGTTCTCATATTATTACAGTGGTCCATGCATGACTATGTCCTTGAATTGTTACACTGGACAGACTATCGGGTACAAACAGCTCTTCCAGCGATCCTTCCTTCTTAGCATCTTCTCATCCTTCTGATGAAAACCTCACCATTAGTTGTTTAATACATAAAAAAACAAGTATTCACTAACTAGTAGAAGGCATCTGGAAAAATACAGAATTTGTAGTGGGAAGAACAACATACCATGCACAACAACCACAAAGAACACGTGCAGGTCTCTATGCAAAAACATGCAACATTCAAAATGACATTAGTATTCGGCTAACTTAATCCATCGCAACATGTTAACTCTTGTGCTGCTCTTAATAGTTAAGGGTGGTCACCTATGACAAATTATATGATTTTTATGCAGATATTACTGAATAATGCAGATCAAATTTGCCTGATAAATGTCTTAATTATGCAAATGTGAAATTTAGCTCTCCCACAAACTTCTTAAATTTTTGCAAAATTCTCTCTGACCCCTTCCCTCCCTTCATGGTGATCGAAGTTTTACTCCTGTTAATCGGAGAAGTACATTCGTTTTCTGTCAGAAGGGTAACAGAAAAGGTTTACAGAATGCACCTAGACCTTTTTTTATTAAAAAAAGTTATTTGTATTTTCAACAAACATAGTTGTGCACACCCTTTACCCCCTTCCATCTATCATCTTCCCTTTCCAGTGTTTTAGCAACAGCTGTAGAGGCATCTATCCATGCCCCCTGGCTTCAGGCTGCATTTTGTAGCCCACATTCCCACCATTTGCCCCGCACCCTGGAATGTTTCTGCAGGCAACCCCGCGCTCTTTAAATGGTCTCTTCTAGGTTGGAACACTAGTCCATTCCCTTCCGCCACTCTAAATTTTCAGATGGGATTAGGGAGCTCTGTTTGCATCATCTCAAAGCACGAGCTGTGGGTAAGAAATTGGTAAACAGACAGAGGCCTGGGGCCTCATTTATGAAAAGTGACGCATCGCTGCGTGAAAACAGCGATGCGTCACTTTTCATTGCACCCTCCTTGCGACACCAATGATGTGTCATATATACATTATAACGCATCATTGCGCAAGGAGTTACAGATACGTCAGTATTTCTGACGTATCTGTAAGCGCACAAGTGACGCATTGCTGGAGTGTGTCACAAAAGGGACGCAACTCCAGCAATGCGTCCTTTCACATGGGGCAAGCCCCATGTGAAAGGGTCTGCTTCAGTCTTATGCCTGCTGTGAGGCAGGCGCAAGATTTTGATGCAACAGCGTCCTAGAAGTGATGCAGTGAAATCTCATAGATTTCACTGCGTCACTTCTACGACCCTTTCTTGCGTCAATACGCTCCCTTTGCATACATTATACCTGGCGCAGGTATAATGTGGCGCAGGGGTTTACAAAGTGACGCATCTACCTAGATGCATCACTTTGTAAATATGGCGCAACAAGGCGCCTTTTTTACAGCACTGGTGCGTCACAAAAAGTGACGCACCGCCGGCGTAAAAGTGACGCAAGGGCTCATAAATGAGGCCCCTAGTATTATGGATATGTAAGTGGTCTCACTCAGCAACCATAGATTCGTTGGGCTGTGAGGGGTGGAGAAGCAAATAGGCTATCGTTCCTATAGTGGATAGGAGGGAGAGCTGTCTGGATACGCATGCCTGCACATATGGGCCCTCCTTCTCTTAGGACAGGGATTCAAGCTGCTTTGGTATCCAGGAGAATTAATGGGAACCTTGTTGGTGTGGGCCTCGTCTCAGTGATTGGAAGCTAGAAAGGATGCCGGTGGCACAATTTTTGTTTCCCTTCATAAGCCAGCGCTCAGAAGTGACAGAGAGTGCTGCTGAGCTTGGCCCTCAACAACACTTCAAAGTTCCTAGAGTGTTGGCCAGAGGGCTTCGCTTCATCCACGGAAGGCATTGTCCTCTTCTCCCGTTGAAGGTTGACCAATGTAGCCATTGTGCATCCATGCCCAGGCTCTGTCCTGTCCCACTAATGGGTCCATGACACATTCCACTGTGCCCGTCATCTTCCATCGACCTTTGGTGCAGCAAACAATCTTCTGCACTCTACAAATGCATGAATTGTAGCTTAATTAAGCAGTCGGCTACTTTAGGCCGTGTATCAAGACATTAGCTGTAGCAGCTGGCTATGAAAATACATGCCTCTCGAAATAAGCCTTTGCTTTGAAGTACAGTCACAGTAAAAATGTACAGCATATGAAAATAGAAAGTGAGGACACAAATGTGCTAGCTTCTTCCCATGGGGAAGCCCCTTTTTTAAAACTATTTTATAGCCAAAACTGTTGGGTCTGCGCTGCAGGCTCTCTTCTCTCTCAGCCACCCTGCTGGTACTTTGGCAATAACCATTCTCTCGATACAGGACAATCTTGTCCTCAATGCCATCCCCCATCTCCTCCCCCAAACCGGTTGGTTAAGCTGAATAATTTGGGTCAAAGGGTCTATCACCAAGGCAAAGAGAAAGGGAGAGATAGGACATCGCTGCTGTGTGACCATGCATATCATAAAGGGGGCAGACAGAGCTCAGTTGATGAGGACCTGAGAAGAGGGCTCCCTGTAAAGATGTTGGACAAGCCTGCATTATCTCACGCCAAAACTCATTTATTGAAGCACCTGGTCCAAATAGGACCAATCCACAGTTCCAAATGTTTTCTTGGAATTAACCAACAAGAGTGCACAGGGATCTGTTACCTCATGGCGGCGAGCAAACTACACATTGAGATGTCACATTCAATGGCGAGTGCCTTGATTGGGGCATGAAGCTGCACTGATCGACATGAATGAGATGGGACACTGAGCACTGCAGTCTATTGGCCTGGATTTTGGTGAAAATCTTAGGTTCCACATTTATCAGCGAGGTGGGCTGAGAAGAGGGACATGTTTCAGTGGTTTACCTCTGTTTGGGGAGGATCACTATGGTAGCCACATCCAGCTCTGGAGGAAATAAACCCCAGCAGTTCAGCTTCAGCGTAAAGGTTCACCAGATGGGGCTTAAACAGTGACTGAAAATGCAAATAGTCAATGTCAAAATAAGCTTTATTTGGTCATTTTGTAAAACTCATAAGAACTTACGAAACATTATAAAATGCTATCATTAAAAAGTAGGGGGCTGAGAATAAACACCTCTGAAAACTTTTAACCACTCCCTCAAGCATACCAGCCTTAATGGTGCACGAAGAATTAAGGCAGGGCTATATTACAGAAAATATTTTTAGCGGCCCCCCTTGATATGGTGGCTAAAAATATGGTCCAGACCTGAGCCCAACCTAAATCAAATTATTTTAGAAGAAGACTGCATGAAGCTAGATAGAGCTGCAGATATTCCTAGGTTAAGTTATGTTTCTCTACAACTTTCAGCCCTAGGGCGTCTGGAGCTATTTGGCCAACCAAGAAAGGTGTACCCAGTTGATATGAAAGCTATAAAAACTCAATTCTTAGCTAGGAGATATCTGGAAAGCGAATCCAATGAACTTAAGAAATCTACATGCAGACATTTTATGTTTATAAGTCCTGGGGTTTTAGATCAACATTTTTGGTCTTTTATTAATAATTTGCATAATCATTTTATTTTATCTAAATTTAGATTTAATTGTATTCATTGGTCCCTTACTGTACCTAAAGGTTTCTCAAAGTTTGGAACATTACATACAGCCTTGTGTATGTGATAACTTTTCTGACCAAGATTTTCTGCACTCTATGTTTTTTTTATATTGATCTGCGATCAAAATGTATTTGCCCTCTTTTAAAAAATTGCCATTTTGCACAAGTAAGACCATCCCTGATTTATTTGCAATTGCTACCTTCCCCACTGATTTGTTATGGGGTAGCGAGGTTCTTATCAGGGGCAATACAGAGAAGGAAAAATATGGATTGTCCATAGTAGTGACGGGTTTTATTGGTTAGATTTGGAAATGTCTTTCCTTTTATTACTCTGATGAATTTTATCTGTGTTCCCAATCACATCTGTACTGTAGTTCTAAATGTAATATGTATGGGTCTTTTTCTGTGTAATGCATTTTTACGGCCAGCATATATTTGGGAAAACAGGGATTTACCTGAGCTGGGTTACTGAACGTAAGTAACTTGGCATGGTCCTTGTACAAGCTCCTCCGCGACAATTCTCCAGTCCAGCTTACCCGCAGTCTACTACCCTCTGCTGCTTGTCTACCTATTGCCCTCTGTTTGTGTCTCCTCTGCTTGGTTCTTGCTCTGTTTTGCCTTTCCTGCATGTTTTTCTGCCCTCGGTTTTGCCTTTACCTGTTCATTCTTCTGCCCTCTGTTTTGCCTTTTCTGATCGTTTTACTGCTCTGTTTGGACTTTTCTACTAGTTTTTTTGCCCTCCGTTTAGTTCTTTCTGCTAAGTTTTCTGCCACACCCTTTTCTGCACTGTTTTGCCATTTTCTGCTAATTTTTCTGCCCTTTCTGCTCATTTTTCTGCCCTCTCTTTTGCCCTCTTCTACTCTGTTTTGCCCTTTCAGCTTTTTTTCTGGCCAGTGCTTTGCCTTTTCTTTTTTTGAAATTCTTTTTATTTGTATTTTCCAAAACAAATATATGAAAAAAGAAACAATAAACAACTAGCCAGCATGCTAGCAGTGCATATTCAGGAGTATAGCTGCACAGATACATTCCAAGTGTTGTATAACATGTGCCCATCCCACTGATAATAAACAAAAATATGAAAATGGTCACCACATTGCTTTACCAGTCAAGAAACCTACATATGGGGAACGTGGACACATATCCAGGGCATCATCTCATATTGTAGGCATTTCGGGTGGGTTACTGTAAAAAGAGTTAATAGCAACATTTCACACCGGCCCATCAATCAACCCCGTACTCATCAAGGTGTCCCCATCTGACCCCTGCCTCTCCTGGGCCCACGTAATGAATGGTTCCCAGATGTCAATGGGTCATGAAGAGGGAGGTATTAACTCCCAGCATGTGGTTAATTGGGAGGGCCCATATGTGACATCTCTAATCCACTCTTTAATGGAAGGCACCCTCTTCCTCCCCCAGTGCATGCTGACTTGGCGTTTAGCAAACAAGATTAGCAATGCATGCAGTTTACGTATCTTAACGGGTGTTTCTTTGAAATAGCTCAGCAAACCCAGCAGAGGAGTGGTGGCCACAGGTGCACCAATAATCTGGCTAATCAATGTAAAAATTGTGGACCAGTATAGTGTGAGCCTCGGACAATCCCATGCCATATGAAGAAAAGTTGCGGGAGTGAACCCACAGCGCCAACAGCTTTCATCATCTCTCAACCCCAAATGGTACAGGCTTGTCATGTTATGTTATATGGCTTATAGAGCGCACAGCTGCCCCAGCAAAGGGGCGTCCCAGCACTAATAGCAGTCAGAGGGAGAGGACCACCAAAGAACAAACAGCCTAGAGTGAGGGGAAACAATGGGTTTTGGTTGCCTTGCGGAATGCCAGATAATTGTTTAGACTACTGATGGACAGTGGAAGAGAATTCCAAAGCTTGGCCGCCAGTGTGCAAAAGCCACCTCCCCCCACCCGTGCTCTCTTCCCCCTGGGAACCACCGCCAAGTATTGGCCCATTGAGCGGAGGTTGTGGGGGGAGTATAAGGCAAGAGCAGTGTGGCCAAGATGGCCGGGGAGGAGGACTTCAAGATCTTAAAAGCGATGCACACAAATTTGATTTCCGCCCGTCCGGCCACCGGCAACCAGTGTAGTCGGCAGATGGCAACAGAGGTGGAACAAGTCCTCGGGAGGCCAAGAAGGGTTTTGGCTGCCAGATTCTGGACTCTCTGCAATCTAAGAATCTCTGATTTATTTTCCCCCAAATATAGTGAGTTGGCTTAATCCAGTCTCAACAAGATAGCAGTAAACAAAGAGGAGCTTAGAGGGAAAGGAATTGGTCATAGGTCACCCTCCAAGTGCTGAGAAAAAGTTTTTTCCCCCGCGTTACCGTAATATTTCGGAAAGAAGAGTGACTTACAACTGAAGTCATCTTGAAACCAATTATTGGTCTGGACCTCACGACTGGTATGAGCCCAGGTGGTCGTTTGAGGTTGTGAATACGATGTGTGTCCTCATGCAGTGGCTCTAAAAATGTGTGATGCCCTGAAGAAATTGCCCAAAATATAAGTGGCAATGAAACATGTCGGCAAGTGGAACATGGCTAGATAGGAATTAGCCATCTTCACTGTTTTACATTCCATAACCAACACGAAAGAAACTGAATAAAGATAAGTCCTGTGTTGCTTGTGGCTTGTATGTATGTGTTTGGTCTCACGTATTGTGGTTGTTTGTCTCACACACTGCATTCTTTCACAAACACTGTTTTGTTTGTTCTGTGGACACCTTTTTTCTTTTAGAGTTTTTTTTCTTTTAGAGCTTGATGGCGCCAATGATGAGATCAGGGCAATCCTGGTGAGTACCTGCCAGGTTCCCGTTGGTGGTTCGCCCGTGAGGTGCCATCTCGCTCACACACACTTTTTCTAATTCTTTTCATTGTCCTATTTTGACACATTGATGTGTGTTATTGGTTGTCTCACAACTGTCTTTTGTTTCTTCAAGGGTCTGGGCAATGTGTTTTTACTGATTGGCATATTTTGGTTGTACCTCCTACCTCAATAATCAAAAGAGAGGAGTATTGTGCAAAAAGTTTTTGCTAATGATGGTAAACCATTAATATATTGATATCTCTATGCCTGGTTGGTCTAGGTTTTGTTTCAACAAGATAGCAGCCTGGACGATGACCTGCCGAGTAGACGGGTCAAAGTATCCTAACAATGGTTTAAGCCCACGCAGAATACCAATACAGGTTCCTGCCACTTTCTTGGTGTGGGCCTGAAAGCTGAGGGTGGAATCCACCCAAACACCCAGATTCTTTACAAACTGTTTGGTGGGGACATGGCCCACAGTAGTGGACCACCAATGTTCACTCCATAGCTCGCCATCCCGCCCAACCAACAAGATTTCAGTCTTACTAACGTTGAGCTGCAAGCAAATAGCAGACATCCACTCAGAAGGTCAAAAATTACTACGAAACATACTGGCATCCTGAGCTGAATTGCCAGAGAGTGCCACAAACAACTGAGTATCGTCGGCATACAATATCAGTGGCAGGCCTCTGCTCCTAGCCACCGCTGCTAAAGGTTAACCATACAAATTAAACAGCGTAGGGCTCAACGCTGATCCCAGTGGCACCCCTTGTTGAATGGTATGGGTCCGAGAGGAAAAAGGGGGAGCCGACACCTGAAAGGCTTCCTATAAAATTGGTGGGGGAATTTAAAGTGTATGAGGTGAAGCCTATAATTAGGGGAGAAGTGTGGCTCACCAGTTAGAGGAGGCAGTCCCTGATGCAGAGGTCAGACCTGGGACCAGGGTTCAATCCCCGGCAGGGCCTTGAGCTCAAAATGTCCACGGACTCGATAATTCTCGCCTCGGTGCCTACTCGAATCGTGGGTTCACACTTTGCAACTCTGTGCAATAGCTTGCTTAATCTCCACTATGGCCCCACCGCAATGGGATGCCTGGTCTTCACCTTGGGGATGCCCAGTAGGGGTAATCTCGCAGTGAAAGGCCAGGACGGGTTCACAAAGCAAGCGCCTTGAGACCTTACGGTGAAAGGCGCTATATAAGAACGTATGAATTATGATTAAGTATGGGCGGAAAATCCGTTCCGCTCGCGGATTTTGCAGATTTTCGGTAAATTCGCAATCCGCGAGATTCGCGAATTTCCCGCAAAATCCGCAAATCCGCGAGCAGCGGATTTTATGGCTTGCTCGCACTGTTCGTGTGAGTTCGCGGCTTCCCAGTTCAACTTCGCGCCCCGCGAATAAGCGCTAAATTGCAGAAATACGATCTTAGCAAAACTGAAACTACTTACCAGGTTCAAAAGTTCAAGCTCATCATTAGTAGCCATTTCCTGTAGTGCTTCCTGAGGGGCCCCTCCAGAGTTCAGTTGCCTACTTGCAACTATTATGTGACCCTGCTCTGACCCTCAGAATAGTTACACATATGCCACAAAGGTCCTGAATTACAGCTAAGGGAGACAAGCAGGAGCCAGGCTGGAAGTTCAAATCCAGTGACACATTAATCAGCCCCTAATTCATTATTGTCAGTTGGGGCAGGGCAGGTGTTGTAACTAATTTTACAACAATGAAAGCACTTAGCAAGTGCAAAAGATCACTAATCAGGAAGCACTAAGGAAGCAGGTGCCAGCTAAAAAAATATTCTGTGACACATTAATCAGCCCCAAATTAATTCAGGTCACTTGAGGCAGGGAAGGTGTGCTTTGCTTTGCCACAATAATGTACACTGGACAACCAGAGGGTGCTGTGATGAAACAGAGGGTGGCATGGGTGAGCCAGAGGGTGGCATGTGGTGACAGAGGGTGGCAGTGATGAAGAAGAGTGTCCCAAACAGGCTGGACACGTAGAAACAACAAGTTCGCAAAACTTGCGACCCGACAGGTAAGTTCGCGTTTGCGAAATTGTACAAAAACCCTCGCAACCTGGCAGAAACCCGCGCGGACACAAAAAAAAAATCCGCAAATTCGCGAGAATTCGCGGATTTTGCGGATTGCGAGTTCGCAAATCCGCAAAATTCGCGAACGCGAGATTCGCAAAATTCGCCCATGCTTAATTATGATTTATTTATTTATCTCCGTGAGCTGGTGGCAGAAATACGTCTATTGGACCTCGGTGATCAGCTCGGGGAGCCCTAGGCCTCAGCAGAGGTGCCGTATTTTACATGTGTGTATATAGTCGTGTTTCAAGTTTACAGGGCAAAGGGGAGTTTAACAGATTTTCTAATGCTGACAGAGATGGAGGGGGTTCCGGAAAGCGATCATGCAGGGAGTGACAAACAGCCCGTAGTTTATGATATAGAAAAGTTTCAGCAAAGGGCACTGTTTGTCCCTCTTCTGCAACATTCCCCGGGTATAGGTCTGCAAATGTGTGAAGGTTTAGCTTTTGTGCCATAGTTTTGCTGATTCCGTCCCTAATATTAGGTAACATAGGATTGTGTGCTAGCAGTTTCAAGGGGCATAAATTATGGGAGCGCCTGCTCTCTTCCACAGTTTATCTCATGTCCAGCGTAGGGTTTCAGTGTTGTCTATGCCATCTCGGGTGTGGCGGTAGTGTTGGTACAGTGCAACACTGAGCGGAACAGGTGCCTCTGCATCAGTCTCCAGAGCTACATGAGGTTCAAAAGGTGTTGGGTGAACCCAGTAGTGGAGGAATTGAACCTGGGCACTCCAGGCACATAGTTGCATATCTGGGGCACCCATCCCTACCTGGCATAGTGGAAATGCCAGCAAATCCCAGGATACACAGGCATGCCCCCCCGCTCACACCAGGGACACCATCAATGATCTGAGGGACTTAAAGAAGGCATGTGTGAGGGAAATAGGTAAGTTAGCAAACAAATAAAGAAATTTCGGCAATACTACAGTTTTGGCTACAGCAATTTTCCCTGCTATAGATGACGGGAGCCCAGCCCACAGAACGACCTTCTCCTCTAACCAGTTAATGGTGCGCTCATAATTTAAGTTTCATATGCCCAGGTACTTGACCGTTTCATCCACCCATTTCAAAGGAAACTCAGAAACCACCGGAGTAGTGTTGTCCTTCAAGGAAAACACAACTGACTTAGCCCAATTGATGGAGACACCAGAAAATCCTCTGAATCTAATGAACTCTCTTAGTAGAGGGTCCAGATGGACCACTGGGTCAGTAATGTATAGTGTGACGTCGTCAGCATATAACGAGTTGAGAAGCATTCTGGTACTAAATCCGATCCCCCTGGCAATGTGGTGCTGCCTGATACGTGCAGCAAGAGGCAATCACAGAGAGCAAAGGGGACAGAGGAAAGCCCTGCCGCGTGCCTTGCGAAATAGGGAAAGGCTCTGACATGAGGCCATTTACCCGAATCCGAGCCATTGGCTTAGTATATAACAAGTGAATAAGATTAATAAAAAGCAGGCTTAACCCTATGCAGTCAAGAATAGTGTACGAATAAGGCCATTCGAACATATCAAACACTTTGGCAGAGTCAAGAAAAACCGCAGCGGCCTGTACGTCTGGATGAAGATAGTGTAGTACCGAAAATATAGTCCCGAGGTTATGGGACGTAGGCTGCCCGGGGATAAATCCTGATTGATCAGGACGAGCGATCAGAGGGAGTAGGGGTTGCAGCCTATTGGCTATCAATTTGGCTAGAATTTTAACATCTACATTTATCAATGACAAAGGCCTATATGAGTCTAGTTCGGTCTCAGGCTTCTCAGGTTTCAACTAAGTGATTATTATCGCCTCACGCATGGAAGGTGGTAAAATACCAGTGGTTTGCGCTTCCTCATACAGCGCTATCAAATGCGGCGCTAGCTCTTCCACGTAAGCTTTATAGAAGGCGGTGGTGAGGCCATCAGGCCCGGGGCCTTGCCTAAGGGTAAACTTTTAATGACCTGAGAGATATCTGCTACAGTGAACGGCAAGTCGAAATAATCTCTGTACCGTTGGCTGAACCAGAGGAGCTCTACAGAATCGTGGAAGGACTGCATTCCCTCTGGACATGACTCTTAGGTAGCAGTATAAAGTCAAGAATAAAACTAGGCGAATTCATCCAAAATACCCACCTGTCCGCTAATAGAAACCCCATGAGAGCTGGTTAGTTTGGGAATGTATGCAGTGGAATGCAGGGCATGGATCACACTCGCCAAAGTCCTCCCTGGCCTAAGACCCTCCCCATATCATCGTGCCTCTGCACATTTCCCCAGAAATTTGACCTCACGCTGCACTTCCTCCTCGAAGTCTAGCAGTCTGGCCTTTAAAAGGGCCAGTGTGGCAGAGTCGCCGGAGGAATGAAATTGTGTTTCTAGTTCCTTGATTTGAGTCTCCAACGAGGCGAGGGAACCCCAAATGGCTTTTAACACCCCAGCTTGGCGTCGATACACTTAACCCGAATGACCAACTTAAATGACTCCCAGAGGGAGGCCTCCGTGCCAACCGAGCTGCAATTAAGGGCAAAATAATCAATGATATTAGTTCTTACATCTTCCTTAAAAGCCTCATCGAGGAGTGCGTGTTGTGGTAACCGCCAAGAGTACAGATGAGGGGGGAAATCGGGGAGGGCCAATTGCAAATGACACTGGGCATGATCCGACAGGGATCTAGGGAGTTGAGACACCCTCGTGGTCCAGGGAGCAACATCACGGGACACCAGCCAGAAATCCAGCCTGGACCAGGAGCCATGATATTCAGAAATGCAGGTACCCTCCATAAGCGCAGAATGGCTGCAGCACCAGATGTCGACTAAGTCTCCATCTAATATGCATTAAGGGCTGTGCTAGCCGAAGGATATAAGGTCCGGGCCACCCCCTCCTGTCCAAGTTATCATCCAGGATTGCATTAAAATTCCCTCCACAAATAATAGTGCTGCAGCCGGTCGCCTCAACTCTAGCCCAGATGTTATGAAAGAAGCTAGGTGAGTCCACATTAGGGCCTATAACGCAACTATCGCAACTATCGCAACTGGGGCCCAACCCAGTGTACCTAGGATGATAATGAATCTGCCCTCTGGATCTCTGTGTAGGTCCCCTTCCCTCCAATCCAAAACCCACCTGATTAACACCGCCACTCCTCTGGAGTAGTTGGACTATATGGAGATGTACACGTGACTCCAGCGGTTATGTTCAGTCTGGAAGAGTGCACAACGTTAAGGTGGGTCTCCTCTGTTATGCATTCACAAGCCTGGACTTCCTACCATTGTTTCGTCCCCTAATGTTTCAAGTTAAGAAATTCAGACTGGTAGAGTGGTGCCCAACTGTAATAGGTGCAAAAGAGTAGGATTATTAAAGATACAGGTAGGAGCCCACAAACATAGACTCAACATCCAATTGAGTAGTGAGCGCGTCAAGTATGGTGTCAATGTTGTGCAGGCTTGACCACATTTCAAGCATCAGTGTGCGGAGATCTTCTCCTCGATCCTCCGTCTGCTGCTCCGCGGACCTCTCCGTGCCAGCCTCAGGATCTGATTCCGTGAGTCGAGTAGCCCTCTGCTGGTCGAAGTTTAGCTTTGGCTGCTTTGTATTTTGCTTCCCCATATTTTGCGGCGGTGTCACCAGTCCCAGCAGCAGGGCCTCCCCACCCATCGGGGCACAGACCACGCAACCACGGCTCTTCCTGTCACACTGTTCAGACTTTGTTGATTGTGCGTGTGTCAATGGATAGTTACAGCTCACAGGGAAACCTAGGCAGGCCTTCTACACCATGATCAGCCAGCGAAGGTATCCGTAGAAGCGGCACACGCCCCTAAGGAGGACCGGCCCCAACAGGTGTCCAATCTATGTGACCACAAAGGCACCAAGCATGTTTAGCATGTAGCGAGGCACTCAGCGGGGTTGTACAGTTCAGAGGCGGGGTCCGTCACCGCCTTAGGAGCACCAGGGAGAAGAGCGCCCCACGCAGCAGTCTCGGCCTGAGCCCACTCCACATCAGCCTCCACGGGCTCGATTAGAAGGTCTGCCCGCCGACACAGCATCAGGATGAGCTCCTGTCATCAGCCTCCTCCTCACAGAGAACACAACTTGAATCCAGATTACAGCACGCAGATGAGAGTCGCAGCGATCAACTCCCGAAGTTTTCTGCTGTCAGTAGGTGGATATTTAATACGCATTAGCCCTCTTGATAAAAGGATAAACGCAGGATTGTTTCTCGTCCGGCTGAGCTCACTCACAGAGCGGCCATTCCTCAGCTCGGCTTGCCATGCCCCCAACAGCAACCAGAGTTTAAGTTTCAAGAGTGTTTTGCCTTTTCTGCTCTTTTTTCAGCCCACTGTTTGGATTTTCTGCTAATCTTTCTGCCATCTCTTTTGCCCTCTTCTGTTCGGTTTTGCCTTTTCTGCTAATTTCTGCCTTTCTGCTTATTTTCCTGCCCTCTCTTTTGCCCTCTTCTGATCTGTTTTGCCTTTTCTGCCATCTGTTTTGCCCGTTTCTGCTAAATTCTTCCCAATGTTTCCTCAAGAGTTGACTTTTTGACGGAGACCTTGCACCCCCTGCGCCCAGATTCCACCAGGGGTGACAGTGTCATGCTCTACAAATGCTGATTGATTGATTTATTGACATACTACAGCAAATTGATAAGTGGGTAAAGTTTGCAGAAATAAATACGCTGGGCGACATTGTGCAAATTTTAATTCTCTCTCAATATGCACTATTAAACACTTTCTCAAATCCTTGTAAAATTTACACAAAAAGATGAAATGCAAAGTGCTTTGGTTTGAAGTGTTATCACAAGGACATTTATTTAAAGTTTCAGATCAGTCATTTATGCTGTGGAAGCTTACTAGGCAATGGAAAATGTCTAATATGTACTGACGTAAAACAAATTTGTGGGGGGCATTATGCACACATTTATATATGGCTACATATCAGAAGTGACCAACATCATTTAATTTTTAATTACACTGGGTTTAAGAAGTTCAGGAGTAAATCTTAGGTTCTCAATCAATTACAAACAGACCTTTTTCTAATTCTTTTACACTGATGCACACTAATATGCCTGGGAGATGTATATGATTCAGCTATGGAATTTCACTAAATGAGGACGGTTTAAGACAATCCCTGAAGACCTTGCAATTTAAAACTGTGTTATTGTTGGTCCAAATCTGATGCCAAAGAAGAATCGGCTGAATTATGGCTTACCAGATAGGAAGGGGGGCCCAAGTTCGGAGTGGCAAATGAATGTGGAACAGCTCTTGGGAACTGAAATGGGAATTCTAAAAATTGAAGTTTCCACCAGTTGGAGCGGTTGATTATTGCTCTATCCCCAAACACTGCATCTTACAGCGCAGCTGACAAACACTTGGCTTTGTAGATGAATAACATTTTTTTTCAGGTGCTTCTTACAAAGATTAGTCACAAGAATAGATAGTGCTATAGTAGCTTTCATAAAAGAAAGGTTCCTAACATTAATTTATTTCAAGGATCCATGCTTGTGAACAAACTACCCAAAAACGAAAATGAAGACGTAAAGGAAATCATTGCCCTGCCAATCGTTATGTTGCAACACTTTACCAGTATCTTCACACTTTTCATTATGTAATTTTTCTTTAAATTAATTAATAGACCTAGATCCTGCACATAACCAACAAAGCAGGTGAGTAACCGTTATAGACCTAGGGGAGTATGGGCCATGAGTACAAAATTGTCTGCATAGAGAAGGGCCAGAATTGGATGATGGCCAATTTGAGTGAGATTACTACAGTTCTCCGCTAAGAAAGTTCCCACATTGTTAATATTTAGAGTAAAAAAAGAAGAGAACAAGGACACAGCACTGTCTAACTTCCCTCCCTATATTAAATGAAAGGGTGCATTCTCCATTAAGGCCAATCAGTACCATGGCCCTACTACACGAATACAACTCCCTTAGAAACTGTTTTATAGGTGGGTCTAGGCCAAGCTCTGTCATAATACCCAACAAACTGTCATGTAAAACGCAATCACATATGCTTAATAAATCAATGAAGGCTAAAAATATGTGACATCTTTTAATGAAATTGTACTTTTCTACTAAAAAGTTGATGTTTAATCCCTGTTTAATTGTCCCTAAATAACTAAGGAAGCAATATTGTAGGTTGGAAAGAATGTCATTGTTTTCGACCCATTCTTCTAGTCTGTTTAGAATTATATGATCTACCACTTTCACCAAGGAATCAAGAAGTGAGATGGGACTATAGTAGGCTGGATTAGAAAGGTCACCTTTCTTTTAGATGGGAGCAATTAATGATTCTTTCCAGGTATTCATAAAACCAGCACTGCAGCACGTGCTCAGCAACAGAGTCAATATAGGGCCCCAGAGAGATACGTTTGCCTTGAATGAGTCAACAGGTATACCGTCAGGGCTTGATGCTTTTCCACTATTGCTGGCTTTAGGGCTCTAATAACCTCATCTGAGGTGAATGTAAGATCAACAGAGCAATGAGGTGGGTCCACAGGCACTACGCTGGTGAATACCATCCCTACCAGTGCCATATTAGGGGCAGAATTTTTTTTTGTGAGATAGGTCACCCAGTCAGTTTCAGTGATAGCAACCTCTATTCTTGGGCCACTGTAATCGCTTAAATAAGGACCGTTATTAGTGCGCCAGAAAGAACTCCCAAGCTTCACTCTTTAGAGCTTTTTTACTCCCATTTAGGGCTAAATTGTATTCATGTCCTTGGAGATTTATGAAGAGCTATTTAAACATGGTTATGAGCCCTAGAGCAGATAGAAGCAAATCATCCTTAGTTATTACGGGTAGATTGTTGCCTGGATACCATTAGACATTCCTTGATTCCCTCTGTAATAGTAAGGAAGGCCTTGAGTGTATCATTGGAGCGCCAAGCTTTATCCAGGCATGTTTCAAAGGCCTCTTTCTGTTTAGTTACTAATCTTTCCATGAATTCGTTGGGATTAACCGGTGTCGAGCGTAGAGCAGAACCATTGCATTTAGTAAGTTCTATGTTATTGACTATGCGTGGTATCTCCATCTATTCTTGTTTTATCACTCGCCTAAGATTTAAATTAACACTCTGTGGATAGTGATCCTTCTGAGAAATACTGTGTGTGGGAAAATCATACAGCAATGTGTAAAATATATGGGAAGAAATTATGTAACAATGACAATGTTATAACCTCCTCCATTAAAAGTACACTTGAATGGAACTGAAGGACCACACAATTCCTAACAAAAGGCACATTTTTATTTGAACAACAATTAATTTAGTTTGTCACAGTAAATATTTTGAGTGAAATGTGATTGGGCAAAATCGTGGTTGACCGTCAAACTGCAGACCTTTTCGTAAGGCAATAAGCACAAACAACTATTGAAATCGCCACCCCATAGTATCAATACTTCCTTTTTGTTATTCCTGCAGATGGACGCAAGTCTCAACCCAGCTGCCCAAGAGTGATCAATAAACAGTTAAAAAGTGAGTTACTATATAAGTTTACAAACACAAATACAAGGTGTTTGTTACAAAAGACATTTTAGTGAATGGCAAACATTTAGAGCTATATACACATAGACCACCCTTAGATCTAGCAGTTTTATGAGGGTCCTCTAAAACATGAAAGTCTTAAAGCCATCTATATTGACAGGCTCAACAGCCCAAGTTTCCTGGAGACATAAAATTAGAGCAGAGGAAATAAATTCTGTGGTGTTATCTTTTGCTCGTAAACCTGCCACATTCCAAAGTAGAATTCTATAGGGCATTCATTGTATGACTCCCGCAGCATATAAGTCAGAGGTGGAGGTATTATCGAAATGATGTGGGGTCGGAGCAGGAGCAGAAGCATGGGCGGCTCCTCTGTTAAGGTGGAGGAGTGTCCCCCCCTCTTCTGAAAGCGAGCAGAGGCAAAGGACAAAAATAAAATGATAATGAAACAGTTCTATCATTTTATGTTTAGCCCTGCAGGCTGCGAGCTGAGGGAGGAGTGTGGCCTGCCATACCGATGCTGCCGCAGCACCAGAGAGGAGGGAGAATGGCGGGCACTGCGAAGTACCCATGAATGTTTTGCCAGTTGTCTGGGGCCAGCTAAACCTTCATGCGCACTTAGCCTTTCTCAACTGAGCTGTGCTGTACAGGTGGGTGGAGAAATCATCACAGGCTCCCAGTCTATGTCTGAGCACCAAACTGAGGCGCTCAGACCAATCCCAGCACTGCTCACATGCTGGGAATAGCTTTCCCAGCATGTGAGCAGTGCTGGAGTTGGGGCTATGAGCCTGCACAGTGTGCAGCAGGCTCCTGGCAAGGTTACAAGGATCAGGAGCATAGCAGCGGCCAAGGGAGCAGGTATGTTTTATTTTCTTTATTTATACTTGTTTTTTTTGTGTGTGTGTTTGCCCTCTCCCCTGCCCCACCACTTCGCAGTTCAAGTGGCCTTTGCAGAGTAGAAGAAGGAGAAGGCCATGTAACAGCAGTCATATGCTTCTAGTGACAAACTTTTCTGAGCCCATCTAGTCATTATGGGTTGTTGTCGCAAAGTGTAGCAACCAGAGCTGATTCTGCAACCAGCCAGTCAACCCAATCAAGTGTCACTAAGCTAGTAAAGTGATAATGAGTAGAATGGATGAGTGAAATTCAGGGGCCGTAGCGGGTAGTCGAATAATGGAAGGTCTAAAACCTTTAGTAGTAGGCAATGTTTGATAAAAATAGCAAAGCTGTAGAATGGATATTTGGTTTGGGAACACTGATAAGGAGCCAATTCTATGAAAAAGTGTTCCTCTAAACTTGGTGATTTGAAAGAAAGGACGGAACAGCCCCAGAAAGTGTTTTTCTACCCCTGCCAATTCATTTTACCCTTCTGGCCATTTTGAAGTTATATATGACGGCCCCAAATAGGTCTGTTTTATTGTCCACCCAGTTTAAAAACGTATTTCTTAAATATTCTCCGGATCTGGATTCTGCTCTAGAAAGGGTGAGTACATTTGCCAAGATTATGACATAGCAAGTCACTTCGGGAGATAGACTAAGAAAGTCAGATCTCCTACCCATAATTTCTTTGGTGGCCACCTACGAGGTTGTATGTTGGTATATGATGGTGGGATATTTTTGTATTTTATAGGCAAGATAGTAGTGACACAAGCCAAAATCTGCATCAAAGATTGAACACCCAAATTACAGCAAGTGAGCAGAATGATAGCATCACAGAAATAAGTCTGAGGTAGAGGTGGTTGGTCGCTCATAACAGGAGGAGGGACAGTAGAAAGAGACAGAGGAGATATTACACTATTAATAAGTAGATAGTGAGTGGTGGTGAGGGTTGTTTACCCCTTCAATAGATCTAGACAATTAGTAGGAAGGTTCTCTACATGTGTCAAACTAAAAAAGAGTGAGTCTAGTGAAGTCTTCACTAAAGGATTCCAGTTCTTGGACCATTGTGAGGAATGTTTTGAGATCATCCAGATGTATCAGAAAGAATTAAGGTTCTGGTCTTAGTTGACTTGGCAGAGGCTTGAATTTTAGTCTTAGGCCTGATCAAAGAGTCAGTGTCAAGTACCATTGGTCAGGACACTGGTGTCTTCATGCGTTTTAAGGGCAACTGGGATGCGGCGTCAGATGGAGATGCCATGATACTGCAAGCAGTTATGTCTGCAGTGAGTAATGTCTTTAGTTTCTTGTCCACAATCATTACCCAACCTTGCCTGCAGTAGCTAACCAGGGAGATTTGTCAGCTTCAGTATCTAGTGGCCAGTCTCAAATTAAAGTATCCATCATATCCTGGTTACACATGGTTAATCTCTCTTCAACACTTGCTATTTCCTTGTCAATTGCACCCATAGCCAAGTAAGATAGTTCATCAGTAAGGTACACTGTTTCCCAGGAGATTTTCATTTAGGCAGGGTGGATGGGTGTTTTCTCTTCCCCATGCTATTGTAAAATTTGAATTTAAAATCAATAAAACAAAATCAACAAGAAAAAACAGTGGGAAGTCAGACAGCCAAGTGTCAAGAGAAAAGGCTCAGCCTCCTCAGGGCTCATTCATGGCTCTCCCTTGATCTTCACCGCCGGTGAGACTGGTGTGCTTTGTGATGGAAATAGCAGGGAAGCAGGTGATAACAAGGCCCACTTAGCAGTGTCCTGGTATTGGTAGTTCCCCCTCATTGCATTACGATAGGTAGGAGAAAGAGTTAAAGACACTGTATCACTTACCTCCTGTAGTGCTAGTAATTTGACACAATAGGACACACCTAAACCCTGCACTCTGAGAGGAAAGGAAGGCAAAATATATTGGTTAATTCAGACTCTCAAATATCAAGTAACCCAAGCACAAAACCAGAAAAACATGTAGCATATATACATGTAGCAAAGAAACTTAGAAATTATATACACAAAGTAAGTAACACCTCACAGATCGTTCACTTGATGTCCTTGCCAACTCACGCTTGGGAGCCCGTTGCCAGCTGGGCTTGGATTCTCGACCGGGACTCAGGTTCAGTTTGTCTTGCGACAGCAAGTCTACTCCACAAGTGAGCCCCAATTCACATGTCAACATTCTCCGGCTTTAATACGTTTTACTCACCATGAGGTGAAAGTTCTAGAAACCTAGCCCCCTTTCTTCGGTTGTAAAAAACCGAGCTTGCTGTACAGGTCTGTGTCAAGGTCAAGACAGAAGCTGGCTAGGATCCTGTATTTTGACTCTGAGACAGAGCTGGACGTTCTGCACATTCCCTGAAAGGTACCAAACATGCATCCCACACAACATGTTCCAGTTCACTCTTACCGGTGAGGAGTGAAAACAAGTGAAGAGTGAAAACATTCTCTCCCTAGCCACGTGTGAGTCAATTATGCCAGATGGAGCCAATGTTCAATATATCATTCTTAATATCACAACACCTCCTTCACTAGTCACAGGTCAGCCTCTGTCACAACCCACAGGTGCTTGCTGGAACTTGAGCACTGCTCTTGCTTCTTTCTGCATCCCTCTTGCCTCTTTCTGCACACCTCTTTTCTCGTTCTGTAACCCCTTGCCTCTTTCTGCACCCGTTTCCTCTTTCTGTACCTTTCCTGCTTGTTTATGCACCTCTCTCACCTCTTTTTGTACCTCTGTTGCTCTTTTCTGCACTTCTCTTGCTCTTTCTGCACCATTCATGCCTCTTTCAGCACCTCTGTTGCTTCTTTCTGCACTTCTCTTCCTTCTTTCTGTACCCTCCTGCCTCTTTCTGTACTTGTCTTGCCTCTTTGCACACCTCTTTTCCCTCTTTCTGTACTTCACTTGCTTCTTTCTGCACCTCTCTTGCCTCTTTTGGCAACTCTGTTGCTTCTTTGGGCACTTCTCTTGCCTCTTTCTGCGCCTCTGAGTTAGATGTAGTTTATATCCCCTGCCCTAATATGTACTAGGGTCTTACAGGGGAGGTCATGCCAATCACAAGGGTACCTAAACCCATTGTGTACCCTAGTGTATATAGAGTTTTTCACTGTGTTCTAAGTGTCTTTCAGCATAGCACTGGTTTCGGGCAAGGTTAGTCAGAGTCCGTTACCAGCAGTATCAGTCAGCAAAAAGCTGGGGGCATAGGATGACTTTGCAACAAGGCTTCTTTCTGCACCTCTGTTGGTTCTTTCTGCATATCTCTTGCTTCTTTCTGTACCTTTCTTTGTATTTCTGGACTGTTGTTGCCTCTTTCTTCATTTCTCTTGCTTCTTTCTGCGCTTCTCTTCCTCTTTCTGCTCATGTCCTACCTCTGTAGGCATAGTTAGAAATTAGCATCTAAAATAACTTTGAAATTCACTGAAAAAAAACATAGGTTTCAGGGGTATTAAAGTCTGTAATTACCATTTATCTTCAAAATTCACAGAAAAAAACATAGGTTTCAGGGATGTAATAGTTAGAAATTATCATTTAAAAAATCCTTTTGAAATTTACTGAAAAACCATCGGTTTCAGGGACGTTATAATTAGAAATTAGCATTTAAAAAACCTTTGAAATTCACTGAATAAACCACAGGTTTCAGGAATGTTGTAGTTAGTTGGACATTTCACTCGTACAAAACCAGAGAAATTCGGCCGTTATAGTTAGTTAGTACATAATGTTAAAAGTTAAAATCAGAGTAAACTCCTCATCAACATTGAAACCTATGCGTTTTTTATGTCCAGTTCTAATATCATTTTTGACTCTAATCTCCCTAACTCATGTTCTCTGTCTCCCCAGGTCACACGTTTCAGAATGTGTGCAGTTCTACTATATTTTGATTGTGTTTCATCACTCACATATACAGATTCGAAAAGTGTGGCTACTGGATAGAACAGGTCATTGTTTTCGTAAGCTCTCAAATGTTGTTACATTTTATTCTGTAGAGGTAATGTATTGATAGCTATGTGTTTCTTATGGCATGGGCATGTTAAAGCATATCTTACAAAATCACTGTTACATGTTAGTTTACCATGTACTTAAACTTTAACATCGCCAAATGTATAAAAACTTGACATATTTTCACCACTTCTACATGCCTTACATTCATTGCATTTAAAGAAGCCATCACCCAGTCACAGCCAAGGAAAAGCAAACAGCTATGTCCCAGGGGTGGGCACCCTGGTCCTAGTAGGACCCGGCCTTGGGGGTTGGCAGTTCTTAGGGACAATAATGCCTCCATTACTTTCCACAGGCTGGCACAGGGGAGGCGGTGGTTCCTGGGGATGTATATGGCCCGGGGGGTGGAGGGTCACAGGCAGCCGCCCTCCCATTTCTTTTAATGTTATGTGCCCCAGGGAGGTGGTGGTCTACAGGGCTTCTGTGAAGCCCAGGAGGGAGGTCCATGTGCCCCCCTGCTTTTTTTGATAATAAAGCCCAGGGGAGGTGGTGGTCCCTAAAGCTTGTAAAAAGCTCAGAAGGGGTGTCCACACAACCCCCTCCATAATTTTCAAATAAAGCCCCAGGGAGTTGGTCTTTGGGGCTCAAAGAGCCTCAGGAGGGTGGCCCCATGCATCCCTTTCCCTTTTTTAAATAAAATGCCCTCATGCTCCCGGTGGTTTCTTGAAAAAGAAGATCACGCTCGGTTTTATTTTCAATTCACAGTGATATTCATGAATATTTAGCAAAAATTGGTGTGAATGAAAAACTTTTTTTTTGACCTGCTGGGATCCCTCTATGGCCCCAAGATCAAGGCTTGGGGGTCAGGGTATTTCCTACCCTGCCCCTTTTCTTTTTTTCAGAAAAGATTGCTTCCAACATTTCCAGGTTGCAGTGTTTGCAGCTAATCAGAGCACCACAGCTCCCTGCATGAGCTCAACATTATTTGCGAAGTCATTGTGGCCCCAGATGTACAAATGTGGATTTCCTTTAACTCTCTACTACTACTGAATAGATTTCCACCAAATAATTGAAAGCGCGATCTGTGGAACAATCTGCCACATTTGGTGTAATTCCATCCAGCGGTTCGGGCTATAGTCGTGCTCAAAGCCCTTTTTGGGAATTTACATGGGAAAATGCCCTTTTTTGCCCCCCCTCTTTTTCTCAGCCGCGCTTAACAGATTGTCCCAAAACTTTCCATGCACAACAAGACCTAGCTTGACACTTCTTTCCACCTAACTTGACACATCTTTTGGAAAATTTCGGGAAGGTGTGTCAAACGCCGCCAAAGATGTAGGCAAGTCTAAAATATGTATTCCTATGGAAAGACGCCTGTAACTAATATAAACACACACAGCCAAGCCAACAGGTGTTTTGAGTGTTTTGCTTCGTCAGGGCATCTAAAATTGAAATTCAAGTAAGAAATTCCAGTGTTCGATTCTTCTTGTTATCTAACGCAAATCATTTAAAGTGACATTTATCTTCTTATGTCGGCTGTTGCCAAGTTCTATTTGCTCGAACGTCAGATGCAAATTGGATTGTTTAATTTCAATGCTTTTTTACAGTTAGTGCAGGGATAGAAATAAACTACAGTTCCATTTTCCAGTAGTATGATAAGGCAAGAGTGATTGAATGCTGGTACAAAAATCACTCAGCAGTTTTCAGAGTGAGGGAGATTTTGGAGTCAAGGGTACCCATCACTAAGTGCTGTAAGCTGGGAGCAGTTCATGGGATGCAGGGGCTTGTATAACTTTGTGACACAGTGCAATAATGGTCTGGGGCTGCAGTGGTAAATTACATTCAGCACAGCAATGAAGGAAGATTACAGCCTAAGTGGTGCAGATCAGATGGGGTATGGACACCTATGATGCAATGGTACAATTCAACAGCAGTTCTTCGGATGCATAGGGATGGATCACCCAGCAGCACCAGTGGACAACACATCAGGTGCACCTGGCCTGTAATAGGACAATGACTCACAGGATGCCAGATCATCAATCACTCAGCTGCCATAGGGAGCAACAGCTCCAACATGTCTGGGGTACAACTCACTCAGTGGTATAAGAGGGCCACAGCTTATGGGGGTGCAGCAACAATGACAAAATAATTATTTGAGACAACATTAAATAGTTTTGAAAGAGCAGGAGAGTTCAGAATGACATTTAAAACAAGTTATTCGCTAAAATCATTGGAGATTGATGGTATTTATAGATAGTAAAGGCTAACAGAGAGGGCATCCTCGAGTGGTGGTTACACAGAGCAGGGGCTTATTGTACATTGTACCCTGGGGACACAAGGGCCTTGTGTGCCTGCTTTTTGTGTTCCCCCGGGGCACAATGCTAATACAGAAGGGGCTGCAGACGCTTGTGCTTCCCCTTGCATAATGATAGTGCAGGTGTGCATGTAGCACCAGCGCTATATTAAGAGTGTGTTCCTTCCTTTGCATGAGGTCATGGCCCCATACAAATGAGGGAATTACTTTACCTCAACAGCTGCACCATATTCTCGACAAAGGTGCAGAGGCAAACATGCCCTGATGAGGTGCACTCAAAATGCAACACAAAAATGTGGCGGACTATCAGTGCGGCTCTTAAAGGCAGCCCTCTGAAGGGGAGAAAGGGGTGCCACGGAACACCCCAGACACCCCCTACAGGTGGGTGCAGTCATTCACGGCACCCGCCTGCAAGGGTATCTCTCTCCCCTCTTCAAAGTGCATACAACAGAGAGATGCTTTGAAGGATCCGCTCCGTATTTCGCCTCGAGGTCAGTACGACTTTGAAGCTGCTCTGTAGGCAGCGCATGCTGTCAAGTACAGCGCACTATCCCTGTTTGCACCTGGCGCATCTTTTGAAAGGTGTGCCATTTTGCAAACAGAGAAAGTGCGCCATATTCATAATAAGTCCCCAGGTTGGTCGGTAATTTGTTGCTAGTCAACAAGCCCATTGGGGCTCTGCTGTACAAGCTACTAAGGCCTTGATTACAAGTAGTGTGGAGACATTCAGTCACTGTTCAAATAGTACTTTGCACAGGAGCATGAATTCTTACTAGTATGTTAATACCTACATTGCACAACTTTCCGCTGAGTGATTTTTCCAGAAAATTTCTGGCAAAATCTTTCTCGGGAAATCATGTGGAATATAAACAAAAAAATCTATGCAATAATGCCACCAAGAGAACTTGAAATGAGAGATATTTAATGTGGCTGGTTAATATCACCCCCAGGGCTGGACTGGGAACGCAAAACGGCCCTCAGTACGGCTGGCCGTGGGGAGGAGAGGGCTGGGGTTACGCGTGGAAAACACTGCAGCTGCTTTTGTTACAGGGGGCCAATATTGCAGCTAAGCTGCAAAACCGGCCCCTGTAACAAAAATGCCCCCCCCAAAGGTCCAAAAGCAGCCCCCACCATGGCGCCCCACCGGGTAAAAGCCTGGTGCCCGCTACGGGCAGTCTGCCCCTGACCACCCCTGTTGATCAGTAGTTCGAATCAGGCTTAACATTGTGATAAAAATACGAAGTTATTTAGAGTTGTTGCCTTTCCCTACAAACAAGCGGCACTTTATGCCATATGGAGAGGTGGGAACTGCAGGGATAACGATAGTGGAGCAGTATACTCCACTGCCAGAAACCTTCACCTGTGGCTATTCAGTCTAAAGGCCGTCGGGTCACTCTGGCTTAGTTAGGGAGGGCAATTGCCTCTGATTTTTCCTGATCTTTGATCTAAATCATTTTTCAGTTCATCATTTTCCTATAGCACATTTAAAACAATGAATTATTCTGTAATAAAGGATACATAAAATGCATACTGTAAGCTAATCCAGACAGCAAGGCTTAATAAAACAGGAACATTCTTCACGGTTATTTAGTTTTAATTACAAGTGCTTCTCACAGATAATACTAAACTTACATTAAAAATAAGAATACTGAAATTCGTTTTGGCTGCCCATTGATCTGATCACTGACCCGCAAGTTAACTTTTGAAATTGTTGACAAGAGTTTCTGCTCTGGTAGCTTGACTCGCTGATCCAATAGGAAATACCTGCTCGACTTCCCAGTAAAGTAGCAACATGTTTTGCTGAGACACAAATACAATATTTTTGCCTGACTTTGCTCTATGGTGAAAGGAGCACTCTAAATGTTAAAGTCTTGCCTTCAAGAAAGGGAGACTTCTACTTCAAACAATGATTATTAGCACTAGCAAGTACTGAAAGTTATTTCTAAATAGCCCTTTAATGTTTCTTCTATTGTTCATCAGTCGATTGCAACTATGTCCAGCTGCGTCGCTCCAGAAAATGCTGATTTTTAAAATAAAATGAGAAAAGGCACAGAACCAAGCACTAGCATGGCTGTTCGGTCTGCACCGAGCTTTTGCCAGTCTTCTACCACTCTGTACAGGGCAGAATCACGCAAATGTAGCTGCAAATTGCCTCTAGGAAGTGTGCCACTGCGTGTTCATGATCTACTGGCCCATATTCACAAATGTGGCCTCTGTAGGGATGCTCAGTTCAGAAATTTAGCTCAATCACTTGCATTCCTTCAACAATATAAAGTGGGACCCATTTATCTCGTAGGACATATCATCAATCTCATACGGACTCATAAATGCATACCTTATACAGTTTTGTCTAGAATCAATATCTTTCACACTTTCTTATAACAACTTGACGCTGGTCCTTAGGAGACACATTCCATAAATATTAATCTAGTTTGACTCGAACAAGGGTCCAAAGAAATAGATATGATGATGCTTTCCATAAAAGTCACTGAGTCTGAAAATGACACAATTGCAAATAATGGTGACAACATTTTTTGTTATTGTTTTGACGCCTCCGTTCACCACTCCAAGATTTGTTTTGGTATACCTCTACGATGACGCAATCAGGTGCTTCCTTATACATTGCCTGGTAGTGGCAAGTAGTACATTCAAACACAAATATTTATTAATGAAGAATCTAACAGTTATGGCAATATTTGAGCTGGCTAACAGCTGTACATTTTGAATACCTAAAGACCTCAATTACATGTCCCCTATCATGGGTCAGCTGCTGGTGATTTTTCAGTTCGGAAGACACTCAAATAGGCTTACTCCCAAAGTTTGCCAAAGATTGGGAGTGGACAATGGGAGCAGGTTAAACAACGCCCACACAATAACAGCAAAGGGACATATTTACAAAAATTCGGCCTCACAGCTGCATCACTTTTTTGACTGCAGCAGCAATGCAGAGTGCAGAACCGTATCTTGTTGAGGGTACTTCTCTGACTTGGTTCAAATCCTTCCTTGGCCACCGCTCGTTTCAGGTCTGGGAGAATGACACCCACTCTCCCGAAACCCCCCTCCAATGTGGTGTGCCCCAGGGCTCATCTCTAAGCCCGACATTATTCAATGTATACATGTCCCCATTGGAGGAGGTTGTCAACCCGTTCAGAGTGAAAGTCATCAGCTATGCTGATGACACTCAATTAGTGGTGTCTCTATCTCACCCAAACCAAGAACCTTCGGACCTCTATAACTGTCTTGCAGAAATTCAAGGATGGATGAATAGCTCGTCATTGAAACTTAATGGTTCAAAGACAGATATTCTCCTCCTTGGCCAGAAGGGGCTTTCCCTCTCTCAGAACATCTGGCCACCCTGCTTGGGTGAACCCCCTGCCCCCCAGTCTGAGATCAAGAGCCTGGGAATTTGGCTTGAAAAAGACCTGTCTTTTAAGACGCAAGACACAAAAATCACTGGGACTTGCTTCGGGCTTCTCAAATCTATTAGGAAGATTTTGCCCTTACTCCCTCCTGCCTCCCAGAAACTGTTAATCCAAGGCCTTATTATATCAAGGCTGGATTACAGCAATACCATCTATCTGGGCACTCCTGAGGCAACCCTCAATAAACTGCAAAGGATCCAGAACGCCGCGGCCCGGATTCTCACCAATACCCCAGCTAGATCTTCGGCCAAACCAGCCCTGAAATACCTCCATTGGCTTCCAGTGAGAGAGCGAGTGAAGTTTAAAGCTCTCTGTCTATCACACAAACTCCTACAGGACAAAGGCCCCCCATCCTAAAAAAATTCATCAGACCTTACAAAGCCTCAAGATCCCTCCGATCCGACCATGAATACCTCATCACTATCCCCAGAGTGAAGAAGGTGCGCATGGGTGGACCGCGCTTCTCTGTCAACACAGCCCGCCTTTGGAATTCCCTCCCCGTGATCTTAGGACGGAACCAGACTCCGATTCAGGAAGCGGCTGAAAACTCACCTGTTCCCCTGATCCTCTTTTTTTCCTCATCTCTTCCCCTGTTACCCTCTAGCTTGTTCGGATCTTAGCGCTGGGATACTTAAGGTTGACTACGGGCTTTACAAAACCTAAGAATAATATTAATAATAGTATCTACGAGGCCATGCAAAGCCACTTTATGTGGCTTTTTATGGCCTCGTAGATATGGAGTAAGGCAAAGGAGAGCTAGTCTTTGCATTGCCTTAACATGCATCAAAGAGGCATTCCATGAACATTGCAGTTGGTGTTCCCACGCAACACCTATGGATTTTGATGCATTTCCAGATTTACTAGGACGTGTGCCCCCCACAGGGGAAGCACAAAGAGGTAAAATATCTTTAGTTCTACTAGTTGTTTCCTCTATAAATGTGTGCTGCTTTCTACTGCACACATAGAAGGAGGAAAATACTTATATTGATTGTTTTTTGTGCAGGAAGGTGCCTGTGCACACAAAAATTACCAGGGCACTATCTTTGTAACTTTAGTGAAGATTCATCCACTGGCGGCAAAGGTATAGGCAAGTCAAAAAACGCTTCTTATATTGAACAGGCCCTAACTATAACTACCTGCTGCGACCCTCAGTTGGTAATATAAGGATGTCCTTGGGGGACAACTACCCCCGTTCCCTCCAGTAAGTCCCACACAGCAGTGTTGTGAGGTTGTCAGAGGCCACGGCCCCTTTCTCCACCACTCTACAAACGCACCACCTGGCACACTTCCAGTTGGGCAATGACGTCCCCTTGGCTCTTGAGAGTCATTTGGGGCCAACTGACCCTCCTGTTACCTCCAGTAAGTCCCACACAGTGGGTTTGCTGAGAGGTTTTTAGTGCCCAAACACCTTTCCCCGCCCTCTGCAAACACGCCTCCTGGCACCCTACTAGTTGGGGATGAAGTCCACTTGGCTCCTGTGGGTCCTTCGGGGCCAACTACCCCTCCTGTTATATCCAGTAAGTCCCACACAGCTGGATCCCTTAGAGGTTGTTGGAGGCCATGCCCCCTTTCTCCACCACTCTGTAAATGCACCTCCTAGCACACTTCTCATTGGGGGAAGATGATCACTGTAGTCCTGAGACCATCAGGAGTAAAGTTGAATTCATTCCCCATCCAGCAGTGTTCCAGGAGGCGTGCTTGCGGAGTGGTGGAGAAAGGGGAAATGGCTTCAGCATAACCTCTCAGCAATCCCACTGTGTGGGACTTACTGGAGGTAACAGAAGGACCCTAGGGGACTGTATCTCCCAATCAGTAGTGCACTAGGAGGCGTGTTTGGAGAGTGGTGGTGAAGGGGCATCTGTGACAAGGCACTGGACTGGATCTACTCTCTCCTCACCGGCCAGACACAGCAAATTAGACTACCCCAGTTCCACTCAGAATATACAGAGATCAACTGCTTAGTGCCTCAGGGTTCCTCCTTGAGACCCACCCTCTTCAATGTCAACATGGCACTCCTTGCAGACATCATCAGAAGCCTTAACGTTGTCTACTATGCCAAGAACAACCAGCTGATCCTCTCCCCCACCAACAAACCCACAACTGCCAGAACTAACTTCCACAGAGGAATGAAGGCCGTCGCCACATGCATGAAAGACAGTTGCCTCAAGGCTAACTCGGACAAGACTGAAGTACTCATCCTGGGTCTAACCCGTACAGCCTGGCAGGACTCCAAGTGGGGAGCCGGCTTTTGGACCCCCTCCAACCCCTATGGGCTACGCACAAAACCTTGGCATCATACTGGACTCATTGCTCTCCATGAACTGCCAAATCAATGCAGTTTCCTCAATCTACTTCTACACACTCTACCGGCATCGAAGGACATTCAGATGGATCCCCACAGAATCCAGAAAGACTTCCAACCACAGACTCATCACCAGCAGACTCGACTATGGCAATGCACTCTATGCTGGCATCAACCAGAAACAGCTCAAGAAACTACAGGACGTTTAAAACAATGATGCCAGACTGATCCTCAACATCCCTCACTGCAGCCACATCAACCAACACCTCCAACAACTCCACTGACTCCTGCTAAACAAGACAATCACCTTCAAACTCCTCACACATTCCTACAAATCGCTCCACAACATAGGACCAGCATACCTGTACCACTGCCTCGCATTCCATGTACCCATAAGACAACTCCGTTATGCCCATAGGACCCTAGTCTCTATCCCCACAATCATTCAGATCATAACCAGAGGAAGTTCCTTCTCCTACCTCGCTGCCAAGACCTGAAACACCCTGTCCCTCCACCTCAGGCAATCCGCGTCGCTGACCCAATTCAAGATGGACCTCAAGACATGGCTCTTAACACACAGGAAGACCAGCAGCCCCCCAAAGGGCCTTGAGACCCTCATGGGTGAGTAGTTGTGCTTTATAAACCCTTGATTGATTGATTGATTGATTGATTGATTGATTGATTGGGGTGTGGCCTTCGGCAACTTGACGGATCTTTTTTTTTTTAAATGAGGGGGCATTTTTTCAATGAAGGGGTGGTCCCAGCCTTTTAAAAAAAATAATTAAGAGGGAGGGGGGCCGGGCAGCTCCTATCTCCCGGGCCAATTTTGGGACCCTATCCCCCGGGGGCCAGCCTTTTTCATTATTTTTTGTTGTTGTAAATAATGGGTGGGGGGCCTTGGTGCCCCCCCTCGGGGTAATTCCGGCCTCAGGGACCCCATCCCCTGAGGCCTGCCCAATTTATTTATTTTAAATAGAAGGAAGGGGGCCACGTTGCCCCCATCCTGGTACAATTTTAACACCAGGGACCACATCCCACGGGGCCTGGCCTCTATACTGGGTGCCTTGGTCCCACCAAGGGCACTATGTCATTTTCTTTGGGGACCATAGAGAAAGACTGAAGGCCCCCCTGGTCACTGCTGGCTTCCCACCTACTGTGGGAGCCTGCATTGCTTTTGGACAAAGGGAGCTGCTGAACATGCAGCTCCTCCTGTCCAAAAGCAATTCTGTTCTGCTTTCAGTAAGCAAGATAATTTTTCTGATCTTTTTTGCTGAACGTGGAGCAGTGCTTGCTATGGCTTGGCTGGAAAGGTGCTCCTGCCAAACCATACAAACTGCAATGTCCCTGGGTGGGCTCCCCGGGCTGAAAGTAACAGGAATGCCAGCTGGCCCCCAAGGACCCTCACTAGTCAAGGGGACTTCACCCCCCACTAATAGTGCACCAGGAGGTGCGTTTGCAGAGTGGTGGAGAAAGAGGGTGTGACCTCCTATCATGTCTCAGCTAGGCCTGTGCAAAAACAACAATTGATGGACAGAAAGCAGAACAATGTCATACATTCACCCCAGTACAGAGATCTGGGCCTAAATCCATTGTTTTCTGTACTCCACACCACCCCAGTTCAGACATGGCCATATGCAAATCAGCCTTGACCCTGTGCTTCATGGGAACAGTCCAGCCCGAACTGCCAAGCCATGTCTTTCCTGGACCGGAATCAAGCATCCTAGGACCCGTTTCTGGCTATCAGCCGTCTTCAGCCAGGATAGATTGACTCCAGTGGTGTGGAGAGCATGGGACTCACGTCTGAGCATACCCATCCCACTCAGGGTGACAAATGTAAAAACAACAATTGATGGACAGAATGCAGTACAATGTCATACATTCACCTCGGTACAGAGATCTGGGCCTGAATCCATCGTTTTTTTGCACTCCACACCACCCCAGTTCAGACATGGCCATATGCAAATCAGCCCTGACCCTGTGCCTCATGGGAACAGTCCAGCCCGAACTGCCAAGCCATGTCTTTCCTGGACCGGAATCAAGCATCATAGGACCGGTTTCTGGCTATCAGCCGTCTTCAGCCAGGATAGCGTGACTCCAGTGGTGTGGATATCATGCGACTCACGTCTGAGCATACCCATTCCACTCGGGGTGACAAATGCAAAAACAACAATTGATGGACAGAATGCAGTACAATGTCATACATTCACCTCAGTACAGAGATCTGGGCCTAAATCCATTGTTTTTTTGCAATCCACACCACCCCAGTTCAGACATGGCCATATGCAAATCAGCCTTGACCCTGTGCCTCATGGGAACAGTCCAGCCCAAACTGCCAAGCCATGTCTTTCCTGGACCGGAATCAAGCATCCTAGGACCCGTTTCTTGCTATCAGCCGTCTTCAGCCAGGATAGCTTGACTCCAGTGGTGTGGAGAGCATGGGACTCACATCTGAGCATACCCATCCCACTCGGGGTGACAAATGCAAAAACAACCATTGATGGACAGAATGCAGAACAATGGCATTCATTCACCCCAGTACAGAGATCTGGGCCTAAATCCATCGTTTTTGTGCACTCCACACCACCCCAGTTCAGACATGGCCATATGCAAATCAGCCTTGACCCTGTGCCTCATGGGAACAGTCCAGCCCGAACTGCCAAGCCATGTCTTTCCTGGACCGGAATCAAGCATCCTAGGACCCGTTTCTGGCTATCAGCCGTCTTCAGCCAGGATAGCGTGACTCCAGTGGTGTGGAGAGCATGGGACTCACGTCTGAGCATACCCATCCCACTCGGGGTGAGAAATGCAAAAACATAATTGACGACAGAATGCAGAACAATGTCATACATTCACCCCAGTACAGACATCTGGGCCTAAATCCATCTTTCTTTTGCACTCCACACCACCCCAGTTCAGACATGGCCATATGCAAATCTGCCTTGACCCTGTGCCTCATGGGAACAGTCCAGCCCGAACTGCCAAGCCATTTCTTTCCTGGACCGGAATCAATTATCCTAGGACCAGTTTCTGGCTATCAGCCATCTTCAGCCAGGATAGCTTGACTCCACAGGTGTGGAGAGCATGGGACTCAGGTCTGAGCATACCCATCCCACTCGGGGTGACAAATGCCAAAACAACAATTGATGGACAGAATGCGGAACAATGTCATACATTCACCCCAGTACAGAGATCTGGGCCTTAATCCATCATTTTTTTGCACTCCACACCACCCCAGTTCACATGGCCATATGCAAATCAGCCTTGACCCTGTGCCTCATGCATCATCTAGGCCTTGGCAGTAAATTCCATTCCACTCGCGTAATTTGGGTAATTTTGCGTTCAGCGGAGAACACAGAATTGGCTAAAAAAATTCCACGATCCACAGCTTCTCAGAAGTTTTTTTCTTGTTTGCGCTTTCAAAATGTGTGTTCGGAAGATATTCTCCCCGAGCACGCAAACAGCATTTGCGGACAGAAAAAAAGCATTGCGAACGCGCGGAACAAGCAATTTCATGTGTTCGCTGAACTTTTGCGTTCCTGCAGAGATGTTTTACTGTTTTGCAGAGCTTTGGGTAGCGCAACTACGCAAATTCTGCCCAACCTTAGTCTCAGCAGTCCTGCTGTGTGGGTCTCACCGTAAGTAATTGGAGAGGCTGCGGAGACAGAATATCGACGTAGAAATATCGAATTGCAGTAATATCGACTCAAGAGTTTTGATGGTGGAAAATATTGAGGTACATTTTCTCATTTTAAAAATGTCGAATTTAAAGTAATGCAAAAATATCGATTTTGTAAACGTCAATGTCAAAAATATTGTTGTAAATTATATCGATATATTTTATTAAGGGTGCATAGGGGAATTCCTCATACGCGACGTTTGAGGTACGAATCGCGTTCTCGTTCCCCGGTCCGGATCGTACTTGTCAGGTCGTACAGCATGTTTACGATTTTCCCTTGCTTTTCGTACGGTTTGCAACGATTGGGTCGTATATTTTTCATACGAATCATACTAAGCGATTCGGACGGAATTGTATGATTCATACGGAAAGGGCTACGGATTCGATTCGTCGTACGGATTAGTTTACAGAATCGGAATCGGATCCCTAATGTTAGTATTTTATTTTTTATTACATTTGTATTAGTTAATATTTGTTTAATAGATTTAAAAAATATATGTTAAAAACTTTGTTTTCTTTTTTTAGTTAAGTTTTAGGAGTAGGATATTGGGTTTATAGGGGATAAGGGTGGGGAGCAATTTAAACATTTTGGAATAAAATTTGAATATTTAAAAAAGATTGTTAAGTTTTAGGAGCGATATGTTGGGTTTATAGGGGATAAGGGTGCAGAGATTTTAAACATTTTGCATTAAAAATGCAACCTGTCACCCTTTGGGTGACAGGTTGCGCTATATAAGTACACCTACATTTACATTTACATTTACATATTTGTCTAATTTTTGTTACATTTTAGGAGCCGGATGTTGGGTTTAGAGGTGATAAGGGTGGCAAGTAATTTTAAAAATTTGGATTACAGTTTCCAATACTTTTTCAAATGTTGTTAACTTTTAGGAGCAGGTTGGTGGGTTTATAGGGGATAGTGGTGGGGAGTATTTAAAAAATAAATATATTGAATAATTAAAAAATATTTTTTAAAATATTTCAAATATTTATTTGTGAGATATATTTATAAATTATATGTTTGTGGCATATTTTTATTGAAAGTGGAATTTGAAATTGTAAATCTCTTTTAAATTGGAAAATTTTAATTTCCCAAAAATTAATTAAACATATTGAGGTTATATTTATACTTGAGTACCTTTTTCCATATTTTTGTTAATTTATTTTCAAAAAATAAATTTGTAATAAAATATTATTTTTATGATTTAAAAATGTATTATAAAGATGCATTTGTAAAAATAGATTTGTTTTATTAGAAATTTGGTGTTGTAATAGTTATGTTTTATATTTCATTCTCCAGCACTTTGCTTGATTTTTTTTTTACTTTTGGAGTTGTAATAGTAATTTATTATTTTTTATTGTCCAGCACTTTCCTTTAGTTTATTTTGTTTTAGAGTTGGAATAGTAATTTCATTAGGATTATTATCCAGCACTTTCACTGAATTTTGTTGGTTTTGGAGTTGAAATAGAAATGTTATTAAGTTTATTATCCAGCACTTTCACTGAGTTTTGTTGGTTTTGGAGTTAGAATAGTAATTTAATTTGAATTATTCTCCAGCACTTTCCCTGAGTTTTGTTGGTTTTGGAGTTGGAATAGTAATTGAATTCGGTTTATTATCCAGCACGTTTCCTGTGTTTAGTTTGTTTTGGTGTTGGAACAGTGATTTATTATGTTTTATTATACAGCATTCTCCCTCAGTTTATTTTATTTTGAAGCTGGAATAGTAATTTAATTAGGTTTATTATCCAGCACTTTCCTAGAGTTTTTTTGGTTTTGGAGTTGGAATAGTAATTAAGGGGGTGATTATGATGGCGGACTGACTTAAGTTTGCCCGCCATCGTACCGTTAATTGGGACCACCCACCTATATGGCTGTGATCCCCCACATGAAATTACAATGCGACTGCCACTGTGGCAGTCGCATTGTGCATGTTTACCATTATGGTAGAAGTGTGGCTCACTGGTTAGAGGCGGCAGACCCAGAAGCAGAGGTCGGCCCGGGACCAGGGTTCAATTCCCGACGCGGCAGGGTACGGAACCAATGTCAGCGGGCTCGATAAATCTCGCCTCGGTGCCTCTCTAACCATGGGTCCCACGCTGCAACTATGGGCAATAGCTTGCTTAATCTCCACAACGGCCCCCTCGCTGCCGGGGATGCCTGGTTTCACCTTGGGGATGCCCAATAGGGACCATCTCACAGGGAAAGCCAGGACGGGTTCTCCAGCGGTACACAGCGCCAAGAAACCCCAGGGTGAACGTGCGCTCTCCAAATTCATCATAACATAACATAACATAACATAACATAACATAACATGGTGGGTGCTGTTGGCTGCAGCACCTGCTGCAATGCCAAAAATGGATGTTGTGCATTTCCCTGCACTAAGTGGCAGGCACCACCTGGTGTAGGGGTTTGTGGGGGCCCATTAGGTGCCCCCAAGTCAAAAATTAACATTCCCCTGCACAAGGGGGGCCTACAACGTCCCCCAAAAGTACATCCCCGACAGCCTTTCAATGGCGGTTGAGCCACCATAGATAGGCTGGCGAGGATGCAGCATCCAAATCTGGTGGCTGGTGCCTGCTAGCAACCTCCACCATTTTCTGGATGCGAGTGGCTCCGACAGGCAATTGTACCATTTGCCAGTGTTGGAACCATGACGGATGGGCTTACCACCCACCAGGCATACCGCCCACCATCCTGATCTGGCGGGTGGTAATTGGCCGCACAATGGCGGTGAACCCACCACCGGCAGGCTGCCGGTGGCGGGTTCACCGCCATCATAATCACCCCCTAAATTAGGTTTATTATCCAGCAGTTTCTCTGGGTTTAGTTTGTTTTGGAGTTGGAATATTAATGTATTATTTTTTATTATCTAGCACTTTTTCTGAATTTTGTTGGTTTTGGAGCTGGAAAGTTATTTTATAAGGTTTATTATAAAGCACTTTCATGAGTTTGGTTGGTTTTTGAACTAACATAGTAATTTAATTTAAAATATTATCGAGCACTTCCCTGAGTTTTATTGGTTTTGGAGTTGGATTAGTAATTTAATTTGGTTTATTATCCAGCACTTTCTCTGTGTTTAGTCTGTTTTGGTGTTGGAATAGTAATTTATTATGCTTTATTATTCAGCACTTTGCCTGAGTTTAGTTTATTTTGGTGTTGGAATATTAATTTAATTAGGTTTATTATCCATCACTGTCCCAGGGTTTTGATAGTTTGGGGTTTTGATAGTTTTGGAGTTGGAATAGTAATTTATTATATTTTATTATCCCACACTTTCTCTGAGTGTATTTTGTTTTGGAGCTTGAATAGTAATTGAGTATTCTTTATTATTATCCAGCACTTTCCTTGAGTTTATTTTGTTTTGGAGTTGGAATATTAATTCAATTAGGTTTCTTATCCATCACCTTCCCATGGTTTTGATAGTTTTGGGTTTTGAAAGTTTTGGAGTTGGAATAATAATTTATTATATTTTATTATCCAGCACTTTCCCCGAGTTTATTTTGTTTTGGAATTTGAATAGTAAAATAATTTCCTTTATTACCCAGCATTTTCCCTGAGTTTTGTTGGTTTTGAAGTTAGGCATAGAGATTTTTAATTGTTTATTAGTTATTTCATTTTGTATGTACATGTTTTATATGTATTTTTTGCATTTTGGTATTATTTCTCCATTGTTTTCTATGGGGAGTAAGTCTTTGTTCATTTTTATTGCACAGACTTTTTTTCTAGTTTCCCCACTTTTCTATTTATCTGTTTTATTTTTAGGTCATTTTGAAAGACGGAACCTTGAGGTTGGTAGGTGAGTTTCGTCTCTTAAGGTAAGTTTGTTTTAATCAACTTTTAAGGTAGTTTTAGGGTAGGGGCTACGTAATAGGAGTGTAGTTAGGTGTGTGAGAACTGTATTTGTTTGTTTTTAGTGTAATTATGTTTACTTTTGATAGTTTCGTTTTTTATGTGTTTGCCGTAGTGTTGGATTAGAGTAGAGTTATTTTGTGTTTGTTATGTGTTGTTTATTTTTTTTAATTTTGTGTTTATTGTTAATGTTAATGTTTGCGGATTTGTACGTGTTATTGTGGTTGGGTGTTGTTTCATTTATTTTTTCCACGTTTTCCTGATCGTGAACGGATAGTGGTTTCAACCCTTTTTTTATTACAAGAAAGGAAAAGTTATTTTGTTTATTGAAAACAATATTTTTTACATTTTCTTTTATTTTTCAGGTTTGTTGGAGTGTTTTTTAAAAACAATTTTTCGGGATTTTGAGAGTTTTGGCATTAAAAGGGTTGCATTGTTGGATCATATTTCTATAGCTGTATTTTAGAATTTTTTTGGGTTTCCCTTTTTGAGGGATTTGGATATCCATTTATTTTCTATGGATTTATTGGATTTCCCGCATCGTCTACTGCTACATAACTGTAAGTTATTTTAAATTATTATGGATGGGAAATGTTTTTGGTTATGTTGATTTATTTGTATTTTTTTAAATTTAATATTTAGAATATGTTATGTATAATTGTGTTATTTTTAAAATTTTATATGACATAGGGGTGATTACGATGGCTGTGAACCGGCCATCAGCATGCCTTTTTCTGCCCGACATATCAGGATGGCGAGTAGTGTTTCTTGCAGACGGAAAACCCATCCGCCATGGATCCAACAGAGGCAATCGTTACATTTGCCTGTCGGATCAACTCTGCATCCACAAAATAGTGGTGGTGCCTAGCAGATTTGGATGCTGCATCCCCGCCAGCCTGTCTATGGTTGTTCAAACCCCATTTAAAAGCTGGTGGGGATGTATTTTGGGGGCCATTGTGGGCCCCCCATGTTCAGCCAGCAGCACCCGCCGCAATGGTAAACTTGCACAATGCGACCGCCACTGTGGCGTTCGCATTGTAAATACATGTGCGGAACCGTCCCCATATAGGCCAGGGACGATGGTGGACGGACTTAAGTATTTTTTTATAGAATACATTTAGCTGTCATGTCTAAGTATTCTAGAACTTTGGTTTTTGTAAATAGTCTAGTTTTATGTTGCAAATATTCTTACATAGTTTTAGTTTGCTTACCTAGTTTAGGGCCGATTTTTGATAGCTTTGTTCTTTTTTAACAGCTTCTATACGTTTATGTAGGGTAGGTTGTCCTCTACCAATTGTGGCTTGGAAGACATTGTGCCATCCTTCCACTGCTGTGTTTGTTTTTGCTTTTCGAGTTAGAGTACTATCATATACGTTCCACGAAGGTATTTTGAATTTGGGTTGCCTACTGTGCCCTAATCTATGTAACCTTCCCACCCAAGTATTTTCGAAGTAGTCTAGGAAGGGAGTTAATTTTGTTTCATTTGCCTGATAGAAGGGGCTTTCAAGATGTAGTTTGTAATGGTTTGCTACTTCAGTTGTTGGTACACAGGCCAGGGCTAATAATGTTTTTATTTGGTAGGCAAAGTTGCTATTAGTGGCGTAATCTATACTTAAAGAAGATTTTAGTAGGTGCCTCCAGATACTTTGGTTAAAGTGGTAGTAGCAATCTTGTATTGCAGTGTGTGGGTGTCATTTTAAAATTGATTGAATAATTAATTGTTCAAAATTAATGATAATTATTTGTGGAAAGTAGTTGTCGCTGTATTGTGTTACTATTGTTAGGAGCTCTCTGTATGTGGTGTTCTGTTTATTAGGGAGGAGTGCATATAGGAGGGGTATGTTAGTATTTTCATTTCACCGTGGATTAAATATAATTGATAGAAAGGCTTGGGAAACATTTTGAATATGCCATCCATCATCTAAGTGTCACAGTTTTTAAGTTTTTGTAAGTTGATATTTGTTGCAAAGATGAGAATTCATTTTTCGTGACTTTTGTGATCATTAAGAAGCAATTTTTCATCTTTGTGAGTAATGGTACATTCAGGTAATTTTTGTATTTCACCAAAAGTTTGAGGGGTAGGTGGTGTTTGAGCTGTAGCTTTCTTAGTTTGGGAAATTAATCTCTTCAGAGTGGGGCCAGATGGGAGTTGTCCTGTAACATGCTCAGGTACCCTAGTTAACACATTTTTAAGTATTTCGGTATTTGTTTGTTTTGAACTGGAACTTGCTTCTCCTATTGTCTCGAGAGCACCTCTAACTTCAATTTCAGTTACATTTGGAGGATGGTTATATTCTTTGACATTTACTACATTACTTTCTATTGTAGTGGCTCTATTATAAGAAGAGTTAGAGTAATATTTACTGAATTTCCAATGAGTTTTGTTTAAACTCATTTTCTCTTGGGTATACGTGTATCCCATATAGCAGAGAAGTAGTTTCCCATTTTGTGAGGTAATGAATTTTGCTCCATCTGCCATTTCTTGGTTAATCTGTGAATATATGTGCATATATTTATTAATGATACTATTTTGAACAATAAACATGGTGTATAAATAATATGCAAGAAACTTACATGCATTTTGATTTTATTTTCTTGATGGATTTTCTTTCTGTTTTTGATGTTTATTCACTTGTTTTTTTCTGATGGTATAAGAGCAACATTTTATTTTTATTAAAGTGTTACATTTTATTGTGTTATTTTATTTATTTAGCTTCTATTTTTATTTAGTTGATAAAAAAATACTTACTATTTTTTGTCGATGTTCCTTTTAATGATATAGTTGTAGATTGTAATTTGTAGAAGGTGGCAAGAGGAAAATATTTGTTAGTTATATTTGCTTTTTAATTTATTTTAATTTTGTTAGTTAGCTTACGGATGAGACGTACGAAGCAGTTCGGACCCGGAAACGATTCGGTCAGTGAATTTCGCGTTGCTTGCATCGTACTTGCTCGCTCGTACAGCTGTACGAGTCGGGCGGAAAACACGCGTACGGCTCATACTTTTTCCGGACGGAACGTGTTTGGTGCCCTTCCAAGGGAGATCGGAATCGGGCCCTAATATTATATTTTTCTGTAATAATGTTTTTGTTTCTGTTTTCAAAGTTAATTCTTGCTTTGTTGCTTTAAGGTGGACTTTTTTTGAAGTGTAATCTGGTGAAATTTCTTTCATTGATGATGTTTTTTGTTGAATTTTGTGAAGCTGTTACGTGAAACGTATTTGTTAGTAATAATTAGTTTTTTATTAAATGTATCTTTTTTTACTATTGAGGTCCAATTGTTGGTTATTTTATATACTTACTTTGTATTATAAATCTCTATTATATTGATTTTGGTTTTCTTTTAAAACGTAATGTTGGTTTTGGGGGTTTTGGGTTGAGTTGTTGTGAATTAGAATCTGTGAAAAATAAAACATTATGTTGTAATCCTAGTTTATTTCATTATTTATATTATTAAGTGCTTATTTTTATGTATTTGTTATTAAATAAATATACTAACTCTTTTTAGTTGATGGAGTGTCCTTAGTAGATGTTCTGGTTTTGTCGATATTTTGTAGAGGCTGTTAAAAATAATAGAACAACTGTTAGCTATGTTTTGATATTTTATTCAGTTTAATTCTTTTAAAGAATTTACGTTAGTTGTTGGTGAAGTCATTTACTTACTTTTTATTATATTTTATTGTTGCTGTGTATGTAAATTTTTGTGCTGAAATTTGTAGATGCAATTTTAGTGATGTTGAATATGCTATATATAAATGAAATGATATAAGATTTTACAAGGTATTTTAATTTATTTAGTTATCAAGTTGTGTGCTTATATTTATTGTAGGATGTATGCAATAGTTTTTTGAGTAGTTGTTTTTCATTTTGTCTTCTCTCTCGGAAACGTTCAATCTTTCTGCATGGTCCTTCGTTATACGGTAACTTTTATGTTAATTATTTGATTGTTTTTATAGTGTATATTTAATAAGTTAGAGTTTTCTATTGTTTTGAGTTTGTGTGTTTTAAATGTATTGGTTGAGATATCTTTTTGGCTTTTTTTAGCTGTTACCTTGTAATTTATTTAATGTTTATTATCTTTATTTATTGTTTGTTTTTATTTTGTTTATTGTTCTGTCGGGATAGCTCCCCAAGCTTATCGGTGGGAGCCGCAGGCAGCAACAGATGGCACGGGTCACCGGGAAGAGAAGCGGTTGTGGCAGGCTGCACCAGCTTCCCACCTTTCCCTAAATGCTCTCTTCTGCAACAGCACTCGAACTTTGAACAAGAGCAGCTGTTGTGTGGCTTCAGCTGCTTGTCCTCCTCGTTTCCTCTTTTTTTTTACTTGCTGCTGGTTAGTAAGCTCATTAAATATTAAGATCTCAGGGCAGTGGATTAGCCGCCAACCTTCTTTCTGTGGATGTGAACAAAAGAGAGTGAAATTAGAAAGCGAACCTGTTTCTTGTTGCTTGCAGTTCTCTTCTGCTGGTCAATGGATCTGAATTCAAGACATTGGCCCCTGAAGAAATTCACTAGATATGCCTAAACTGTATTAGGGCGGGTTCGCTGATTCCTGCTGCAAATGTACCTGCCACCACTGCCGCTCTTGTAACGGTCGGAGGGGACCGCTAAGCCGCACCTGTCCTCACGCTGCTCCCGCCTCCTGGACTACATTAACCAGCATTCCCTGTGTGGGGCACGTATCTTGCGACACAGGAGGCGCTTCTTAAGTGCACAAGGGCTACCACAGTTTGGGTTCGCTGATTCCTGCTGCAAACTTATCTGCCACCACTGCCGCTCTTGTAACGGTCGGAGGGGACCGCAGCCCGCACCTTCCCTCACACTGATTTCGCCTCCCCTACTACACTACCCAGCATTCCCTGTGTGGCGCACGTATCTTGAATCACAGTGCTAGGAGGCGCTTCTTAAGCGCACAAGGACTATATGGCTGAGATACCCGCCACCCCCTCTCAACACAATCCCCAAGGATGGGAAACCGTAAACAGTTCTGAAGTTTTTGGAAGACGGGAGGGAGTGACCCTCCCGGCCGTATTTATTAAAATATGAAACAAAATTAAAACATTAAATCAACAGTTTCATATTATGTACAATTTCATTACCACATTGTGATGTTTGGCTAACCTTAACAGATTCTCTAATACAAAGGTTCTCCTAGCCGAACTAACATCCTACAAAACATTTACTTAAAATTTTGAAATTGTACATCCTAACGTTTAAGGGCCAACGGCAAGGTCGTAACCGGTGTCAAGATCCCTAACCCAGAAATATCGCCCTCACTTGTGAGGGGCGGCACAGAGGCGTACCTCAAGTGCAACTACCAATTTCCCTTGACTTGACGGGGGCCCCAATAAAACTCGACGCCACTTAAAGGTCGTACGAGGACTCGTGTGAGGTATCTAGAAGGTAGCGTAGACCCCCCCCCAAACCCCACACAACTTACCACATCTGCCGTCGCAGACGTCCTGGCCCCGGGAAATTCCCCAGGAGGGGACTGTAACCCCTCCTACCCAGGAAGGGGCCTTGACCGCCTTTCCTTTCCTTTCGGCGACCCATCCTTAGAAAGGACCGCCTCCCCGTTGAGGGGCCAATGGCCACCTCCCCCGAGCGCTCCCATCCGTGCTGGGTGACGCCCACTCATAGGGATCTTCCAATTAGTGCTCACCGATCATGACCTTACCGCCCGACCAAAATAAATACGACAATGCTAACTAAATTACTAATGACTAAATTAAAAAAGACAGTAGCAACCACAACTTTATTAAAAGCATGCTTACCAGTGAACACTAAAGCAGAATTCCTTTATTTGCGAAACATAACACAAATCAACCATTCTTTATTACATACTCAAAATCATCACGATAATACCACAACCTGTAAACGAAAATCAGAGTTATCCATCAAACTTTATTCAAAACCAGTTGCTGTCCTCAGGGGCTGGTGGGTGGGTCAAAATTGGCTCTTCGTTCCGTCTCGAGCTCACGTGCAGGATGCTTTCTGGTCTTGCTTCTCCTTTTATCCGTCTTCAGGGCTGGCGTAAACCCGCCCCTGCCTGCCCCAAGGGCGTGGCCAGCTGCGTCAGTGTCTAGGCCAACCCACTCTAGGGCGGGAAAAGGCGCGCCCCGGCTACGCCGCTTCGGGCATACCAGCCGAGACTCGCCTCCCGCCCAAGATGGCTTCCCGGGGGGATCGTGGTACTCCGCCATACGTTCGGGGGGACCGAGTGGTCGCCCCTTTCCATATGGCTGAGATACCCGCCACCCCCTCTCAACACAATCCCCAAGGATGGGAAACCGGAAACAGTTCTGAAGTTTTTGGAAGACGGGAGGGAGTGACCCTCCCGGCCGTATTTATTAAAATATGAAACAAAATTAAAACATTAAATCAACAGTTTCATATTATGTACAATTTCATTACCACATTGTGATGTTTGGCTAACCTTAACAGATTCTCTAATACAAAGGTTCTCCTAGCCGAACTAACATCCTACAAAACATTTACTTAAAATTTTGAAATTGTACATCCTAACGTTTAAGGGCCAACGGCAAGGCCGTAACCGGTGTCAAGATCCCTAACCCAGAAATATCGCCCTCACTTGTGAGGGGCGGCACAGAGGCGTACCTCAAGTGCAACTACCAATTTCCCTTGACTTGACGGGGGCCCCAATAAAACTCGACGCCACTTAAAGGTCGTACGAGGACTCGTGTGAGGTATCTAGAAGGTAGCGTAGACCCCCCCCAAACCCCACACAACTTACCACATCTGCCGTCGCAGACGTCCTGGCCCCGGGAAATTCCCCAGGAGGGGACTGTAACCCCTCCTACCCAGGAAGGGGCCTTGACCGCCTTTCCTTTCCTTTCGGCGACCCATCCTTAGAAAGGACCGCCTCCCCGTTGAGGGGCCAATGGCCACCTCCCCCGAGCGCTCCCATCCGTGCTGGGTGACGCCCACTCATAGGGATCTTCCAATTAGTGCTCACCGATCATGACCTTACCGCCACAGGCCGGATAGTTGACCGGCTATCCGGACCCCCCAAAAAACTCCTACCTAAAGGTCATGTTATAACGTCTTATAGCCATGCTAAGAAGTCTCCTATGAGTAGCTCATTCCCCACCCGAGACAAATGCACACCATCCCCCAAATACATACTGTCATCATTAATACACCCATGCGAAATAGAATGCAGTGTCTTGGAACGGAACAACCTCCTCACTTTGTTATTAATCTTTCTAACAGAATGATTCAAAGCAGGAACAGAAAAAGCCCCCCGCCACACTTTTCGTGGGATCATATGGGACCACGCAATTGTGCACCCTGGAACTCTCCTCGCTAACCAACTTACAGTGGAAAGCATCGCCTCAAGAAGAAGTCGTCTACCAGTGGTGACCAAATCATTACCCCCAAGATGTACTATGACTACAGACGGCGGTGACCTCGTCCGCCCTAGCAAACCCTCGAAAAATGATTGAAACTGGTCAATACAGAGACCGCCTCTTCCGTAGAAGGACACACTGTACCCGTATTCCCCAGCCACGTGAATCATGTCACCTGCCTTGAATACGTCCGCGGCACGCCTCACGTATGAGTGGCCCACGACCCACACCTCCTTTTTCACAGCCGGTGATGTCTGACCGCTGGCCCGATGTTGGGTCGACTGCATAGTCCGCCCCGCCTCGTAGGCTTGCGCAACTGAAAACCAAACAAAAACAAGAAGCGTGAGTACATCATTACAGCTTCACAACATGTGCAACCGCACATACCTTTTATAACAATTGGAGGACCAACGCCCCACCCGCTCCTGGCACAGTCCTCCTGTCACATCCTGCTTGTTCCTCGCCACTAGTTTGCTTACCCGCATAGCCCCATGAAATGCCAGCGTAAAAGCGGCTCGGAATAACACTGTCTCAAACTGAGATGAACAAGTAGCAGGGAGTCTGGATAATAACTGGGCCAGCCTATCCAAACCTATCGGGCGCCTCTCGTCTACTCTGCGACCCTCAAGGCGTTGCCACCCACGTAGCGCTTTCTGTACCACGAAAGACGCTGTCGGGTCGTGGATCCCATGAGCCCTAGCAACAAAGGAAATGGCAGCCCGATGCCTCTGAGCCGTGGCCACCGATTTCCCAGCCAGATGTAAAGACATCAGAAAGTTCACTACCCATTCCTCCTGGCCCCAAAGCTCCTCTCTATCAGTCCCCAAAAAGGCTAAATAGGACCGGAACGCCCCTTCATATGCCTTCCTCGTCCTGGGTGCTAAACTCTCTCCCACGAGGTTACGAAGTTCGGGGCACCGAGAGACCAGAGAGCTTCGGGAAAGGGTGCCGGCTCCGGGTCCGCTGTGGGAAGAAAACCCCAGAAAGCCTGCATACGAAAACGAGACAGTGCATCAGCCGTCTGGTTCATTACCCCCGGGACATGTCTTGCTTTGAATAGCACATTCAATTGCATACACAGTAAAACAATTTCCTTGAGCAGTCTCAAAATCCATTTGCATCGTGCTGCCTGGCTATTGATACACTCGACTACGGTCATATTGTCAGACCAGAATACCACAGAGTGATCTTTGAACCCTTCGGGCCAAGTTCTCAGGGCCACCAAAATGGGGAAAAGTTCCAGGAAAGCAATGTTACTTGTCAGTCCACTGTCATGCCACCATGCCGGCCACTTTTGTGCAGACCATCTTGTGCCGAAAATGGCACCAAAACCTATGCTTCCTGCCGAATCTGTCCACAGCCCCAGCTCCTCAGAGGACACGGCTGGTTTGTTCCAGACGACTCGACCATTGAAATCCGCCAGAAATGCCAACCAAATGCGCATGTCCTGGCGGACCTCTGCCGAGAGCCTTGTGCGATGATGGCCCTCCTTCAGGCCGACCATGGCTTGAGCAATCGAACGGGAAAAGGGGCGGGCCATTGGTATAACTCTCAGGGCAAAATTCAACTGACCCACTAACTGCTGTAATTGATGCAGCTTGACCTTAGATCCACTTATACACATCTGAAGGGATGCCCTGAACTTTGACACTTTGTCACCTGGTAAACGAAAACAACCTTCTCCGGAGTCTAACTCGATCCCTAGAAACTCGAGGCAAGTGGAAGGACCCACAGTCTTACCTGGTGCCAATGGCACGCCAAACTGATTCATTAAGACACAAAATTCAGCCAAAGCCTGCCCACATTCCGGATCCCCGGCTGCCCCCAGGAACAAAAAATCATTGAGGTAATGCATCACATGTTGGAAACCCGTCTTCTTTGTGAAGACCCATTGTAAAAAACTACTGAATTTTTCGAAATAGGCACAAGATATAGAGCACCCCATCGGCATACACCTATCCAAGTAATAATGACCCTGAAACATGAAACCTAGGAGACGCTGATCGTCTGGATGTACCGGGAGCAACCGGAACGCTGACTCGATATCAGATTTTGCCATCAACGCACCGGGCCCCAGGCGATTCAAAATGGCTACGGCCTCATCGAAGGATGCGTACCGCACCGAACACACTTCCGGGTCTATCGCTTCGTTTACGGAAAGACCACGTGGGGCTGATAAATTATGTATCAGCCGAAACTCACCCGGGTCCTTCTTGGGGACCACCCCTAAAGGCGAGCAAACAAAGTTAGCAACCGGGGGTACACTAAACGGACCGGCGACTCGACCTCGAGTAACCTCCTTCCGGATCTTATCCTGTACCACGGTCGTATGCTGCAAGACCGATAGCTGATTTTTACATTTCTCTACACCTTGAAAGTCCCCCACTGGGATGCGGAAACCATATGAAAACCCGTTCCGCAACACCCCAGCAGAAGTATGATCCGGGTATTCACTGAGCCAGGGAATCATTGCCAAGGTATCAATCGGGGTAGGTAAAGGCGCCCCTCGGACTATGTTAGACCTGTTTGGCGCCTCCTCTACCCCCGTTATCACCCGTTTTGGCTCTGCACGTGGACTCAGGATGGGATGATTGCCCACACCCACTACATTTGTGTCTAAATTTGCACGACCCCTGGGGCCTAGTACATTTACCCCTGTTGAAGTTCCAACAAACCCCCCTTTTTCCTGTATTGCCGGCAGGCCTCGAGTAATTGTCGGAACCCGCACCTGATCGAAAGGGCGTCCCGGCATACTGGCGGGAGGATTCACCAGCGTTACTCCCTACTAATGGCAATTTCAACATACCAGTATCCTCCATTTTGGACCATGACACAGAATCATAACAATCCCAAGTTAAGTTTTTATCATGTTCTTTAGCCTTTCTAAAAAGATTATCATAGCAGAACCAATGATTACCCTCGTGTGATACCGAGTACCCCATGATTCGTGACTGATAAATCGGCAATTCGGGTAGCAAATCGGGCCTTCGTTCCCCCAAGATCGATGTAAAAACCCCCCACGCTTTGCCCCAATTGCCAATGTTTTCATTTACCTTAAAGGCGGCCATCTTTGCGCGCCAAACGCTCGGATGCATGAGGTCCTTCTGGCCCTTAACATGCTCCATCTCATAGTGATCAGTAAGCAACGAGAAGATGTTTACATACTCCCCTGCCCATATCTTCTCTTTAATAGCCAAAGGGACATGCTGACCCAACTTTTCCCTTCGAGAGGGTGCTGACTCATCCCTCGCAATCGGCAATGGCCGCTTACCTGAACCGGACGCTGCCTCTGCGACTGAACCCGTCCCCTGTGGCTCCTCTACTGCTGCAGCCGGTGTGGACACCTTCGCTGCTTCCCGTGTCTCACGCAGTTGTTTCATCAGCACCTGCGCGTCGATAGCCGTGGCGCCCTCGCTACCTTTACCCAACCACGCTGCTAATTGTGCTGCCAGCTCGGGCGGCATATCTTCCCCGGACACGGGGGTGACCACAACGGGAATCGGATTCCCTTCCTCCGGCACGGGAGTGGGTGCCTCGAGGGGGGTACTGGGACCTGGGATGTCTCCCCCAGCTGCTCCCCTCCTGGGCCTCTTGTTTTTCCCTCCCGGGGCTGCTCCCGCCAAAGGACGTTTCGGGCCCCCTTCCTCGTCTTTATCCATTCGCCTCTTTAGGTCGGATACCTCTTTCATGAGAACGCGCAGCATCTGGTCGGTAGTCATGCACTTTCCCGCCTTCTTCGGCATTCTCCAACAGAGTATCTGAAAAACAAACAAGAACGATTACCACGCTCAAAATTGGCTCTTCGTTCCGTCTCGAGCTCACGTGCAGCGAGGAGGTGCAGCTTCAGAGCACAGGAACAAGAGGATGCTTTCTGGTCTTGCTTCTCCTTTTATCCATCTTCAGGGCGGGCGTAAACCCGCCCCTGCCTGCCCCAAGGGCGTGGCCAGCTGCGTCAGTGTCTAGGCCAACCCACTCTAGGGCGGGAAAAGGCGCGCCCCGGCTACGCCGCTTCGGGCATACCAGCCGAGACTCGCCTCCCGCCCAAGATGGCTTCCCGGGGGGATCGTGGTACTCCGCCATACGTTCGGGGGGACCGAGTGGTCGCCCCTTTCCACCGCAGCGTGGGTTCGTTGATTCCTGCTGCATACTTACCTGCCACCACTGCCGCTCTTGTAATGGTCGGAGGGGATCGCAACCCGCACCTTCCCTCGCACTGCTTTCGCCTCCCAGACTATACTACACAGCATTCCCTGTGTGGAGCACATATCTTGTGTCACAGGGAAGTGCTAGGAGGCGCTTCTTAAGCGCACAAGGGCTACCGCAGCGTGAGTTTGTTGATTTCTGCTGCAAACTTACCAGCCACCACTGCCGCTCTTGTAACGGTCAGAGGGGACCGCAATGGCGGATCTGCCCTCACGCTGCTCCTGCCTCCCAGACGACACTGCCCAGCATTCCCTGTGTGGCGCACGTATCTTGCATCACAGGGAAGTGCTAGGAAGCGCTTCTTAAGCGCATAAGGGCTACCGCAGCGCGGGTTCACTGATTCCTTCTGCAAACTTACCTACCACCACTGCCGCTCTTGTAACGGTTGGAGGAACCGCAACGCCACACCTGCCCTCACGCTGCTCCCACCTCCTGGACTACACTACCCAGCACTCCCTGTGTGGCGCACCTATCTTGTGTCACAGGGAAGTGCTAGGAGGAAATCATAAGCGCATAAGGGCTACCGCAGCGCGGGACGCGCGCGGGCGTGCCCGGGCCCTGCCCGGGCTGAAACCCAGGACAAATGCGGGCCGGTCCATGCCCGTCAGAGCCAGGAGGAGGCAGGGCTGACTACCCCTCTTTCATCGGACATTTCGAACTACCCGGGACATGGTCAGTTGTTTTTTACTTTGTTTAATAGTTGCTGTGTTTTAGACATTTTCATTTATTTTCTCTGTGTTTCACTTTACACTAAGCTGTTATGAGCAAGGGTAATCATAAGGGGGGAGGTGGCCCAGGGGTTGTAGGCACCTTGGATGCGTTTCTTATGCGGCTGAGTCTGTCTTAATACATGAAATTGAGCTTACCCAAAGGAGACTCTCCCTAGCCCCACGTCGAGCCTCCTCTGAAGCTCTTTTACCCTGCCCATTGTTAATTCCGGATGTACCAACCGACTGCACATCGCCAGTAGTTTCCTTGCCCCCTGTACCCCAAACAAATGACTCATCCCCCTTAGTCAGTATTCCTTCTCCTGTACCCTCTCCCCCTGTCAAGATCCTTACACACCAACAAAGATCTGTGCAGATTAAGGATTCGGTGGTCACAAAATTAAACAAAAAAAAAGGAAAGCATGTGCACTACCCCAAACCACGCACCAGGCGAGTTAAGTGGTAAAAACAAGAGGGAACACTCGGGGTAACAAGGGTGGCCCCCATGCTTCTTCAGCCCCAGGTATCTTGAGCCCATCAGGTGGTAGGGATCTGGCCAATGTTCGACAGGTGTCTAGTGACTTTGAGGACCGCAATATAGCCAAACCTGAGGAGAAATTTGCAGTAATGCTTGATTCCATACACACAAAATTGTCCGGCATTGATTTAAGGCTGACCAAAATAGAGCAACACCTCTTTTCCCCAAACTCAATACCGAGTAATGGAAATCTTGGTGGGTTATTTGAACCTAACCTAGTAACGGTGCACACAATAAGACCGCCCAATATTGAGGCAGGTTGTTGTGCAAATATTGCAGCCCCAGTTCCAATTGTAAATGCCAAGATCCAGGGACGTCACAGGGTGGCTCAGTTAGCCCTAGTGACTACCTTAACCTACCACCCGAAGCCATGCCTTATACCATCATACTCTCTAATGTGCCAGTCCTTTCTCTTGGAAATGAGTAACATTGGTCCTCACTCAGGAACAAGGTTCGCCACTTGTGGAACATCAGTACTGGGTTGGGTAACCACTTATTCCAAGAATTTAAAATGATACGCAGAATTCCATGGGTAGGGAAATCACAGAAATCTTCTTGGGGTGATTGTGTGGTGCTGAATTTTGGGTCCCCACTGATAGTTAAGAATATTTTAGACAGAGCAGGGGCTAAGTACCTGAGCAAGGATAATATTAGCATTCTGACATTCTTTTTATTTATTGCAATACTTCATTTGAAGTAACGGGAAGGGTGGGTTCCAGGTACGCAGTCCATGCACATAGTTCCTATGACTATGAACCCACAACAGATTTGAGCCTTTTCCCAACCTGGAGAAGATTGACTGACTAAGAAGTCCATTGGTTTCTAATGATACCTTGCCTCCAATAGCTGAGCTGGGAGAGGGTTACTGGGTCTCAGGTCCCACTAATAAAGGTTGTTCTTTTTTATCCACACTAAATGGGCCGAATATTGAAAAGTCTCCGGGTATATGTACGAGTGGTATGGGGAGGGATTGCGGCTCAACTCCCGTAGCCAATCACCCGGATGAAGGGGTTAATTCTCCTGTGGTGAGGTGTGGACTATGCCTACAGCCAGGCTATAGCGATAACCATAGCTACACCATAGGATTTAAACTAGCTTCATGGAATATCACGGGGATTATCCAAAAAACAATTTGCACGAGGAGTTTACCAACTGCAATACCCCAAATGTGGTATACTGCATCATATGCCCCTGCAGACTGGCATACGTTTGGCAAGACGACACAACCAGTCAAAGCAAGAATAACGCAGCACAAATCAAGGATCAAGTGCAAAGTATGGACAGCACCCATGGTGAAACATTGGATGGAGGCAAATCATAACATTAAAGAAATGAAATGGACAGTCCTCTGACAAATTAAAGGAAGATTGCCAGAAAAACGACTGCTGAATAAAGAAGCAAAAATGATTCTGAGACTTGGGACCACAGAAAATGGCCTGAATGAATTGTCAGAGATCATACATTGCATATAGTAAGGTAATAGTTAAAGTCCATATTGCGCAATTGAACATTTCCAAACTAACATACCAGGGCAAGGCCTAGGATCCTGCAAGAGAACAACGAGTTGATCATCTGGCCCATGTATGATAGTTTAGACAAACAAACAACTTGGCTACAGAAGTAATGTGTGTAGGAAGTTACATTCAATGTTGGTCACAATGAATAATGCTAGAGACAAGCTATCCAAATTATGCACTGTAATAATTGCAACATGAATCCCTGAGAAACACAGATGTAACACCTTCTGGCGAATGCGGACCCAGGGCACCTCATATAACTATGTCACAACAGGAAGATTGGTGCGTGCCCGCACGCCAATCTAACCTTGCAACAGAATAGAGCTTCTCTTGAAGTTGGTATCAGAGTCAACACGCCTGAATAATACTTGAACAAAATTAGGAACACACGAGTCCCCAGACACGCGCCCAAGGGAAGATTTTTAAGTTTTGTGGAAAAAGAGAATACTGAACAAAAACATAAATTGCACAAATAAAACCTGCTGCTGTGATAATATCGTTAACACGAATGTCAGCGAGATGAATCAAGCAGCGCACTGCAATAAATCAGGATAATCTCTGAAGTTAGGAGTTAAAGAAAACACCAGGCACAAAGCATTGTGTGTATAAATAAAGCTTGCTGTCATGACTACATCACAACAGAAAGTCAGGTGCAATGAACACGGGACAATAGTGTTAACAGGAACGCCAGCGCGATGAATCAAGTATCTCTCTGAGAGAAATAAGGAAAATCTTTGAAGTTAGGCGTTAAAGAAAACACGAGGCACAAAACATTGTGTGTATAAATAAAGCTTGTTGCCATAACTACATCACAACAGGAAGTCAGGCACAACGAACACAGGCCCATGCATGTATCAACCAAAGGAGGAAGTAAGGCAGGCGTCATGACGCGCAATGTGACGTGAACCGAGCCAGCCAATGATACGTGTGGGCAAGTGAACATAGTGAGCCAATGAGCCGCAAACAAAGTGATACTGACGAGGCAGTCGGGACGCCAGAAGATTAAGCAGGGAGATTCAATCCATGTATCGCTGTGTCGTAGAAATCATGACAAATAGCAGAATTTAAGGTATTTGAAGCATGGCTCTACAAGCACATAGAAGGGTGCTATCAGGAAATCACTGTAGATTCACAGGTCACGCCACTTTTTGTAAGTCACTCGATATAACTCATGGTATGCCACAAGATTACACATGGGAGATGCCGAGATGATAAGAAACTCCCTAAAAGAAACCCGAGACACATGGAGATACTTTGCTACCATAACTACGAGGTTCAGCAAAAACTAATCTATATAGCTGCACACTCAAGATCACGCTTGGTCACGGAAAGCACAACCCTGACATAGCATGCATGAGCCTGAACAATATGACTAGCCTTTTACTCATTAGACATCCAACACAGTCTAACAAATAATGAGATATCTATGCATGAATAGGTTAGAAGTGACCTCTTGTTATTTAACCCCCCAGAAATAAAGATCCTAATCGTCCCAAGATGTAAACTGTACATAACGAGACGGAGAACATTAAACCACTGCATTTCAACCACTCTAGGTATGCCAGCGATATCCTTATGGAGAAATTGAAAAAGCCATGGTACGTGAGCAGGTACTGACAGACACTTTCATTTTATTCCTTCCCTCACAAATTGCATACCACGATAATCCTATCACAAAGCCCCAGCCCTGAGGAAGACCTTCTTTGAAATCCTCCTGGTCCCCACCATGAAGGTCGAAACGTGTCGGCACACCCACACAATTTACCTTTTCACTTGCACAGGACTCAGAGCATCAATAATAAATAGGAATACCAAAAAGGACTTGAAAAGTTTAGCCATAAAAAAGTTGAATGGTCTAAACCTTGAACATTTCTGTAAAAACTCTCTAAGCCAATACTTTTGTAAGGACCACATAGGAAAATTGACCGAAGGAGTACTACTTAGATGTACCCTGGCGGACAGAAAACATAGGATTATGACCTAATACGCTTAAATGAGGTATTCACTGTATATATGAGATGCACTTGTGTTTGATTGTGTTTTATAATTTCTTTGCAAATGACCACATTTTTCATTGCATTGAGACCGGATGTATAAACATAACAAAAGAAGTAATTTAATTATGTTTTGCCATGTAACTGAAGGACATTTGCATTTATGAAAACAAAAGTATAATATAAATAGAAACAACTAAGAGAAAAGCAAGCTCGGTGTTGTCCATTATTGAAAAAATGATTGAAATGTTGTGTACCTACCTTAAATGTACAAAAACTGAAAGTTTTTTTGTTCATTGATTGAACTTGCCGTGGATAAAAGTAGGATTCATGAGCATGAATAATTTAGGAATCTATGGTCCTAGAGGTACTGTGTGGTGTATTAATGTATGTTCATATATTCCAACCTCTTAGGCCCTGAACTAAATCTAGCCCCTTAATGCAAGCATTCTGTTCCTCCATTACATACATACTTGAGCATCTTACATTCAGCTTCTTGTGAATGCTATCCCCAATGGAACATCTATGCCCTGCACATGGGTAGGAGCAGTAATACTTCCCATCTATAAAAATGGGATTGCTCCCTACCTGGGAACTATAGGCCCATAAGCCTTATTGATTGTATTCAAAAGGTATCAGCAAGGTTGTTACTGAGCAGAATTCAGGCTTGGGTGGAGGAGCGTGACATCCTTTCCCATCTCCAGGCGGGGTTTCGGTCATGCACTAGCACTGTAGATCAGGTGCTCAGGTTTATTCTTATATATTGGCATACCGTACGCGCAGGTGAGATGGGATGCGAGGGGAAGTATCACTGAAAAGTTTCCAGTTGAGAAGGGGGTGAGACGGGTGCGTTTTAGCACCCACCCTCTTCTCAATATACTTCAATAGGGTAGTGCACTATTTTGAGAATTTTTCTACCTATGCACTGTCTTTAGTTGGGTCTAAGTTCCCTTTACTCATGTTTGCAGACAACACTCTTATTCACTCCAAGACGAGACAGAGCTTTCAACGTGCCCTCACTAAATTTGAGGAGTTTTGTGAGGACCACAATCTCATTGTCAACGTGGACAAAATATATGGTCCTACACAACCACAAGAATATCATGGGTGCCGTCAAAATGAAGGGAGGTACTTTAGAACAAATGGAGAATTTTTCCTACCTAGGGGTAACAATTGATCAAAAACCTAGCTGGAAGCCCCATATAGATTTGCTCACTGTCAAGCACGCCCAACTCTTGGGTGCTCTGCTGAAGGAGCAGAGACTTTCACACACCAAACCTATATCCCCCCTTGTTATAAATATATAATACCAAAATTGGCGCCTCGATCTTATACAGGGCATAGCTGTGGGGTTATGCCAACTTGGATCCTCTGGTGGTAGCACAAAACAAATTCTTGAGGTCCATAATTGGCCTCCCCCAGTCCACCCCACTATTAACCCTATATTTAGACCTGGGATGCCATTCGATCAGGGATGTGGCACACTACAGGCCAGTTGCATACTGGAGGAGGTTTTGGGTGACACATGAACTCTCACACGACGCTCTGGCTCTACTAGATGATGTCACAAGAAAAATGTTGTGGTTAAGGTGTGTCAAAAATACACTCTGTGAGACGGGGATGAGACACTTATGGACTTCCCCTGTTGAGAGTACATTTCTAACCAAAATTGAGTTAAAGGCAGCTTATTGGAACATGTTAATCATGAGGCGGTTTGCAGCTTCCACTAGCTCCCACTAGCTCCTCTGAATCTAATGCCTTTCTTGATAGAAACCATGAAGTTAAATATGAGGATTATTGGGATTGCTTTATTTTGAGCTGAGTGGGACCGGGAACGATCGGGGAGGAGTCAAGATGGGGGACTGAAGCCGCCGGGTGAAGGCTGCTAGATGGAGCTGCTCCGCCGCGATTCAGATACAGTTTTGTAAAAGACACACCTAAACTGGCTGATTTTGATAGCCGGTGAAGGGAGAAGAGAGAGGGAGAACAGAGAGGGTGCACTGGGAATAACGGCAACATTCTCGGAATTCACCGCTGAAAAGCTTTGCTTGCTCATTCGCTAAGGGGGGCTTTTCCACTACACGGCAAAATCCAATGTTCCTGATTGTGCTTCGACAAAGCAGGGGTTTTCTCCACTCCAGGACACTCGCTAGGGCTTGCTTCACTCGCACGCCGACGAGGCTGATTAGTGAGGCGGGTCCTGGATCCTGTCTGTTTCCCCTGCAGCTGTGCGCACACACGATGCTGCGTTCGGTGCTACTGGCGCCGAATTGTTTGGAGCTCGAGGAGTCGATGTCATCAAGGCAGACGCGGTCTGCAAGAAGCCGGAAAATCTGCAAAACGGCGAAACAGGGAAATACAGGTATGATGGCGGCAGTTGCTGCGCCAGGCGGCTCAAATACACCACAAAGAGAGCACCCAGCGAAGCTTAAATTAACCAAGGTGATAGCAACATTGGGAAAAATAAAAATGTCAAACAAAAAAACGCTGACACGTTAGAAGTAAATATGGAATCTGAAACAATGCCCACGCAGAATAAGAATGAAGGAATGCGTAAAGAATCCGAGCCTGAGATAGTAGTAGAGGTAGAGGCAAAAGAGCAGGCAGATAAAAACAAAGAAACAGCTAACTACGCGAACGATGCTTTGATAGTCACTACTACCTCTATAGCTGAGAAAGTGGAAAACAGGAGCACAAGCAAGGGCTCAGATAAACTCTCTAGAGTAAATAAAGCAATACTCTCTTTAGAAAGTCAATCAAGCACTGGTGATACCACAATAAACGAAATCCAAACTAGTATGGAGACAACATGTGAAGAAGGGACCTTTGCGAAGAACGCTGGCCCCAAAAAAATGCTAGACATAATGCAAAAAAAAGGAGAGGACATTGTGGAACTAAACACAAATCCCAACTCACAATCGAATAAAACTAAAATGGATCAATTCAAGAAACTATCGAGCTAGCAGATGAAGACTCCAATCTTGAGTATGAGGAAATAACAGACGAGGATGAAATAGACGGAACCCCTAAAACTATTTCTTGTCAAACAACTGGCTCAAGGAAAACCAAAATGAAGGTTAAAACCAAGCAAAAAAATATAACTCTAAAATCATTAACTAGAGAACCAGCTGGAAATAAGAAATGTCGCTTAATTGACGATAGTCCATTAAGAAGATGGATTGAAGCAAAGGGTGGCGTTAAGAATATGGCTCTAAGACTTTCTGGTACAAGTCCTGAAGATGTGCATAACTCTCAGGGGAGCAATAAAGTATGCATAACGGATTTTATAAAGAAATCAACATTTGCAAACCAAGAATTAACAACTCGCCAGGTGACACTAGAGCTGACATAAATAATGAGAACAGAGAAGGGGCTTCCTTGACAACTACCTCCACTACTATTGATAATACTGAGGTCAATGAATTTGTGGACATTAATCCTCAAGATACAGTTTCTAACTCCAACATGATAAGGGAGGACCTGGACTATATAATATCAAGTTTAAAAATAACTAAAACATTGTCAGTGGATAACTCAGTGGGTAACTCAGTGGGTCAGCCTGATATGTTAAATAACGCAACTGAGGAAACAGACATGAATACTTGTCCATTGGAAGTTAATAATGTGCTGGCAAAGAAAACACATGTGGACTTCCTCAACTCAACTTCATCGCCGGGTCGAACACAAGCACAAGACACAATACTATTACAAGACCCCTCAAAAACTTCATCAAATACTATATCAATGGAATCAATTATGCCAACTCTTCTGGCACATAGAATGGAGAGTCAACAGCAATATTTGCAGTTAAGAGAAGACAATACTCAGTTGTAAGTTTGCATGAGAGAAATCTGTCAAGGTCTTGGTGGGGTTACAAAAGAAATAGAGGACATAAAAAAACGTATAGTAGAAGTGGAAGAAGGTGCCAGTAGAACAGAATCAACAGTAAAACAAAATACATCAAGGGTCTCTAAACTGGAAGCTAAAGTAGAGGATTTGGAGAATCGGGCTCGGAGACAAAATCTTAGACTATTTGGAATTCCAGAAGGAATGGAGGGGGCTGACCCAAGATCTTTTCTAGTGAAACTCTTTCAAAGAGCCTTTAGTGATCTATCTGACTGGGACTGGGATTCCCAACTACAGAGAGTACATAGACTGCCTTTGTTTCAAAAAAACAAAAATAGTAAATTCCCTAGACTATTTTTGATATATTTTGGGAATTTTCTATTGAGACAAGCCGTTTCACTCAAAGCCAGACCCAATAACCCTGTAACTATTGATAACCTAACCTTCTTCGTGAAGTCAGATCTAAGCAAAGGTACAATGGATAGACGATGGGAACTTCGAAAAATGATTGATTCTTTCAAAAACCTTGGGTGCATGGCCTATCTCCAAGAACCTGCACGTCTCAAAGTTATACGCAATGGTCAAGCATTTTTTTTTACTGAACTTGAAGAGGCAGAACAAGCTCTGGAAAAAATTTCTTTGGAAAAAAAAAAAGAGGATAACTGAACTAAAACTTAGAACTCATCAATAATGACACTATTTCTTTTTCCCACCACTTTGCTGATATAACACTCAAATAACCCTTGGCCTATTTTACTTTTTACATTCTCATTTCACTCCTTTACCTTTATCTTCTTTCCTTTTTGTGCTTGCTTATGTATACTTTTCTTTTTCTCGGTGTGGTCAAATATAGACATACATATGATGCGGCTGGGGCAGTTTTTCATGCAAGCTCCTTCACTATGCTGCCTATACAGCGGCAGCAAAAGATAGCGGGGTGCTCCCCCCTAAGGGACGTGAGGGTGCGAGGGTGGGGTAGGGGTCTTGACAAGGGAGGGGGTGGTAAAAGGTGGGGGGGAAAAATGCGGAAAAAGTTTATTGCAAGAATCGATTCTGTTTTAAAGAACACTAGCAAACATGTGGTTAAAAAAAAAAGGTATCAACAGAGGGAAATTAATTACACGGGAGAAACTTTAATTTATAAAGAATGCTTAAACTAAGATTACTAAGTTGGAATGTAGATGGTTTAAATAGTACAACTAAAAGGAACTTAGTACAAGAAGAGATTAAAATGTACAATCCAAACTTTGTGCTACTTTTAGAAACTCACATTAAGTATCAGGACAGAAAATTGCTGTCCCAGATGGGTTATCAATTGGTTGTATGCTCTACTTTGAATGCGACTATTAGAGGGGTAGCCATTTTAAAACAAAGAGGAACTCGATTTGATACAATAAAAACAGCTTCAGATGCTCGGGGGAGGTGGGCAATTGCACAGATGCAAGGTGATAACAAAAAATGTGTATTATGTGTGGTATATGGACCCAATATTGATGATCCCAAAGTATTTGAAGAATTAAGTATAGAGCTGGAATGGGAGGGAGGAAGGATAATTGCTGGGGATTTTAATTGTGCTATTAATTATAAAATAGATTCCACAGGGCAAAGTAACTCTAATAGAATGCACAAAGTTAGATCAGCAATAATAGAACTAGCAAGATTAAACAATCTGAAAGATTTATGGCGCTCTAAATACCCTCTGATAGCAGGTTACACTCACTACTCTGCGCCGCATAGATCCTGCTCTAGAATAGACATGATATGGGCATCAGACCAAATAGTAGATAACTGGGAAATTGAAATATGCCCAAAAATTACTTCAGACCACAACCCTCTGCTACTTGAATTTGTAATAATAGATCAAAAAAAAGAAACACGAAACTTTACATTCCCAAGGTACTTATTGACTGATGCTAGGTTTATAACACTACTGAAAAAACATATACAAGAGTTCATACTACTTAATATCAATACGGCTAGTATTAATACTGTATGGGATACTTGTAAATGTAGCATCAGGGGGTTTGCTCAACAATATATACTGATGTCAAACGCCGAGAGTCGCCGAGCTAATAAGAGAATCACCTCCATTATATTACATACTGAACAACAACTTGCTGACGGTACGCGACACTCAAAAAATGATATTGATGAGATCAGAATAAAGTTAGCCGAATTACAGGCTGGAATAAAAAAAAATTAAGAGAAAGATATAGTGCAAAAATACATAAATATAAACTTGCTCAGTATGAAGGTGGTGATCGTATAGGCAAAGTACTTGCTTATAAAACTGCGGATAAAAAAGCCAAAACTAAAATTAAGGCAATAATAGGATCAGATCAAGGCATTTATGAACAAGCAGACCAAATATTAAATCAATTTGTTAAATACTACAAAAATGTATATACTTCCGATAATATACCCTCTAAAAGCACAATAACACAGTACCTCAATAAACATTTAACAACACAAAGGGTGCTAAATATAGAAGCTCTTCAGCAATTAAACTAAAAAACTAACACTATTTGAAATAAAACGTGCAATTGACGCTTTACCGCTAGGGAAGGCAGTCAGAGAAGATTGTCTGCCTTTGGAAATATATAAATCTTGTGCCCAAGAACTACTACCACTGTTGGAAAATGTGATAAACTCAATTCTCTTATCTAAACAAGCACCATCATCTTGGGAAATTGCCAAAATAATATTTTTCCTCAAAAAAGGTAAACCTGAATAAGAGTGCGGTTCATACCGCCCAATTTCTTTGCTCAATTCAGACGCTAAAATTTTCTCTAAAAGATTCTTGCCAACCGCCTTGCTCCTATTATGCCTGATATGGTTAACTCACAACAGCACGGCTTTGTAACGGGTAGAGATACCACCGCCCACGTAAATATGGCAATTACAGCTTTTGATGTGGCTGAAACTATTCACACCCCACTCGGTATGATCATGTTAGATGCGGAAAAGGCATTTGACCGAGTGGGGTGGGAATACTTGTGGGAAGTACTAAAGAAAATGGGAATATCTGGACCATATTTGGATTGGGCCAGCTCACTATACGATGAACCACTGGCTAAGATAAGCTATGGGGGTAAAGACTCTGTTAACTTTAAGATAGGAAGAGGAACAAGGCAAGGCTGCCCCCTTTCCCCATTACTTTTCGCTCTCTCTCTTGAACTCTTTTTAAATGCACTAAACGATCAGGCTAACATCACTCCGGTCAACCACGGGGAAAAAACCCTCAAATTAACAGCTTTTGCCGATGACATTGCAATATATACAACAGACATAAATAAAGCAATGCCCGGGATTAATAATGAAGCGAAAAAATTTGGAAACGTATCTGGGTACAAACGCAATGTGAGTAAAACACAAATTATTGCTAATTACACCCCTGATGAACCTATATATGATATCTGCCAAAATGCTATATATTTAGGAATTAAGTTAGCTGCTAATGTGGAAAAAATACTAAACATGAACTATGAAGCTTTCCTAAAAGAAACTACTCTAAGTCTTAAAAAATGGCACAAGATACCACTTAGTTTAATAGGACGACTTAATTTGATAAAAATGAAGGTATTACCCAAACTACTTTACTTATTCAGGGCTATACCACTTCAACCTAATAAACTCTTTTTTAAAAAACTCGATGGCATATGTAGCAGCTTTTTATGGGGGTACAAAAAAGCACGAATGGCTATTAAATTTTTGAAATTGCCAACATCAAAAGGGGGACTTGCTTTTCCGGATTTTAATCTGTACTTTCTAGCCACCTTTTTTCGTCGAATAAGAAGTTTAATAAAGAATGAAACTCCACTATTTTTTCATCACTACATGTTAGGATCTGATAGTAAACAATTCTTACTTCGCGCACACGACCCAAATTATTTTAAACGGGTCAAATTTAAGACGGTTAAGCACATCAAAAAAATCTGGGATCAAATTTTGTCCATTGATAAAAGATCATTTTTTAATGCTGAACCTAGACTCTGGAACAATCCAGGTCTTCCTGGTATCTTCTCTGATGGAACAGAAAACCGATGGATTAGACATGGAATTAATACACTGGGAGACCTCTATGGATCAAATGGTATGTTAGATTTTGAAAGCCTGAAAGCAACAAATGATATAACTAATGATATGTACTTTAAATACAGACAAATAAGAGATTTCCTTTTTTGCAAAATGAAAATACCGGAAGTTACTCAATCGGACTTACTGGAGTGTATATACTCCGATAAAACAAAATCACTAATAAAATTGGGCTATCAATACTTAGTTAAGGGCAAGGGTGATGATACGATTAAAATTGCATTAAAATGGTCTGGTAGACTTAATATGGATATAAATCCTACATAAATTGCAACTGCACTATCCCATTTAAATAACATAGTACACTCCTCCAATCTTAGATTACAACTCTATAGAACAATTACAGAACTTTATTACACACCCCAAAGAATATCTACTTGGACACAGGGGAATTCAATAACAGATAAAACTAAATGTCCAAAATGTGATTTATATGCAGCTGGAATTGAACATATGCGGTTTTCCTGTCCCGAATTATCTATATATTGGAACGGAATAATGGAAATCCTAAAAAACAAACAGATAACAACTCCGGTACTCTCTGCACATTTAGTTTTATTAGATCTTCAAGAAATTAATTGTCTTAATAAAGATCTCATAACCATACTCTTTGCATGTGCGAGATTAGTTATAGCCAGAACATGGATATCTAAGGATCCCCCTTACATTTCAGAATGGTGTGCTTTGGTTAGCGAAATAAGAATTATGGAACTTACATTAGCTAAACACAGAGGCCTAAAAGCCTTTAAAAAAAATGAAAAGATTTGGAAACATTTTTTTGAACTATAAAAGTGGAAATTTCTTTTTACTTGTGACTATCTACTATTTTGGGCATTTTCTTTAGCTAGTTAAAAAGTACTCCGTTTCTTTTCCACTTGTTTTCTTATTTTCTCTGCTGATCTTTTTATATTGTAAAATCTAACATAAAGCTAATATTATGTCATTTTATTGTTACATGATTCAATGTATTTTTTCCTTTTGTCTTATCTTGCAATAATACACATATTTTTTTAAAAAAAAGGATTATTGGGATCTAGTTACCACCCCCAAAGACAGGAAACTGTATCATCAGTTTAGGGTGGGATCACTCCCTACAAAAGTTTTTACTAATAAATGGTATAGCTCAAATAATAGCAACTGCCCCTTTTGCCCTGATATGAATGAATCATTGGTACATATTTTCTTTGCCTGCCCAGTGTACCATAAACCTAGGTCGCGTTGGCTGAAACCCATATGTTCAAACTTGGGGACCTGGTCCAGCAGCGAGGCATTCAAGATCCTAAAAACATCCCTGGAATGCCCCAAAGTGATCGCTGTTGCAAAGTTCCTGGGCTGGGTGTGGGTGATTTGTTGGAAAGAGAGGAGGCTTGGGTAAATGTTCATGCTTTTGTCCTGCAGTTTTATATAATCAATCTAGCACTATGCACTTTATTATATTGAGATTTTCTGTAACTTGAAATAATGAACGCTGGTTTTCCTGAAGGCAGCACTGCTGGGGTGTATTTTAGTGTTTTTAAGCTATTTATTTTAATATAATGAACTTCCAGGGTGGCTGTTCCAATTTTAGATAATCCTTTGATGATGTATGTTGGATACATTTTGTTTTCACCTCAGTGTGTTTATTGTTTTAACTTGTATGATTTTTTTAAATCGAAATTAAGTTTATGACTATGTTTATTGTTATTATTTAATTTTATATGTAGATAAATGTTTTATATTTTTTCTTTATTATATATCATTATGTTTGTTTTTTTATTTTATTTTTTATATATACTATTGTTTGTTTATTAATTTATTTTTGTATTTTTAATTTATTTGTTTAAATTAATGTGGTTAATTCGCTATTTATTGTATTTTGTATTTATATTAATTGGTATGTGTTATTTTATTTTATTATGTTATTATCGTAAATAGTTTTTTTATGTTTACATTTTATTTTCAATATTGTTAAAATGTATTTTATCGATGTTTTTGTTGTCAATATTGTTTGTATTGACATTTTTGATGTGCTTCATTTTATTTTAATGTTATTGATATTTTAGTGTTCTATATTTTTGTCGTTGATACTTTTCTCATCGTGATTTCTTAAAAAATATTTTTTTTCAATATTTGTGTTTTTTCTCTTTTGTGTATTGTGTGTCGATATTTTAGGCTATGATATTGTTGAGAAATTATTCTGTAGTTTGATGTTATGAGAGTCGATATTGTATCAGTGATCCATTAGAGAGATAGCTGGTCCCGAAGGACATCCTTGGGGGCCAACTACCCCTCGAGTTATCTCCAATTAGTCCCACCCAGTGGGATTACTGAGACGTCTTCGGAGGCCATGCCCCCTTTCTCCACCACTCCGCAAATGCAGCTCATGCTGCACTACTGGTTGGGGATGAAGTTCACTTTACTCCTGAGGGACCTTGGGCCATGAAACACTCCTGGTACCTCCTGTGAGTCCTACACAGTGAGATTCCTGGTAACTGGTTGGAGGCCCACACCCCTTTCTCCACCACTCTGCAAATGTGACTACGGTTCAAATACATATACATTCACTGAAAAAAACAAAGGTTACAGGGACATTATAGTTAGGGAATAGCATTTAAAACCTTAGCAATTCACAGAAAAAAAACAAAGGTTACAGTGACATTATAGTTAGGAAATGGAATAAAAAAAGACCTATATAGATCTTGATAGTTTATATATGTACATATATATATATTCACTGAAAAAACCATAGGTTTCACACCAGTTATAGTTACCTGGAAATTTTACTGACATAAAACCATTGAAATTCCCACGTTATAGTTAGTTGGACTCACTATAACTTGCACGTGTAATGCACTGCTGATGACATCACATATTACATCACTCATGACATGGTCAGTGACATCACTCATGTGTGTCTTTCTGAAAAATAAACATGTTTTATATATGTATATGTAAAGGTCGATGGAAGAATAAATGTTTCAATAAGTGTCTTAATGGATGTATTAGTGTCTGTATGATTTGGTGGGGGTGTTACTTAGCACATAGATGCATCAATGACTGACTCACTGTTTGTATGTGTTTTGAAGACAGCATATGTGCCGGACTGTATGGGTGAATGAGTGTGTATATGTATGTGTTAGTAAGTGAATGACTGCCTTACTAGTGTCTTTATCAGTAACTACATATGATTTAATCTAGTATATGTGAGTATTGATGTATATAAGTGAGTATATGTGAGAGTGAGAGATTGAAAGAGTTCTTGTTTTAATAAGTATGTGTTTCTATAAGTCATTGTTTAAGAGAGTAAGTATGTGTAAGTTTCCTTAGAAGTAAGGTGGTAGTGTGTGTATAGCTGTATATGCAAACAAATGGATGTTCAATAGTTTATTTGCATGTGTGAGTATGTGTGTGAGCAACTTTTGGAAGACTGTCGGTGTGTTAACGGATGTACAGGTGTATCACTACATATGATGAGTGAGTATATGAATGAATGACTATATAGAACTGTTGGTGAATGAGTAAATGTGTATATAAATGTTGGAATTACTGAATTGGTTGTTGTAACTGGTATAGGTATCTCCACTTTTTTGAAAATGTTAGTTTCTATTTTTGAATATGTGTTTCAAGGGTTACTTTACAGTGAAAGGAGGTCAGTCACTCTGTCACAAGGATGGTGTCATCAGTGATGTCATGAGTGATGTCACTGACCATGTCTTGAGTGAAGTAATATGTGATGTCATCAGCAGTGCATTACACGCGCAAGTTATATTGAGTCCAACTAACTATAACGTGGGAATTTCAATGGTTTTATGTCAATAAAATTTCCAGGAATCTATAACTGGTGTGAACCTATGTTTTTTTCAGTGAATTTAATAGGTTTTTTAAATTCTAATTCCTAACTATAACTAGTGTGAAACCTATGTTTTTTTTCAGTGAATTTCATAGGTTTTTTAAATGCTAATTCCTAACTATAACTGGTGTGAAACCTATGGTTTTTTCTGTGAATTTCATAGGTTTTTTAACTGCTAATTGCTAACTTTATATAGGGCCTCATACCTATGTGTTTTTAGTGAATTTCTAAGGTTATTTATTAGCAAATGTCTATAGCTTAGAAAGGTATGTTTTTCTAAAAATGAATCCTATATTGTATATTAATATAATATATATTTTTTAAAAGTATATTCATTTTTTTTTATATCTCACTCTGGAGCGCTCCCGGTGCGCATACCGGTGTGCGCCCCGGTGCGCGTCCCGTCAGCGAACCCCAAATAAAAAAAATGTAAAAAAAATAATGAAGGAGTGAGCATGAGGAATGGGGACAAAGAGAGTGGTGTAAAGAGAAAGAGAGCTAGAGGGAGAAACACAGACGGACTGTGTAATAGATAGTAAAACAGAGAAAAGGTATAAGAGGAAGTAACTGAAAAAAGGAAAATGAATAACGGAGCAAAAGAAGAGAAGAAAGAGGAAGAAGACTAAAGCAGAGGTTCTGGGAGAATGTGAATGGTTGAATGTGAAAGATTATCTTTTTCTAACTTTTTTCACTATTTTTCCCCATGGTACGCTCCCCGGTACGCTCCCAGGTGCGCGTACCGGGCGCTCCACCCGTGAAAAATTCAACAATTCTTTTTATTTTTTTGACCTATATGAGCCTCCAAAGCCCCCCTCAGAAAACCTAGGGGTTCAGGGGCTGTCTACCGTGCCCCCTTCTACCCATTCCCAACGTTGTTTGTCCTCCATCTTGTGTCTCGATTGTACCGAAACACAAAATGGCGGACTCCTGTAACGCTGCCGGTGCGCGTACCGGGGCGCGCACCGGTAAGCGCTCCCTAAAAAAAGGTGGGAAAGTAATTTACAGAAAAACCACTGGAGACACTTTCACCAAATATAGAATAGGCCCTACTACATAGCAGTCCCTACCATTTACCCAAATTTGGTGGAATTCCATTGAGACATTTCGGCTGTAGGCCTGTCTAAATATCCTTAAGTAATTTACATGACAAAAACACATATGAAGTGTTAGAATTTACAACCAATTAAAAAGTTACTTTCATTTTCTACTATTATTTCCTGACATTTGATTGGTTATGTACATGAATATATATAAAAAAAGAGAGGGAAACACAGCCATTTTGACTACTACTTCCTGAAGTACATTTGAAAAGGAATTACACTGAGAACTTCAACTGCTTTCTCAAAGGTAAGTTGATATTTTGGAAAGTGAAGTATGTTGTGCACTTTAAGTTAATTTGAGAAAAAATATTCTGATAGTTATATACTATCCCTCTGTAATAGTTATACATTGAGATAGGCTTCTCTGTTATAGTTATGGATTGAGTTAGGCTTCTCTTGTATAATTATAAATGACCGTGACCAAGACAGCGGACGCTGTCGAAACGCGTTGGTTGTTTTTTGTTTGACCCCCCAATGGATTTGTGAAATAAACACGAAAATTAACTGAAACAAGCGATTGATCACCGTTTTTGTCTGCGACTCCACCCATCCCCGGGACCGGGGAAACCTGTTGTAATTATAAATTTACATAGGCTTTATCACATACACTTTTTTATATTTCTAATTCCAGCCTGATACCATACACTGCCCAAAGATAACTTCACTGTTAAAAAATCAAAACTACCTGTCTGAACTTAAACCCAACAGTGCCCTATCTCTACTGATATATTTATTTTTTATGCAATTTACAGCAACAAAATGGAAGGAGAACAGAATATTTCTTTCAAAATTGTTTTGGACAACAACCCTGAAGAAAAAATTGCTGACAATGATAACTTTGATTTTATGGATGAGTCTCTGGACCATCAATTAGTTCAGTGTGTGGAATCAATAGAATCACAGAATGAAAATAAGGACATTCCAGACAATATATTGTTAGAAGTTTTATTACATTTTGAAAAAGAATCAGAAGAATACATTTATATTTAATAATCCAAAATTGTTCGAGACATTATTCATTTTTATATGTAATTCATCAAGTAGTTCCAAAATGTTTATAATATAAAGTGAGACTTATAGTATACTGTGCAACTTTTTTGTGTTACATAGTAAGTTTGCTCATAGTTACTTCCTTTCTCCCACTATATTATCTCCAATGTGTATTTCACATCTCTTTATCATCTCCTGCCTGGAAATGGAAATGGATGTGAATTTATAGAGCGTGAATTGCTGCCCGGAGGCGTCCAAGCGCTAGAAAAATACCAGCGGTGACCTCGTGGAGTGGCTAGCTAGGAATTAGTTGGGAAGGTTGAAAAGGAATGTTTTTAACTGCTTGCGGAATGATGAGAGTTTTGAGTCGGCTCTAAGATGCAGAGGGAGGGCATTCCAGGTCTTTGAGGCATTGTAGGCGAACGTCCTGCCGCCAGACCTGCTTTTTTATTTTAGGGGGCATAGCCATGAAGGTCTGGCTAGAGCGGAGGTTTCTACTGGGTCGGTAATGTGTGACTAGTCACGGGTGATCATGGGGCCTGTATCCCAGAAGGTCTGATGGGCGATGCACATGGCCTTGAAGAGGATTCTCTGGCGCACTGGCAGCCAATGAAGGCTGATCAGACCCGCCCTCACTGATTGTCTGCGAGGAAGCTCGAGCAGAGCGCGGGCCGCGCAGTTCTGCACTGTCTGGATCTGCGTACGGTGTAATCTGGAGCACCGAGGTATAGCACATTGTTAAAATCTAGGCGAGACTGTATCAGACCCTGTATGGCTACCTGCTTGGCCTCCATAGGTAGAAGAGGAAGGATTTTCTTTAGCATCCTAAGGAGGCCAAAACAGGTAGCAGAAAGTTTTGTGGCTTGGGTATTAAATGAAAGGGATCTGTCAAGCCATACTCCGAGGCTCTTGATGTTATCCTTTGGAGTTGGGGGGGCCTAGACAGGGGGGCCACAAAGAGTTGAAGAGAAGGGGGTCGGCGGGGCCCAGGAGCATCAGCTCCGTTTTGTCCCCATTCAGCTTGAGGGATGATGAGGACATCCAACTCTTTACTTCCTTTAGGCACTCTCTAAGTCTGCCTGATGCAGGCGTGTTGGCTTCCTGCGCCAGTGAGACCACCAGCTGCGTGTCGTCCGCGTAAGAAATAATCTTAACTCCAAATGGGCGGACGACATCAGCCAGCGGCCTCATATAGATGTTGAAAAGTGCGGGGCTTAAAGAGGAGCCCTGAGGAACTCCGCACCTTAGTGGTCTGCTGGTGGACACAGACTCATCGTCGAAGACTCTAAATGATCTGTCCTCCAGGAAAGATTTGAACCAGAGCCAAGCTTTATCCTTGATTCCGGCACCTCCATGTTCTTCTGCTTTCCTGACAGACTATGGTATGAATTCCATATACCACAATAACTTCTGTAACAACATGCAAGATATCTACAAAGGAGACGGTGTATATTAAATTTTAGACTCTGCATTGGTACCTACATGTTGGTACTTAATTAAAAAAAAACAACAAAAAGAACAATTAATAAACATAAAATTTTTGAAAAGTCTGTAATTCTTTTTTCCCCATGGTACGCTCCCAGGTGCGCTCCCCGGTGCGCGTACCGGGCGCTCCCCCTGCGCAAAACGAACCACTTATGGTCAATTCCCAAAAACAACTAATACCCATATACACACTCATGTAGCTACTCACCACCCCATGCAGCCACTTATATACAAAGTGAGACACTGATACAGATATTTAAATATTTAAAGATTACTCGCTAATACACCTATTCACTATGATATACTTAATAAGTCAGTTATACAATCAATTTTACAAAAAAAACATCCATTTAGAGACTTATTTACCCATTCAATCTTCCATCGACCTTTAGATATACATATATAAAAAATATGTATTTATTTTTCAGAAAGAGACACATTCACTGGATGATGTCATTAGTGATGTCATCAGGGATGTCATTTGAGATGTCATCAGTGATGTCATGAGTGATGTCACTGACCATGTCATGAGTGATGTAATATGTTACATCATCAGCAGTGCATTGCGGGTGCTCGAGTTATAGTTAGCTGAACTAACTATAACAGGGGAATTTCATAGGTTTTGTAGGAGTGAAATGACCAGCTAACTATAACTGGTGTGAAACCTATGGTTTTTTCTGTGAATTTCAAAGGTTTTAAAAATGCTAATTCCTATCTATAACGTGTGTGAAACCTATGGTTTTTTCAGTAAATTTGCAAGGTTTTTTAAATGCTAATTCCTAACTATAACGTGGCTGTAACCTATGGTTTTTTAAGTGAATTTCAAAGGTTTTTTAAATGGAAATTCCTAACTATAACGTGGCTGAAACCTATGGTTTTTTCAGTGAATTTCAATGGTTTTGTAAATGAAAATTTTTTAATGTAATAATTGTTATATTTTTATACTGATTTACTACATTATTATACATTTTTTATTTTTAGATATATTATTTTTTAAATTACATTACATATTTTTAATATAAATTGATAAAAAAATGTTTGTACACCTCTCTGCAATGCAGCCCCCTGGCGTGTTTGCAGAGGGGGAACTAATTCCCCTTGCATACTGGGGGTCCGTGGGGCCCAACTAGCCCATCTGGAACCTCCAGTATGCGCCAGGGAGCTGCATTGCAGAAAGGTGTAATGAGGCCACACCCTATTTTACACCTCTCTGTAACGCAGCCCCCAGGCACGTTTGCAGAGGGGGAACTTATTCCCTTTGCATTCTCGTGGTCCCTGGGGGCCAACTAGCCCACCAGGAACCTCCAGTATTCCCCAGGGGGCTTCATTGCAGAGAGGTGATGTCATCAGGGATGTCATTTGAGATGTCATCAGTGATGTCATGAGTGATGTCACTGACCATGTCATGAGTGATGTAATATGTGACATCATCAGCAGTGCATTGCGGGTGCGCGAGTTATAGTTAGCTGAACTAACTATAACAGGGGAATTTCATAGGTTTTGTATGAGTGAAATGACCAGCTAACTATAACTGGTGTGAATCCTATGGTTTTTTCTGTGAATTTCAAAGGTTTAAAAATGCTAATTCCTATCTATAACGTGGCTGTAACCTATGGTTTTTTAAGTGAATTTCAAAGGTTTTTTAAATGGTCATTCCTAACTGTAACATGGCTACATTACATATTTTTAATATAATTGATAAGAAAATGTTTGTACACCTCTCTGCAACGCAGCCCCCTGGCGTGTTTGCAGAGGGGGAACTAATTCCCCTTGCATACTGGGGGTCCGTGGGGCCCAACTAGCCACCTGGAACCTCCAGTATGCACCAGGGAGCTGCATTGCAGAAAGGTGTAATGAGGCCACACCCTATTTTACACCTCTCTGTAACGCAGCCCCCGGGCACGTTTGCAGAGGGGGAACTAATTCCCCTTGCATACTGGGGGTCCCTGGGGGCCAACTAGCCCACCAGGAACCTCCAGTATTCCCCAGGGGGCTTCATTGCAGAGAGGTGATGTCATCAGGGATGTCATTTGAGATGTCATCAGTGATGTCATGAGTGATGTCACTGACCATGTCATGAGTGATGTAATATGTGACATCATCAGCAGTGCATTGCGGGTGCGCGAGTTATAGTTAGCTGAACTAACTATAACAGGGGAATTTCATAGGTTTTGTATGAGTAAAATGACCAGCTAACTATAACTGGTGTGAATCCTATGGTTTTTTCTGTGAATTTCAAAGGTTTAAAAATGCTAATTCCTATCTATAACGTGTGTGAAACCTATGGTTTTTTTAGTGAATTTGCAAGGTTTTTTAAATGCTAATTCCTAACTATAACGTGGCTGTAACCTATGGTTTTTTAAGTGAATTTCAAAGGTTTTTTAAATGGTCATTCCTAACTGTAACATGGCTACATTACATATTTTTAATATAAATTGATAAGAAAATGTTTGTACACCTCTCTGCAACGCAGCCCCCTGGCGTGTTTGCAGAGGGGGAACTAATTCCCCTTGCATACTGGGGGTCCGTGGGGCCCAACTAGCCACCTGGAACCTCCAGTATGCGCCAGGGAGCTGCATTGCAGAAAGGTGTAATGAGGCCACACCCTATTTTACACCTCTCTGTAATGCAGCCCCCGGGCACGTTTGCAGAGGGGGAACTTATTCCCCTTGCATTCTCGTGGTCCCTGGGGGCCAACTAGCCCACCTGGAACCTCCAGTATTCCCCAGGGGGCTTCATTGCAGAGAGGTATAATGAGGCCACACCCTTTTTTACACCTCTCTGCAGCGCAGCCCACAGGCGGGTTTGCAGAGGGGGAACTAATTCCCCTTGCATACTGGGGGTCCCTGGGGGCCAACAAGCCCACCAGGAACCTCCAGTCTTTCCCAGGGGGCTGCATTGCAGAGAGGTGTAATGAGGCCACACCCTTTTTTACACCTCTCTGCAGCGCAGCCCATGGGCGGGTTTGCAGAGGGGGAACTAATTCCCCTTGCATACTGGGGGTCCCTGGTGGCCAACTAGCCCACCTGGTACCTCCAGTATGCGCCAGGGGGCTGCATTGCAGAGAGGTGTAATGATGCCACACCCTTTTTTACACCTCTCTGCAACGCAGCCCCCGGGCATGTTTGCAGAGGGAGAACAAATTCTCCTTGCATACTGGGAGTCCCAGGGGGCCAACTAGCCCACCTGGAACCTCCAGTATGCGCCAGGGGGCTGCATTGCAGAGAGGGGAAATGAGGCTATGCCCCTTTTTACACCTCTCTGCAACGCAGCCCCCGGGCGTTTTTGCAGAGGGGGAACTAATTCCCCTTGCTTACTGGGGGTCCCTGGGAGGCAACTAGCCCACCAGGAGACTCCAGTATGCGCCAGGGGGCTGCGTTGCTTTGCCCCGGAGGACGGCGGTCCCCGGGGCAGTGTGGGAGGGATTGGGCACCCCCCACACTTCTTTATCACTATGCCCCCACAAATTGTTTCCCCTGGGGGGTGATTTTTAAATAAACATACCGGGTTTTAAAAAAAATACATTTTGGGCCTTGGGGGTCCTTGTGGGGCTCCCTGAGCAGGCCTAGGGGGTCAGGGTGCTTCTACCCTGCCCCGTTTGTTTTTCTGCTTTCTTTTGCCTCAGTCTACTGAGCACAAGATGGCTGCCAACACTTCCTGGTTTGAAGTGTTAAAAAGCCAATGAGCATGCAGCTCATGCTTGAGAAGTTTTAGAACTTAAAAATGGGGCTGGGTAGAAGAACCCTGACCCCCTAGGCCTGCTCAGGGTTTCCCATAAGGACCCCCAAGGCAAAAAAATATATATTTTTGGGGGGAATTTTTTATTTATTTTTTTTGCCTTGGGGGTCCCTGTGGGACCCCCTGAGCAGGCCTAGGGGTCAGGGTGCTTCTACCCTGCCCCCTTTTTTGAGTTCTACAACGTTTGTTTTTCTGCTTTCTTGTGCCTCAGTCTACTGAGGCAAAAGATGGTTGCCATCAATTTCTGTTTTGGAGTGTTGACAGACAGCGGCAGCCAATCAGCATGAAGCTCGTGCACAGCAAGGTGCGCGCACGGTGCACGCACGGTGCACGCTTATAGATATATAATTGATTTAAACTTTCATTTTCTCAGCAACTACTGGAGGGATTTACACCATTTAAACAAAAGCGTGATCTGCGTACCAGACCCTACCATTTTCCCAAATTTGGTGTAATTCCGTTCAGCGGTTCGGGCTGTAGCCGTGTCTAATCGTCCTATGGAAATTAACACGTTTTGGGCCCCCCCTTTTTTCTCGGCCCCCGCTTGACGAATCTTCCTGAGACTTTCAGGGAAGTAGCGGAGCGGGGCGGGCCATCTTCTTTGAGAAATTCACGGAAATTCATCAACCAGCGATAAAGTTATTCCCAATAGAATGTTGCGGATTTCCTATTGCGACAGCCAGTAGGTAATATGTATATATATATATATATATATATATATTCACTAAAAAAACCATAGGTTTCACTTCAGTTATAGTTAGCTGGAAATTTTACTGACATAAAACCAATGAAATTCCACGTTATAGTTAGTTGGACTCACTATAGCTTGCGCCTGCAATGCACTGCTGATGACGTCACATATTACATCACTCATGACATGGTCAGTGACATCACTCATGACATCACTGATGACACCATCCAGTGAATGTGTGTCTTTATGAAAAATAAATATGTTTTATATTTGTGTTTGTAAAGGACGATGGAAGAGTAAATGGTTAAATAAGTGTGTAAATGGATGTTTTTTTTAAAAGAATTGATTGGTTAACTGCCTTATTAAGTGTATCTTAATGAATACATATATTAACGAGTAATTTTTATATTTTAAAATATATGTATCAGTGTTTCACTTTGTGTATAAGTGGCTGCATGGGTTGGTGACTGACTCACTGTTTGTATGTGTTTTGAAGACAGCATATGTGCAGGACTGTATGGGTGGATGAGTGTGTATATGTGTGTGTTAGTGAGTGAATGCCTGTCTCACTAGTGTCTTTATGAGTAACTACATATGTTTTAATCTTGTATATATGAGCATTGATGTATATAAGTCAGTATATGTGAGAGAGAGATTGAAAGAGTTCCTTTTAAATAAGTATGTGTTTCTATAAGTGATTGTTTAAGAGAGTAAGTATGTGTAAGTTTCCTTAGAAGTAATGTGCTAATGTATGTATAGCTGTATATGCAAATAAATGGATGTTCAATATTTTTTTGCATGTGTGAGTATGTGTGTGAGTAACTTTTGTAAGACTGTCGGTGTGTAACAGGATGTATATGTGTTTCACTATATATGATGAGTGAGAATATGTATGAGTGACTATATAAAACTGTTGGTGTATGAGTGTATGTGTATATAGATGGTGGAATTACTGAATTGGTTTTTGTAACTGGTATGGGCATCTCCATTTTTTTTGAAAATGTTAGTTTCTATTGTTTGAATATGTGTTTCAATGGTTACATTACACTGAAAGGAGGTCTATCAGTCTGCCACAAGGATGGTGTCATCAGTGATGTCATGAGTGATGTCACTGACCATGTCATGAGTGATGTAATATGTGACGTCATCAGCAGTGCATTGCAGGCGCGCAAGTTATAGTGAGTCCAACTAACTATAACGTGGAATTTCATTGGTTTTATGTCAGTAAAATTTCCAGCTAACTATAACTGATGTGAAACCTACGGTTTTTTTAGTGAATTTAATAGGTTTTTTAAATGCTAATTCCTAACTATAACTGGTGTGAAACCTATGTTTTTTTCAGTGAATTGCATTGGTTTTTTAAATGCTAATTCCTAACTATAACTGGTGTGAAACCTATGTTTTTTTCAGTGAATTTCAAACGTTTTTTAAATTCTAATTCCTAACTATAAGTCTCACTTTATAAATAAGACTGTTAGCACTCTAGTTGTTCTTTAGAACACTCTGGTACATTCTGTCATTGGGCTACAGTTGGGCTACATCTAGCTGATATTTGGGCTACATTTGGATTTTTTGGTCTCTGGTGGCCATCTTTGGGCTACATTGGGCTACATTGGGCTACATTTGGGCTACATTTTGGCATATATATAGCCCAATGTAGCACAATATATATTTTATCAAAGTTAATTTTCGTAAAAACCACTTAAGAATAGGGCTACCAGTCCCTACAATTTTTCCCAATTTTTTATTTTTTATTTTTTGCTTTGGAGCACTCCCGGTGCGCTTCCCGGGGAGCGCCCCGAAAAGCGTACTTTTATAAAGCGCCCTCGGGCGCGCTCCGGGGAGCGTCCCATAAGCGCCAATATCGCGAACGAAAACATGATCATGACGTATCGCGTAGCCGCGTCCGCGTGATACGCACGGCGTAAGCGCACCCGGAAGTACTCGAGCGAATATGATCGCGCAACGTAAACATCCGACGCGCTTACGCTACGCGACCCGGAGCGCCCCCGGGCACGCCCGGGGGCACGTAGCGTGAGCGCGCCGGGTCATGTGACCTGAAAATAACACTTTTCATTGGTTCATAACAGTTTTAGTTTCATAATGATGAAGCCCCTGGTCTTGTGACCTGAAAATAACACTTCTCATTGGTTCAGGACAGTTTTTTTTCAAAATGATGAAAGACCCCACCTTTTTTCCTTATTCTGACTTTGTCCTTTGACTGAGGAAGACCTGTTTGTACATCTCTGTACCTTTTTGATCTTAATAATGGATTCAGTAGCAGCAGCAGCTGGTGCATCTGCCCCACCACCACCACCACCACCACCACCAACAGGACCAGCTCCAGATTATATTGGTGGTCAATAACAGGAGGAGGAGGAAGAGGAAGAGGATGAGGGGAGGAGAAGATGGCTGCCTGAAGAAAATACCCCATACAAACCCAAGCCACACATTGTCTGGGAGTTTTTTTCAATCCCAGAGGGCAAGAAAAAAGTGAATGCGGCCAAGGTAACTTGCCTAATCTGCAATGAAGAACTTTCACGGGGCAACCCAAACAAAAAATATTCATTTGGTAACCATACCATGATTCGTCATATGACCCGAAAGCACCCAAACAACTACTCTCGTGCAGAGTTCATGGAACTGGCCAGTAACCTCCCCCAGTCGTCAAGGACCACCTCCCAAAGAAACCAACCCACTTCATCGGGACAAGAAACATCAGAGATGATGCCTTGTATTCAGCCAAGATTTGCTGATTTTAAAATCCCTTGTTCTGCATGTGGCAAGCTTATCGCCTATGGTGAAAAAAGCGTAAAGCTCATCGTCCTTGCAGGTGATAATCACAAGTGCCCCAAAAAGAAGTAATTTTTTGGGTTTTTTGTTTTTTTGCTCCAGTTGAGCCAGTTTCAATTCCCTTTTTTTGTTTCTCCCCCTAAAAAAATACAAACAAAAAATATAAAACTGTTTTGAAAAGCCAAAAAAAGTACAAAATGTTCAAAAAACACAAAAAAATATAAAACAACAAAAAGAAGAAAAAAAAGTTCTTTTTAGAACTACCTCCAATTTCTAAATAAAGGCTTCTTTTTTTATAAACTCTGTCATCTTTTTCCCTCATTTTACGCTCCCCGGGCCGCTCCCCGGTGCGCGTACCGGGCGCTTCCCCCGCGCAAAACGAAAAAAAAAAATATTTTAAATGCCCCGCGGGGCCCTTTTATAGCCCCCACATCAAACCTAGGGGGTCAAGGGGGGGTCTACCCTGCCCCCTTATGGTCATTTCCCTCTTTGTTTTGCCCACCTCTCGTGTCTCGATCCTACCGAGACACAAGATGGCGGCCCTCCAGACTGTTTCGAATGTTTACAGACACCCGAGAGCCAATCAGCTTTCCGTGCGCACCTCGCGTGGCGTGCCCGGTGCGCGTACCGGTGCACGTACCAGTGCGCGGCTATAGATATATATATTTTTTTGAACCTTAATTACTCAAAATCCACTGGAGCACATATCAAGTTTGGTGGAAATCCATTCAGCCGTTCGGGCTAAAAGTGAAATCGACCGCCCTATGGAAATTAACATGGGGAAAACGTGTTTTGGGACCCCCCTTTTATCTCGGCCCCCGCTTGACGAATCCCCCCCAAACTTTCAGGGAAGGACCGGAACGCCGCGAGGCCATTTTGAGGAAATTTTGAGGCAGATTCGTCAACCGGCGCCAAAGTTATTCCAAATAGAATTTTGAGATTTAACATTGAAAAAAATCCTAACTATAACTACCTACCGGCGACCGCCAGTAGGTAATATAAATATATATATATATATATATATATATATATATATATATATATATATATATATATATATATATATATATATATATATATATAGAGGGCAAAATTTTGTGTTTCCTTATGTCTAATCGGCAAGTTGAATTATAATTCAGACCGAAGGCACTACCCTTAAATTTGTTTCGTAACTTGTTTCGACACATGTATTGCCAGTCTATGAGATACATTTAAAATGTTATATATAGTGTGATAACGCATGTGCCTTGTAATGATATCGCTGTTCCCAAATAAGACACTCAATTTTAGAAAAACTACAATTCCCAGTTAACTTCCTGTTGGGTAACAGGAAGTGAGATCAGCATCATTTGTTTTTGTGGCGGGTTTTTTTCAAAACATAAGAGAGAACCGTAACTTTGTATCCTTACCGTGATCAAGCAACATTGGGTTGCGAAACGCGTTGGTGTTGTGCGAAGAATGCTGCAATCTGAAAATAAATCTTGAAAATTTGGGAAGCAAATCCTTTGTTGAGTGCTGACTAGCTCTATCAGTGGATAGATTTGTAGATTATATGAAAGCGGGGCTCTGCTTTGTAGTCAGCACCGGTGATAAGAGCGCCATTGGACTACGAGTTTGGAGCCAAGGCTGTGGATTTTACGAGGTGGTCCTGGTGAACGCCAACCCTGTGAAATTTATCAGCAAAAACGCAGGATGTTTGACGAGGGAAACGCACAGGACCTGGCGGGCCAACATCGAAGGGTGGAGGTAAGCACGGGAAACTGTGGCGCGGTACTTTTGACAAAGTATGCTTTTGAAAATGAATTAAGGGTTTGGCTACATTGTGAATTGGAACAGTCGGAAGTACTGAACATTTACAATACCGCAATCAATTGTGTATGATACACAGAAGCGGAGTAAAATACTAATACAGTAACTTCGAAGTACGTGTTTTTCTCACACAAAGGACTCCCAAATAATATGAACTCCTGTACAAACAAGGCAGCAGGGTTCTAATCAAAGCTGGTCAGAATATATAAAAAAGGAGAAGAGAACGTTGGTCTTTTTCTTCGAAGCAGCCAAGCACAATTGTTTTTGTGGTACAAAATGGATAAACGAGACGCCGAGAGAACGGAACTATTGGACTCGTGTTTTTTTGAGCAAAGAAAGACTGGAACTGATAAAAATTATAAAAATAAAAATAAGGATGATAAAACAGACATGAAAAGCAAGCTTAAGATGTGGGAAAGACTAAGTAAGAAAGAAATCAACAAATGGTGGGAGTTGATTACATTGAAAAAATATATTGAAGTTCAAAGAGTCCCAAGAGGACTACGAATCTCTTTAATGCCAAGCCAACAAGATGTATCGGATGAACTGTTGAATGAATGGGGAGAATTCATATTGGAATCATCTTTGGGATTAATCAAAATCCTAGTGAAACATCTGGAGGTTGCACTTGCGAAAATAAAAGAGGAATTGGCAGAGTTAGAAAAAGAACTAGCGGTATTGGAACTGACCCCAGAACAAATCAAGTTCAAAGAAGAGTTGGAAAAATATGTGAGCAAACATGAAGAAGTGGTAAGAAACCGCAAACAATCTAAATTTCAAAGAGATGAGGAAGATTATACTAATGGATGTATTTTTACATATGCCAGAAAATTTGATATTTTCAAAAAACAAGGCAGCAAAGGTCTTAATAAACAAAGCTCATCAAGTGCGACATCACTAACCTCTAGCGGAACAAGTGAAGATGGAGTACAAAACCTAGATCCAACCAACAAGGATTTTTTAGGAGATATGAGACTGGTATTAGAACAAAGAACATGGGAGTTCAATCAAAACCAGAGTACCAGAGGAAGAGGTTGAGGACGCAGATGGGTACCCAGATCAGGAATATCTAAAAAAAAACAACCAGAAGGGGACAAAGAAAGAAATGGATCAGAAACTATAGGCACGGAAACGAGATCAATGCGTCAGAAGAGGGGCAAATAAATAACATAATGCAAGATGAACTGGTGGTTTTGAATTTATCTAATAGAAAAATCAGTGAATATGAAACATCTTTACTAAAACGAGGAATAACGTTTTGTCCGTCAGAATCAATGGACATAGCACAAACGAGAATCGATATATATAAATATATCAGGAAAATCAAATTAATGAAAACCTTTGAGGAAAATGAGAAAATGGCAACATATGTAAAAAATAAAAAACAGAAAAGATCAGATCAAACAATTACAGAAGAAGGTCTAACCTCAGCGGATCTACCTGCATTGGCATTACTCACAAATTTGGATATAGATAATGAGGGGGACAACATTTCGGAATCTCAAACAGTACCTCAAAAAGGTGCAGGCCTAAGTGGGATGAAAGTACCCTCAAAATTCTACCCCCAATTACCTCAAGGGAACAAGATTGACCTTTTTCAAGAAGCTATTGTCAAAGACATTTACAAAATTAAGGGACAAAAGTACAAAAACAACCTATCTAAAGATGAAAGAATTGCCTTGAATAACTTAAAAGATGATAAAACAATAACCATAAAGTCCGCCGATAAAGGCGGAAACATCGTCATCCTAAATTCTATTGATTATGTGGCTGAAGCACATCTACAGTTGGACAACAAAAAATACTACAGAAAATTAGAAACAAATCCAACGAAAATGTTTAAAGAGAAACTGGACCAGAAACTTCAAATGTGGAATAATCAAAATCTAATCGATCTAGACGAAAAGAAATTTTTGTGCACGGAACATCCAAAAATGGCCACAATTTACTTTCTACCGAAAGTGCACAAGAATCCACTAAAACCACCAGGGAGACCCATTGTGTCATCGAAAGGGTCCCTAATGGAGCCAATTGCAAACTATATAGATTTTTTCCTTATGCCGTTCGTTACCAGCTTAAGCTCCTACTTACGTGACACAACAGACCTCCTTAAACATCTAGAGGACCTACCATGGCAAACCAATTACCTATTGGTCACAATGGATGTTGTGTCTCTGTACACAAATATTGATAATGACATTGGTTTGAAGGCTTGTGCTTTCTTTTTGAAAGAACGGAATATTCAATTTAACCAACATAATCAGATGTTGATAGATATGGTGGAGATGGGTTTAACCCAAAATGTATTTCTATTTGGAGATGAAATCTACCAACAAGTCCTTGGCTGCGCCATGGGTTTTTCTTTCAGCCCAGCGTATGCGTGTCTCACAATGGGGTGGTGGGAACAACAGATTGCTTGGCATGTAGATAATGATTTTTATGTGGAAAAAATAGCTAAATGGACTAGATACATAGACGATCTTCTGATAATTTGGGAAGGAACAGCCCTGGAATTTGAGAACTACTTTCAGATTCTGAATTCCTCTACTTCAAACATTCGCTTTACATATCATATCAGTAAAGACAGAGCAATTTTTCTTGATACAGAAATCTACATTCAAAACAATAAGGTGGAGACGACACTCCATAGAAAAGATACGACAACTAACTCAATTTTACACTTCAACAGCTTCCATAAACCTTCTGTAAAGGAGAATATACCGTATGGGAAGTTTTTGAGGGTAAGAAGAATATGCTCAGAAGAAAAAGAATGGGAATCAAAAAGCAACAACATGGCACAAAGGTTCAGTACCAGAGGATACCATAAAGCTATTATTGAAAAGGGATGGCAAAGAGCAAATAAGAAAGAACGAAAAGACGCCCTGATAACTAAAAAAACATTAGTGAACACCACCCAGAACAAAGAACCAAACGAAAGAAAAGTGAGATTGATACTGGACTATACGAGAGAATCAAAACAAATTGTAAATATTTTAAGAAAGAACTGGAAATTACTGCAATTAGACCAAACAATGAGCAAGATAATGGGCAACCACCCTCTGGTAACATATCGCCGGGCCAAAAACCTAAGAGATAGACTGATACAGAGCCACTACCAAGACAGGACCAAAAAGAAAAAAGGAATCCAATGGCTGAATACGAAAGGATTCATCAAATGTCAACGGTGTAAGGTTTGCCAAATTGCCATCAACAAAAAAGAAGTATTGTTACCTAATAAAAAATTGTGGAAGATCAACCAATTGATAGACTGTACGAGTACGCACGTGGTATATGTAATCGAATGCCCGTGTGCACTGAAATATATCGGCAGCACGAAGAAAGAATTCAAAAAACGTATCCTGGAGCATATTAGAGCTACAGTGAATAAAGACAAAAACAATGCTGTCGCTAAGCATATGGAGTTGGCCCATAACAGTGACTGGAAACTCCTCAAAACATATGCACTGGAATGCATCTTGCCACATGAAAGGGGCGGAGATCAGGAGAAACAATTGAGATGTAGAGAATCTAGACAAATTCTAAATTTTCGAACGATGAGCCCCTGGGGATTAAATCAGAGCGAGGAACTCTATGTACATCTGTAAATAATTGGACAACTGGAGAACTGTTTGTGTATCTGAACAATTTCTTTGCAATGAGAATGAGAGACAATAGGAGATAATTAAAGGAGTAAAATATGGGTGGAATTACATGGTTGAGTGGGAACGGTTTGAACATTATGGAACAGAGCACTACCTTTGTACTATGAATCAATAGTGATGTATATAACAACTGGCAGAGAATAGAAAAGGTATAGGCTGACTTTGGGGTAACAAGTAGCCAATAGCATAATGGAGTCACATCTGACACAATTGAAGGGGAACTATATTATGTTGTTGGCCCACTAGAGGGCTTCATAATAGTTTGCAATTTACCAAAATGCTCACCAGAGAGCTTTATCCTATATCCGAGTTTAAAATAACTTTGCCCACTAGAGGGCAAAATTTTGTGTTTCCTTATGTCTAATCGGCAAGTTGAATTATAATTCAGACCGAAGGCACTACCCTTAAATTTGTTTTGTAACTTGTTTCGACACATGTATTGCCAGTCTATGAGATACATTTAAAATGTTATATATAGTGTGATAACGCATGTGCCTTGTAATGATATCGCTGTTCCCAAATAAGACACTCAATTTTAGAAAAACTACAATTCCCAGTTAACTTCCGGTTGGGTAACAGGAAGTGAGATCAGCATCATTTGTTTTTGTGGCGGGTTTTTTTCAAAACATAAGAGAGAACCGTAACTTTGTATCCTTACCGTGATCAAGCAACAGTGGGTTGCGAAACGCGTTGGTGTTGTGCGAAGAATGCTGCAATCTGAAAATAAATCTTGAAAATTTGGGAAGCAAATCCTTTGTTGAGTGCTGACTTGCTCTATCAGTGGATAGATTTGTAGAATATATATATATATATATATATATATATATATATATATATATATATATATCGTTAGTTTTCCAATTCAACACAAAATGAATGAATCGAGAGGCGGCACACCAAGGAACCGCACAACAGGTTTATTGTGCACCAAAAGTTTTAGGGATGACGCGTTTTGGCTTTTGCCTTTGTCAAGTCAATTTCCTTACTTGCACCCTCCATAGAAATAGGCACAGTCGTTCATGAACATAGAAGCGAACATGCCCCTATCGTAAACAAAACAGTATATGCCCGAACATTTAATTGTTTCACGAATATTTGAAACATGATAATTTTGCTCAAATTGAATTCGATTCAAATAATACTTGGTAATTCATGTTGTACATTTCAGTCATAACTTATGTTCCGAGCCACCGCATTAAAATAATACGTCAAGTCCGCGCATGCGCGATTCACTCCTGGCTTTCTGTTTTTTACCAATTCAATATTGTCACGCTTTATTTAGCTGTATTGTCTCAATACGCAGGGACAATCGGGTGACTTGTTTTAGTACTGTCCCTAAAGTGAACCCATTTACACTTTATATTTAGTATCCAATGGTCATACATTGTGACACACATACCCTATGATACTATTACGTGGAGCTCCAGTAGACACATTTTAACAGACAAAATTCTTAGCACTGGCAAAACATGGTCTATTATTTGGATGAAGGAAGTATACAAGGTAAGGTGCAAGGTGTGCTGCATGTGAATGGAACATTACGTGTAGTGCATAAGTGTATATTACATTGCCAGTGTTATTTTGATCAATGGGATGAGCTCGTAGGGGATGTCCTGCAATGCAACTCAAATGAGTTGCTGAGTATGGCTCCACAATTGTGGTTGTTGCCCACTCCGATTCCTGAATTGGAATCCTATTTCTTGGTCATATTCCCCTAGCTACTCATTCCATAATTAAAAACCTGAATACCTGTATAGCTTATTACAACTTATTACACCACCTAAGTCAAAAATTATATAGATAAATGCAGAGGATCAGCTAATCATATTAGGCTAATTCAAACCTATGTGCCTGGCAAGCTCCTCCCCACCATTTAATCCATTGGGAACTTTGCAGTCCAAATCAATTTTATACCTGGACTCCAGGATTCTAAAGCATTTCTGTTGATCGCCCCCCGAATTTGTTAGGGGATTTTATCAATTCCAAAGAATCTTAGACTGCTATTGTTACTGTTGTGATTTTCAGCATAATGCCGAGCCATAGGATGATTATGATCCTTTTTGTTGATGGTACGTAAATGCGGCAATATTTGCAGTTTCAATAAGAGTTTAGTGCTGCCCACGTTTGGAGGCCACAAGGGCACTCCAATACGTAGACAGCACACTCACTATTGCAGTTGATCACTTGTCCAATCATTTTGACTTTATTCGTGCCAGTTCTATATTCTTTGCAGTTCTTTCCATTGCGGCAAGCCTTACGTGTACCACATGTGGTGAAGCCAGTGGGTACCTTGAGCCATTGTGCTCCTTTCTCCTCTGTAGGGTAGCTATGCACTAAGCGATCCCACAGTGACCTAGCTCTTTTGTATGTGACCTGAGGCCCAAGCCCCATTTTCTTGCCTATTATGGGATCTGCCATTAGGAGATTCCAGTGTCTTTTCATAATTCTACGCAATGCCCATGCATCTCTGCTGAACTTTGTTATCATTCTTGGTGCTCCGACATCACCAAACTTGCTCCCTGTATTTTTCTTATCAGTATTTTTCGATTTTTTAAATAGAAGCTCATGTTGGGTTAAATCTTCCACTATCTCTTTAGTGTGTCCTCTTTTAGCCTCTTTCTCTGAACCGTGCAATTGTGTCACATAGCTCTTTATGAAAATTCTCATTGGTGCTACAGTTGCAAGGAGCCCTTAAGAGTTCTCCATAAGGTATATTCTTCGTTAGGGGAATGGGGTGATGACTAGCTGCGTGCAGCACAGTGTTCCCCACTGTCGCTTTGCAAAATAAGCGGGTAGGGATTTTCCCTTGCACCACCTCCAATACTATATCCAGGAACTCATGATAGGTAGGGTTTATAATGTGGGTAAAATTTAGATTTAAATCATTGGTTCCTAACTCAGCAATGAATTCTCTAGCTAGAGTTTCTGGACCATTCCAGATAAGGAACACGTCGTGTGTGATCAGTGTACATCTCAAACCTTTCAGTCCAAACAGTCTGTTCCTCCCACCAGCCTAGGAATGAATTTGCTAGGCTGGGGGCAAAACACGTACCCATCGCTGTGCCAGACCTTTGTTGGTACTCTGATCTTTCAGAGAGGAAGATGTTTTGTTTTAGACAGGAGAGCATCATAGATTCCAATATTTCATTGTGTCTCCATTTATCAATATGTCTGCTTCTCAAAAAATACATACAGGCAGCCACTCCTTTCACTTGGTTAATGCAGGTATAGAGTGAGCATACATCTAACCCAATCATCAAGTATCCCTCCTCCCACTGTACATCATGTATCCTCCGAAGGAAATCCGAACTATCTTGACAGTACGATCTCAAATTGAACACATACTTAGATAAATAGAAGTCTAAAAATGTGTCTGCCATTTGACAAAACATTTGGACGCCCTGGCGGCGTAGTGGCGTTCTTGTGCACTTTAGAGAGGAAGTAGATACGTGCTATCCGTGGTTTCTAAGTACTTTGAAATCTATACTGATCTGTATCGAGGAAAACCTGATGGTACCAGGTACCCAAAACCCCATGATAATCCTGAATAGTACGTTTGAAAATTTCTCAATTGATTAGTTCATAGCATGTCTCATCCGACAGCTGCCTCATTTCTTCGGCTTTGTAGTCGTTAGTGCTCATGATGAGAACATTGCCCCCCCTTATCAGAGGGCTTAATGATGATGCTAGGATGCTTTTCCAGTTCATTGATGGATTCTCTCTGCCTTTTAGTTAGATTATCCCACTTTGAGTTACATGATTTATCTTGTGTCTTTTTTAGATCCATGATGACAGTTGAACTATATGCTTCTATGTTGTCATAGGGGATATTTGGGTTGTACTTTGATTTCATTTCAGGACCACTATGTTCTATTTGTTTGTTAGTTCCTGCACACAATTGTGATACTGTCATATTGCCAGATTCCTGGGGTTCACCAATTTCAGGTTCATGCATGATTCTTAGGAGATCTACATTGTGTATTTCTAACTCTGAGGTGTTACCCTCTCTGGGTGTCATCCTCGCTGCTATGTCCGATCTGATACAAGTTTCCTAAAGTTTCATCAATTTCAATTTCTGAATGTAGAGGAATAAATCAATCCTTGTGTCTGTGTAGTTGAGGCTATTACTGGGACAGAAGGATAGACCTAGTTGTAAGACAGAGATCTCAACTTCTGTGAGGATCCTTGTGGATAAGTTGATTACTGATTTATTGGTGCTTGGATTTTGACCTTCTACGGTTATGCCACCCTGTCCTCTGCATTTTCTCTTTCTTAGTCATTGTCATTTCTTGTCCCTCGTCCTTTTCCTCTTTCAGGCCCTTTTCCTTTTGTTTGTCCTCTCGTTTGTGGTTTGGTTTGATTTTGATTTTGTTCCTTTTTCTGTTTTAGAACTTGAAATTCGCGCCGGAAGGGTAATGGGCGTACCCCTAAAGAGGTCCTCTGAATCAGTACTAATGTCAGAGCTGGATCCTGTTGATACGGTATCTCCTCTTGGCTCAATACGTATTGCTCTGATGTTTCTTTGTGCCCAGTCGTATCTCTTGGCATATGTTAGGATCCGACCTTCTGCATAGTCTCTTTTGTCCCTAAGAAACTTTCTCTGTTTCTTCAGTTTAATGGTTCCCTTGTATTCCATTAGTTTTTTAAGCAGAGTTTTCATAAATTCTTCCACTGCTTTATCACTTTTGATTTTCTCCAGCTCCACTCTTAATATGGCTAACTCCTTTTTAGTTGTTTCAAGGTCAGTTTGAGCGTATTTTATAAGCATTTCAATCATGCCCTTACATGTCTTTGCCATAAACAGTGCCCATTCTGCTAGCAAATCCTGGTTGGGGTTATCATAGGTAGGTACAATCGCTATTCTCAGGCCTCTGAGTACCCGTCCAACCTCCACGTAGTTGGTCAGGGAGGCTACCTCCCACCATTTGTTTATTTCCCACTTGCTTAGTTTCTCCAGCAGTAACAGCTTTTGTTTCATTGATGTATCAATATTAGTGCTTGCTACACTTCCTGTTGGTTTACTAATATTCAAATCTTGCCCTTCATTGAACAAGGAAATTGCCACTGCTTTCCTCTCTTTTTCCCATTCCAACATGATTCTCTTGTCCCTTGACGTTCACGGTTTACGTGTTTACCACGGCAATCACATCTGCTCCCTCTGCCAGTAATCAGCTTATCGTGAATATTCAGGTGAAAACACGGCAGTGTGACGTTACAGGCAAGTGCGGGCAACTGAGGATCCCTGTTCTTCAACACGGACCCCAGATCCCCACACTCACTCTGCCCGTCAACACACCGGCTTACCCGCGATGTCTTCTCCACAATTTCTCGTATTGGGACCCCATCCCCCAGGGCCTGCCCCCTAATTTTTATTAAAAAATTTGGAAGGGGCCGCATGGCCCCCCTCTGAAGGCCTTAATGGGCCCCGGGTACTCCATTCCCCCAGGGCAAGGCCTTTTTTTTTAGGGGAGCAGGCTGCTTTGCCCCCTTCCGCAGGCCACTTATGGCCCCGGGGACCCCATCCCCCGGGGCCGGACTTTGGTTTTTTATTCAGCCAGCCCTCGGGGGAGGTGGTCCTCAGGGCCATCAAGGGCTGCAGGAGGGGGGCCAAGCCCCCCCAACAATTCAAAGGCCCCCCGGGGAGGCGGTGGTCCTTGGGGCTGGGGGGTCCATCACGGACCCCCCAATTATAATATTTAGAGCCCCGGGGAGGTGGCAGTCCCCGGGGTGTGTGTGGGGGCTCAAGCCCCCCCACACAGTTTTTTTTTAATTTTCAAAACATACAAGCCCCGGGGGTGGTGGTCCCTGGGGCTAGGGGGGCCTTTGAGCCTCCCCACCCATTTATTTATAAAGCCCTGGGGGTGGCGGTCCCCGGGGCTGGGGGGCTGTGAGGCCCCCCACATATCTTTATAAAGCCCGGGGCTGTGGTGGTTCCCAGGGCTGAGGGGCCCCTCTGGGCCCCCATTACATAACAATATTACCCCCGGGATTTGGCTCCCCGCGGGCTCCCACGCTTCATTTTTTTTTACTTGGCAGGATCCACGCACCCTGCGCGGATTTTGCTGATTTAAACAAAATATAAATATTTTGGGCCCTGGGAGTCCTTGTGGGACCCCCTAAGCAGGCCTAGGGAGTATTGGTGTTTCTACCCTACCCCCTATTGGCTTTTTGTGCCTTAGTTTTACTGATTTCTTGTGCCTCTGTTCTACCGAATATATACTGCACCTAATATATCATTAAAAATATATAATCAGTACACAATTTACATATTTATTAATTAGTTAAATAATTAATAATAAATAAAATATTCATTGTTAATTAATTACCACTGAATTAACCTCCCCCTTTATACCCCTACAAAACCAGCAGCATTAACCTAATATAATAAATTTAAAAATGCAGTGGTTACACAATGTACATATTTATTTACCAATCAAATAAATAATAATACATTAATAATTCAATATTATAGTTGATTAACTTCCCACCCTACACTCCTACAATCTTAGCAACCCACTGTGACTATTTAGATTACTATTTGCAATTAAATTACATTTTATAAATGACTTAACATTACAAACTATACTCTAAAATATTATTAACAATTATGCACGTAAAATATGTGGACTAATACAAAGAATGCTAATTCAAAAAATATCTTTTTCACAACTATATTATTGAAACAATATTAATAACAATGATATTTTTGAAAGAAATATTAGGTACCTGAAAAATTTATATTCTTTACTATGATATTTCTGCATCACAACATTTACGTATTTTTTCGGATATTTCTGCAACTCTATATTTCTAATCCAATATTTTATCCAATACTATTTCAAAAAGGTGCATCTTCAGGGATATTGTTCCATATTCTAGGTGCCATACAGAGAAGGCTTGGTTTAGCGTTTTTGTATTCTTACGTCTGTGATGTCCCGCAGTAGTTGCCTTTTATTGCTGGTGTTTCTTTCTTCTATTGTAACAGTTTATTGTTTAGGTGGGAGGGTCTGCTGAGATATGCTCTTACTAGGTTAACCATATACTACACACATATTCGCATTCATAGGCACACCTTCATATAGTCATAGGGACATGTGTTCCATTATACTTATATACTCATAGTTAGGGTGGTGGCCCAAGTGTTACTAACCATACAGATATACCAAAGAGAACCAGTAGACAGTTTGCACAATTAGTTGCAGTAAAAAGGACTGCACCTTATTTCTAAAATCAGCTGCCACTAACTGTTAGTAGCATCATAGTATGGGCCTGGGTGCAATTATCAACAGTGATAAAAGGAGTGTCAGTTTGGGTGGTTACCAACACTTTATTAGAGTCTAGCATTCTGTAGGAAGCAAATAACCGTAATTATATAAAGCACTGGTCACGTGACTATTGCATGGTAAAATGTAAAAACATTTCACCATCTCAGAATTATGAAAATCACCTCAATTCCCCTGTTGATGTTTGCAAATCTCTAGGAAATGTTAAACAAGAGAATTACTTACTACTATTTGTGGAGTTGAAATGCATATTTGGTCAAATTTTATTTTACCACTGCTTTTTCCTTATTTACTCACCACAGTCTATTCCCCAATTGGCAAATTCTGTTAAATTTCATACATCTCACCCACTGGTCCTTTGATGTTACAAAGTTTGCAAACAGGCCTGTGCATACTTTAAAGTTCTCCAATCATCCGCCTTCGTTTTAAGCATTTATCTTTTTATTGTAAAATAGTCTACCCTTTGTGCAAGGTATACAAACAGCTACTGACATGGTACTTAAAAGAATAACAGGTACATTTGAAAGAAGGTATCTATTAATCATCCTTACATTTATTAATATGTATCATATATTGAACTTTAATAATGTTCTTCATATTTAACAAGAGAGGGTAGTAGTGTCCAAAATGGAAAAGTCTGCAACATTCAAAAATACAAATAAGTAAATACGCGTTATAGATAAACACAGTACAAAGTATATATTGGGTGCTCAAGAAACTCAAGGCACCTACTACCTAGAGGTGCTATATCGGTGCACAAATGTACAACCAGGAATAATGCTACAAAAAGGTGAGGTTCTAATTACAGCACAGATTATTTCAGTCTTTATGAGCGTTTTGCACAAACCAAAGATTCAATTGTTGTCACCAGTCGAATTCATGAGACAACACAGAATTCACACAGTATAAGGATAACAAATGGTCCAATGTAGAGTCAAAAAAGAGGTCCTCTGCAGATAGCGTATATTTCTTCTTTATTCAAATTTCATAAAAAACAGATTGGACCTGGAGAAAGGAAGCCACATCAGAATCTGCCTGGAAGAGCAGGAAAGGGGTGAGTATGCACCCCAAATCCTTCATGTGGGCCACCTTGAAGCAGGCGGTCGGACTTCTGTGGTCAGCTTGTGGAAAAGGCAACTTGTAATATGGCAGCAAATACTAGACCGCAAGAGTAATACAAGTAGTCTCCTGATGGTGAGCTATGGTTAAGCATTTCTGCGCATGTCTAACCTTCAAAAAAGTCTCTCCAAGCGCTCTCCTTGGGAAAGCACATTTTATTGCCAAAAGTAAGGGGATAGGCAACTGATACAAACTACTCAAATCAGTCGAGAATAAACAGGTGATCTTCGACTACCTGGAGAAACTTAGCTCAACTACTGGTTACAGCAGAACTATAACAAAATGAGCTACAAATCAGTCAGGGCTGCAAAAAAAGAAGAATGTAGTACAAAAGGGGGTGGTGATGGACGGAGCATCTGAACCCATAAAACACTCACACCTAGTCAACAGATCTCGGTTTAATCTATCGCCGTTCTTTAGACCACTCTGTCACCCCAGTTCAGACATGGCCATATGCAAATCAGTTTGACCCTGTACCTCATGGGAACACTCCAGCCCGAACTGCCAAGCCATGCCTTCCCTGGACCGGATTCAAGCTTCCTAGGACTGGTTTCTGGCATTACAGCCGTTTTCAGCCAGGCTTGCTTGAATCCAGTGGCAAAGTGAGCAAGGGACTCACTCATGGCTAACAAAGCGGTACAAACGGGGGTGGTGATGGACGGACCATCTGAACCAATCAAACACTCACACCCAGTCAACAGATCTGGGTTTAATCCTTCAGCGTTCTTAAGCCCACTCTGCCACCCCAGTTCAGATATGGCCATATGCTAATCAGTTTGACCCTGTGACTCATGGGAACAGTCCAGCCTGAAGTCCAAGCCATGCCTTCCTTGGATCGGATTTAAGCTTCATAGGACTGGTTTCTGGCATTACAGCTTTCTTCAGCCAGGTTTGTTTGAATCCAGTGGCAAAGTGAGCAAGGGATTCACGTCTGAGAATACTCTGCCAACTTATGGCGAACAAAGCGGTACAAAAGGGGGTGGTGATGGACGGAGCATCTGAACCAATCAAACACTCACACCCAGTCAACAGATCTGGGTTTAATCCATCACTGTTCTTTAGCCCACTCTGCCACCCCAGTTCAGACATGGCCAAATGCAAATCAGTCTGACCATGTGCCTCATGGGAACTGCCAAGCCATGCCTTTCGTGGACCGGATTCAAGCTTCCTAGGACCGGTTTCTGGCATTACAGCTGTCTTCAGCCAGGCTTGCTTGAATCCAGTGGCAAAGTGAGCAAGGGACTCATGTCTGAGCATACCCTGCCAACTTATGGTGAACAAAGCGGTACAAAATGGGGTGGTGATGGACAGAGCATCTGGACTAATAAAAAACTCACACCCAGTCAACAGATCTGGGTTTAATCCATCACCGTTCTTTAGCCCACACTGCCACCCCAGTTCAGACATGGCCATATGCAAATCAGTCTGATCCTGTGACTTATGGGAACAGTCCAGCCCGAACTGCCAAGCCATGCCTTCCCTGGACCGGATTCAAGCTTCCTAGGACTGGTTTCTAGCATTACAGGCGTCTTCAGCCAGGCTTGCTTGAATCCAGTGGCAAAGGGAGCAAGGGACTCACGTCTGAGCATACCCTGCCAACTTATGGCGAACAAAGCGGTACAAAAAGGGGTGGTGATGGACGGAGCATCTGAACCAATCAAACACTCACACCCACTCAACAGATCTGGGTTTAATCCATCACCGTTCTTTAACCCGCTCTTCCACCCCAGTTCAGACATGGCCATATGCAAATCAGTCTGACCCTGTGCTTCATGGGAACAGTCCAGCCCGAACTGCCAAGGCTTGTCTTCCCTGGACTGGAATCAAGCTTCCTAGGACTCCAGGGTCAAGGCTGATTTGCATATGGCCATGTCTGAACTGGGGTGGTGTGGTGAGCAAAACATCTATGGATTTAGGCCCAGATCTCTGTACTGGGGTGAATGTATGACATTGTTCTGCATTCTGTACATCAATTGTTGTTTTTGCATTTGTCACCCCGAGTGGGATGGGTATGCTCAGACGTGAGTCCTGTGCTCCCCACGCCACTGGAGTCAAGCTATTCTGGCTGAAGACGGCTGATAGCCAGAAACCGGTCCTAGGATGCTTGATTCTGGTCCAGGGAAGACATAGCTTGGCAGTTCTGGCTGGACTGTTCCCATGAGGCACAGGGTCAAGGCTGATTTGCATATGACCATGTCTGAACTGGGGTGGTGTGGTGAGCAAAAAACGATGGATTTAGGCCCATATCTCTGTACTGGGGTGAATATATGTATTGGTTTTGCATTCTGTCCATCAACTGTTGTTTTTGAACCTAAGAAGAATAGCATGGGTTTGCAAATGGATGATCTACTACACTCCTGATTAACTCCACAAAATGTTCCCCACTGTTGATCCTAGGTGCTTTAGATGTGGACTTGCAATTGGGGATTGGCTTCATGTTGGGTTCACATGCAGCCATCTAAAACATTTTTGGCATGATGTTTTTTTCTGAAATTAGTAAAAAATTGAAAATGAATCTTCTTCCTAGACCTTAAACTGCCCTCTTCGGTGGAATGGAGATGAGTGAAGACACGACCTTAGGTCTATGTCAATTTATTTTTATTGCAACATTGATCTTTTATTTTAGCAAAGTGGAAATCCCAGGTGGTTTGAACGATCCATCAATGGATCATAAAAATGCAGAGTTCTCAAACGAGAAACATTATATGCTAAATGGTTAGGCTCTTCTGCCAAACTAGATAGAATCTGGCGTTTTTGGAATTGAACTGCCTCTGCAATTAACTTATAACTCTGCAGTATTTCACTATTATTGTTTTTGTATATTGTGCTTGCAGCAGTAAATCATAATTGATCTTGGGTTTTTTCTCTAATTGTTTTCTTCAATGAATTATGTACTATATATGTATGTAACAATTTGGGTGACGGTTTCTCAGATTTAAAAATAAATCATGAATATTGTAGGTATGTAACAGGATCTCTGCAGGTTGCTTGTTAATTTTGTAAAAAATACTTTTGCTACAAATAAAAAATAAAAAAATAAACTTGTAATGTGCACCGAAGTGCAACTCCTCTTTACTGCTAATGCCGTCTGCCTTTCCCCAACATCAAACCCGGCGTTTGGTGGTCTACTGGCAGTTTCAGCGGTCCAGGCGAGGTCTTCGCAAAGGCAAACTACCCAACTCGTAATACAGCGGTCGGACCGCCGAGCTCTCCATGCTCGAACCACCATTACTAGTATGGAGGAAAGTGGGACTGTCAAACTCGGAACAAGGCCCTAAATCAGGTCAATCGAGTATAGTTTAAGGGGCCTAATAATGAGACCCTTGCGCTGCTGTAGAGTCACTATGGTGATGCTCCAGCGGGGCAATCAAATCATATTTATGAGGGCACGCAAAGCCACTTTGTGTGGCTTTGAATGGCCTCATAGATATGGAGTAAGGCACAGCAGCAAAAATTGCTGAGTTGCCTTTCTCTACACAGGGAACATCCATGGGCATCGTGGTGGGTGTTCCCACGCAACACCCATGGATTTTAATGCTTCCCCAGATTTACAAGACCATGTAAACCTGGGGATGCGCCACAACCTTACGCCTCCTGAGGTGAGGTATAATGAGGAGAAACAACTTTGTTTCTCCTCATTTCTTCCTCTTTCTCTGTATGATGCATTCTGCAGCATACAGAGAAAGAGGAACACACCTCAATGGCGTGTTTCTGTGTAAAAGAGTGCCCCTTCCTGCACTTAAACAATCATTCTGACAACACAGGCACCCTTAAAGGTGCAAGAGTGCCTGCATTGGTGCTAGGCTGCAGAAACAACACCAATATAGGCGGAAAGAACAGGAGTGCACCATATGGGATCAATACCATGCATTCCTGCCCTTTCACTTTGACGTAGGGCAGCGTATAAAGTTGACTTGCTTCGCTGCCTACGTCAAATCCCTATAAATGTGCCCCTAAGTCTACACTTGTACAAAAGGAGGTGGTGATGGACGGAGCATCTGAATCAATCAAACACTCACACCCAGTCAAAAGATCTGGGTTTAATCCATCACCGATCTTTAGCCCACTCTGCCGCCCCAGTTCAGACATGGCTATATGAAAATCAGTCTGACCTTGTGCCTCATGGGAACAGTCCAGCCCGAACTGCCAAGCCTCGTCTTCCCTGGACCGGAAACAAGCTTCCGAGGACCGGTTTCTGGCATTCCAGCCGTCTTCAGCCCGGCTTGCTTGAATCCAGTGGCAAAGTGAGCAAGGGACCCACGTCTGAGCATACCCTGCCACACTTATGGCGGCCAAAAGCGGTACAAAAGGGGTGGTGATGGAGGGAGCATCTGAATCAATCAGTCAAAATATCTTTATTCGGCTTATTTAAAAACCATACAAAGAGAAGAAGAATAAAAAAACATTTCATATAACATTTTTCATAATACACATGATATAGGATTTTAACAACAATTTTAAGATTTGTAATAAACAATTAAAAAAGTTGTTTGGCATAAATATCTAATCTTGACAGACAGCTTTCGCCCTTGAGGCGGCTACCAGAAATTTGGCAACACAAAAGGTAATGTGGGGATTAGGTAGTAGTTGTAAGAAGAGCAAAGCCGGTCTCACCTGGGTGAAGCCGGCTTCCTTGAGAATTGGCAACAAGAATTTTTTCCTTGGCTCTAAATACAACCCACAAAACATAACAAAATGCATTGTGTCTTGCACTGAGAACTGGTCACAGCTACAGGGCGGCACTAGTTCTGGCTTCTGCCAATTATTAAAAGAGCCTAAATAAAAATGCAGCAAATTAAATCTAAATTTGGTTAAAAGAAACCTGTGGAAGGGGAGTGTAACGAAGCCAAGATATGGCGCGAGTGATGGCGAACTAACCAACAGGCAATGATCCCTCACTGCCGGCTTTGCTAGTTCACGTTCTTCACGGCATATTTCCTTCCTTCCCATGAAAGACTTTTTGACAAAGTCGAGGTCTTGAATCCTAATAATCTCTGGGGAGGTAAAAAGCTCCGGACGGCCTAAGTCAGAAAAGGCCCTGGCCAAATAGGCCAGCCAAGGGATCTTGTTAGATTTATCGAGGGACAGGACATCGGTCATGATCTTATGGTTTAATGGGAGTTCTTCATTCATCCATATTTTTAGCCAAAGAATCAAAGGAGCCATGCTCAACTTATCTGAAAGAAACTGTAGGCCAACTTCTTTATGTATAGAATACGTTGGGGTTGACTGGGGTACAGAGAGTAGGGCTCTGATAAATCCATTCTCCGCTCTCTGAATTGGTTCCACATTTACATATCCCCACAATGCGGAACCATATAATGCAATGGCCACAGATTTGCTATTGTAGATTTTTAAAATGGCTTCCATAGGCCTGGCCCCTAGCCTACCAGCAAAACTCAGGAGTGCTGAAGATGATCGTATAACGGCCAGCCTCTTAGCTCTAACCTGTGGACCCCAGGACCCTTTCTGGTCAAACAGTATTCCTAGATAAGGAAATGTGGATACCCTAGAGACCAGGTCCCCCCTGCAGATGAATGTTTGGTTTCTCTTCCTGCGACACTCTAGGCCCACCACCATTGTGTGTGACTTGGCTACGTTTATTTTAAGGTCTAATTGCTCCATAAACGCGCCAAAAGCATTCAATAGGCGCTGGAGGCCAACTCCCGTACGGGCGATCAGCACAGCATCATCCGCGTATAGGAGCGCTGGGATCTTTGTTGCTCCTACACGCGGGACGTCGGCTTCCTGCTTCTAGGTGTGCGCCCAGGCCATTGATGTAGATGGTAAAGGGGGCTAAAATGCAGCCCTGCCGCACTCCCCTCAATGATCTAAAGAGAGCAGTACGCCTGCCTTCGTTCGTCACACGTACACTCGAGAAGAGTTCTTGGTGCATGGAGGCCATAAAGGTGACCAATGCCTCATCAATACCTATCTCCAGCAGAATGGACCACAACTTAGTCCTATTGACCAAGTCAAATGCCGAGGAGAGGTCCATGAATGCAAGATACAAAGACCCCTCCTTAGCTATAGTGTATTTGGAGATGAGCAGATGTAAATTGGTGCACTGTTCGATAGTCCCCTTTCTTTCCCTGAATCCATATTGGATTTCGGACAATCCACCACAGCCCTCAACATTCTCCCTCAGCCTGGATAAAAGAACTCTACCTAAGATTTTTACTGATGAATCCAGAAGGGATATAGGCCTGTAACAGCCTGGATCATCCCGCTGACCTTTTTTAAAAATGGGAACTATGGTGGAGGTGTTCCATGATGCAGGTACAGGGTTACCATCTGAATCAATCAAACACTCACACCCAGTCAAAAGATCTGGGTTTAATCCATCACCGTTCTTTTGCCCACTCTGCCACCCCAGTTCAGACATGGCTATATGCAAATCAGTCTGACCCTGTGCCTCATGGGAACAGTCCAGCCCGAACTGCCAAGCCCCTTTTGTACCCCCCTCCCCCCCCCCCCTAAGTATACACTTGTGACACAGGACACAGTTAACAGATGCTTTCACACTCCTAAGTGTTAAGGAATGTTTGTAATTGCGATATCAAGAGTCACAAAAACAGGATTAGTGTAATTTTGAGAGCGCGATTTGCATTACAATCTATAAAATATGGCAATAAACAGGTTATGGAAACATCAAACCTTTAGGGTAATAGGTGAGTACTAGGCTGTTTCCAAGGCAGCGACATTGACATGGGGTAACCACTGGGAAGTTTGCAAACACTATTTTAACATTATGGTCATTCACTTATATTCTATCTTATTTACACATTCAAACGTTTTCCAAAAACTTTGGAGTAAGTATATTTGTGAATAGCGTGTAGAAATATCCCAAGTAACCTCATCTTTTGAGGAATTGAGAGATTAGTAGTTCCTCTGAGATTTTATTTTTTAATGTGGAGACTAATAACAAAGGCATTGCTGTTTAGGGTTAGATGTAAGCACACAGTAACCCTCACAGATGATTCAAAACTTTAACAAATATCTTTGTTAGTGGCTCAACATGACTTAAATGGTCTTCATCGTTAACTATGCTCTATTAAGGTCGCAACTGTCACAACTATAATCAAATAATAGTAAATCGGACTTTAAAATATCCATAGTCTTTGAGGTGTAATGTTTGTATATCGTTCTGCTTAAATAATTATAATGTATCACATTTGTAGGAATATTATACAGTTCATCTACTTCTTTCTTAACATAGACGTTGGCTCCATGTAGTGCGCTGAAATTACTGTTTTAACTGTATCTGCCACAATTACAAGAGGTTGAATCTGGTTGTGCGAAGCCCACTTTACTGCACTGAAAGAACCCTTCAAGAAGAAGCGAACAGAATGTAAAGCAATAGAATCCAATTCAGATAATTGAACCACGTGCATATTGAATGCGCACTGCTGCGTGGAAATAGGCAACCGAAAGGGCGAACATTGGAAAAATCAAAGAAAAAACATAGGCCTAGATGTATCAAGCAGTTTGCGATTCGTTAAGGCCGAAATTCTGCGAATTTCGGCCTTAACGAATCGTAAACTGAAATTTTGCATCTTTTGAGATGTATGTGTAATTAGCAAAATAAGGAATCACAAAAAATTGCGATTCCTTATTTTGCATAAGCATTTAAGGAATCGCAAATGTGCGATTCCTTAAATGCCATGTATGAAGCTTTTTTTTTTGCGAATTGAGGTTAAGGACTCGCAAATTAACACTAACTTGAGGTTCGTGTTAATTTGCGAAATCCTTTAAAACAACAAAATATCACTATTTTGAAGGTGGCATGTGGCACACCTACATGCCCATAGGGCATGTATGTGTGCCATATGCACACACATGTAAGTTTCAGGGGTGCAGCAGGGTGTCCATAAGACACCCCTGCACCCTTGAAATAATTCTCAAATTGCGATTAGCAAATTGCGAATTCGCAATTTGAGAATTACTGCACATTCATTCCTATGGGCCCCCCGGCCCATAGAAATGAATGGGAAAATTATTCCTTAATTGCGATTAGCAATTTGCTAATCGCAATTAAGGAATATTAAGGAATCGCTAAAATATAGCGAATTTCTACATACATACCATTTTGCACTTCTCAAATAGCGATTCCTTAACAATCGCTATTAGAGAAGTGCAAAATGATTTCTTGATACATCTACCCCATAGACCGCCGCCTTCCGCTAAAGCTGCCTCAGCAAGCAAAGGAAATATCACAGATTCGCGGAGAGTGCGGACGTCAACATGGCCGCTCTATCAATGACGGCAGTGACACACACACAACAGGCACAGCAACATAGGCCCGACACAAAACTGAGATGAGTAAGAATCACATTCAAGTCAATAATGCTCTAAACAAATTGTCAATTTTAAAACTGCAATCTTCAAATGTTCTTGTGATCCAGCCCTGTGGGCAAATTGGATTTATTAATTCCCTACTTCCCGGAACAACTACGTATATTTCTAAACGTTCACACGAATGAATACATGGAAACTGATCCAGTTTTTAGGTTCTCCCAGTGACTCCACGCCCTGAAACTAATTACCCTGTTGTTATGCAGGTGAAAGTACCCTCTAACTTGGAAAATAAAAGGGACATAAAAAAGGAGTTTCCCGCCAGCATTTCTAGCAATGCAAGGTAAAAAACGGAATCCCTCTGCCAGAGGAGAAAGCTCTGCTGGAGTGTCTCCTGCCACATCAGTCAGTCCCATTTCCCCAAGCAACCGCACTTGCTCCTTTGGCCTCCCTCTCTGAAGTACTCCAGCTGGCTTCTTTCCCTGAGGGCACTCATTTTTGTTTTGTACCATCACTCTCCTCAGGAGCATCCATTTGCTTCGTTTCCCTCTTCCCTCAGGCACTCTCCCTTGTCTATGCACCTCGTCTACTCTGTTCCTCCCATCCTACCTATTGCTGCCTAGTTTGCTTCCAGCTGCCACTAGCTACTCAGCGGAGGGCTAATGGAAGAGCTGTAGACAACCCTGAGAGAGATGAGGTAAGATGAGTTAAAACGGCAGCTTGGCAGCTGCAGGTATGTTTTTAACAGGCATTGAAGTTATGGGTTTGTGTGTATTTGTGTGTGAATGTGCGTTTGTTTCTGTGTGTTGTGAGTTTGTGGGGTGTGTGCAAGGGTATTTGTGAGTATGTGCGATTGTGTGAGGTGTATGCTGCCAGCAGCCCATTCACCCTGGTGAAATGTTGTCCCTCTCACAATTGTGACAATTCTTTGCAAGTTGAGATCACCTATGGGATGCTGTACACTACCTTAGTAAAATGCAGGCCGTGGCACAGGTGTGGTGATTCTAGCCTCTTGTAGGCATCTATGGGAAGATGTCCATTGGTCACCCCAGTAAAATGCTGCTCCTTGTAGTGAGCCACCCAGCTCCTGTAATACAAAGTTGCCACCGCAACTCCCTGGGCCGGGCGCGGACCAGGAAGTATAAATAAAAAGTGACGTCAGCGTTCGTGGCTGACGCCACAGATCTAAGTACTGAGTGGTCGTGCCCGTTATTGGCTCTCCCATCACTTAGGCACAGTCACTGCGAGTGCCACCCCTATTCAAGCCCTACCACGTACTGTCCCTCCAACTTACATTGGTGACGAGGCAGGTGTTGCAGGCTGCATGTGCCCTCGCAACGCAGATCAGCTTCAACGGCGCGCGCCTGTGCCCAAAAGCCCCACACCACGAAGAAGGTGTTCTGCGGGCTGCGCTGTTACTGCCCGCGGCCCGACTGCAGAAGCGGTGTCAGTGGTGGTTGGAGGCTGCGGTGGGCCAGTGAGGAGCCTGGAGGGTGGGCCTGTATAGCGGGAGAAGAGTGTGGAGTTCTCCGCCGAGTGCCTGATCATCCCAGGGACTGCGGCGTTCACCAGTGGTGCTCGCTGATGAACGCGGCCCCAACTCACTGCCGCACAGAGGAGAAGGTGCAGCCCAGAGCCAGGGCAGAAGCAGAGAGATGTTGAGAGAGGAAGCATGGGGTGTGAAGAGCCGGTGTGCTGCCTGATGTGTGTGGAGGAAACTACACAGACAGTCAAGGCCCCTAAGTGCAAGTGCTGGTGCCTGGAAGGTGGTGGATTACAGAGACAGCCCAAGCAGGGCAGGGGGAACGGCAGTGCAGGACTGTGTGAGGCCAGGTCCCTCCCCCTCTGTGAGATTACAGGACAGTTGCGAGCTGGGGCAGGGCAGGCACAGTTGTGGAAAGGGAGGCCTAGTCCTCATTAGCACAAATCCCAGACTGGAAAGTGGACAAGGGCCTCGTGCCTCCGGAGCAATGTCACAACAGGCAGGGGTAGCGCCCCAGGACTGTTGGATCTCACCTCCCACATGTCGTTGAAGGCACTACCGCGCTGGCTGACCCAGCCGCAGAGGCACCAAGATGGCGAAAGTGGATAAGGCAATTGGAAAACTGTTTCATTGCCAAGAGTGAGAAGAATAACACAGTGAAGTAATCAATCAGGCTCCACATGGGTGGGGAGGAGCTATATGAACTCTTTCAGGATCTCCCAGACACAGGGAACAGTGACGACTATGAGAAGGCTATCAGGGCACTCAACCGATATTTTGACCCACAGGTCAACCCTGATTTCAAGTATTTCGAACTGCGCAAGGCAAGGCAAAAGGAGGAGTCGGTTGACATGTTCCACGAGCGTCTCAGGAAGTTGGCAAGTTTGTGTGTGGGCATTGATCAGCCATTCGAGATCAGGACGTGACTAACATTAGGGTGCAAGTCATCGGAACCACACAAACTCATCTTACGCCAACCAGGGATATCGTGGAATGACATCTTGGGGTTGGGGAGAGCTCACTAGCTGGCAGATGCAAGAGTTGAAGAGACGGAATCGGCGCAGAAGAGGTGTCCGGCTGTCCAGCAGCCGCTATACCCAAACCCCATCAAAGAGGAATGTGTAGAAGCCATCAGGAAGTTCAGCGGCCGTGGAACGGAGAGTGCCGGCGGCAGCGGGGAGCACCCAGGAATGAAAGGCTGTAGAAACTGAGGCCTGGAGAACCACCCACTGAGGGGGTGCAAGGCACAGGGCAAGCAATGCTTGAAGTGGAACAAGTATGGTCACTTTGCCAAGGTCTGCATGGGTACCGCCAGGTCGGCAACAGGTGGAGGCCGATAAAGATGACAAAAGCCCATGGTGTGCACCACGCAGGAAGCGGAGGAGGTAGAGGGCATGTGCCGCAGCATGAACGTCACAGGGGATGTGTTTGTGATCTCGCACACCAGAGGGGCCATCACTAAGAAACGACCACCCCAAATGTGCCAACTGTTGGTGGGGGACAACTGCATCAGGGCACTCATCGACACAGAGGCCTCCTTAAACATCCTCGATGTTGCTCAGTATGAGCGGCTGGAGCCAAGACCAGTGCTTCTCAAAACCAAGGCAAAGATATTCACCTATGGGGGAGACTTTCCCATTCCACTACTAGGCGTGATCGAGGTGGAGGTCAGGCATGGTGAACAAGCTGTAATCACTCGATTCCACATCACATGAGACAGCCCAGGGTCACTCCTGGGGTGCCACTCTGCTGAAGACCTGGGGTTAGTTATGTTTGAGAGGTAAGATCACCAGTCCCATGCGGAGTCGGTAATAACAAAATTTCCTGAGCTGTTCAAGTTCCTCAGCTGTTTAAAAGGAGTCAAGGTAAAACTCCACGGTCAAGCCGGTAGCCCTAAGACATTGAGGGTACCGTTCCACCTGAGACCTCAGTGGAAGCTGAGTTGGAGCGTCTTGAATGGGATGGAGTTATCGAGAAAGTGTATGGCCCTTCTCCGTGGGTAACACCATTGGCGATTGATCCCAAACCCAAGGAAGCGGGCGCAATCTGCCTGTGCGGTGACATGAGGTTGCCCAACATGGCCATCAAGAGAGAGTGGCACATCACACCCACTATTGATGAGATAGTCGCCAACATTAACTGAGCCAAGTGGTTTTCCAAAGTGAATTGAAACTCTGGATATCACAAATTGGAGTTGGAGGAGAAAAACTGCCACATCACCACATTTTCAACCCACGTGGTGTTTCCGAGATTCAAGCGCCTCAGCTTTGGGGTTTTGTTGGTGGCTGAGGTATTCCAGGATACAATCAGGATCAGGAAGGCACTCTCTGTGCTAGTGGTTGTCATAAATGTCAGCGACAACGTCTTTATCTTTTCCTAATGTCTTGAAGAACATCACGTGAGACTCCGAGCAATGATGCAACATCTCGTAGAGTAAGGTTTGACTCTTTAGAAAGAAAAGTGTGAGTTCTACACAAATAATGTGGAGTTCTTTGGGTACCGATTCTCGGCTCGAGGACTGCAAGTGGATCCGGCTAAGGTGGATTCCCATGGATGGCGGCGGTCCCCCAGAATCAGTCTGAAGTGAGGAGTTTTCTTGGAATGATGAATTACTGTGAGAGATTAATCCCACACCTGGCCACACTGTTGTAGCTGTTCAGAACTCTTATAAAAACATTGTCAAATGGCGATGGTCCAGTGTGGAGGCGAAAGCATATTCTGAGATCAAAAAGTGTTGCTGAAGGAACCAACGGTGGCGTTCTTCAACCCCAGACATCCAACGGAGTTGGTGGTTGATGCCAGCCAGGTGGGACTGGGCACGTTGTTGCTGCAGCAGGATGACAGTAAAGAGTGGGTACCCATTGCATATGCCAGCCGGGCGCTTACTCCAGTGGAAACGAGGTACACCCAAATTGAAAGGGAGGCACTGGCCATCAGGTTGGCCTGCCAAATTTTGATATATACCTGTGTGGTCACAAATTCACTGTGGTTACTGATCACAAGGCACTTGGACCGCTGTTCGGTGGCAGGGCCAGGAGTGGGCCGCCAAGGATAGAGAGGTGGGCCGTCCAAATCCAACACTATAACTTCAATGTCATCTACCGCCCTGGAGTAAATAACCCCACTGATTCCCTGTCCAGACACCCCATTGCAGATTGGCAAGCAGCACCGTCCGAGATTGACAAATGATCGGAGTCATTCGTGAAGCAGATCGTGGATGCAGTGTGTCCCAGGGCGCTGCCGATGGAGGAAATTGTACAGGCTACACATGAAGATGCATGCCTACAAGCAATCAAAGAAACCTTGCAAAACCATCAGTGGAAAACATTCCTTCAAGGGTCAAGTGGCTTGACGGATGGGCAACAGGAGGCGAGGATCAGTCTGTGGAGATGTTGAGAGGAGCTGAGTGAAGGTTGCCAAGGTGTGATTCTCAGGGGTGCGCGTCTGGTGATACCATCTCGGCTCCGGAGAAGGATGGTGGACCTGCCTCACCAAGGACACCAAATGATTGAGAAGACCAAGGCCTGGATTAGGTCCAAGGTATGGATCCCCGAGATGATCAGATGGTAGAAGACAAAGTGAGGGGTTGCCATGCATGCCTAATCACAGGAGCAGAACCTCCGACTCTCCCGATAATCACAGAAGCACCCAGTACCAATCCCTGAAGTTCTTCGATTTCTGACTTCGTCCCATATTTAGCCGCCATTTTGTGTCTCGTCACCATTTTGTGTTGCCCTAACTCAGGCAACACAGCGAACAGAGTGTTTTTGCTTTTCTCAGCTGCTACGTGTCTCTTCTGTTAAAGAGTAACTCCCTGCCCTTGTTTACGAAACCGATGTCAGGGTCTGGCAGAGTTTACTAATCCATGCCTGGGTTGATTGATCCCTGTCTCGACTGACTATTTGCCTTCTCCTATTCTTTCCTTGCATTATCTTATCCGACCGGCCTTCGCTATTCTCTCCTTGTATTCTCTTGTTACACAACTATCCTTTGAGGCACACAAATACGTCCTGCCACCTGCAAATTGGATTGTCTGTACTAGCACTGAATAATTTGTTGGGAGGGGTGACACACAGGGTCTGAGAGAGGGGCGTATTTGAGACACCTGATAGCTTGTTTTCCAACTTTTCTTATTGACTTGTTTTGTATGTATAGGGAGTAAACTTTGTAAATGTGTTTCCAATAAAAGATTGTGCACCATCGATTGAAGTGGCAGTCTCGTCAGAACCTACCTTGTGTGTAACTTCTGAGATAACTGTGCTTGGCTGCAGCTAATAAACCTGGCTTTCCACGCTCAACAGAGTGTCTCGTGTCTCTGTTCGACAAGGCAGGTGAACTCGGGGATTGAAGGCATGCCCTGCGCCGCCAGGCCCATAAGGCCCGGTTCTCCAACTGGCGCCCAACGTAGGGCGGCTTCAGTGGTAGCGGTTCAGCCCAAGGGTCGTGAGAAGCCCTGCAAGAAAATTCTGGAGGATTCGGGAGCCATGTCAAGCGACCCCTGTATGTCAAAGTGGACCGAAGGTCTTTTTCAGCGTGGCTACTCCTTTCCGACGGCTGCTGACGACTGCTGCCCTGACTTCTGCCCTGCCTTGGACCCTCTGGTGATGACTGGTATCGCAAGACATTAGATGGACCTCTGTTGGTGTGAGAAGACCGTTTAGTTAAGTATTTGTGGGTAGCGTCCACTTCTTTGTTTTCGTTTTGAATTTTGTTATTCGACCATTGCAATAGCCGAAACCAAGGGGTGAGTACATTTGTGCTGTGTTCTTTGCTTTTACTCCTTGAAGTTGGTAAGTGAACTTAAGCTGCCTGGTTTTAGCAAATTTAGGAAGTTTTGTTGTTTTGGTTGTAATAGGGATTCCCGTCTCGAGGACTCATGTCCGATTCCTCCCGTTGGAACTCCCACTTATGAGCTCTATTCTAAACATGGTGTTGGCCCCATTGCCTATAATGAGGCATGGATCCGATACACGAAGAAAGATGGTGTTTTACGGTGGCCACAAAATGGTAGCTTTGAGCCTGATATATTAGATAATTTGGAAGCAATTTTGTTCAAAAGAAAAGCCCGGCCGGCAATGTTTGACTCTTTCCGCCTTTGGCGTAAAGAAGCCAAACTGAGAGAAATTAAGCAGGCAAAAAGAGATAGAAAAGCGAGGGATATGACGATCATACAGGCTCCTGCCCAGCAGTTTAAGGATAACGAGACTTATTGAGCGATTGAAGTCTCAGACAGACAACATCGTATGGCGATAGATAGATGCTACCCTGTGTTGCCTACTTCTCCACAGAGTAAGGATCTTGACAAAGATCCCTTAATGTCCCATTTGTTGAGATTGCCTCCGCCTTATGTACCAGGAGCTAATGCACCTGTATTGTTGCTGCCTGTCCAGCAACCTGTTGTTCAGCCAGTTGGTCCCGCTCTTCCGCAATTGCCTCTTCCTGCATTGCCACCAGCGCCTCCTTTGCCACCAACTTCTGTACCTCAGTCCCCTTCACTTTCAGTCCCTCTTGTGATGGCTAGTACTTCTCTTCCTTTGCTTAATACCGCGTCTCCAGTTTTACTGTCTGCCTTTTCCCCGACTCGTAATCAGTTGGTCGATACTGTTTCTGGTCTTTTCTCCCCCCTTTTTGGGCCTTTTAATAGGACTCCTGCTTTTTCTCGAATGCAATCCCGTAGTAAAATCCCAGATTCTGATGAACGAGTTGCATTGGACTCTCTTGCTCATAAATGGATCATGAGTGGTCCACAGTATAGTGTACCTGATATTCTGAGTACCTTTCTCCAGTGGAATGCGCCCACGCAGAGATATGTTTTTAATGTCATGTGTGATGCTCTTGTTAAAGGATGGGAGAGTATGGAGTTGGATTTAGCCCCTCAGGGTCTGTTAGATATACAGGATAAGTTTGATAAAGGACTTATTGTGGGCTCCGAAGTTGAGGACGCTGTGAAGACACTTGTCACTTTCAGGTCTTTATTTTCTTCTCAGACTATTCTTGAACCTGATCCTGCAGTTAGACAGAAAATGAAACATTATCCTATGAGAGAAGTTCCTCCAGTATGGAGAGAAGCAGTTCCACAAGCAGGCGCTGTTCCGGGTGTCCTTGATCATTTCCAGCGTATTTGGGTACATGTCCCCTGGAAACGATCTGAAGTTTTGGCACTCAAACAGTCTCTACCGGACCCTCGTAAAAATCCTGCTGGGTATTATAAGGAGCTGTCCCAGACTGTTGTTGCATGTATTATGAATTTGGTCGATATTGACATGCTGATGGGGAATGTAGTTCCACAAGCGTTGTGGGCTCGGATTCGTAGGGAAGACCATGACCAAGCTTTAGGTGGTAATTGGGCAGCTATAGCTGCCGCAGATGCAGCACAAGTGGGTGGTGCTAAGCCAGATGATTTGATTACACAATTGCCTGGTATAATCATCACTTTAATGAAGACGATGTTGCCTGCCTTAAGTGTTAACTGGGATAAGTTAGCTGCGTGTAAGCAGAAGAAAGATGAGAGTGTCTCCGATTTCTTTACTCGTTTTGAGGAGACGTTTATCAATCACAGTGGTCAGGATATGAGTACTGAAGGTGGACAGCAATTATTTGTGGATAAATTTGTATTTAATTTACTTCCTGAATTATCGCATAAATTGAAAGACTCCGAAAGTTCATGGGCTGTTTCTTCCTCTGCACAGATATTAGCTACTGCTCAGTATTATGAGAATAGGGATAAAGAAGAGAAATATAAGATTGAGAAGAAGACTAAAGAATTAAAAACGAAGGTTCTTTTGCAACAGGCTTATCCTCCTCGTTCTGCTCAGCGCCAGTTTCAGCAGCCTCCCCAGCTTCAGAGGTTGTTACAGAAATCTGAACCTTTTGTTTCGCGACCTTTGCTTGGTCCTAATCAATGTGCCTATTGTAAAGAGGAAGGCCATTTTAAGAATAGCTGTCCGGTTTTATTGCAGCGTAATGGTGGATTCCCAGGTCCGCGAGGCCGTGGTGGTTTTCAATCAGCACCCAGGGGTAGAGGGCGAGGTGCGTTGCCTCAAGGACAGCGTTCCTTTCCCCCTCAGAATTCTTTAAATTATTTTGATCATCAGAATACTCAGTCTGCCAATATTATAATGACGATTATTGTGTTGAGGGTGAGGTTCAGGATTTTCATTCTAGTTAGGACAGCCATGGACAAAGTAAGGGAATCGTATCAGTTCCAGTGGATCAGAATGGGCCTTATGTTGAGGTTGTTACATTGGGTGTTGCAGAGCCATTTCTTTTGGATACTGCTGCAATGAGAAGTTCTATCATTCATTTAAAACTCCCTGGGGCACCTTTGTCTGGCTTAACTAACGTTTCTGTAGGATTTTCTGGCGCCCCAGTTGCTAACCCGGTTTCTTGTCCTTTGCCTCTTTCGATTGGTCCTTACGATTTGGAAGTTTCGCTTATTTTAATGACTGGTTGCGGAGAGAACTTGTTGGGTTTGGACTTGTTGAAACGTCTTCATGCAACGTTGTATTGTTCCCCTTCTGGTATGCATCTTACCTTGGGTGAGAAATTGGTTTCTCCTATGTATTTATCTAAAGATCGATTCCCGCCTGAATTGCAGTCTCTTCCTGCTACACTTTGGGCAACAGGTCCAAATGATGTTGGTCTGCTCCAGATTCCGCCTTACGTGGTTACTATCAAGCCTGATGTTAAATTACCACGCACTCCCCAGTATAAGATTTCCAATGATGGTGAACAAGCTTTGTTGGCTATTATATATGATCTGGTTCAGAAGGGTGTGGTTAAAGAGACGAGAAGAAATGCTTGCAACAGTCCTGTTCTACCTGTTCTTAAATGCACTGATCCTTCTCAGCCTCCTGTATATCGCTTTGTGATCGATCTTCGGGAGGTCAACAAGATTGTTGTCCCCCAGTTTCCTGTTGTCCCAGATATCACTGCCTTGCTTACTATGATAACCGCTTCAGCTGCATGGTTCTCGGTTATTGATCTCAAAAATGCTTTCTTTAGCATTCCTATTTCTGAGGAAAGTAGGGATATCTTTGGCTTCTCTCTTGGAGGCTGAAGTTTCCGGTTCAAGCGTGCACCTCAAGGCTCTTGTGAGAGCCCCTCCATTTACAGTCAGGCTTTGAAATCTCAGCTCGATGCTTTCATTTTGCCCCCAGGTGCCACTCTTATTCAGTATGTGGACGATTTGTTAGTTGCTGCTGATTCAGAAGATGTTTGTAAGGATGTGACTGTTTTACTGTTACGCCATTTGTCTGACCTGCACCCCAAGGTGTCCCCCTCTAAGTTGCAATATTGCCGCCAAGAGGTTACCTATTTAGGTCATCTCATGTCGAAGGAGGGAAGACGATTGACCCAAGAACGAATTCAAGCAATCGTGCAAATGTCTGTCCCATCCACACAAAGGGAGGTACATGCCTTTCTGGCCATTACCTCTTATTGTAGACAATGGATTCCGAATTTTTCTTTGTTGGCTAAACCTCTGTTGGCACTCACGTTGAAAGATACACCCCAACCTCTTCCTTGACTTATGAATGTCAGAAGAGTTTTTCTGACTTACGTACTGTCTTGTGTTCTGCCCCTGTGTTAGGCACTCCAGATTACAGTAAGCCTTTCACACTCTACGTTCACGAAAGAGAAGGTTGCACGTTGTCAGTTTTAACGCAACAATTTGGAGACAAACAACGGCCATGTGCCTATTTTTCTGCTACGTTGGATCCAGTAGCAAAGGTATTGCCTAGTTGTCTCAGAGCTATAGCAGCGGCAGCAATCTCTATTCGTCAATCTGCTGGATTGGTATTAGATAACACTCTTGTTGTTATGGTACCACATGCAGTGGATACTCTTTTAAACAGAATGAAAACACAACACCTCACGAGTGCTTGCTTGTCTGGATATGAGCTGATGCTCTTGGCTAGCCATATACACATCAAACAGTGTATTACTTTGAATCCAGTAACATTGTTGCCCATCCTGGACGATAAAGGCATTGAAAAAAAGCATGATTGTTTTCTCCGAACAGAGGAGGAAACAAAAGGCAGAATAGACTTAAAAGACTCACCACTTGTGGACCCAGATGGGATCCTATGGGTGGATGGGTCTTGTTTCAAACTTCCAAATGGCGAGACGACTGCAGCTTATGCTGCTACCACCTTGTATACGGTTGTGGAGACGGCACACATTGCACGGAATTCAGCCCAAGCAGCTGAACTAATTGCCCTGACAAGAGCATGTGTGTTGGCTAAGGGAAAGAGAGTGAACGTTTCCACTGATAGCCAACACGCCTTTGGTGTGGCTCATAGCTTTGGTCGTTTGTGGAAGGAAAGAGGATTCTTTTCTTCCCATGAGACTAAGAGACAGCATGGTCAGTTGGTGACTGACCTTTCGAATCACTTGCTTTGCCTACCCAAATAGCAATAGTGAAGTGTAGTGCTCATAAGAAGATTACTGATGATGTGGGTCGCGAGAATGCTTTTGCAGATGAGGTAGCGAAAGAAACAGCGAGAGACGCTACGAGTCGCATGTGTGTTGCAGGCCCTGCAAGATGGGTCAGAGAGGGAGGACACAATAGAAAGTGTGAGAACGATTCAAGAAGATGCTACTGAGAAGGAATTGAGTAAGTGGAGAGAAAGTACGGGAATGTTGGACGTGACAGGGTGTTGGACGGAATTGTCAGAACATCAGCGTTGGCAGTTACCAGACGCCTACGTACTACCTGTAGTTACTATGGTGCATGGTCCAGCCCAAATTAGTGCAAAAGGCATATGTAAACTTCTGGCTCCAGTATGGCAGAATGAAGGAATTCCTAAATGTGCGGAGAATATGGTGAAGCATTGCATTGTTTGTTTAATGCATAATCCAGGAAAAGGAACTCCAACTCCAGCAGGTCATTTTGCTCCCCCTACTAACCCTTTTGAGGTATTACAAATTGATTACATTCATATGGATCATTGTAATAACCTCAAGTATGTTCTGGTGGTGGTGTGTGCCTTTTCCAGATGAATAGAGGCCTACCCCCTAAAGGACAATACTGCTTTGTCTACTGCCAAAGTCCTTTTGAAGGAGTTTTTCCCGAGGTTTAGTTTGCCGCGAATTGTCTGGAGTAACAATGGGAGTAAATTTGTGGGCCAAATCATTCAGAAAGTGTGTACAGGTCTTGGTATTAGGCAGAAATTCCATGCGGCAAACCACCCTAAGTCAGCATGTGTGGTAGAGTGCTATCATGGCACTCTCAAGCTTAAATTTGCAAAGATTCAGGCCAGCACCGGTCTTGCTTGGCCTGACGCTTTTAACTTTGGCACTTTTATCCACGAGAACTACTGTACATTCTCATTTAGGACTCAGCCCATATGAGGTCGTTTTTGGGCGCCCAGACAATGTCTGGGGAGTCCCTTGACCTAAAAAGTATTCTGACATCCCATACCCAATGTTGATTGATTACTTGCATGATCTCACCACTAAATTGCGTGTTCTTCACCAACAGGTTCAAAATGCTTTGCCGGAGGCCTCTGCAGATCCAGGTCACTCCATCCAACCTGGTGACTGGGTCTGTCTGAAGAATTTCCAGTGGAAAAATAATCTGGAACCTCGTTGGGGCCCGCCTCGGCAAGTCTTGTTAGCAACGCGTACAGCAGTAAAGGTCGTCGTAGTGACAGTAGGTCTGCCGGACTTGTAGTGTCATAGGACGGCTAATAATCACAGCTAAGTGATCTAGGAAGATTGCCGTGAGCAACGCTTTAGAGTATGGGTACTAAAGTGGAAATCAGTGATAAGAACGAACAAATGAAAAGTAAATGTAAAAGATTATTGGTTAGTCCATGTGGCATAACCTTATGTATTTTATTATGTTCATGTATTTTATTGGCGTGTGTAAGTTGGGTTCTTTACACTATGCAGCAAGCACCTGTTCCAACTTCTGTTTTCTTGTCTTTCCCTACTACTGCATCCCCACATCAGTTCCATACACTCCCAGAAAATGAGCAGATTAGGAGAACAGAATACTTTAATAATTCATGTATTCAGTTATTGCATCAGCATCAACTGGTAATGAACACAACTGATTGTTGGGTCTGTGGGCTTATGCCCCATATTACAGAGAGAGGTATGCCATATTTAGTCCTTCCATTTTCCTACGAAGGCTCCGCTTGGGCCTATTTGGCCATGTTTTCTAAGGTATTTCAGAACCAACTACGCTATCCTCCTGGTAGACCATATGGTGGTGGAGCAGATTTTAGTCACAGTTCTTTGATAAAGGGAATAGTGGCCATGGCTAGAATTGCTGAGATTACTAAGATTCCCGTGGATGAGAAAAGAGCATATGATGGCTGGAATGTAACCTGTTATGTTACTAGCCTTACAGATAAAGCTAGATGAAGGAGATCCCCACCAATTTGGACTGTACCTCGTCGAGGTAATTTCTGTCTACAGATCAATTGCCAGAATGTTAAAAATCAACAGGAGAAGAGTGTCTGTTCCCATATTTATGTCTATTCACCTCAGATTTCTTTCGCTGGCGGTGCCATCACAAGGCACATATTTTATTTGCCATGATAGAGCCTATTAAGCATGGGCGGAAAATCCGTTTCGCTCGCGGATTTTGCGGATTTTCGGTAAATTCGCAATCCACGAGATTCGCGAATCTCCCGCAAAATCCGCAAATCCGCGAGCAGCGGATTTCATGGCTTGCTCGCACTGTTCGCGTGAGTTCGCGGCTTCCCAGTACAACTTCGCGCCCCGCGAATAAGCGCAAAATTGCAGAAATACGATCTTAGCAAAACTGAAACTACTTACCAGGTTCAAAAGTTCAGGCTCATCATTAGTAGCCATTTCCTGTAGTGCTTCCTGAGGGGCCCCTCCAGAGTTCAGTTGCCAGTTGCAACTATTATGTGACCCTGCTCTGAACCTCAGAATAGTTACACATATGCCACAAAGGTCCTGAATTACAGCTAAGGGAGACAAGCAGGAGCCAGGCTGGAGGTTCAAATCCATTAATCAGCCCCTAATTCATTATTGTCAGTTGGGGCAGGGCAGGTGTTGTAACTAATTTTGCAACAATGAAAGCACTTAGCAAGTGCAAAAGATCACTAATCAGGAAGCACTAAGGAAGCAGGTGCCAGCTAAAAAAATATTCTGTGACACATTAATCAGCCCCAAATTAATTCAGGTCACTTGAGGCAGGGAAGGTGTGCTTGCGTTGCCACAATAATGTACACTGACTGGACAACCAGGGTGTGATGAAACAGAGGGTGGCATGGGTGGGCCAGAGGGTGGCATGAGTAGTCAGAGAGTGGCAGTGGTGACAGAGAGTGGCAGTGATGAAGAAGAGTGTCCCAAACAGGCTGGACACGTAGAAACAACAAGTTCGCAAAACTTGCGACCCGACAGGTAAGTTCGCGTTTTGCGAAATTGTACAAAACCCTCGCGAACTGGCAGAAACCCGCGCGAACACACAAAAAAAAAATCTGCAAATTCGCGAGAATTCACAGATTTTGCGGATTGCGAGTTCGCAAATCCCCAAAATTCGCGAACGCGAGATTCGCAAAATTCGCCCATGCTTAGAGCCTATACGTGGCTTCCTACCTACTTTTCAGGAACTTGCTATGTGGCTTTTCTTCTTCCTCCAACATATACTGCTCCTTCAGGTCATCATAGAAAGAGATATGGCAGAGGGGATATTGATTTGAAAGACACAGCAGGACAAGAAGGAGGTGACTTTATTAAAGGGTTACTTCCTTTCTGGGGCTCAATGGCCAACAGCAGAGACATCAGACAACTAGTTTGTGTTGTTGAGGCTACCATAAATGTAACTTCTGGAGCCTTGAGTAATCTGACAGCCGAATTTCAGGCAGATCGCCTCATGACTTTGCAGAACCAAATGGTTCTAGACATTGTCCTTGCAGATCGTGGAGGAGTCTGTAAATTGATCGGGTCTAGTTGCTGCATTTACATTCCTGATAATGCCCCTACGGTATACCAAGCCATCTCTAAGTTTCATATCATTTCTGAATCTATACACAAGGACACAGGAGATTGGTCTGTGATGGGATGGTTTTGGGGACTACTGTCCACATGGGGATGGAAGATACTAACCTTCCTTGGAATGGTCTTGGCCATCATTTTCTCTTGTTGTCTTTGTGTACATTGTGGCCCTGCCATCTGTGGTCTTTGTGCCACTATGTGTGTCCCAAGGCCTGTGTCACAGAAAACAGTGAACATTAGAATGATGTTGCAGCAACAGCTCGAAGACCTCATGGCCATTAACATCGACTCAGACTAACTTGAGTCCTTTGTGTCTTGCCTGAGTAATGGCAAAAGGATGGTCTGAGGTTCTTCGATTTCTGACCTCGTCCCGTATTTAGCCGCCATTTTGTGTCTTGTCGCCATTTTGTGCTGCTCTCACTCAGATTGCATGGCAAACGGAGTGTTTTTGCTTTTCTCAGCTGCTACGTGTCTCTTCTGTTAAAGAGTAACTCTCTGCCCTTGTTTACAAAACCAATGTCAGGGACTGGCCGAGTTTACTAATCCATGTCTGGGTTGATTGATCCCTGTCTCCACTGACTTTTTGCCTTCTCCTATTCTTTCCTTACATTATCTTATCCAACTGGCCTTCGCTAGTCTCTCCTTGTGTTCTCTTGTTACACAACTATCCTTTGAGGCACATAAATACATCCTGCCACCTCCAAATTGGATTGTCGGTACTAGGAATGATTAATTTGTTCGGAGGGGGACACACGGGGTCTGAGAGAGGGGCGTATTTGAGACACCTGATAGCTTGTTTTCCAACTTTTCTTATTGGCTTGTTTTGTATGTGTAGGGAGTAAACTTTGTAAATGTGTTTCCTATAACAGATTGTGTGCCAAGGATTGAAGTGGCAGTCTCCTCAGAACCTACCTTGTGTGTAACTTCTGAGATAACTGTGCTTGGCTGCAGCTAATAAACCTGGCTTTCCACGCTCAACAGAGTGTCTCATGTCTCTGTTCAACAAGGCAGGTAAACTCAGGGATTTAAGGCGTGCCCTGCGCCGCCAGGCCCATAAGGCCAGGTTCTCCATCCCTGGTCCAACTTCAGCATGGACTTCGTGAGCTTACCAGACGGGAGACACACAGTGGTACTGATGGACAGCCGCTCTAAGTTTTCGGTGGTAGAAGTAGTACACTCAGCGGCATTCGAGATCCTGAAGCCAGTGCTGGACGAAACGTTTGCTCTGCTGGACGACAGAGGAGGTGCGCACTGATAACGGACCACCTTTCCAGGGACAGGAAATCCACGAGTATCTCAAACTGCACAGCGTCCGTCATCACAAGATAACGCCTAAGTGGCCCCAGGCCAACGGAGATGTCAAGAGGTTCATGCAAACCATGAACAAAGCCTTGCAGATTGTTGTAGACTAGGATGAAGATCTTGAAGAGTGCCTACAGAGGTTCTTACGTGCCTATATTCAAACCCCATACTCCACGATGGGGTGTGCCCCATGTGATCTGCTGATGCAGAGGGATGTGAAGGATGTTGTCCCACCTGTCTGAGGTCAGAACCTTTGGTGCTGCACAGTGATCGAACACAGGCCAAGCAACAGGAGACCAATGACAAAGCGAGCCAGAAGCGGAAGGCCAAGAACGGCCAGATTTGTTTAGGGGACCAGGTGGTCATCAAGAATAGACATCCAGGCTCGAAGTTCCTCACTTCCTTCGAGAGGGAACCATGGGAGGTGATAGGTGTTCAAGGATCCATGATTACGGCGAGAAGCAGGTACATCAAATTGCAAGAAACGCTTCATGGTTCAATAAAGTAATGAGCCCAGGACCAGTCGGGCTGAAAAAGCAGATGCTAGTCAAGCGGGAGCAAGGATCCAGTGGACAAGGAGGGCACCCTGAATGGCTAAGAGACAATCCACAACGCAGTACACGCTTGAAGGTTTCCTGTGCTAAAGTGACTTTGATGATAGTGTTGGGTATCGCACAATCAGCACAGATATTTGTTTGTTTTGTTAAGTTTGCAATACATTATTTTTCCTCCCGTTGGTGGGATGCGATGTAGTAAGCCATCCGGCTCCTGTAATACATTGTTGCCACCGCAACTCCCTGGGCCGGGCGCTGACCAAGGAGTATAAATAAAAGGTGACAACTGCGCTCGTGGCTGATGGCACGGATCTAAGCACTGAGTGAATGTGCCTGTATTGCATCCCCGTCACTTAGACACAGTCACTGTGAGTGCCCCCCCCGCTATTCATGCCCTTCCCAGTAGTGCCCCTCCAACTTATACTCCTGGCAAAATTGTGGTGATTCTAAACAATTTGTGAGAATCAAAGTGATAATTTGATAAACAAGGAAGTCCATAAATTTCTAACTGCAAACCAAACAGCTATTAATACATTTGGTGGACTTGATGAACCACTTTAATATTAAATATTACAAATTGGTTTAGTCTAGCAGGGCTGTTATTACTTAAAACCCCTTGGTTTGCATATTTGAGGGACTCCCTATTAAATCCATCAAATCATAGCCACATAGTTTATGGGTTTATTTAGACCGGAGTGTTTGAGAAACTTGTAATGCCAATTGCAGCTCATCATATTTATTAGTAGCTCCATTCACAGAGTGAGGAGCAATACGGATAGTGGAAACTCTTTTGCAGAGCTATATTTAACAGCCTGATTTTATGGTTAAAATTTTAAAATCATCAATCGCAGGATTTTACAAATTTATCCAACTGCAAACTCCACGTGTGGAAGATATTCAGCTGGTATGCAAAATGTTCAGCAGACATTTGCCAAGGATGAGTTGGGTCAAGATAGGAGTTCCCAGGTGAGGGGATAGTTGGGTGACCTACATACTACTTGGACCACCCACAAGGCTTTGCAAAGTATTTTACATTACAGACCTTATAGACCTGATGAAATAGCTTTTTAATGTAAGGTTTCGATAAAGAGATTTAGTGGAAGAACGGGTTCCAAAAATTCAGTTGCAATGTTTGACCAGTATTTTTGCAACCAGTGTAGAATTTTACAAACAGGCCTATGTACTAGTATGTTTTTTCATAAATGTCTAAATCTGAGTGGGTCGTAATCTGAACTATCACATGAATAACAATTAAATTGGTCACAAATTGTGACTCAGTCCTATTGGTGGCCATCACAGTGATGGTGGCCTGTTACTGTCAGCAAACCACCATGTCTGTGATCACCTTTAAATAAAGTACTCATTTTATAAAATGAAACCCATTTTACTTCAAGGAAACAGGGCTATGTGTATCCAACAATTTTTTTTACCATCATAAAAGGTAAAAGGGAAACCCTTCCATTTTATCTATGCCTTACTATTTGAGGAAAATCTTCCTTTACTGCATGGTCATTGCAAATTTCCTGCCTTTGGCTCAACCCTATCTTATTGCTGGGTTTCAGACTTTGCTCACCCTGACGCTAACAGTACAATACCTAGTGTATGCACTCCGACCCCTAAAACATGACAAAATTGGCTTCTTCCTAATTGGCTTATTTAAGTTTTCAATAGCGTTGCAAACAATTGTGTTATTAGTTGAGAAGGGGGTGGAATACCCACTCCAATAATAAATACAATCCTTGTCAGAGTGAACCACAAAATACCCTACAATAACCTATTCTTAACTCCCTGGTAGCTTAGCCCAAAACCAGTCAGACTTAACTTAGAGGCAATATGCAAAGTATTTAAGCCACACTCAAACAGTTATAAAGTAAAAACACAACACAAGAAAAGTCCCAAAGCAATTTAGAAAAAGAGAGTACATTTTTATAAATAAAATGTCACCAAAATGACAAAAATGATATGAGTTTTTAAGGTTTTAGGGGAAATTAGCTCCGGTCAGAGTCGTGGACGGTTGCGCCTGAAGCACATCGAGCTGTTCATCATTGAAGATTCGCTTTGGAGGTCACTGTAGGCTGTGTCTCTTGGTATCAAGAGCAGGTCTCACTTCAGCTTCGTGTTTATGGGTTGCTGCAGAAAGTACCAGTTAATGTAATGTAATGTAATGTAATGTATGTGGTCTTGTAAAGTGCACTGCTGCCCTGAGGCGTCGTGGCGCTGTAGACCGCTGGGGAACCCGTCCTGGCTATCCCTGTGAGATGGTCCATACTGGGTATCTCCAAGGTGAAACCAGGCATCCTCAGCGAATGTGGGGGGCCGTTGTAGAGATGAGGCAAGCTAATGCCCCGAGTTGCCGAGTGTGATCCCTGGTTAGAGTAGGCACCGAAGCGAGAATTATCGAGTCCGCTGACCCTGGTCCACGACCCTGCCGCGTCGGGAATTGAACCCTGGTCCCGGGCCGTTCTCTGCTTTCGGGTCTGCTGCCTCTAACCAGTGAGCCACACCACTCCACCAAGTGGAGCAGGTCCAGTTGGAGCTTCGCATTGGTGGTCATCGTGAGTGGGCTTTTCTTAGCGTGAAAAGGTCACTTTCTTAACACGAGGAGCTCAAAACATCTGTGTCTTCACTTTTTCTTCATGAGGAGTACACTCTGTCACCAGCCAAAGGTCTAGGACCAGGGGGGAATCATATCAAGGTCAGGACTCACTCCAATAGAGGTGAGCTTCTCGGCTCAGGTAGGTCCAGGCGGGTTCAGTTGGTGCTGGTTATCTGTGTGGTTGCAGGGAGGCCTCTGGAATCTGGCTGTGTCCCTATAGTTCACACACAAGATTACCAAACTGACCCTTGGAGTCACTTTGAATATCCTGGACTCAAGGCAAGCAGGTCCAGTCTGCCTTCCTCAGTCAGCCGGGCAGATCGTCTTCAGAATTTCTCACGGGTCTAGGAGTGTTCTGATAAGAGGTTCTGAAGATGCTACATTTATACCTGGCACCAGCTTTTGTGTAGAGAATTCCCTGGCCTAGCCTGCCTAGGGTGACACAAGCAAGGGTGCACCTGGTGTCCGTCTCCTTTGTGTTTACCACAGGCATGGCTCTTTGAAGTGTAATCAGGGAAGGGCACAACTTCTTCCCAGTCTCCCAGACAGGAAGATTATCTCCCTCCACACCTAGGCCTCTTTAGTTTCACTTTCTGGAAGTGATGCACAAAACAGAACAGGAGAGCCATTCAGAGTCATGTGGCTTCTGGCATTTGTTTAGGACAGGAAAATGCCAACTTTCTAAAAGTGCCATGTTTAGAACTGTAACTTAAAATCTGACTTTACTGTTAAAAAGGATTTAATATGACAAATTATTAGAGTGTAAATGGCATATAAATAACCAGTCCCAAACTGAAGTTATCACTTATTAAGTATTTTAAGGTAACTCAATGTTAGTGTAGGGGAAAGGTAGCCTTATAATAGTGACCATGCATTGGCAAATTAATAGGTCTGGCATTGTCCGTAAGCCTTTCCACAATTCTTGTTTTGTTTATCATGATTTTTGCAAAACATTACTTTCTGTGAGGCCGCTGGGTGTTTGTCAATTTGAACAAAAAGCCTAAATGTAGGAAGCTGGCTCTGTATATGGTATTCCACTCAGTAGTTATAGCATGCACATAGTCAAGAGATTCCCCCAGAAGTCTACAGGGCTCAATGCAAACCCAAAGTGCTCTATTTGTGGTAGTGTGAGCGAGCAGCCTTAGGCCTAACACAGATAAGTGTATGACATTTTTTGTGCAAACAAGGACCAATAAATGGCACACGACTCAAAAAGGAGATCCCCAAAAATTTTATTAAAATAAGCTTTGCACAAGATTTATTTTAAGACCAAGATCTTTGCAAAGAGTTAAGTAAGTTTTTACATAAAAAATCTTTTCAGTTTCAAAAGTGGACACAGTGCAATTTTAAGTCTTTGCAATATTCACCTATGAAGATATCAATAAAGCCGTTTTGCAAGTAAGTAACCAACTTACAATCCCAGTCTTTGGGTTTCAGGTTCAGCAGAGAGCAAGGTTCAGGAAAGCACAAACATTGCACCACCAATGGCACAGGGTTGGCCAGGTGCAAAGGTTAAAGTTGAAGATCAGGCCCAAAGTTACACAATGGAGAATGGGGGTACTTGAATACACGCTTTTTACAAGAAAGTAAAACGGCTGCCGCGGTCAAGCTTCGGAGGTTAAAACAAGCATGGGGGGCACAAGGCGGTACCAAACATACACCACCAGCGGTATAGGGGCGAGTGGGTGTAGAGTGTAAATACGCTTTTGGCCGCCCAATGTAAGTGGATGGTGAAACTTGGATTAAAAAACTGGCTGCAGGTGTCAAACCTGGGGCTATATGAGGGACATCAGCAGCAGCAGAGATAAGTTGGGATGCTATAGGTCATGGAGCACCATCAGTCGATTTTCTCAAGGCCCATGGCTTCGGGTGCAGGGGTGTCCTTTGACTTAGATTTCTCTTAGCGCAGCTGGTCGTGGTAAGGGGACGCCTTTGGACTCACACTGCAGGGGCGTTGTGGAGTCCAGGAGGGGTCATCCGACACTGGACTTGTACTCAGGATTGCTGGGGACCTTTCTTTTGGATTGGTTGTCTACCAGGACACAGGCCAGAGGCATTGGGTGTCGAGTGGTTCGGGATTGCGGCTCAGGAGGAAACCAGAGTCCTTTTAGTTTGTTTCTTGTGGATAGAGCTGCTGTCCGCTATAGTTCTGTTCTTTTTCAAAGGCAGACAGTCCTCCCAGAGGTTGTGGAGATCACTGGCTATAGGATAGGTGTAGTTCTCTTCTCAGGCTCTTTGAAGCTGCAGATAGGCTGGTAGGTCTGGGGCCAAGTCTGTGAGTATCGACAGTCTTCTCTGCACTGTGTCTTCTTTGTCCTTAGGTTGGCAAGAACTAGTTTCAGGGTTTGGGGGAGCCACCTAGATACTAAATTTAGGGGTGTTACAGGGGAGTTTATTCATTTTATTTATATATAGTGCACTACTACCCGAGGGCCTCTAGGCGCTTGTAGAGGTAGCACACAAAGCATCTGCGTGATGTAGGAACCAGTGCTTACCAGATTAAAGAGTTGCAGGTAGGGAACGATTGGTTCCTTACCTGGGATGGATACACGCACTATTATGCCACCCTCCTGTGGGAGGGGCAATACCCTAGGCCCAATTGGATGAGTCTCACCATCCTCAAGATGGTGGGCACTGAAAATGTGGTTTACTTCGCCTCCTCCACCTGAGGGGTGGTCTTGGTGAAGGTTAGCACACCTCCTATTCTGACTAGATTTACCTGCTGGATCTCACGCCAAAAGCGGGTATTTGAACCTGGGGGTGCCATCTGCTGCTAGCAGCAGAGGCTGGGGGTCACATGACACAGATAGAGGGCCTTTGAAGCCTCCCTCTCAATCACCGGGCCCATTCTGGGGTAGGAGGTGTGACACCTCTGTCCAGGATGTGCTTTGTTTCTGGTCCAGGAGAGCGGGGGCCGCAGAAGACCTTCTACATGAGAGGCGCTGAAACAGGGGTTTTATCCATTTAGTGCAAGGTTCTGACTACAGCGGGCAGGCAAACAGGAGATGACCCTCGGTTTCCTTTTGGCCTGGGCACCAACAACAGGAGCTTGTTGTTCCTTTGACCCAAGATGATGTAAATGAATTCAACGGTAGAGCACCTACTCGAAACTGGTGATAAAGTTTCTTATCCAGTGGTCTGGTGATGATATCCCAGTAAGTCTCACGGGAGGGGTCCAGCTTAAAGCTTAGGAATCTTCCTGTAAGACTGCCAGAACTGGAGCCAGTTACCAAAGATTGGCGAACCGAGGCCCAATATAATTCTTTGAATTCCTTTTCTTGATGGAAAGGTGTTGGTACCAGGAAAAGCCCACAGGTGTTCTAATCCCATGTCTAGCAAGCTCTTTTTTACAGAGCCAAGCCAAGGGATTCTTTCAGAGTCCCCCATCGACCTCACTTCTGCTAACTCCTTTGCAAAAAGGGTAAGATCTGGGGAGGTCCACAAACGCCTCCTGAGAGCCACTACTCTAAATCTTGCCATATCATTAATTGGAAAGCATCCCATATCTTGGCAGAGAGGTATCGATGGAGAGGATTGAGGTAACCCTACCAAGTTCCGGAGGAATTTACACTGAGTTTTGTAGAGACTTGAGAGATCCATGAATCCCCATAGGTCAGCGCCATAAAGTATGGCAGCATTTATTTTAGTGTCATAGATTTTCATAGCAGGGATAACCCGTTTTGTTATGGATCTCTTCTGCTCACGCAAAAGACATCCGGTGAGTTGGGCAAATTTTAGCTATTGAGCAGCGATTTGCTCTTTCCATAGCAGACGGCGGTCCAAGGTGACCCCTAGATAAGTCATGGTTTCAACTTGTTCCAAGTTGACCCCACTCATTGTTACATTACTATGGACAAAGTTATTCCTAGTTAGAACCATGAACTTGGTTTTCCCCACGTTTACCTGGAGATCATTTTTCACACAAAACTCCTCAAAACAGTTTAAGGCCCGCTGTAAGCCTTTCCGTGTTTTGGACAGGAGTAGGGTGTCGTCAGCGAAGATAAGCATAGGGAATCTTGTCGGTATGGGTAGCTGAGAAAAATGTAACTACCTGATCAATGAAGAGCAGGAAGAGTGTGGGCGCAAGGACACACCCCTGACGAACTCCACGAGTGACCGGGAAAGAATCTGTATGTTGACCTTGGCCTCCCCACCTCACCCTCGCAAAGTTGTCTTCATGCATTTTAATGATTAACTCGAGTAGTTCTCCTGGTAACCCAAGGTCCCTCAATACCTGCCACAGTTTGCCCCTAGGCACTAAATCGAAGGCTGACTTCAGGTCTATAAATGCGGCGAAGATAGTACCGCCGCCGAGCATGACCACCTTCCAGAAAATCAAACAGAATCGGAACACCTGGTCAATGGTGCTCGCCCCCGATCTAAAGCCTGCCTGCATAGGTGACAATATATTTTCCGATTCCATCCCCCCTTGCACTCTAGCCAAGATCATTCGAGCAATGACCTTTTGGAGGCAGTCGATTAAACTAATCGGGCGATAATTGCCCGGATTTGACCTGTCTCCTTTTTTGTATATTGGAAGGATCTCAGCCCCCTTCCATGATTTGGGGATGCTTGCACCTTTTGCTATCGCATTGGCTATGTTGGTTATATATGGCACCCAGAGGTCGGTATTTGCTTTGAACAAGTCTGCGGGTATTAGATCTAACCCCCGGTGCTTTCCCCCGCTGGGTCAAACCGAGGGCAGACTCCACCTCAGTGTTAGTAAAGGTCAATTTTTCTCCACATGTGGGCGTTATGTACAACTTATCCAACATAGGGGGAGGATCAGTGCCCACCATACTAAATTGGGTCGAGTAATGTTTTATCCAATCTTCCGGGGACACATGATTTGTTGGAGTACGGGAATCAACATCCTTCCCCCATTTTACTATATACCAGAATTTGGTCTGGTTGTTCATCTTGGAAGCATCCAAGAGATCGGCCCAATAGCCGTCCTCCCACTCCCTTTTAGCTTCACACTGTGCTCTTTTATACCGTGCCCTAGCCTCATTTACAGCACACATATTTCTAGATTTAACAGTGTTAACAAGATTACTGTGAGCCTCCCTACATTTTTTGTTGTACCACTTTTCCCGAATACCATGTGGTCATACTGTACCCTTCGGGCATGGTTTAGAGAGAAGAAGCTTGAGCTGGTCAAAACAGCATTCATGCAGGTCCATGATGGTGTTAGGTTCTAAAGTGCCCCTCCCAGTATCCTCTAACATCATTTCGTTTAATGCATTCATAGCCACATTCTCAATATTAGTCGGTAGGGTCTTGTCTCCTGATAAATTTGACCATTTCAGCCTCCTGCGATCATTAGACAAGATTGCAACCCCTGGCCCTGGGGGGGGCTGGGTCTTCCGGTCTTTCCAAACCATGCAACCTTAGTTTCAATGGCAAGGGATTATGGTCGCTTTCTGGGTGAGGGACAACTTCCATATCGGCCATCAGTGACCAGAATTCCATTTTCAAAAGGAAGTAGTCTATACGACTCTTCCTCAGTCAATTATCAAAGGTGAAGTTGGCACCAAGATCTGAAAGAGAGCGTCCGTTTACTGCCCTTAACCCCCAAGTGAGGCATAGTGCAATCCAGTTCAAGGCAGCCTCCGTTGCTTTGACAGTTTTACTAGTCAGTAAGTCCGGTATGTTCCATGTTGCATCCTCTGCGGACCCCCAACTATCCCCTACAACATAGAGCGGCTCAATTGTGCAGCTCAAATCACAAGCTAGAAGGATTAAGGTGTCTTTGCTCCATCCAGCTAAATGTCTATCCAGGACATCCACAATGGGAGGGCACCGACCACCAGGGAGGCCTCGAGAGTAAATGTTAATAATGATCATATCCTGTCCACCTCCCTTGCTCAATTTAATGGCCAGTAGGTCAGGATTATCCTCATAAAGTTCGGTGATGTTATATCCCGATGCCTGTTTTACCCACGTTATCAGTCCCCCTGATGCTCGCCCTTTACAACTCTTGATTGCGGGTTTAAAGAAGTTTATAAAACCTGCCTTATGAGTAGGTTCAGGTGCCCAGGTCTCTTGTAATGCCACAACATCATATTTATCAACAAACTCAAGCCAGTCCTCAGAGTCCATGCGAGCCTTCACTCCCGCAACATTCCAAGACACTATATTTAATGTTACTGGTGTGGGTTCTGTTGTATTGCTTCCAAGGTTAGCGGGGGGCAGGGGATTCATTAGGGTAGTCCTTATAGGCATGTTTTTCTCCCCTATTTCTCCTATGTCAATTCTCTGCAGACTTTCCCCCTCTACCATAACCACTATTTTTTCCACTGCGTCAGGTATAATCTGATCGCTAGATTCAAATGCCATTGGAGCTTGGTGTAATGTATGTGCCTCATTCCCACTAACAGCAATAGGGTTATTCTTCATTCTTGGTGAATACAGTCAGTCTATCTGCTCCAGGTCAGACAGGGGCCCAAAGGGGTTAAAGAGTAGGGGGTACTGCTGTAAGTGAGGTGTTCTTAGCCCTTTATACCTCCCATCTCTTACTCTCAACTGGGTTGGGCCTAGAGGATAGTTGCTATGTCTTTGTGGGTAAAAATACGCAAGATCCAAGGATTGTACGTCACCCTGGCGAGCAAATCTGGCTTTCCGTCGTATGAAATCAACCACCCAGGGATCTTTAAATGAGATTAGAATGCAGTCCCCTTCCAGATCTTTGGTGCCATGACCCACCCAATCTACTCTCCTTACATAGAGAATTTCTGTTGGGGATGATGGTGGTAAGGGACGGTTCTTATTTAGCCAAAATATCGCTTTATTGCGCAATTCCCTGTGTGTCTCCTTAATACCGTCTCTTAAGGGAGCAACACCAGTTAAAACTATAGTGTATTGGGTCGCCTCCGGGGGTAGGTTTACTCGGGGAGCTAAGCGCATCCTTTGTTTGCCCACAAACGGCGTCCTGGTAGGCTGATGGTTAATTTTTTGCCTACTAGGTATCTGAGCTGGAGTACTATTGGATGGTTTTTATCATGTCATCTGACGTAGATGGTTTCACTTTATCTGAGTTGGGTTTGGGTAAGTCATTTTTCCTGGGGGCGTTTGTCAGGGAGCCTCCACTTACGGTGCTAGATGTATCAACTGACCTTGCCCCTCCTATAAGTTTATTAATAGCTACCCCTGTTGGTGTAGACTTGGTTACCTGATTCGCTGGGGGATTACTAGTTGGTTCAGATTTACATAGGGTCAGATTACGGGCCCCTGCAGCAGAACTAGGGGTGGATAATTTTTGAAATATGCCCAGATTTGTGTTAACTACAGTTTCCAGAGCATCGATTTTGGAGGTCATCAACCTTGTTCGCTCCAGAACAGGAAGCAGGATAGCCTTTAACATAGCCTCAATTTTAACCAAGAGAATGTCATCACTATTGAGGCATGTTGGACAAGGATTAGATGACCCCAAGGGAGTGAAGGAGGGACAATACACATTAGGAAAACCCAAGGGTGGGTGTGGGGCTGGTAGAATAAGACTACGAGTGGCATTCAATTTAGGCTGACTCAAATCGTGCTTTCTCTTACGAGATATCAATCTTGGGCTCGTAGGATCAACCTCAGGCGGGTTAGATAAAGTGGAATCAATAGATTGGGAAGAATTGTCCAAATTATGTTCATTGTCCCAATTATTCTGGCTTTCATCCCCCTCCCTTGGCTGACGATTGATTTCGAGACATTGGTGACTGGAGATGTGAGTAGAGCCACCCCCTCTCCATCCACATGGACTATGGCCATAGTCTTCATAGAATAAATGCATTTGGATGCTGCATGGGAAACAGGACTTTTGGCTAGTGCCAAGCCACCCATCGAGGAGCGCTTACCAGTAACCAAATCTAGGGACAACCTTTTTTTTCCACCATTTCTATTTCTTTCTCCAAAATCCCTGTGGCTCTAGTGATAAAAGCATCCAGCGGGCCTGAAACAACTCCTTTTGATGTTTGTAACTGGACTAAATGTTCTTTCCCTGATCTCAAAGGCATAATGATTTCCAACCTATTTAACCTTCTACGCTTAAAATGCAGTATAGCACCCTCCCTTTTAAAGACAGACTATGTCAATGTACCTTTCGGTCCCGAACAATGAGGGATGAGCAACTATTGCTTGGGAAACAATTTTGCCAGGGATTTAGGCCCAACACAACCTTGTCCGACCACTGACGGCCACAGACGGTCCCGCCCTTGTCCCGGGCTTCTCCCGGGCTTCTCCCGGTTTCTCCCGAGCGCTCCCGCGCAGCGGGACTGGTCCAATGTACTTATAGGAACTGTGTGAGGGGGAGAAGCCTGCAGGGAGAGCTGCCCTGGTGTGAACAATGAGGGCGGGCGGGGGCTCCTGGGACTGGAAGTCCTGCGCCTCCGCTCGCTCGCAGCCCCGCAGGCCCAGATGACCGTTAACCCCTGCGGTAATGAAAAGCACACAAACAGTTGCCCACACGATGCGGGACCCGCGGAGCGGGTACCGCGAGTTGCTTGTGAAGGCAGAGGGAAGCCAAGAGAAATCAGCGACTGCCGAGAGGTTGGTGCCGGTGAGATGTGCCACAAGGTATCCCAACGAGGGATCAAGCCTGCTGCCTTTTCAGAGTTCCAAGGGGGGAGGAGCCTGCAGGGAGAGCTGCCCAGGTGTGAACGATGAGGGTGGGCGGGCGCTCCTGGGACTGGAAGTCCTGCGCCTCCGCTCGCTCGCAGCCCCGCAGGCCCAGATGACTGTTAACCCCTCCGGTAATGAAAAGCACACAAACAGCTGCCCGCATGATGCAGGACCCGCGGAGCGGGTACCGCGAGTTGCTGGTGAAGGCAGAGGGGAGCCAAGAGAAACAGCGACTGCCGAGAGGTTGCTGCCGGTGAGACGTGCCACAAGGTATCCCAACGAGGGATCAAGCCTGCTGCCTTTTCAGAGTTCCAAGGGGGGAGGAGCCTGCAGGGAGAGCTGCCCAGGTGTCGAGTAAATATCAACAAGTAATTGATGGTAGAGTAAGTTTATTCGTACAAATGAAGCACTCCCTGCATACAACTCCAGTCTCCAAGATGATAGCGGTAACTGACCCTTATTACAGTTGCAGTATACAGTACATCTACAACAAACTGAACATGGTCGCGAGTGATGCACAATTAAACAATAATACAACTCGAGACAAGATTGAATTAAAACACTAACACGAGTCGGCATGAGTCCATGTGGAGAAATGCGCGAGCGAAGCCTCGCACCAAGCATGTACTCGCGCTGACTCGTGCAATACAACACAACACACCTTCCCCCCTTATAAAAAAAAACAAAAAAAACACTGTAAATTACATTTTTCCTGTCATGAAAGCAACAAAATCAGACAACCACTTTGGTTTCTTAGTGACTCTTTTGGGTAAGGGAACACCATGTTGAACAGTAACATCCTGACTGGTGGTACGGTTACTTGAACAAGAAGGTACAGTAGGAGCAGTATCCTGATTGGTATAACAACTACTTGAGCAGCAAGGTATAGCATCTGTATCACGGGAATCCTCATCCAAAAAAAAAAAATCGGGATGTTCAGGAATAGGTTCTTTACAATAAACATCCTTGTCAGCTTTGAGAATAGCAATTCTACTCAGATTCCAAACTTTATTGTTAGATAATCTCACAGAATTTTTTAAAACCTCCAAAACTTCAAAAGGACCCATAAATGAACTTTCACCTTTCTTGACCTTCCATGGTTTTTTGACCTTTACCATCATACCAACTTCCACTTTGGGATCCTTTTTCGAACCACATTTCTCATCAAAGTACTTTTTGTTAGAGCAATGAGTGCGAATAAGGTTTTCCTTAACTATACTCAGATCCACACCAGAAGAAGTGGATTTCACCAACCACGAGGGATTCACCTTTGTCCTAGGGATTCTCCCTCTCGTGATCTCAAAAGGAGAATACCCAGTCATTGAATTCATGGTTGTCCTGTACATCCACACCTTCTTAAAAATGTCAACTTCCCATTTTTTGTCATCATTACTGGTAAACTGTATAGCTCCTTTCAGAACCCTATTGAACCTCTCTATTACCCCATTTCCACTAGGATTATATAAAGAAGTAGTGGAATGGGCAATCCCAAGCCTTGAAAAATAATCATTGGCCTTCTTTGAAATAAATTGTACACCATTGTCAGATATAATTCTTACTGGTAAACCTTCTTCAATAAAAACTTTATCTAGGAAACATAGAACCAAATCGGTATCTATTTTTTGGACAATTTTAATAATTGGCCATTTAGAGAAAATATCAATGGCTGCGATGACATACTTGGATTCGCAACCAATAGGACCCATGATGTCTATGGCAATGGTTTCCCAAGGATTGTTTGGAATAGTATGTGCACCCATATTGGGTTTTAAAGTAACTAAAGACTTATCAGAGTTGGCACATACCACACAATTTCTGACCAATTGTTCGATAAACATGTCCATCCCTGGCCACCAAAATAAATGCTTAACTTGTTGCTTGGTTCTAACCATGCCACTATGACCTTCATGACCCTGCAGAACTATAATTTTCCTCACACCCACTGGTGGAACAATGCGTTCACCTCTTTTGATGATGTTCTCACAACATGAAAGTTCTGACCTCACTTCCCAGAAGCTTTTCAACTCTGAATTCAAATACTTTTTTTCAGGCCAAGTACCAATGATATAATTGGCAACATTCTTTAAAATTTCATCATCTTCAAATTTCTCTTTCCACAAAGTTTGATCAATGAAAATGGGACCCTCATCATGAATCATGGCAATCTGGAAATTGTCCCACCCATTGTGTAAATCCTCCTGAATTGGTAAAGGCATCCTAGATAAAAAATCAGCAGAAACATTTTCTCTGCCGGGTAAATATTGTATATTATAAATAAAATCCTGCAAACGCATGGACATGCGTGCAATACGGGCTGAAGCTCTCAACATACCTTCTGTAGTGAGCAGCCGTACCAAAGGTTTGTGATCACTCCTTAGTGTACATTCCTTACCCCAGACAAACACTCTGAAATGTTCCAAAGCCCAAATGCACGCTAGTGTCTCCCTTTCTATTGTGGAATACTTTTCCTCAGCAGGGGTAAGGGCCCTTGAAGCATGCGCAATAATAACTTCTTTTCCCTCCTTATTCTTTTGGGTAAACACAGCACCCAGTCCTTTTGCGCTAGCATCGGTAGTAATAATGTTTTCCAGAGAAGGGTCAAAGCAAGAGAGCGCACTTGCTGAGCAGATAGCATTTTTCACATCACAAAACTCCTTTTCACATTCACTTGTCCATTCAAAAACAACTCTATTTTTAATTAACTGCCTGATATTATATGTTCTGCACGAAAAGTCATGCACATATCTAGCGTAGAACTCGACTAACCCTAAAACAGATCTTACATCGTCCTTAGATAGAGGATGAGGAGCCGACTTAATTGCTTCTAAAAGTGAAGGTTTTGGTTTGACCCCTTCCGCACACAGTTCATGACCTAAATAATTTACAGAATGAACACCAAATTTACATTTTTCATGCTTAATGGTAAGGCCATGTACATTAAGTGCATTCAATACTTCCTCCAAAGCAGTAATGTGCTTGTCTTTATCATCATTAAATACCAATATGTCATCCTGAAAACAGATGGCATTTTTACAGTCTTTTAAAATGTCTTGCATAACCCTCTGAAAAATTGCTGCTGCAGACGCCAGGCCAAAAGGCATCCTGTTGAATCTGAAGCACCCAAAAGGTGTAATAAATGCAGTTAGATCCTTGCTCTTCTCATTCAGCTCTATCTGATGGTAAGCAGCAGATAAATCGATGGTTAAAAAAATGTTTGACCCCCCAACCACAGACAACATTTCAGAAATACGAGGAAGAGGGAATTGGTCTACAACAATATTATTGTTAAGATGGCGAAGGTCAATGCATAGTCTCACCTTGCCATTGGCTCGTCTAGCAACCACTATGGGCGAAACCCATTCAGATGATTCTATTCTATCTATTATGCCACCTTCTACCAAAGCATTCAATTCATTTTTAACTTCCTCTCTGACAGCAAAGGGGATATTTCGAGCTTTGTGTATTTTAGGACAAGCATTGTCTTTTAAACGAATTTCATGTTTAAAGTTAGTCAACTTTCCAATGCCTTTTGAAAAAACATTAGGGAATTTTTTTAACATCAATGAAGATATGCCATTTTGTTCATCGATCAACATCACAGGATTGGGACTATTAGGGTCCAGCACAATGTCAAGTTTACCAAAGTCAAACCAACTAAGAACTGAAGGACCCTTCTTTGAAACGTATAATTTAGCAATACACTTTCTATTCTTAAACCTGAAAACTAAGGTTCTGAAACCTAAAATATCTATCCTTCCACCTGAATATCCCTCAGGATTAATATCACTCTCTTCTAAATGACTACCTAGCCTTGGTACAAATAATTTCCTCCAAACTGATTCACACACTATAGAGTAAGGTGAACCAGAATCCGCATACATGTTGATCTTGACACCTCCAATGACCATATCACATAATGGCTTCTTCTTAATAGTATGATCATTTATATTTAAGACTACAGAATCTTTTATGTTCAAAACAAAAGAACAGTTATTAGAATCATCTGTGAAATCTTCTTCATCACTATTTTCACTTAATTCAATACATTTGATTCTTTGGTTGACTTTACCCCTTCTGCAGGCAGAAGTAAAATGTCCCTTTAAGCCACAATTGGAACATTTTTGTTTTAAACCAGGACAAGTTTTGTCATTAGCCAAATGTGATTTGCTATTGCATCTAAAACATTTAAGGTTACTTTTGGAATCTTCAGAATTTCCTTTGGGAGAAAATATTTGTTTTCTTTTAGATGAATCCTTATTTTTACTGTCATGCTTAAGATTAATTTTTGCAACATCATTTTTACTGACTGAGGCATCTTTGCCTTTAACTTGTAATGCACTCCTACAGGAAAGTTCAGCTTTTCTAACAATGCATACTACAAAATCTAAGTTCTCATCACCATTAATCCATAGTCTTTCTTGTATAGTTTCATTACTAGAGTGCATAACTACTTGATCTCTGATAAGATCTTCTTGTAAATTTCCAAATTTACAATCTAGAGCTAAGGTTTTCAGAGACGAAACAAAATTATCTACAGTTTCTTCACTTAACTGTTTTCTTTGAAAAAACTTAAATCTAGAAATTCCTATACACACTTTGGGAGAACAGCACTTATCAAAATCATATACTGCCTTATCAAAAACATTCATGTCACCACTTGCTTGTGATGTAGGGAGTTGATTGAAGGCTTTTAATCCTTCAGGTCCCAAACAGTGTAAGAAAATACCTTTTTTTTCTGGGGCTTTCATTTTGCCATTTGCATCTAATGTCTCAATATAATTTAGAAAGTAAGCTTTCCATTCAATCCAAGGCATACAAGGAGAACTACCAGCTGACCAATAACTTTGTGGAGGAGAAAGAGTATAACCTTGAGCACACATAGTGATGGAAATAAACAAATAAATAAGTTAATTTACACTGAATATCACTAACAAGTAAAAAAAAAAAAATAGTAGTAACAATGAGAAAAAATAAAGTACTTGGATGTTGAAGAAAAAAAATAGTCAAACGATTCCTGGAAAATTAGGACATTTTCCTGTGTTCATTTGAAGATTATGGTAGGTTTTTCTGTACTTCAAATCCCCATCCGCTTTACTGCCTTTCCAATTTTCACTCCGTTTATTCTTTGGAATAGTTTCCCCGTTTTTTCAAACTGAAATGAGACACAGCCGGAGAAAAGAAACGAAGTCACCTCTTTAGTTTCATCAAAAATGAAGAAACCAATGGAAAGCAGCGTCTCAGCGTCTCATAAGAAATGCAGCAATCACTTCCGCTTTAACTTCAGCCAGTGCGTGTAAATGAAAGGATTCACCAGCGCGAACAAGAAACGAAGACGCGCATATCCACACGCAGAGAAAGGATATAAATGAATTCTGCCCTTCGGATGTGAATTCAGCCCTTCAGATGGCTGTTCGTCGCTTGCAGGTACAGGAATCAATAAAAAATATTTAAAATCTTTTCAAAGTTCCGAAAAAAAATGCGTAAATTAGCATAAAATCGGACAGGAAGTGCTTCCCGGAAAGGTTCAATGCTCCGTCCCTCGTCGCCAAATTGTTGAGTAAATATCAACAAGTAATTGATGGTAGAGTAAGTTTATTCGTACAAATGAAGCACTCCCTGCATACAACTCCAGTCTCCAAGATGATAGCGGTAACTGACCCTTATTACAGTTGCAGTATACAGTACATCTACAACAAACTGAACATGGTCGCGAGTGATGCACAATTAAACAATAATACAACTCGAGACAAGATTGAATGAAAACACTAACACGAGTCGGCACAAGTCCATGTGGAGAAATGCGCGAGCGAAGCCTCGCACCAAGCATGTACTTGCGCTGACTCGTGCATACACACAACACCAGGTGTGAACGATGAGGGCAGGCGGGCGCTCCTGGGACTGGAAGTCCTGCGCCTCCGCTCGCTCGCAGCCCCGCAGGCTCAGATGACCGTTAACCCCTCCGGTAATGAAAAGCACACAAACAGCTGCCCACACGACGCAGGACCCGCGGAGCGGGTACCGCGAGTTGCTGGTGAAGGCAGAGGGGAGCCAAGAGAAATCAGCGACTGCCAAGAGGTTGCTGCCGGTGAGACGTGCCACAAGGTATCCTAACGAGGGATCAAGCCTGCTGCCTTTTCAGAGTTCCAAGGGGGGGGGAGCCTGCAGGGAGAGCTGCCCATGTGTGAACGATGAGGGCGGGCGGGCGCTCCTGGGACTGGAAGTCCTGCGCCTCCGCTCGCTCGCAGCCCCGCAGGCCCAGATGACCGTTAACCCCTCCGGTAATGAAAAGCACACAAACAGCTGCCCACACGACGCGGGTCCCGCGAGTTGCTGGTGAAGGCAGAGGGAAGCCAAGAGAAATCAGCGACTGCAGAGAGGTTGCTGCCGGTGAGACCTGCCACAAGGCAGGGCTACTCAAGCAACTGGAGGTTGGCATGAGGTGAGGGGCGAGGGTACAGAGTTTGCCTGATGAGGGCTATACCCAGGTTATAATCAGGGCACTAGACTAGGAGGCATTGGAGTCATATGCAGATTAGAGTGGCAAATGGTGCTCGAAGGTGAGGTCTTGTGGGTGTGCGGGGGAAGTATTTCTAATGAATAAACCTTAGGGAGATTGTGGCATAAAAATAACTCTGAGGTGAGGGATCAGCAGTAGTGGGCGTGATAGCAATGGACTATAATATTTTGGTTAGCGAGTGAGGGAGAATGGTGGGCTGGGCAGAGAACTGCAGTATAGTGACTAGGAATTAAGGGTGGGCGTAGTACGCGTAGTCGCACTACGCGAAGATACACAAAGCCGTTCTCGCACTACGCGAGCTTCGCATAGCTTCACAAGCTTGCGTAGTAGCTTGCTGGTCCCGTTCGCGAGCCATTTTCCTTCCTCTGGAGCGAGTAGTGCGTGTTCGGGGCGCTGTCTGCGTGTTCGGGGGATTATAGCGTGTGACCTTACCCATGTGGTGGGCTATGAGTGCGGCCATCTTGTTTTTTCAATTGTCCCGCCCGCCCGCGCCCCCTACTTCCTCTTCCGGGTCACGAATGACGCGTTCGCGCGGTGCACGTCTTGTTCAGGAACACAACCACTTGTTTACACTGACAAAGTGCGTGTTGGCGTGAAATCTCGCGCGAAAATACCCACGTGGTCGCGATGGGTGCGGCCATCTAGTTTTTCACACTCTATGCTATGGTTCTGGGCCTAGTTTTCTATCCACCTTATATCTCTTCAATCTTTAGCTATTTTCGCAGTTTTTCTTACTTTTTTTACTTCTCATCTATCTCTCTCTCTGTCCCTAAGTTTATATTTTGCATTTTATTTCTACTTTTCCACCTTTTTTAGCTTTTCTACTGTTTTATTTTACTTCTTTATTTAATCTCCTACTTCTCCCCCCTACCTTTTTTTCCTTTTGTACTAACTTTTCTTTTCCACCTCCACCTCCACCCCAGAACCATGGCAAAGGGGAGCAGCAGAACCGGCTCGAAGGGCAAGGTGCCTTCGCCCAAAAGCCGGCTGCCTTGCGGCAGAATGCGACCTGCAGGGATGCAGGCCCGGAATCTTTTCGGGGAGGGGGAGGTGGCTCTCCTGGTTTTTTTCATCCAGCACCACCTCCCCTTGACCTTGGCAGCAGGAGGCAGGCCAGGGTCCGGTTACCTGCCAGAGGAGCGTCACTGCCGGTGGGCGAAGGTGCGTCGGGCAGTCTACCGTCGCTCAGAAATCCGGCGCACCCACCAGCAGCTGGCCCACTGGTGGGCAGACATTCTGGACAGGGAGCAGGACTTGTTGGACCTGATAGGTGTTGAAGTCATGGGGCTTGGTGAGCAGCTACTAATGATAATAATTTAATATATATTATAGTAGTATATGTATTGTGTATAATTCTTGGATGAATAAGTAACACGGATACTGGTGCGCTTAGTTACATTGCAGATCAATTCCGTCTCAAATTCTTCTGCTATTGTATGACACAGGTGCTGCTCACCACTTCTCTTACTGGTTTGTAACTTAGCGCTAGCTTGACTGCTGATTATTGATGTTAGAGTTTTCAGAGAACTGAAGTTAGTTGATGCTATTGCTAGAGTCTAGTCCTTACATTGTCCTTTAGTGAAATAGTGGTGGATGGATAGTATTAGTTCATATTTTTTTAACGGTCTGCATGACGCCTCCTCTGTCACTGAATGCTTAGTTAGTTCTTATTTATTCCACCCCTCCATAGAACCAGTTTGAGTTTGTTTACTGAGTGGTAGGCTTAGCACAGCAATAGCATGGTCAGGTGAGTCAGTAGCAGTTCTTATGCAAGCAACCAACAATTACGTGTATGTACAAATTTATGCATGTGTCCTCCATCTCATCATCTATGCATGTTTGTGGGCAAAAATAAAATTGAAATGCCGACTTACTGAACAATTTGCCCGTCTGGATTCTTGAATAGGTGGTGTAGGTCAGGTGGTACTGGCTTCCTTAGTATATTCTGCAATCAGAATGTTTATGGCACATTTGATTAGTATTCTATAAGTAGACGGTCTGTGGATATTGCAAGCCAGTAGTCATTTATACTTTGAAGACAATTTTATTGGAATTGTTGTTCCCTAAAATGTTTGAGAGGATTTTTGAATGAGGTCTTTGTTTCACAGCACTTAATGTTTCTCTTTCTTTATTATTTCTTACATGATCAGCACCACCCAAGGGCAAGAAGACGGGGTCCGAGTTGGCGGGACAACCACAAGAGGAGCGCTCCTCTACCACGGATCCTGCTGCTGGCCCCAGTAAGTCCTACAGTGCTTATATTATTAACAATTATATTTCCCTAACTTTTTAACGCACCTTATTTTTTCCAACCTATTAATCCTCCTTCCTAATTCAATGTTAGGAAAACCTTCTTTGGTCTTAAATTTGTTTTCCAAATTTTCGGCAACTATCCAATGCCATCCCTGACTTTCAGTTCCTTCAAACTGCCTCTGCCCCAAGACTCTCCGTGCTACTACTATTAGACTGTGTGTCGCTAATCTTGCCCTGTTGGCCACTCTTTAGTTAAGGTATTCTTTTGAATAAAGCTGTGATAGAATAGCTGTAGGCACTGGGTCCACTCCTGTCTTTTGTGTTGTCCTCTGTAATCTCCAGTCTTTGTCAATTCCCACCAACAAAAATGCACAACCAGATGTTTGCCTACTAATTTTTGTTCAGTTAGTATACTTCTACTACTGTTGTGGTAATTATTCTCTGCACATACACATACAGAACTATGCACAAGAAAATAGGATGTTGTTGATGTTGGTGATAGGGAGGTTGGACCTTACACCCTGGTCACAGAACTCAGTCAGAGGAACCCATAATCCAATGACCGTCTAGTCTACCTACCGAAGTGTCTCGGTCATAGTCATTTGTCCCACTCCCGACCCCCACACGAAGATAGTTAGATATACCCAATGATTTTATTACACAACCCAGGCCAGAACAGAAGAAGAAGAAGACCCTTTTGCTCACTCACTCGTTTCAGTTCACAACACCCCAGACACTGAAAATAAATATACCACAGAGTCTACGTGCAAGTTCAAAAACTTTATTTTTTTTAATAACAAGCTTTGTATTGTTGTAACTTGTAAGTATTTCCATGAAAAACATCCTGCTCCACCATGCAAAATGAAGAAGATTAAATACTGTACATTTTTTTGTACATCTAGTGCACGATAGAGAAATGTGTGAATTGTGGGAGACCTCTCACCGTTGAACGTATACTGTTAGTAGTTACACATGCATCTTTCGAAAGCTCTGCAAATCCCTTGTTTCGTAGAAGGCAATTTTCTCTTCTCATCTGCCTATGAGAAAAATGTTGCACGTTAGACAGTGAATACAACTATGCCAGTTTTTAGCAGTCATGGCAAAAAGTGCAACATTATGGATAATCAAAAGGGACTAACAATACTGGTTTGTCAATTGTATGCGACTCCCATGTGGCCTCAAACGTGTCTTTCTTACTGTGCAACAAGCTGCGAGGTAACATGGGCAAAGCAGTAGACACGGATCTAAAATGGTTATATGGCTCAGGCTAACTTTCCAAAGACTAGAGTAGGAGTAGATTAGATGACCCTAGGGACCATCTAATAAATGAAAACTAAACTCTGTCTAATATGACTGCTGTTCATTAGGACGCAATTTGGACTAGTTACACTGTCACAACGATTCATGTTGTACGTAACAGTTTTTTCAATCTTCCTTCCTGGTTAAAAAAGTACAACTAGTAAAATAGGGGGAGGTGTGCAGGCATCTAAAAAGGTGTACTTGCTTTTATAAGTGCACAATCACTACCAACCCCCAGTGCCGACGGGGCCAGCAGCAAAGAGATTGCCATCCAGGAGGGGACAGAGGCTGCGGCACCTGCAGGAGCATCACTGGGGGAGGAAACTTCAGCGGTGGGCGGTGGTAAGTTATATTCATTACTTATTTGCATTACTAGGTGGAAGGGGGACGTTGTTTCCTCACTGGGCTATGAGACTTCTTAAGAAAGTATGAATTTGAAGTTGTACTGGACAATATACAATGGTTGAAGAAGACACCCTTTGTAGCATTACCAGTTTCAGTTGAGTAAACAAGGCCTCTTCCATCAGACTCCAACTCAGCTGTGAGTCAGATCAGATGACCTTGAGGGATGTGTTGAACAAAAAGGGAAAGAAGTGAACTAGGGTGGAAGGAGTAAGGGAGGACTAAGAGATGTAATAATAAGACTAACTACCATAGAAGGATACTTTGGAAGGTTCATTCACATGGCTGATATGAATCGGATGCATGGGTTGTTAAAGGATGGGTAACACTGTAAGGTCAAAGAAAATGCAGGCCTGGTTGGGCAAAATAATATGGGTGCATGGATCCAGTGGATAGCAAGAATCATGAGCGGAGTTTGTGTCAATGAAACCCAAGGCAAGGAAGGAGTGGATGCATGGGTGGTTGCTGGTGAAAGTGAAACCAGCTAAGCCGATAATAAAGAATGATAGACATTTACTTTTAATGGGTGGATGCCCCCTAAATGTATTTGTATTCATCATAGGTGAAGACTGTCACTGGAAGCAGAGTCTTACTTTGAAAAAATAAAAGGAGATACAAAAAAGACTTTTGTTCTTATGTGTACTCAAGGCCACCCAGTACTAGGGCAAGTATAATGCCGGAAAAAACTTCAACAAATGCTACAGGCAGGGGAAGCAGGAGGACAGATTAGATAGATACTAAAATTTGACACCAATTGTATGTACTGCACTGGGTAGTGCTACTATGCCACAATGTACTGTTGAATTAATTATGAAGAGTTTGTTACAAATCTGTTTCTTTTTTTATAGATACTCATACTCCTTCCTCAAAACCATCGCGGAAAGAGTTGGCAGCCAGGGTCCGGCAAAGGAAACTGCAGGCCATTGTGGAGGAGTACCGCAAGCTGGTGGCTGAGGCTGAGGAGGAGGAGGAAGAGGCGGCTGCAGCAGCTGCTGCCTCTTCCAATGCGTCTGGCCCCAGCAAGGCTCCACCTGCAGGAGTACGGCACCGTGGCCAGGCAGCCGCTCACCACCGGCATTTAACATCTGCCACCCCCACACACAATAGATGCAAATGTAGGTACCGTGCATTTCGGCAAAAACTTCTCCTCCGGATGGCCAAGCTGGAGGACCAATTAGAGGAGTGGGTAAAGATCATTGTGGACAAACACCTTAAAGCCCGCCAACTGTAATGGACCCGGACCCTATTGATTTGCCCCTTTTTTAATACTTTTGTTGGTGGGTGGGAATTGGGTGTTGGGGTTATTTTTGTGGGACATTCTTTGGACTTGGACATTGGTTGGGGTTAGGGTGGGGATAGGGGTGGGATAGGTGGATATTTGTATACACGAATAAATGTTATTTATTTTCAACTTACACAGATATGATATGATGTTGTTTTGTGGTGGGGTTACTGTTGTACGTCACAAGGTTTACTCTAGATGCAGGGCAGCGGCCAGTGTTTGATTGAAATACTTTATTAACTGACCACATGCATGTGTAACATGCAAACAGATAGATGCTGTGCCCCTCACTCAAAGTTATAGTTGTCCTATTAGTACTACAAGCCTCTCCTCCATTATACCTCCCAGCAAACTTCTCTTCTTACCTGTGATTGATGATGATTACGTTTGGCACCGCAAGGGCTGCATGGTTTCCCAAGACAACAGAGAATATGCCGTGGTTGTGTGATAGTAGTAGAGTAGACTCCTAGACACTGGCACTAGCATTGGAAAACAAAAACAAAGAGACAGTCATTTCCCTGAGAAAGAATGTGAGAGAAGTAGAAAATTACAGTACGTAATACGGACCAAAAATACAAACAATATTGCAACTGCTAAATGAACTCAAAGAAATCAATGGTGTCGGGGACTAAAAAAGTAGAAGAAGATAACTGTAGTTGCGTTGGAGTCATTAAAACACAATACAAATCGTAAACGTACATGCTCTAAAATTAAATTCAAACAATGCCAGCAATGATTTACATTTATTCGTTGGGTCACTTTGGGAAATTAATTGCCTTGTACACTATTGCATAAAGTGAGCTTGGGTGGGCAAGCAGAAGAAGATCCTCGCCCTGCCTCGTTGACATTTGATTTCATTTGTGTTGGTTTCACCACATCTGTCCCAGCAAGCGTGTGATCAATTGTTGGTGTATATTTAATGTAGTAACATCACACCTCAATATAAAACTACACAGCCCGGGGGAAGAGGGCTATGGTTTGATGAATGGATGGGAACGGGGGTTTGGGGAAAGGTTTGACAAAGAAAAACAGTACGCATGGAGATAACAAAAGCAAAACAATGAAGACGATGATTGCTGATCCACAATTCCCCAATAAATGTGAAGTCAATTAAGAACAACGAAATGGATGCACGATGAGTGTTTAGTATTAACTGGATGGTTAATAAGAAGTGGTAATTACTTAACTACTACTACACAATTCAAAGGAAGTACTTCTCATGTTATGATATGACTTTTGCCTTGGTTGTATGCCCTCTGAGAAACCGTAATACCTGTTGTAGCGGGCTGAAAGGTAGCAAACAAAATTGAGATACTTTAAGTGAACAATCAATTACCAAACACAAGCGTAAAATAAATGAAGAGGAAAAAGGAATCAAAGAAAAATATGAAAATGATACTAAAGTTAATGTATTATCCAGGGCCAAATGTGTAGTTGTATCTCGTCATTAATTTTTTCCTCCCTTCCAAGGACACTGTTGTGACTGATTGATTGATTATATCATTCTTGGGCGCCTCTGGCAGAATGATGATGATGAGGAGGATTGGTAAGGTAAGTGTGAGTTGTTGCTCCACGTATAATAGTAGCGCTGGGTGAAAGGCCGGCCTGTAAGTGTTGATGAAAGAAGAAATGGGGTATTACAAAATAAGTTAACAGAATGAAAACATAAAAATCAATTACGGTGTAGTGCGAAAAAGACAAGACTCGAGAGCGAGAAGATTTTCAGACTGAGGCTGATTGGATACATTGATTAACTCTACTCTTCTAGTTGCACAGCAGTCATCAGAAAGAACAACAAGATAGGAGCCAGTACAGAACAGTTACAGGGCCACACCACAACACCGGGACGTGAGTCTGTGGCCCAAACTCCATTTACCTACATTTTTCAGAGTTTCAGACAAAAGGCATATACATCAACCTAGTATTTCCAAAACAAGTGATTAGTGTAATTGTAAATCAATGCGCCAATGTCAATCAAAGCACTATTCCATTCCACCACTGCACACACATGTAGCCTAGGTCTGCTGTGCTTCTTCTTGATTGGTTGTGTGTTTACCTTGTATTCTACTTCCTGAACATATTCCATCAATCATCTCTGATCAAAGTGACTGACAGCGTGCAAAGATGGTATGGTGGTCATCATCATCATCATCATCCGGTGTGGCACGTGTACGTGTTCTCCAACTGACCAAAAACAGCAACTAAGTATGTAGTGAGTGACTACGATTAAGTCCAGACTGCACCTGCAGTAGTAGGAGTACAATTGGATACATATTATTAAACAAAATGGAAACATTGACTATCACTTCAGACACAAACACTTTGAAACTACTAGTATACTTCTACTTCATGCACATTTGCTTTGAGTCAGCAAGCAGCCAATGCAATGTATGGCATCATTTATTTCATATACCTGTCTTTCTCTTCTTTGTGACTGTCAGATCACAGATGCAGCAGAGCCTTCTGAAAGTGATGACGAGTTTACTTTAATTTTGGAGCCCTGCTCAAGTTCTGACATTGAAGAGTTGTGTATGCCTGCAGACAGAGGTGTAGCCTTAAGACAGTGATGCATTTCAGATTGGAAACAAAACAGAAGATGGCTGTAGTCACGTACGTTTCACTTGTTATGGAGGGACTGTTAGAGGCTACATTATTGCACTATTGTCCATCTCCATCCAAAGTATGGCAAGATGGAAATGTATTTAGGGTGAGTCAGGAAGATGGAGCAGGACTCTGATGAGTTGAGTGCACAGAAAATGCTCAGATGTGCAACTCCAATAGGTAATTAAAAGAGAAAGGATGATGGTGTTACTTTTCAAGTTTGAGTCAGAAGGTCAGATACACACAAATAACTAAGGAAGGGAGAAATAAAGGAAGGGAGAATGTAACAATTTCCAAGCCTAGTTGTCAGGGAAGAGGAGCTCGTCCTTAAACCCTGGTCGTTCTTCTGACAGAAGTAGGTCCTGTAACCCACTACTTATTTCTTCCGACTCGCTCTCCTCTTCCAGCTCTGATTCACGGACTTTGTAGTCTGTTATCATGGTTAACCTCTCCATGCTTTTGGGCGAGAGACTGGTCCTTCTCACAGTCACAATGGCACCAGCAGCACTGAACACACGCTCAGAAGAGACACTTGAAACAGGGCAAGCTAGATACTTTATCGCCAGCCTGCTGAGCACTGGCCATTGGTTTCTTGTCCTATACCAATACACCAATGGGCTTTGCTCCATGAACACCTCTGATGTGTCATCCAGATAGGCCTGGACCATCCGCTCAATGTGTATTGATGCTCTGGTTTGCTCGTCCTCTTTTTGATTTGCGACAGCAACGGACTTCCCCATCCCTTTATGTAGAAACCAAGCAGCTATTTTTTTGCTTGTGTCTGATGAATCAGATCCTGTTGGTGCGGTTGCTGTTATTGTTTGTGTTGGTGACTGCTGGGAAGCAAACGCACTGCTCGCATGCTGAGAAGACGAACTTGACTCTGTAGGATGCTCAGTAGTACTTGACTGTCCTGGGCTGGCACTGGCAGGCCTCTAATTGAGAGACGTTCGCTTTCTAAATCAGTGGCTTCCTTGGCTATTACAGTTTTGTACTTGGAAACATCCTCTTCTGAAAAAGGAATTACTGCATTACTGTTCACAAATAATTTGTACCGTGGATCCAAAATTGTGGCAGTAATGTAATGTTGATGTGACAAAATCTTATTTTGAATCCTTGTATTCTCAGATAAGCGGCTTGCTAAGGACTTCGCAAAATTACATGGTTCATATTTTCCTTCCACACCTTCGTATGTTTCAGACACCTCCTTCAGCTCTTGGTCAAGCATGTACAACAATGGGATTGCTTGGCTCATAGTACAGTCCTCCCTGCTGACTGCACGTATGAAGACCTCAAAAGGAAGTAGCATCTCAGTCATGCATTTAATGAGGTCCCATTGCCACATCTAAACGGTCATGGCTTTAACAGTATGATCCCCTGATCTTCTTGTCATGACATAAGCATTAAGTGGTATGTACTGCTCAAACAGCTGTTCGAGGATGTGATACGTAGAGTTCCAACGTGTTGGTACCTCCTGGATGAGTGCTTTGACTGGCATGTTACACTCACGTTGAATGACCCGTAGCTGCTTCCGGGCTTTAAAAGAATGATTGAAATGCGTGCAGATTCTTCTGCAAATGGTCAGTAAGTTGCTGACTTTGCTTTCACTTTTCAGAAAGTCTTGAACCACAATGTTAATGGAGTGTGCCAAACACGGGACCCTGAAATAGCGGCCATCTTCCATGGCCTTAACTACATTACTGTCATTGTCGGTGGCAACAAAGCCAATATTGAGGCCTCTTGGTTGCAGCCATTCAAAGACCTTGCTGTTGAACTCATCCAAAATGTTTGCAGCAGTATGCGATTGCTCCATAGCAAGCTTGGCTACAGTAGCATGTTTGCGAGTATCATTAAAAATCTCAGTAGTGTCAATGCTAGATATCTTGTCTCTAACACCTGAAAAAGAGATCCAGTGTGCAGTGATGCACATGTAATCTGTGGCTTGGCTACTGCTCCACATGTCTGTTGTCAGGTGGATACTATGCACAGCACTCTTCTGCAAGGCTTTACCAAGCAATTCCAGCACACGTCGTGGTGTAGTGCTGGAACAGCAACTCTGGCAAAATAGTAGCGGCTGGGAACATTCCATTTTGGGCAGAGGGTTGTCACAAATTCCAGGAAACCCATCCCTTCAACAAAAGAAAAAGGGAGAAGGTCCAGAGCTAACATTTTAGCAAGCTTATCATTGTACAAACGTGCTATTGGGTGGTTGCGCTCGTACTTTCCCTCCTACCTAAACATGCTAAGAATGGTACGCTGCTTGGTATTTCTTTCAGATATGCCCGATGCAGTACTTCGTGTCACAGACTTCGCACCCTTACTCCTTGGTGTCTCCGGGTTACTACTCTTACTCTGGTGCCACAGAGATGTTGCTGATCCGGAGGATCTGGGTTCTACCACTGCAGTGCTGGGGAGTGGGACAGGGGTACTTAGTGTACCATTACCAGATAGAATGTCTCCCTCTTCTTCCTGTCCGGTTACCCGTGGACCTTCTACTGCTTCCCCACCAACATTAATGTTTCCTGCTTTTATGATACATAGGTACCATAGTTTGTACCAAGCTTACCACGACTAACAGAGGAATGACGAATTGAGCATATAGCAATGTTGTCCTCATTTGCGCTAACTGTAAAGAAGTCCCACAATGGGGAGCTTAACTTTTGTCTCGTGCTAGAAGTGCCACTTCCAATGCCGGATGAACTGGAGGTTGTGTGGTGAACTTCACTATGTGGCTGCGCAGTAGTACCACTACCTACTTCTGTTGAGGTAGAACTTGTGCTGGATGTAGGACGCTGCCGGCTTAGTGCAAATGTAAAAATGGAAGCTGGAGGTAGTTTGGATGTGGCCTGTGTTGGTCGTATGCGTGCTACTACATCCCTAGTCGCAGCAATTCTTGATAGGGTTAAAATGTTGGTCTCCATGTCCTCAGGGCCAGGAGTAATGCTTGTGATGACAGGGTCTGACTCATCATCACCATCATTATCCGGCTGCTGAACATCGCACTCCATAAGTGGTAGGCTTCCTCGAACCTTCCTTTTCCCTAGCCTGGTCTTCTTGAGATGTCTCTCCCTCTCATGCTCAGATCGTTCTGGCTCCCAATTGAGGTCAAGATCATCAGGAGGTATGCTTGGCGAAGAACTCAATGAACTAACCCTCCTTTTCCTTGGTGGGGATTTGGACAACAATAGATCTCCTGCATGAGGTGCTGCCTCTTCTTGCTCTGCATCAGGCTCAATTTCCTGAACTGCCCCGACTTCGGGAGGAACAACAACTACTATTGCCGGTGGTGGTTCTTGAAGAACTATTGCAGGCGGTGGTTGTGGTAGTTGTTTTTGTTGAACATCTACTACTGCGAGCGGTGGTTGTGGAACTACTATTACAGGTGGTGGTTGTGGTTGTTCTTTTCGTTGAGCATCGACTATTGCGGGCGGTGGTTGTTGAACATCTACTATTGCGGGCGCTGGTTGTTGTTCACCACTTTTCTGCTGTGTTCCCTCTTGCGTGGAATGTGTACTACTTTGAGATTGAGATAAGTTCAGGTCAGGCTCACTATCACTGCTTTCCACCATTAGGCTGGCTACCTCTTCCCCACTCATCTGCTTGGGCTTGGGGTGGTGGCTTGGGCCCACTGATGCGGAGGTGCTTGCCCCAGCTTGGACCCCGGTCACTGCTGCTGCGTACTTTTTTTTCTCCAAAAAAGGTTTTCGGGTCAACACCAGAATTAAGTGTCATTTCCTTCTTCTGTTCTTCCTACTTCTCAGCAACTTTCTTGGTCTTGGAGGACCTGGTACCTGCTTTCTTTGGGCCCATCTTCTTCAGATGTCAGCAGCAGCACTCAGTTGCACAAGTTGCTGAGAATGATGTCTGGTCAGGTTAGTCACTCACACCGCACGTGACGTAGTACAGAAGGACGTCCGTCTGGCAGTAGAACAGGCGATGAATGATGACAGACACCTCCTCTTCAGTCTTTTGTGCACCTACAAGCAAAGAAGGCAGAACAATATCAGTCGAATATGGATTTTTTTAGCTTTAATTACTAATAGAAGTATTAGTACGTCCAGTAAGCGTAAGAATAGCAAAGAATTAAAATGCAAACTTGTTTATCCATAATTTGTGCATCATTTTGGATGGATGCAGCATCAGTGACCTGCAGCAGATAGCAATTGGGATGTGAACAGTAGTAAGCCAACAGGAACAATGGCAAGACACAGGCAAATTTGTCAAAAACAAAACAGCACACTACTACTACCACCACAGCTCCACATGGGCACTCATCACAGGTACATGGGTAAAGGCCGGAACAAAATAAACTCAACCAGGCCTATATCCCTCCCTATATGGCCAGAAAAAGGAGGATGCCTACATCACAGCTTAATGCAAAAAATAAAATCCCCATGGCTACAAGGTTTGAAAGTTACACAACAACACAAACAACAAAGGCATTTGGAGGGTATGTTACTGTTAGCACGCAACTTTTAGCACGAAGTACCGTTACCACGGATCTATTACCACGCAGGATCCATTACCACGGATACCTTTACAACGCATTATTGTACAACGCAGGTACTATTACAAGGCATACCATTACAACGTAAGTTTAGGTAAGTTTATAGGTAAGTTTATCTTTTTTAAATAACATTTATTAGGGGTATTGGGTTTGGGTTTTGGGGTACAGGGGTATTTTCATGTTTTAGGGCTGGGTTTGGGTTTTGGGGTACAAGGGTATTTTTAGGTTTCAGGGCTGGGTTTGGGTTTTGGGGTACAGGGGTATTTTTAGGTTTCAGGGTTGGGTTTGGGTTTGGGGTAAAGGGGTATTTTTAGGTTTCAGGGCTGAGTTTGGGTTTTGGGGTACAGGGGTATTTTTAGGTTTCAGGGCTGGGTTTGGGTTTTGGGGTACAGGGGTATTTTTAGGTTTCAGGGCTGGGTTTGGGTTTTGGGGTACAGGGGTATTTTTAGGTTTCAGGGCTGGGTTTGGGTTTTGGGGTACAGGGGTATTTTTAGGTTTCAGGGCTGGGTTTGGGTTTTGGGGTACAGGGGTATTTTTAGGTTTCAGGACTGGGTTTGGGTTTTGGGGTACAGGGGTATTTTTAGGTTTCAGGGCTGGGTTTGGGTTTTGGGGTACAGGGGTATTTTTAGGTTTCAGGGTTGGGTTTGGGTTTTGGGGTACAGGGGTATTTTTAGGTTTCAGGGCTGGGTTTGGGTTTTGGGGTACAGGGGTATTTTTAGGTTTCAGGGCTGGGTTTGGGTTTTGGGGTACAGGGCTATTTTTAGGTTTCAGGGTTGGGTTTGGGTTTTGGGGTACAGGGGTATTTTTAGGTTTCAGGGCTGGGTTTGGGTTTTGGGGTACAGGGGTATTTTTAGATTTCAGGGCTGGGTTTGGGTTTTGGGGTACAGGGGTATTTTTAATATATATATTTAAAAATAATAAATAAAAATTAATATAATTAATTAAAATATTTAATAATAGAATAATTATTATTTAATTAAAATATTTAAATTATTATTAATTACATTATTTTAAAATATTATATACTTACCTATACTTACGTTGTAATGGTATGCGTTGTAATAGTACCTGCGTTGTAGTGTAATGCGTTGTAAATGTATCCGTGGTAATGGGTTTTGAGTTTAAAAAAATGCGTGGTAATGGTATGCGTGCTAAAAGTATGCGTGGTATCAACATACATCCATTTGGAGTTTTTCCCCAAACAGTTAACTACACCCCAAAGACTACACTTGAAAATTCAATGCATTGCCATCCATGCCCTAAATGATGTTAAATAATTCAACAGACAAAATGGAAACCGCTACATCAAGCATTTCGCTGGCTATCTCCGGGACTCTAGGCCTACTGGCAGAAAAAAAAATTCCAAAACTTTGTAGGCCTGTGGCAAAAAAACTAAACCAGGATGGAAGGTCACACAAAATGGCCGCCCCCAGATGGCCTGGCCAGTGCCACCCCCAAAAACATGAAAAGAAAGAGAAGACAGACAATACATTCCTATGGCAAAAGGACAATGCTTGGCTTGACAAAATGGCCGCCACCAAGCCGCCCACATGGTCAGGCCACCCTCAAACAACAAGGTACATAGAGGACAGAAACAGTAAATGGTCCATGCTCCAAAAACTACAAGCAAATGACAACCTGAGGAGTTTCTTTAAGCAAAATGAACAGCATTTACATTTTTGGGAACGTTTTAGGCAACTCGAGAGATATTGCTGCGAGAATGCAAATTCGGCGTGTTCGGCGGCGCGAACTGAACAAAACGTTGTGATCGCGCGCCCGAGCACGCACATTGAGCGCGCGAAGATGAAAAAAACTGTAAGGTCGCGTTGTAGCACTGTGCAAACTTACCAAAACTATGCGAGCTGAATTCTAGGGTTACCTAGTGCGCAGGAAAAAGCCATATTATTCAACACACACCCAAAACCTGCAATTCAACACCAAAAACACATTTTGCTAATTAATCCAAAGCCATCCATGACCCACATGATGTTACACTTACAACTTAAACACCCCTATAACAGTTGAACAACTTTCATGCACCCATGATGAGGAGGACTCCAGTAGTGAGGCACACCAAGAATGATCACCAGAAGTGCTTCGTAAATTCTTTGAACTTATAACGTTTATTCTCTTTGAGGTTGTTTCATTTGTAGTTTGTTTGTAATTTGCTGATATTTAAAGCATATCAAAAGACAACATCGTTGTACATCCGAACAGTTATATCCTATGCATTTCGGGCATGCACAAATGAAACAACCTCAAAGAGAATAAACGTTATAAGTTCAAAGAATTTACGAAGCACTTCTGGTGATCATTCTTGGTGTGCCTCATTGGGGATGTACCTGCGGTTCCCGCAAACACAACTCTATAGCAGTATCTAGTGGTGTGCAGACGGACAACACCACCCGGTGAGAGCACCCTAAAGCGCAACAACTTTTGCATCAACTTCCCACGTAATCCAGTTGTGCACCTCCCACACCCTTTCTTGAGGACTCCAGTAGTACCCTTGGGCCTACCGACTGGAGTTCTGGACTTTTTGGTTCCGTCCAGAGGTGTCAGGGATAACACCCGAAGACCCCGGAGTTCTACCTGTCTCGGTGCACAAATAAACAGAAACACGGGCTTCTCGATGGTGGCGTCAAAGACCAACGGTTTATTACTGCAGGGACACAGAAGTCACAGAAACTACACACGGGCAGTATCTAGGAGCCTGTTCGATTTGTACAAAGTGGGTTGCTCCTTATATACTAAATTTTAGGCTTCAGGCAAATTCTTTACATGCTAGTACATTTCCAATCAATGCAGGCACTCTAATTGAGGGAGACCACAAGGAGAAACTTCGTTCAAGGATTTATTGGCAGCCTGCAAGCACACGGTGAAACAGCAGCACCTCTCCCAAAAAGTGAACGCCGGACGCGTTTCGGGATCTACTCCCTTCATCTGCGGCGTGTGATGAAAGCAACTGCTAGCACGTAATGTCTGTGCGCACGTTTGAAGTAATGCCTGCCTATCACGGGCATGGCTGGATCACAGTGCATCCTGGATGTTGTAGTGCGCCTTATTACTTCACCCGAGTGGGTGAGCAAACAGATGCAAATGTCAGTTGAAATTCATTCCCCAGTGGGTGGAGGGGGAAGCTTGCTGTCACCCTGTGCCCCGCTTTTTGGATGCCTTCCCGGTAAGCGGGCGTCGTCCTGCACGATCACCGGCTCACTCTCCTTTCCTGTAATTCCAGACACCAGCCGGCACCAGGACAGGATCCAATGTTCTGTGGCGGGCCTCTCCTCGTGACCGTAGCTGGCCGCAAAAATCCAATCAATGCAGGCACTCTAATTGAGGGAGACCACAAGGAGAAACTTCATTCAAGGATTTATTGGCAGCCTGCAAGCACACGGTGAAACAGCAGCACCTCTCCCAAAAAGTGAACGCCGGACGCGTTTCGGGACCTACTCCCTTCATCTGCGGCGTGTGATGAAAGCAACTCCTAGCACGTAATGTCTCTGCGCACGTTTGAAGTAATGCCTGCCTATCACGGGCATGGCTGGATCACAGTGCATCCTGGATGTTGTAGTGCGCCTTATTACTTCACCCGAGTGGGTGAGCAAACAGATGCAAATGTCAGTTGAAATTCATTCCCCAGTGGGTGGAGGGGGAAGCTTGCTGTCACCCTGTGCCCCGCTTTTTGGATGCCTTCCCGGTAAGCGGGCGTCGTCCTGCACGATCACCGGCTCACTCTCCTTTCCTGTAATTCCAGACACCAGCCGGTCCAAGGACAGGATCCAATGTTCTGTGGCGGGCCTCTCCTCGCGACCGTAGCTGGCCGCTAAAATCCAATCAATGCAGGCACTCTAATTGAGGGAGACCACAAGGAGAAACTTCGTTCAAGGATTTATTGGCAGCCTGCAAGCACACGGTGAAACAGCAGCACCTCTCCCAAAAAGTGAACGCCGGACGCGTTTCGGGACCTACTCCCTTCATCTGCGGCGTGTGATGAAAGCAACTGCTAGCATGCAATGTCTCTGCGCACGTTTGAAGTAATGCCTGCCTATCACGGGCATGGCTGGATCACAGTGCATCCTGGATGTTGTAGTGCGCCTTATTACTTCACCCGAGTGGGTGAGCAAACAGATGCAAATGTCAGTTGAAATTCATTCCCCAGTGGGTGGAGGGGGAAGCTTGCTGTCACCCTGTGCCCCGCTTTTTGGATGCCTTCCCGGTAAGCGGGTGTCGTCCTGCATGATCACCGGCTCATTCTCCTTTCCTGTAATTCCAGACACCAGCCGGCACCAGGACAGGATCCAATGTTCTGTGGCGGGCCTCTCCTCGCGACCGTAGCTGGCCGCAAAAATCCAATCAATGCAGGCACTCTAATTGAGGGAGACCACAAGGAGAAACTTCGTTCAAGGATTTATTGGCAGCCTGCAAGCACACGGTGAAACAGCAGCACCTCTCCCAAAAAGTGAACGCCGGACGCGTTTCGGGACCTACTCGCTTCATCTGCGGCGTGTGATGAAAGCAACTGCTAGCACGTAATGTCTGTGCGCACGTTTGAAGTAATGCCTGCCTATCACGGGCATGGCTGGATCACAGTGCATCCTGGATGTTGTAGTGCGCCTTATTACTTCACCCGAGTGGGTGAGCAAACAGATGCAAATGTCAGTTGAAATTCATTCCCCAGTGGGTGGAGGGGGAAGCTTGCTGTCACCCTGTGCCCCGCTTTTTGGATGCCTTCCCGGTAAGCGGGCGTCGTCCTGCACGATCACCGGCTCACTCTCCTTTCCTGTAATTCCAGACACCAGCCGGCACCAGGACAGGATCCAATGTTCTGTGGCGGGCCTCTCCTCGCGACCGTAGCTGGCCGCAAAAATCCAATCAATGCAGGCACTCTATTTGAGGGAGACCACAAGGAGAAACTTCGTTCAAGGATTTATTGGCAGCCTGCAAGCACACGGTGAAACAGCAGCACCTCTCCCAAAAAGTGAACGCCGGACGCGTTTCGGGACCTACTCCCTTCATCTGCGGCGTGTGATGAAAGCAACTGCTAGCACGTAATGTCTCTGCGCACGTTTGAAGTAATGCCTGCCTATCACGGGCATGGCTGGATCACAGTGCATCCTGGATGTTGTAGTGCGCCTTATTACTTCACCCGAGTGGGTGAGCAAACAGATGCAAATGTCAGTTGAAATTCATTCCCCAGTGGGTGGAGGGGGAAGCTTGCTGTCACCCTGTGCCCCGCTTTTTGGATGCCTTCCCGGTAAGCGGGCGTCGTCCTGCACGATCACCGGCTCACTCTCCTTTCCTGTAATTCCAGACACCAGCCGGCACCAGGACAGGATCCAATGTTCTGTGGCGGGCGTCTCCTCGCGACCGTAGCTGGCCGCAAAAATCCAATCAATGCAGGCACTCTAATTGAGGGAGACCACAAGGAGAAACTTCGTTCAAGGATTTATTGGCAGCCTGCAAGCACACGGTGAAACAGCAGCACCTCTCACAAAAAGTGAACGCCGGACGCGTTTCGGGACCTACTCCCTTCATCTGCGGCGTGTGATGAAAGCAACTGCTAGCACGTAATGTCTCTGCGCACGTTTGAAGTAATGCCTGCCTATCACGGGCATGGCTGGATCACAGTGCATCCTGGATGTTGTAGTGCGCCTTATTACTTCACCCGAGTGGGTGAGCAAACAGATGCAAATGTCAGTTGAAATTCATTCCCCAGTGGGTGGAGGGGGAAGCTTGCTGTCACCCTGTGCCCCGCTTTTTGGATGCCTTCCCGGTAAGCGGGCGTCGTCCTGCACGATCACCGGCTCACTCTCCTTTCCTGTAATTCCAGACACCTGCCGGCACCAGGACAGGATCCAATGTTCTGTGGCGGGCCTCTCCTCGCGACCGTAGCTGGCCGCAAAAATCCAATCAATGCAGGCACTCTAATTGAGGGAGACCACAGGGAGAAACTTCGTTCAAGGATTTATTGGCAGCCTGCAAGCACCTCTCCCAAAAAGTGAACGCCGGACGCGTTTCGGGACCTACTCCCTTCATCTGCGGCGTGTGATGAAAGCAACTGCCGTACTAAGGACTGCACCTCGGGTCCAAGACAGGGCGACGGTCAAGGCAACGGACCACTGCAGCCGTCCGAATGGGAACCCTCGTGGAAGAGAACGTCGGGCCACTTTTGCGATATGCCGGGATCGATGAATTGGGGCGCCTCCCTCTGAAATCTTCACACGAAGCTTCTCGAACTCTTCAGGCTTTTGGACCGGTACCGAATGACGTCGCCCTACGTTGGGCGCCAATTGGAGTTCTGGACTTTTTGGTTCCGTCCAGAGGTATCAGGGATAACACCCGAAGACCCCGGAGTTCTACCTGTCTCGGTGCACAAATAAACAGAAACACGGGCTTCTCGATGGTGGCGTCAAAGACCAACGGTTTATTACTGCAGGGACACAGAAGTCACAGAAACTACACACGGGCAGTATCTAGGAGCCTGTTCGATTTGTACAAAGTGGGTTGCTCCTTATATACTAAATTTTAGGCCTCAGGCAAATTCTTTACATGCTAGTACATTTCTAAACCTTTGTGTCCTAAACAATAAATATTTGGCGTTGCACAGGAGTTGTCAACAATATCTGATGTCAAAACATTACGAACGAGGGGTTCCCACTATTCCATCATAATCCCATGTCAACTTTTCATTCAAGAGCCGGACCGCCTCATTGCAAATTTCGTTACCTCCCCCTAATAAAGGCCCAGAAGGAAAGGAGCAGAGCCAGGTGTAGAAGATAGAAAAGCAGGATAAGAGATGTTTGTGGGTCGTAAATGGGCAAGGCTACCAGCTTCGGCCGCCTAATCATGATCAGGCCAACGAACACGAGAACCAGTATAGCAGGACTGGCCTCAGGCAGAGGAGGCAGCTTCTGTCGAGTCATGCGGCCATGGCGTGTTCTGTCCTAAGGTGCACGTGTCACTAGCAAGGTGAATCTCCGGCTAAAGCTTACGTGTCCTTAAGTGAAAGAGGTCACTGCGTGTCCATTGACTATGTGAGGGCAAGAAAACAAAATGGCTGCCGTAATCTAAGATGGATGCCATGGGTAGATCAGAAATGTGTTCATAACAGGAGTGCTCTTGCTCGTAGCATAGCGAAAACACCAGGATATGCTAAATGGATCATTTGCGGTTCACTGATACCAAAATTATGTATTTACGACAATGTTGAAAACACGGGCTCAAATCGTCACGGAACCTCAGACCCTCCTTTTGCCCTTACATAGGCAATTACTCAGTCTATGTCCGAGTCTATCTCTATGCTCATCAGGTCAGTGACATGTTGTTGCATCATCATCCTTTCTCGCACCTTTTCTCCAAACGCAGGTGGTTTTCTGAAACAGGTTGCAGCACAGAGACTACACAAAGCGGGACCACATTGGATAATAAGGCAGCACGAGAACAGGAATACTAGGATGATACCAATGACCATTAGAACCTTCCATCCCCACGCTGATAGCAGAGTCCCAAACCACTCCATGAAGGACCTGTTTCTCTTGTCTACGTGAATAGAGTCGGAAATCTTGTGTAGCTTAGAGATTGCTTCGTAGACAGTCGGAGCATTATTGGGAATAAAAACACAGCAGCTCGATTGGATCATTCTCCATATCCCACCTCGATCTGCAAGTATTACGTCTAGAACCATACAGTTCTGCAACGTCATGAGACGATCCGCCTGAAGCTCAGCTGTTAAGTTACTAAGGGCACCAGCAGTTTCTGTAATAGTAGATTCAACTACCCGTGTTAGTTGACGTAGATTTCTACTATTGGCCATAGGCCCCCAGAACGGAAGGAAACCTTTGAAGAAGTCTCCAGCTTCCTGACCAGCGGTATCTTCCTTGCTGAAAACACCTCTTGCTACTCTGGTCTTGTGGTAATCCGAAGAAGCAGTGTACGTTGGAGGCAACAGTCGAGCAATATAACATGAACCTGAAAAGTCAGCAGGCAACCATGTATACGCTCTGTCTTGACAGATGAAGTAGGTGCCCCTAGCAGTAAGAAAGGCAGGGGAAGAGTTAGACGGAAACACGTAAGTCTCAACGCACTCACTCTTCCCTAGCTGAGCTCTCGGGTTTCTCCCATTTCCTTGCAAACAGACTTGACCTCGGTGAGGCATGACCCAGACTGGAGCCAACATCTTACAAATCCCTTTAGAACTGATATGCGCTGCTCCATGCGCCATCGTTACTACTGCAAGTACATACGCATCAGGCAACATCCAACGCTGTTGTTATGACAAATCAATCCAACACCCACTCGAGTCCAATTTACCCGTATTCTCTTTCCATGCAAGCTTTTCCTCCTCAGTCGCCTCTTTCTGAATTTCTTTCACACTTTCCACTGTATCCTCACACATTCCAGACTCAGAAATCCATCTTGCAGACGTTGCAACATACATTCTACTCATCATATTCCTAGCTGTCTGTTTAGCGGTCTCATCAGCAAAAGCATTTCCACGACCAACATCATCCGTGATTGCTTTATGAGCACTGCACTTCACAATCGCAACTTCAGTCGGCAAGGTTAAAGATTCCAACAAGTCGTTAACTAGCTGACCATGTTGAATCTTAGTCCCATGGGAGGTAATGAAACCTCTTTCTTTCCACAAACGGCCAAAACTATGGGCCACGCCGAACGCGTACTGACTATCTGTAAACACATTCACTCTCTTTCCCTTAGCTAAAACACACGCTCTCGTTAGTGCAATCAATTCTGCAGCTTGGGCAGAATTCTGACTCACTCTCGCAGTCTCCACAATCGTACTCAAAGTCGTTACTGCGTAAGCAGCAGTCACATCACCATTCTCCAATTTAAAGCAAGACCCATCAACATACAACGTGCCATTTGGATCTGACAACGGAGTGTCTTTAAGATCAATTCGTCCTTTTGTCTCTTCCTCGGTTCTGAAACAACAGTCATGTGGTTCCGAATCACTCGACTCCTGATTAGTCGGCAACAATGTTGCTGGATTCAATACATTGCATCTTTTGATCTGAATATGACTCGCTAGCAGTGTCAGCTCGTAGCCTGATAATCTAGCACTGGTAAGGTGCTGTGTCTTGGTTCGGTTCATGAGTGTGTCCACAGCATGAGGAACCATAACCACTAGCATGTTGTTCATGACCAAACCAGCAGATTGTCGAATGGAGGCTGCAGCTGCTGCTGTAGCTCTCAAACAACTAGGCAACGCTCTAGCTACCGGATCTAATGTTGATGAAAAATACGCACAATGGCGTTGTTTATCACCAAATCTCTGTGTCAGAACACTCAACGCGCAACCTTCTCTCTCGTGAACATAGAGCGTGAATGGCTTACTGTAGTCAGGTGTACCCAACACAGGAGCTGAACACAATGCATTTCGTAACTAAGAAAAACTCTGCTGACATTCGGCAGACCATGGCATCGGGCTCGGAACACCTTTCCCAGTCAAAGCTACCAATGGTTTTGCCAAAAGAGAAAAATTTGGGATCCACTGCCTACAGTATGAGGTAATACCTAAAAAGGCACGTACTTCTCTCTGTGTGCTAGAAACATTCATCTGCGTAATTGCTTTTATTCTCTCTGGGGTCAACTTTCTTCCCTCCTTTGACAAGAGATGACCTAGGTAGGTCACTTCTTGGCAACAGTATTGCATTTTCGAAGGTGACACCTTGTGATTCAGACTAGACAAATGATGCAATAAGGAAATTGTAGCTGCTTTGCAAGTTTCCTTGTCATCGGCAGCCACTAGAAGATCATCTACATATTGCACTAAAGCAGAACCAGGAGGAAGTACAAAGGAATCTACTGACTTTTTAATGCCTGGCTGTAAATGGATGGACTCTCACAATAGCCTTGTGGAGCACGTTTAAACCTGAAGCTTCGACCTCCTAGAGAGAAGCCGAAAATATCTCTGCTTTCTTCGGCTATCGGAATGCTGAAAAAGGCATTCTTCAAGTCGATAACTGAAAACCATGTGGCTGTAGCAGGAATCAACGTTAACAATGCAGTTATGTCTGGAACCACAGGAAACTGTGGAATCACAATTTTGTTAACCTCTCTAAGATCAATTACAAACCTATAGACTGGAGGCTTTTAAGGATCAGTACGTTTCAGAATTGGCAATACAGGACTATTACAGACATTTCCTCTAGTCTCTTCTACTACGCCTTTCTCGATCAAATCTTGTACAATCAATAAAAGCGCACGTTCACCTTCACTAGAGATCTTGTATTGTGGGATTCGTGGAAATTTGACATTCGCTTTCAGAGTGACTACATATGGTGGAATTTCTAAAAGACCTACATCGTTAGGACCAGTCGCCCAAAGAGTATCAGGGAGAGAACGCAGCTCTGGTGGGAGCGCATCCATCGACAAGTACATCGGAGAGATGATTCTTTTACCCAGTGTAAGCTGTACTCCTGCCGGAGAACAGTACAATGTCGCGTACAGGCGTTTTAACAAGTCTAAACCAAGCAGATTTTCATTACAACCAGTCGTCAAAATCAAGGGTGCTTTCAATTGACGGGGTCCAACAGAAATAGACAAAGGACCAGATACTGGGTTGTAAACAGGGGCGCCTGAAAAACGTACAGAAACATTTGTTAAGCCAGACAAAGGTGCGCCAGGGAGTTTTGCATGTATGATAGAACCTTTTGCTGCACCAGTATCCAACAGAAACGGTTCGACTACACCTGATGTTGCTACTGCGACATAAGGCCCACTCTGATCTACTGGAACTGATACTACTCCCTCTCTTTGTCCATGGCTGTCCTAGTAATCACTTTGCTGAAATTCCTCATTAGCTTCACAATAGTCCTCAACATGATACTGTTGAGATCTATTTTGCTGGGCAGACTGTCCATTTCGCTGATCAAAATGATTAGAAGGGCGATCATTCGTTTGTGGAGGCATAGTACCTCGTCCTCGACCTCTAGAATTTTGCATAGAACCACCACGACCTCTTTGAGCTGCTGCAGCATTATTTTGCGCTAAGACTGGACACTCATTTTTATAATGACCTTCCTTCTTGCAGTAAGCACACTGATTCCATTGGTATTGCGGTCTCTGAGAACCATAATCTGTCCTTTGATATGACCCTTGCTGTGTATTAGTCTGATTCGTGCGAGGCGGATATGCTTGTTGCAAGAGAACTTTTGTTTTTAAATCTTTCGTTTTCTTATCTGACTTTTCCTTCTTCTCTCTATCCCTATTTTCATAGTACTGGGCAGTTGCAAGTATTTGCGCAGTCGTAGAGACAGCCCACGCACTCTCAGAATCTTTCAATTTATTACTAAGCTCTGGTAACAGATTGTGCACAAATGTATCAACATATAGTCTCTGTCCTCCTTCCGTGCTCATATCCTGACCACTATGATCTACGAAAGTCTCTTCAAACCTTGTGAAAAAGTCGGAGACACTTTCGTCCTTCTTCTGCCTGCATGCGGACAACTTGTCCCAGTTTACGCGCAATGCTGGCATCAGAGTCTTCATTAAATCGATTATTCTACCCGGTAAATCAGCAATTAGAGGTTCGGGTTTGGAACCACCTATTTGTTGACCATCCGCTGCAATTATAGCTGCCCAATCACCACCTAGAGCAACTGGATGATTCTCTTTACGAATTTTAGCCCAAATCGGTTGCGGAACTACATTACCAAATAACATGTCAATGTCCGCTAAATTCATCACACAAGCTTCAACTGTCTGCGCTAACTCTTTGTAATATCCGGCTGGATTCTTACGCGGATCTGGCAAGGCCTGTTTCACTGCTAACACTTCGGCTCGCTTCCACGGAATGTGTATCCACACTCTCTGGAATTGCGCCGGGGCGGCAGCAATACCATTCGGTATGTCAGCTTGCACAGCTTCGCGCCAAATTGGAGGAACCTCCCTCATTGGATACTGGCGATTCTGCTTCGTACTACGTTTCTCTAACTCCCTCGGCGAACGAAGGGATGGATCATTCCTATAACTTAAAATCAGTTCCATCGCTTCCTTTATATTTTGACCAACTATCATACCTGCAGCAAATTCTTTCTGGATATGAATTAATTCGCAGTAGCGGTCGGCAGTAGGTGTTTCTATAGGGCGGTGACGTGGGCAGGAGGAGGGGCAGGGTGGGGGGAAATAATGTATGGATTATGGAGTTTTACAGGTAAGTAAACATTTAAATACATAAAACGAATTTCGTTGCGCGCACTGCATCACATTTGGTGATGCAGTGTGCGCAAAGAAATTCGTTTTATGTATTTAAATGTTTACTTACCTGTAAAACTCCGTAATACATACATTATTTCCCCCCACCCTGCCCCTCCTCCTGCCCACGTCACCGCCCTATAGAAACACCTACTGCCGACCGCTACTGTTAATTCGTCTAAATTTGATTCAGAGTCATCCTCTTCCAATTCCTCACGCAAAAGGGAGCACATTTCATCAAACACATATCGCTGTGTCGGTTCATTCCATTGCATAAATGTATCTAATACATCTCTAGTACTATATCTTCCACTTTTTGAAATCCATCTAAGAGCTGTGGAATCTAATATTCCCCGTTCTTCAGTACTGGGAAGCTGACTACGTCTCTGCACAGAGTCAGAGGCAGGAGTCTTAATTAAAGTTTTATAGAAGGGAGATAGAATATTAGAAACAGAATCAGTAATTCTCCGATGAACAGAAAGCGGAGTCATAATGCTAGCAGAAGCAGTAAGTAAAGTAGCAGTTGGAACAGATAAAACAGGAACAGTAGGAGTAGCAGGCAAAGTAGTTTGTGAAACAACAGGTGTAAGCGGTACAGGCATAGGCAAAGAAGCTGGCAACCCAGGAAGATGGGGTGTCGGAGGAACATTAACATTGACCACAGGAGGTACAAGAGGTTGATTCAGAGGAGCAGGAGCAGGAATACCAGGCTGTCCAGCAACCGGTAATTGAACATTCGGTAAGGGTGGAGCCGTAGCACCCTGTGCATACGGTGGGGGTGACCTTAACAAGTAAGACAACAGAGGATCGTTTTCGGGGTCCTCTACTATCTTAGATGTACTCGATGGCAAGGCAGGATAGCACTTGTCTATCGCTAAATTACGCTCTCTATTAGCCACCTCCATCGCCTTCTCAGACTCGTTGAGTTGCAGCTGCTTAGCAGACTGTTCTAAAGTCAACTCTTGCTCTTTCTGTTCTTTCTTCAATTTTTTAATTTCTCTCTGTTTAGATTCTTTTTGCCAATACCGGAAAGAATTAAACATTGCCGGCTGGGCTTTCTTCTTAAACAATCTCATTTCCAAATTATCTAGAACTTCAGGTTCAAAACTACCATGCAGTGGCCAACTAAGGACACCGTCTTTTTCTGTATATCGGATCCACACCTCATTATAAGATATAGGACCCACTCCAAACTTACAATACAGATCATAAAGAGGAGTTCCAATCGGAGGAACCAAACATGAGTCCTCCAACCGGGAATCACTGTTGCAACCAAAACACGACAACATACAATTTTTCCGACTTACCATTTTATAATCCGGAACACAGAACAAACAAAAACACGAACAAATGGTGCGCACTCGAACCAAGAACTTAGGCCTACCAAAGCGAACAAATGTATCGATACCCAAACTAAACCAAATAATTATCGTAACTAGAGCGACCAGCGATAATCTTACGAAACCAAACCAAACCAAGAACTAAAAAGGATTATCCAAACAGGAGCAACCCTTACGAAGTAACCAACTAGCAACCACTTAATACTTAACTGAGGCACTGAAGACGTCACCAAGGAGAAACCCGTCACGTCTCGCCGTACTAAGGACTGCACCTCGGGTCCAAGACAGGGCGACGGTCAAGGCAACGGACCACTGCAGCCGTCCGAACGGGAACCCTCGTGGAAGAGAACGTCGGGCCACTTTTGCGATATGCCGGGATCGATGAAGTGGGGCGCCTCCCTCAGAAATCTTCACACGAAGCTTCTCGAACTCTTCAGGCTTTTGGACCGGTACCGAATGACGTCGCCCTACGTTGGGCGCCAATTGGAGTTCTGGACTTTTTGGTTCCGTCCAGAGGTGTCAGGGATAACACCCGAAGACCCCGGAGCTCTACCTGTCTCGGTGCACAAATAAACAGAAACACGGGCTTCTCGATGGTGGCGTCAATGACCAATGGTTTATTACTGCAGGGACACAGAAGTCACAGAAACTACACACGGGCAGTATCTAGGAGCCTGTTCGATTTGTACAAAGTGGGTTGCTCCTTATATACTAAATTTTAGGCTTCAGGCAAATTCTTTACATGCTAGTACATTTCTAAACCTTTGTGTCCTAAACAATAAATATTTGGCGTTGCACAGGAGTTGTCAACAATATCTGATGTCAAAACATTACGAACGAGGGGTTCCCACTATTCCATCATAATCCCATGTCAACTTTTCATTCAAGAGCCGGACCGCCTCATTGTAAATTTTGTTACCTCCCCCTAATAAAGGCCCAGAAGGAAAGGAGCAGAGCCAGGTGTAGAAGATAGAAAAGCAGGATAAGAGATGTTTGTGGGTCGTAAATGGGCAAGGCTACCAGCTTCGGCCGCCTAATCATGATCAGGCCAACGAACATGAGAACCAGTATAGCAGGACTGGCCTCAGGCAGAGGAGGCAGCTTCTGTCGAGTCATGCGGCCATGGCGTGTTCTGTCCTAAGGTGCACGTGTCACTAGCAAGGTGAAACTCCGGCTAAAGCTTACGTGTCCTTAAGTGAAAGAGGTCACTGCGTGTCCATTGACTATGTGAGGGCAAGAAAACAAAATGGCTGCCGTAATCTAAGATGGATGCCATGGGTAGATCAGAAATGTGTTCATAACAGGAGTGCTCTTGCTCGAAGCATAGCGAAAACACCAGGATATGCTAAATGGATCATTTGCGGTTCACTGATACCAAAATTATGTATTTACGACAATGTTGAAAACACGGGTTCAAATCGTCACGGAACCTCACTACTGGCACAGTAGGCCACAAGCTTGGAGGCCTATGGCAAAAACACAGAGGCTGCTACTAGTACCAGGAATTAAAATGGCCGCCCCCACATGGCCTGGCCACCCCTAAAAACATAAAAAGAAAGAGAAGACAGACAATACATTCCTATGGCAAAAGGACAATGCTTGGCTTGACAAAATGGCCGCCACCAAGCCGCCCACATGGTCAGGCCACCCTCAAACAACAAGGTACATAGAGGACCGAAACAGTAAGTGGTCCATGCTCCAAAAACTACAAGCAAATGACAACCTGAGGAGTTTCTTTTAGCAAAATGAACAGCATCTACATTTTCGGGAACGTTTTAGGCAACTCGAGAGATATTGCTCGCGAGAATGCAAATTCGGCGTGTTCGGCGGTGCGAACTGTACAAAACGTTGTGATCGCGTGCCCGAGCACGCACATTGAGCGCGCAAAGATGACAAAAACTGTAAGGTCGCGTTGTAGCACTGTGCAAACATACCAAAACAGTACAGGCCTCCCCCAATAATAATTTTAAAGAAAGATTGAGAAGCACAGAAAACTGTAGTTAAAAAAAAAACAAAAAAACATTTACAGTAAGCCAATTCTCAAACTTACTTGTGAAAGAAAAGTTCAAATCCAAAATTCCTCAACAAATCCAATGGAATGCTATGATGCAACAGACAAACACAACGAGTGATCCTTCCAGCTCCAATTCCAAATGAAAGTGAACACCACATGGACAAAGCACTGGGAGGAGCCTGGTGGACAGGAACAGGAAGTTGGAGACTCAGGGGCACTTCCTTTCTCTTGAAGAAAAGAGTGGAAACAAAAAGAGGACTCCTAGCCCAAAAAAATACAGCCAAATCACAATCTGAGGGGTTAAATGAAAATTTTTGAGAAAATTTTAACATGCTCGAGAGATATTCTGTGCCAGATTGCAGTTTCGGCGTGTTCGGAAACGCGATCTTACCTACATAGCGCTGTAAGGAAGATCGCGCGTCATAATGACGTGTTTGCGCATCCGAATGACGTTATCGCGTTCTCACAGTCGGATTGGATTGTGCGGCCGGATTCCAAACATCGTAGTGAACGCGACCGGGAGTGAAAAGCGAGAAAGCGAACGCCGAACCACGGTAAGTCATTACCGTGCACGCGAGAATGCTATTGAGCGCGCGAGGAAGAAAAACTACTACGCTACGCTGTAGATTGCGAAGTAGTCGACAGCTTTGCGCTCTCCACGAAGTGCGAAGTTGCCCAAAATTCGCAAACTCCACGAACGGAGTGTAGAACTCCGCCTAGCTTACTAGGAATGAGGAGGTATGACACATGCGACGGACAAAGATTTAAAGAGGATCATAGGTATGGGGCATTATTGTGTAAGTTTAAATGTTTGGAAGTGCGGAAGTTCATAGAAGAATGAACTGCTACAAGATGGCCACCATTAGTTGTGCTGAGGCAAAGGTTCCTACTTCCCTGCCAATATAGCTATTAAATCCTTCTTTATTGTCTACCGACCCAATTAGGGCGGGTCCTTTTTGTTTGTTTTGACTGATCGAAGAGTGAAAAGTACTTCAACCCTGATAATGAAGCCAGGAGCATAATAAATAAGTCCTTCTTTAGTTTTTATATTGCAGAAAGGGAAGATTACTTTTTATTGTTGTGAGAAAGTGAGGAGCTGGCCACCATTTTGTTGCTGAGGATAATGTGGACAAATTGCAAGAAACAGAAGTTGCCAAAATGTAGACTAATTATATGGGGCTGTGGTTGCCATGAAGTGGATTAATTACATGAGGGTGCGATATAGCAATGATGTCACAGCTCACAATGAGCGCATGTGTTCTCTGGCCTTATCATTAGCAGTGGAGCAATGAGGCCACAGGTGTAAGAGTATGTGCAGCTGATAGCAAGAAGCTCCTCTTCCTGACTTCTCTGAAGTCGAGGGACATGTGGTGAGAGGGATGCGGAGCCCTGATCCGTTATATTGGCACTTTCAAGCAATAATCCCGGGTCAGTGTGGCTCAGTGACCCTCGTTCCAGAGCGCGTCTTGATCTCGAAGGTGACGGCTAAATGCAATGGGCTGGGAGGCTGCCGCTGGGAACAGGAGTAGTGAGCTCACCATAGGCAGTGGCATCAGTCACGGGTGGTAATGCGACAGAAGAATAGGATCACCCTAGGTCTCATTCGGTGGGGATTGGGTTGTGTTGGTCCGTATGGATTTCTTTGCTGTCATACGGCTGTGGAGCAAGTTGTGCCAGTGGGCCAGTGCTCTCAAGCAGCATCATCTCACCAGTTGTGGCAGTCTTCGGGGCAGTGCCGGATGGGAATCAACAGTCATGGCAGTCTGTGGAGCAGGCTGTATGGTGGACCAGCGCTTTCAGCACCCTGAGTGAGATTTCTCCTGGCGGACTTTCGATTCCTTCGTTTTCCTTTGTTTTTGTTAACATCAAGTGTTCAATTCTCTTGCACTTCATGTTCCTGGAGAGGAGGGCGCACAATTGCTAAGATTTTGGGAGGATTTACACCAATGGCGAACCCTAGCCCTAGGAGGCTCTATGCAGAGCCCCCTCTAGGTTGTCTAGCCAAGTTAAATATACCTCATGAGCCTAAAGTCTTGCTTGTAACCAATAACACAGGCAACTGTAGTGAAATGTGCTCTAAGGTGTGCCTGACACCAATAATGCAGGCAGCAAAGGCAAAGTTTTTATTCACTAAAGTGTACCTGATACTGGCAAAAGTCAGCTAATGAGGGTATGCTGAATCCCAAATTAAAATGGCCACGTTTATTTGGCCAGAGGTGTGCCCACAGTTAAGATTGTGATCAAGTCAATGTACATGCATCATATATTTGATAGAAACAAGGACAATCCACAGACATTCATCAGCAATAATATCAACTGCCCCTCAAGAACTACACCAGAAACTGCATCAGGATCAGTGCCAGCCTCAGCTCTGACCTCAACATCGGCACCAAACATCCCCCCCGTCTGAGGATGTCAGAGGAGTTACTCAGGAAAGGACTCGTCCCTCATTGTGTTGTCCATCACCACTGCAACAAACACAGTAGTGCACAGCCACAGCCAGGAAACTGGCAATAAAAAAGGAGCTGGTGGTGACAGTACTCGTTACCACTGAAAAGGATGATGACACCAAGGATAGGTGGAGTCTTTTATTCAGCAGTCGAAAACAACGCCCCCAGGCATCAACTGCCATTACTCTGAATTCTCCCCAACCCACATTCTACTGTCCCCGCATTCCAAACATCCACGTGACCCAACACTAGCACAGACATAAACGAGCTTGTCATTTTGCCATTGGCTGCCAGTCTCCTGCCTTTGAGAAAGAAGGAAAGAATGAAGGCAAGAAGGCAAAAAAGTAAAGGAAAGAATGGGAAAGAAAAGAAAGGTAAAGAATGAAAAAAGACACAAACAAAGATGGAAGGAAAGCAGGAAAGAAGAATAGAATGTAGCAAAGTAGGAAATAGACAGTGAAAGAAAAAAGAAGAAAGCATGAAAGTAGAAAAAAGGAATGAAGGAAAGAAAAAATTAAGAACTACAGTACAAAATAAGGAAAATAGCAAGAAAGGAAAGTAGGAAGGAAAGAAAAACTGAAAGAAAGATGGAAAGGAAGGCAAGAAACAGACGAAGGAAAGAAATAGAATGAAAGGAAGGACATATGAAAGAAAGAAAGAAAGAAAGAAAGAAAGAAAGAAAGACAGAAAGAAAGAAAGAAAGAAAGAAAGAAAGAAAGAAAGAAAGAAAGAAAATGAAAAGAAGAAAAGAAATAAAGAAGGCAAGAGAGAAAGAAAACAAGCAAGATGGAGAGAAGGAAAGAAAGAAACAAAGAAAGAAGGAAATAATTAAAAATGTATTGCAAGTGCTACAGATTGAACATGATAAAGGCTGATTTTCTTTCTGGGCAAAGTTTATTAAAGAGCTACTGATGAAATTGAGCCCAGAATAAATATATTCTGAACTGTTTGCTTATGAATTTACATGTATAATATTAAAGAGTTCTGTTTGTGTACTGCATGCTTAGTAAAAAGAGAATACTTTAATACAGAATTGTCCAAATGTACACAATCTGTTATGCTGTGAAACACCAGCAATCAGATAAACAAAGGATATATCAAAAGGAATTTACAACCTCATTGGCAGAATACCGAAGCCGATAAAGCGTGGCAAATGGCCTGTGCTCACTTCTGGTAGAATGGTCCTGCTTTCACCTCGGGCTCCAAACACAAAGGCAACACAAAAGTAATAACAAAGTCAAAACAAATACAGCGACAGGCCTAAAAATGACTCTAGGAGTTTTTCACTGCTAGGACATGTCAAGCTTAAACCTTCAAATGCTATTTTTAAATACCATGCACCCTGTCATATGAGACTTGAGAGCTTACTTTAGGGTTGATTTATAAGTAGTAAAAATGAGGGTTTAGGCTTGGCAAAATGATTATTTTGCCAGGTTGAAATATCAGTTTAAAAATGCTCTACAGGCTGCAGTGGCTGGCATGAGACATGCTTTAACAGGCTACATTAGTGGATGGCACAATCACTGATGCAGTGCCCTAGTAGCAATGAATGTGTACAGGCCCCGGGTACATGTAGCTACATATACTAGGGACTTACAAGTATATAAAGGTAGCAATCAGGTACAGATCACTTTTAACATGTTTCACGGAGGGGAGAGAGCATAAACAATTTACCAGTGATTATCAGGGAAAAGTGAACAGAGTCCTAAAAGTCAGCAAAAACAGTTTCATCAAAAGAAGGCAGAGAAACGTAAAAAGAATTGGGGGTGACACTGCAGAATGGTCCAGCTTCATAAATCCCATAGTATATGCTGCAAAAATATTGCAATGGCAGTAGGCATGGGCGGAAAATCCGTTCCGCTCGCGGATTTTGCGGATTTTCGGGAAATCCGCAATCCGCGAGATTTGCGAATTTCCTGAAAAATCCGCAAATCCGCGAGCAGCGGATTTTGCTCGCACTGCTCGCACTGTTCGCGTGAGTTCGCGCCCCGCGAATAAGTGCGAAATTGCAGAAATATGATCTAAGCAAAACTGAAAGTAACTACTTACCAGGTTCAAAAGTTCAGGCACATCATTAGTAGCCATTTCCTGTAGTGCTTCCTGAGGGGCCCCTCCAGAGTTCAGTTGCCAGTTGCAACTATTATGTGACCCTGCTCTGAACCTCAGAATAGTTACACATATGCCACAAAGGTCCTGAATTACAGCTAAGGGAGACAAGCAGGAGCCAGGCTGGAAGTTAAAATCCATTAATCAGCCCCTAATTCATTATTGTCAGTTGGGGCAGGGCAGGTGTTGTAACTAATTTTGCAACAATGAAAGCACTTAGCAAGTGCAAAAGATCACTAATCAGGGCGCACTAAGGAAGCAGGTGCCAGCTAAAAAAATATTCTGTGACACATTAATCAGCCCCAAATTAATTCAGGTCACTTGAGGCAGGGAAGGTGTGCTTTGCTTTGCCGAAAATAATGTACACTGGACAACCAGAGGGTGTGGTGATGAAACAGAGGGTGGCATGGGTGGGCCAGAGGGTGGCATGAGTAGTCAGAGAGTGGCAGTGGTGACAGAGAGTGGCAGTGATGAAGAAGAGTGTCCCAAACAGGTTGGACACGTAGAAACAACAAGTTCGCAAAACTTGCGACCCGACAGGTAAGTTCGCAAATTGCGAAATTGTAAAAACCCTCGCGAACTGGCAGAAACACGGGCGAACACAAAAAAAAAAAAATCCGCAAATTCGCGGGAATTCGCGGATTTTGCGGATTGCGAGTTTGCAAATCCGCAAATTCGCGGATTGCCAATCCGCAAAATCCGCTCATGCCTAAATGGCAGGAACAGTTAACTGATATACACACAAGAGGGGAGAGGGCCCCAAAAGTTTAAACTCCAATACCCCAGGCCCCCTAAGGCTACCAGTTAATCACACACAAGGGGTATATAGAGTACACAACTACAACAGAGGAAAATTCCCCAATTTGGAAAAACTGCCCTCACTCACATACCGTAGTATGTGACATGCTTCATCATAGGGCCTGCTACAAACGCCCTGGTGTAGCCACATCCAGGGCGGAGCATTAGGGAGGGGGAAAAAATCATAAATTCCACGTGACAAGACGTACAATACAGTCAATTAATACGTACAACGAATAACATACATGAGTGATGAAACGTATAAGTGAACACCTCGTGGATCTGATGTGAGTGCGACGAAAAAAGTGCAGTTAGGATGTGATTAAAACTGATTAGGGGTGCCAATAGAAAGTGTTGCTTTATTAAACCCAATTTTGATACCCCTATCAGGATTAAAAGTAATGAGAAAGGATGGGAAAATGTCTTATTGAGAAAATGAGGTTCCTCAAGAATTCCCTCCTACCACTGCTAGAGTCAACATGGTTTGACCGCTTCCATTGTGCCACAAGAGGTCACTTCGGTCTTCCTCAGGACTGTCGCAGTCAAATCCACTCGTCACCCTATACCATAGTTCGGTCACTGGGTTTCCCGAAAGTAGTTGGTCTCATAAATCCATACTCATCCGGGTCTTTTCAATCATACAGTGGAGAGAATATCCCCAAAGTAGAGGGGAGAACATACATGAGTTTATGAGCTACATAAACTCGAACTGGTGCTCATCAGGAGGGTATGCCCGTGAACACAATCGTTCAGTTAGGCTGTCCCTGCCCAAAGGTAAACCTGTATTCAGTGACTACGGTATTTATTTAAAATCAAATTCAATTGTGAAATTGAATGTTTAATAAACATTAAGGAAAAGTAACTATTAGAAAGTTCCATTTTACCTACCTGAGGTGTCAAAAGGCATATTAGCATAGGTCTTTCCTAGGTCTCAGCCTCTGCTCAGTCTTGAATTGGTGGGCATAGATGACCACTCCGTGACAAGCTAAATATTCAGCATTGGTACAGAAAGTTAAGACAATTCTTGAGCATCCCTTGTCTAGTTGCTGTTGGATACAGCTTTTATCCTATCAGACTTTTAGTTCTGGGTTTGTGGCGGCTGCAGTGCCAGCTTCAAACTGAGTTTTAGTTTTAATTTGGGAGGTCATGAGGATTGTAATAATGCACTCTAGACACCACCCCAACCCTCTGATTCCAAATTCAGTGTGGCTGAAAACTTTTACCATCTTGAAACTGTCTTGACATATGAAATTGTGAGCCTATTTGCAATGAGGTAAACAGGAACTACTGAAAAAGTCAGAAGGGTTGGCCCTGGGAACATTTACCCTATTGGTTAGGAAGCACTCAGGAGTCACCTTCGCCTACTAGCTGTTCTGTGGTAAATATGTGGCAGCTCCAGGCACACATTTCAGGACACTTTCTGCACCTGAGAAAGATCAGAAGAAGACTGGACTGCTGTATGAGACATGAGAGGATCACTGAAGGACTGGACCTGCTCCCTTTGCATCTAGGACAAATAAGTAGACTACAAGGGTCAGTTGCCTGGCCTCCTCTGTGGCTACAGGGAGACAACAAGCAGCAAGGGGCCTTTTCCTGGAAGTTCCCTGCTGACTAATGGCAACTGAATCCTGGATGGGACCCCACTATTGGCCTCTACCTGACACCCTGTGAGTCTTTACAAACCTCCCCTCACGTCCTGGGGCCTTAGAAGTGTACTCTTGTGAATGGTTTGAACCTAAAAGATGAAAGGCATGATTTAGATCTTGATTGACAGGTTCTATGGTATTTATATTTTTGTGGATGGGATATCCATCACTGTTGTGATGGAGTAACCCGTCCATCAAGATCTAAATCAGGCCCTAAGAAAGGAAGTAACATTTTGATAAGGTTAGTGTATCTTACACGTGCTCCATTAGACTAGGCCGAAAATTTTGCCCAGTTATCTGTTTGCTGAAGCCACTTATTGCGATTGTCGCTTTGGACTTTTTGACATAGCTTTCTAGCTATAACTTTAAAAATGTAACATCTCTAGTTCCATTTATAGAATTTTGTCATTTTTGAATTGCAGGTTGGGATTATTTCTTAAGGTGGGTAGTCCCCACCTCAAATAATAATCCAATTTCTTACATACTCCAACTTTTAGAGTCTGTAATGTTTCAATATTTTGCGGCAGAGGCTGTGAAACGTATACTGAATGTCTATTTGGACGGGATGCCAACATCACCCTCTTTCCATATAGCGATTGATATGGAGGTGCAAAGTTATTTTAGGAGTCAGTAAACAATTACCAACTCCTAAACTGACTTTAGTGCAGTGTAAAAAACATGTTTGTGGTCGCAAACAGTGATTCAAACTGTTTGTAACCGTAAATGCATATAGTACATCTCATCCTACTTGTAAGCAATGGGACTGTGTGAGGAAGCAAGTCAGCATGACCAACTGTACGCTGTATCCTCCCCAAAGCAAAGGGATCTACATTGTTCATACTAAAACTTAAGGTGTTATGAATAAGTAGGACCTACATGTTTGTGTAATGCTAAGTTCGCTACAGTCATTATCCATGAGTTGTGGTGTTGAAGCTTTAGATAAATTAGTAGTGTTCTTTTTTTAAAAAAAATTAGAAGTCTAATTGCTGTGCATCCTATATAACTTCAAAGGTTTGGTGCATCAACATCAAGACACTGAGCTCTGTCGTGGTACTGGAGAAAAGGCATGGCTGCCAAAAATGACTGAAACAAAGCTGGTGAACAAAGGTGTAGGACATTTGTTTGTAACTGAGAAAGGAAGAATACATTTGGTAGAAGAAACTGCCAATACTTCTGAATCACCTTTCTTAAAAATGCAGAGATCTCCACCCGACTGCGAAGATCTTCACACATATAAGTTTATGTTTTAGTAGTAAATGTGGGATGGACATAGGGTTGTGGTTAGAACATTGGGAATACTTTACTAAAGAGAAAGTATCAAGGGAGAAGAAACATGAGATTAAGGAAGGAGTAGATATGAGTTTAGCAAGTGACATTCACTCACCCACAAAAGAGTAAGCTCATTGCTGTTCACAAACTGCGCCTCAAAAGCAACTACAGACAAAAGGAACCCACAGTCATAACTGTACTCCATCTCTGAGCTGGAGTAAGTCCAGTACCATACATGACCAATCATTAGTACTGCAATACTGTTCCATATAAATTATGGAGACATATACTTAAAATAAAAGCCTATAGGAACTCAATTAAATTAACTTATTTTAACATTTTAAAAATATAAATACATGTAATTTAACTGAAAAATATTTATATAGATATGTAGATTGAAACAATTTCATCAGTGATGTCATGAGTGATGTAATATGTGAGGTCTTAGGCAGTGCATTGTGGGGTGGGGGGGTTTATAGTTATCTCAGTTAACTATAACTGCTATGTTTCACTGGTTTTGTATGAGCAAAATCTGAGCCTAACTTTAACATCCATGTAACCTTTGTTTTTTCAGTTAATTTCTAAAGTTCTTCAAGATTCTATTTCCTAACTATAACGTCTCTGCAACCTTTGATTTTTTAAGTGAATTTTTATGTTTAAAAAAATTCTATTCCCTATGTATATATTCCCTCTAACCTTTTTTTTCAGTGAATTCCTAAGGTTTTTATAAATGTTCATAACTGTAACCTCTAACATTACACAGTGGATGTGAGAGCATATGATTGGGTTTGTTAGTGCGTGTATAAGTATGTGTGTGAATGGGAATGAGAGTGTCTCAGTGCCTGTGTGAAATGTCCATGAGAGGGTCGTAAGTGGCTGTGTTAGTGCCTTTGTGGGCCTGTAACTGGTTGTGTCAGAGCCTGTGTTTGTCTGTGAGTGGTAGTGTAAGTGCTGCTATGGATCTGTGGGTGGGTGTGTTAGTGGGTTAATTGGTATATGACTGGATACATGAGTGGTGCTATGTTTTTTGGGGATTTACATAGTAGTGTATTTAAAGGAGAGAACCATAAACTCTGCTGTTACAAGGAGATGCCATTCAAGAATTAATTTGTCACAGTCACCGAAGTTCATATTGTGAACTAATATATTAACAATGCATTCACTTCTGTTAAGCAAATTAATTGTAAAATATCGTAACATGTATGTTCCGGTTTCGTGTAAAAGTTGTGAAGATTTTATGATTTTGAAAAAGTGTCAAATACATATATACACATATTGTAACTATTGTTTGACAACAAGTGTTTACCAATATAGGGCTTGCACTTGTATTTATGTCATTAATATTAATGTACACCATTTTTTAATTCTATTTCACTTCTTCACAACAAAACCTATATTCGCGATGACAGCAGTGTTTGCGATGATCATGTGACAAAAAGATATGATTGGAGGATATATTTTTAAATGAACCTCCAAAGGAAGTTCCCACCTATTTCTTCCTTCTTGAAGTTTCCAGTTGGTATTACATTCTTTCTTGGAGGTGTGCTGTTCTAATTGTGCAGAACTCTTTTAGGTAACCTTTTAAAATCAAAATAGCAAGAGGAGGTAGTGATCAGCAAGAAGTCACACAGCAACCAGAGGATCAGGAGGCACAGGAACATCTGGAAAACTGTAGCGATGATGAACTGGTTACTAAAAAGCAAAGTGTTGCCTGGGATTTCTTCATTATTCCATCTGGAGAATCTAAACCTGTTCCTAAATTTGTAAAATGCAGGTTGTACAATAAGAGGGTTTGAAGGGGCATTCCCCAAAAATATTCTTGTGGTACAACAAGTATCCTGTACCAACTTAAAACCTACCACAAGGATAATCTGAAGACGGCATAGATGGAGAGAGCTAGATACGGGCCATCCACCTCCAGGGCTTCACCACCTGCTCCTGTAGAGAGAGTGCCAGCAGCCAGAAATGTATCCTGAGTCAAGTCACATTGGTACATATTGCCTTGACTGCAAAACTACCCTCACAGTTGGTGAGCAGTTTGTCAATGTCATTTTAGAGACAGCAAGGCAACATACCTGTTAATTTGATTCATAATTTACTCCAGTTTTTCACTGTTTTATTTTTGTGGTTAGAATTTTCCCCCCATTTTGTTTACATAAAGTACCAAAAGTTAGAAAATAAAATAAATAAAAAACACAGTTCCAGAAAAAAGAAAGAAAATGTTCTTGTCAGAACTGCTTTTCATATTTAAAAAAGATAACGTTTATGAGTGAATGGGTGCGTGTATGAGTTGCTGTATGAGTGAGATATTGAATGTGTAAGTGGCAGTATGAGAATGTGAGTGGTTGTATGAATGAGTGAGAGAGTGTGTGGTAGGATGTATTAGTGAGTGAGTAAATGAATGCATGACTACCTCCATGGGTGAGTGAGTGAAAGACTGTGTGAATGGCTGCATGTGTGAGTGGCTGTGTAAGTGGCTGTATAAGGGATAGAGTGACTGCCTGAGTAGTTACATGAGTGAGTTATTAGGTCAGTGAGTGTTTGTACAAGTTAGTGACTGGGTATGTGTGTGGCACTAGGAATGAGTGTGTGAGTGGCTCTTTGAGTGAGCATCTATGTGTGTGTGTGTGGCTGGATGAGTGAGTGTCCATGTCAGTTCCTGTTTGAGACAACGAGTAGGGGTGTGCCCCACTCTGTGAGTGAAATAGTGGGTATGTGAAAGGCTGGATGACTCAGTGGCTGGTTCTATGAGAGGCTTTATGGATAAGTAACGGGTTGTGTGAGTGCCTGCATGAATGAGTGATAGTGTGAGTGAGTGACTAGGTGGGTGAGTGCCTGTATTAGTGTGAGTGTGACTGCATGAGTGAGTGAGTAAGTTTGTGAGTGGGTTTATGAGTAGACGAGGGGTGTATGAGCTGCTGTATAAGTGAGATAGTAGGTATGTGAGTAAGTGAATGAATACATAAGTACCTATATGGGTAAGTTAGTGACTGTGTGAGTTGCTGCATCGCCGGGAGAGTGGGTATGTGGCTGGTTGTATAGGGAAGGGAGCATATGTCTGAGTGCTTGTATGAGTGAGTGATTAGATAGGTGAGTATCTGTGTAAGTGAGTAACTAGATATGTTTGTAGCCCTATGGGTGAATGCCTGCTGTGAGTAGCTCTTTCAGGGAGTACCTGCATGTGTCTGTAGCTGTATGAATGATTGTCTGCCTTTATCAGTTTCTGTTTTAGTCAACAAGGGGGGTATAACAAACTGTAACAGTTAAATAGTGGATATATTATTGCCTGTTTCCGTGAGTGACACTGTATAAATGGCTGCATGAATGAGTGAATGTATATGTGAGTGACTGAATGATTGAGTGAGTTGTTGTATGTTTCACAGTAAATGTGCTAAACTACACTGAAAGTTTCAATTTAAAATAGGCCAAAAATATTGATGGTAAGCTGTGGCAGGAGCGCTTTATGTTTAAAAATACTTTCCACGGATATCTCTAAGTGGTATTTCTGTGGTAGAAGAAGTATTTTGAGACATCTAAAGACGCTCAACTGCAGCCTCTATTGAAAAAGAAAAAAAAAACATAAATCTGTTAGTATTTCGTCTTCAAAATTACAGAAACATAACAATACATATTTATTATGTTATAACACTGCATCACAATGTAGTAAAAGTTCAATTTTTAACTGTTCTTAACTTTCATACTTATTCACCATGAACGATGGTCTGTATGAAGCATCATCCTTTAACAGTGGGGATAAAACAATCAATGGATTGTAAAAAAAACAAAAAAAGGTGCATAGTACATCAATATAAAGAGGTGACAGTATGCATTGCTCTCACTACAGTTCATCAATCAGTCATTTTATCTGGAGTTACGACACTAATCAAAATAAAACTATGTCGAAAGTATTTCTTAAAATATTATGTCTGGTACAATATTACAAATAAATATAAAGCACTCTTGAAATGTGGAGAACCTTTTGAAATCATCACCCCTTGTAGTCCAAATGATGTTTAAAATGTTGATGATCTATATAGAGAAGATCCCATGCTGTTGTTTTTTTCCCACAAATAGTATGTAGAAGTTAGGTCGAAGAAACAAAAGGGCTCATGTTTTAGTTTCAAAGCTGTTTTTACTTTGAAAGTAAGGCTTTTCTTTTTGGAGATTTAGACTTTAATTAGACAGTGTAGTATTTAGATTTGATATTAACTTCTTTCTGGCAGATAAAACTACTGCTGAATTTTGAAAAACTTTTTAAAGACATTACCCCTGATATGCTGAATTATGTCAAAAGGACTGATTAGCTACGTAGAAGAAACACCATGCACCACCTCTTTGATCCAGAATTCTTCCTTAGAACTTGGTTAAAGAAAGTAAAGATAGGAGTTTGGTAGGAAGTTTTGGTTTGGAATTTAGGTTGATGTCATTCCGTCCATCCAGTTTCAGTCTTTAAATAAACAGTGTAGTGCCCAAAGGTTGTAGTAATTCCTTTGTGAAATATGATAGCCAAAGTAGTAAATGTTCTTCCCCAAAATAGATATTTATCCTGATTTGAAGCTTGCATTTTGAGTTTCCAATTTGGAACCACCTGCACTGCGTCATTGTAGCATTACTCTGAGGTATTTTCCGCTTGTTGGTAGGATTAATGTAGACATAACATTTGATCTCCAGTTTGGGAAGGTCATATTTTGGTTAGCCGTCCTCAACAATTTGACAAATGTCACAATTTTGAAATATGGTAATGTTAAATAGACCAAAACACTCAGAATTCATTAGAGTGGTAGATGAATCTTCACAATCTTCACAGTCATCGTTCCATGTGTAACTCCGTCTGAACAAATCATCAATATTTAGACCTTCTTCTGAAACTCCAAACATAACTATAATAAATTATTGTGCGTCTTTTTGACTGTTGACAGTAAACGTTCCTGGTCAGCTACATATATCTAGAAGATCTTGAATACCTGCAGCAGTGTATCAGAGTTTTATTAGTTAGTAAACGTTGAAACAAATGATACCATGCAGAACACAATCTCTTTTCTGGTTTTTGTTGAATTTGGTTTACTAGATGTGGTAAATGAAACAGTACAATGAGAACAACATTTGCATAGTAGTTGACACCTGAACAGTTTTGCAGTTGGTAACCTACAATATCTCCGTAATTTTCCAGTTTTCTCTTCTTAAGTTTGTCCTTGTATCCTTTCTTTTCGTCAGCAAATGTACCCTTATTTGTAATCTTTTGCTTTGGACAATTATCAGTTTTTCATAAACAGTGTATTGGCCTAAATGAACAGTGTATAGACTTCTTAACTGATTGTACTCTCTTGCACAGCTTCCATCAACAATAATGTTCTTCTCATCAAAATCAATTAAAAACAAACTGGACAATGTTTTAACTCGCCATAACGCTACATATGACTTTCCTTCTTTAAACATAGTACTTTGAATATTAGCAAAAACTTCATCTACATTTATACTATGTGATTTCTGGACAGTTACAGCATACACCAGACAGAGTGGGAACTGTTGGCACCACACATATAAGTCTTTCACTAGCAAATATATACAATACATTGGCCAATCTGTTTCACACCATCAATCTGATCAAATATTGTAAGCAAGTATTCAACCTCATCTCTATATGGAATATTTATAAAATCAATAGCTTTTCCCATTGCATCATTTACTAACCCTTCTTCAAAACTTAAATTATGCTTTAAAATTACTTGACTTTTCTTGCAAACTTGTAAACGCTTTTCTAATCTTTCAGTCATAGATACAGACATCTCCACAGTGTCTAATTTTGCTTGTAGTTTTTACGTTAGCAGTATTGTCACTTCCTGATGTTCCATTTTATCGACACCTGTAATTTCCGAAATGTCTTCTTATTCCAGTTTCAATAATTGTTTATTGATGTTGTAGCACTCTTACTGGGTAGAATTTAAATAGACTAAGGAGTTCTGCTCTTCAAATAAATTATACATTTGTTCTGCTGCCGCAATGTTAGATGGAAAGTCAACTTTCTAAACCCCTTTTCCATCATTTGTTAGAACTCCTATTGTAATGTCCTTAAAAATATTTCCATAATTCAAATCAGATGCTTGACCAATATTTGTCACCAGTTCCTTTATTTCACAGTTGAACCAAATATTTACATTTACAATACTCTCCAGATAATTTCTTGTTTCATTATGGACAAGTGTTTTGAAAACATGTTGTCCTTTCACGAGGGTAAGTTGCAGTAGTCACTAAATACAATCAAATGCTTTCTTACAAAGAGCACATTGAACTTTGTTCTTAAAATCTGCAGCATTCTTAAGTGTATGAAATCAGGCATTACGTTAGATACTATACAGACCTCGTCAATGATTAAAAGCTTCAGTTTCCATTTCAGGTATTCCAGTTTATTGTCATGTTCATCTGGTAGCATAGTAGGTGATCTAAAGTAATCCCTTTAATGTCATGTGCAGCTGATTCTGTTGGTACTGACAAATTTGATTATATAGTCTTATGTAGAAAACCAGTCAGAACTTTAATTAGAAAGTGTTTTTCAGTGTCCGCTTTACCACTGACATATAGTAATATTAGTTTAAATGAAGAACATTCACATTGTTTATAGGTAGTTCCTATATTCCCAATAGGCTGTGCACATTGGAATAATATATCGTTATAGATGTGACGTAGGACTTATCTCGACTAGGTCTCTATCGAAATATATTAGACTTAATTGTGATGGCCAGCTAGCTCAGAGGTCACTAGAAACTTTCTCGAGTTCACAAGAAGGGATTTAGTTTCTGGCAACACCATAAAAATGAAAACTTTGTTTCCCCAAGATAAAACTGATCTTCAGAGTCGTGGAAACAATAGATAGATATTTCACTCAGTCAATCGTGCATGCTTCGTTTCATCAGAGCTGCAGAGAAATAGAAAGACAGGCGTTTTCAATAAAAGGATTTATTGAATTGTCTTCTTTCTCAAGCATATGAAATTAACTGCTACAATCGTAAAACTGGTTGCAAAATATAATGCATACAGGTAAAGAGTAAAATAGAATAATACTGTAAGAGCATTCTATGGTTCCTAGACCATAGATAAATACATACATAAATAAAAGGGGCTAAAAGTACTCAACTGGTTCTTCTAAATGCGCCTATCCCGATGTACCTAACCTAAGCTTAGTACGAGGGAAGAAGTAAGTGAGGTGTAGCATAAATGTAGTATTCTTTGCCAAGAATCTGTCCAAGATTTCTCTTAGGGTCTAATCAGCTCCGTACCTTGATTTGGAATGAAGAAGGTCAGGCTCAGGACTCGATTTCCCAACAACCCACCAGGGTAGCTTGGAAACACTGGAGCTGGATTTCTCAGCAGGAGAAAAGACAGCGTCTCTCTCAGTGCGTCTGCTGGAGGGTCCGCTTCCTTCGGCACTTGCAGTAGCAGGGCACGTCAGGCAAGTAGATAGTCGTACTGCTCCAAACCACTGTGTGTTTGCTGTGGCAAATGTGGGCATATTTATACATTGAAGGTACTGAGTTTGACGCAACGGTGGACATAATAACGTCATCAAAGAGTCTCAGTTCTTTGAAAACTCCATGAGTTCTTGGACAAGTCAGTATTCAAGCAAGGGGAAGTCCCAAGCTGCTGAAGCCGAGTTTTCCCAAAAATCGTTGTAGATTTTCAGAACTAGTGGAAGTAGCCCTGCATGATTTGGACTGCATGAGCTATGTCTAAATATGGTTATGATTCGTATGCCTATATAAGGATATTGTGTTCATACCTATATAAGGGCATGAATTGGGAGAATTGCAATATTGTCCTAAAATGTTATACAACAGTGTCTTCTCGTGCAGAAATCCATGCTCTATTTTACCTGTAACTTTGTTATAAATTTCTTTCTGCTCATCGTTAAGTTGCTCAACTAACTGTTCAAAATGAACAGTTTCTTCTCTTGCATACTGCACTACACTCGCCACCTCATTCATAGCTAGAGCTGCTTAATTTTGAATAACTGGTTCTCCAAGAGGATCTTGAGTCAGTGGTCCAGCACATTGACTGCTTGGTAAACTCTCTTTGGCTATTTCAGCAGCAATGATTTCTTCTTGTTCAGTCTCATCTTTCAATATTTGCAAGTAGGTTGAGAAGACTGAACACTCAATACTTTCACAGCATTGAAAGTGTCTTCATAACAGTCATACTGTCTATGTAAATCTGATACACCACACCATGGCTTGAATAACTGCAAAAGTAGAAAAATTCTCTTCTCTCTGGAGTTTGGCAATTAAGTTTTCAGTGGTTAATTAGATTTTCTATGTTGTGTATCACCAAAAAACCATGATATCCAAGTACTGCATATCTTCCTTTTTCTATGTTTTCAGTTAAAATAGTTCTATATGTACAATATTGAAATACTTCATAGAGGCACGTGTTTTCAAAATATGGACTCTTTCTTGAGTAATATGTTTGCAATGCCTAGACTTACCCATAAAATTCCTCTTGAGTTTGAGAACAAACTAGCTGAGGCCAAGTGGTCTGAACACTCATAGGGACATATTTCTCTGTGGGAAAGCATCGTCAAGATGAAACTGTACAATTTCTTGGTAACAATCATTTCTGCAGAAATGTCCTCCCACATATCTTTCATTTCTGTTTTTTTCTGATGTTGTTATATATGATGTTATGTACAGTGCAACAGTGATGGAATTGCCTGCAACAAATTGTAAATCCATATTTGGATTTCACATCTTCAGAATAACAAGGTTGTAGTCATTAATACACTTTGAAGCCTCTGTACAGTGATTTCCGTGTTAGTGTTTATCTGACTGCAGACAAAAAAGCTCTTTACTCTCCTTTGTAAAATATTGTGTCATGGGAATCCAAAATGACATCTTAAGTAAAATGTTCCTTTGCATCTGTATTTTTGTCTACAGTATTTGGGGGTTGTGGGGCCCACGAGGCCCCCCACCCCTATTAAATCAAAGCCCTTGGGAGATGGCATCCCAGGGGCAGTGTGGGGGGCAGGAGCCCCCACACACATTTCTTTTTAAAAGCCCCAGGGAGGTGGTGGTCCCTGGGGTTGTGGGGGCCTCCACATCATAATTATAAATTGCCCCGGGACCTGGACCATGCAGGAGCTTATAGGAAACAAAGCGAGGGAGCCCATACTTAATTTTTAAAAACAATTCAGCAGGATTTGCGCACCCAGCGGGAATTTTGCTGATTTTTTTTAAATGGCTTTTTTGGGACCTGGGGTCCTTGTAGGGCCCCTTGAGCAGACTTAGGGAATCAGGGTGTTTCTACACTGGCCCCTTTTCTTACTTTTGATCTTTTTTTCACAGTTTTTTTGTGACTCGTTTACAAGATGGCTGCCAACACTTCCTGGTTTGGAATGATGGCAGCCAATCAAAATGAAGCTCGTGCTCAGGAGGATTTGCGAATCCTCCTTGGTGCTCAGATATCAATATTTTAATTTTTTTGATGTCTCAGGAACTACTAAACGTATTTACACCATTAAAAAAAAGATCGCTTTCTGAACCAAGAGTTACCATTTTGCCAAATTTGGTGTAATTCCGTTCAGCAGTTCGGGCTGTAGCATGTTCCAAAAATTCCTATGGAAATTAACCTTGAGAAAACGTGTTTTGGGACCCTTCTGTTTTGATGAATCACCCCAAAACTTTTAAAACAGGAGCTGACCAGAGAGCCACGTTAGATTTGAAAATTTCATGAGATTCATCAAATGGCGCCAAAGATATTGGCAACAGAAATAATGCCTTTCCTATGTAAACTAGGTCCTAACTATTACTACCTACTGGCGACCACCAGTAGGTAGTTATATATAGTATATCATATAATTAAATTATATATATATATTTATTTATATATATGTTTTGTTACAGAAACAAAAAAAGTTACAGAGATGTTTTAGTTAGGAAATAGAATTAAAAAAAACCTGAGCAATTGACTGAAAAACAACAAAGGTTACAGGGACATCTTAATTAGGCTCAGATTTCACTCATACAAAAGCAATGCAATTCAGAAGTTATAGTTAGCCCCACAAAGCACTGCTAATGACCTCACATATTACATCACTCATGACATGGTCAGTGACATCACTCATGACATCACTTATGACATCTCAAACGGCATCACTGATGATATCATCCAGTGACTGTGGATGATTCAGTATGTGTGTGACTGACTGTATAAGTGAGTGATTAGGTGTCTCAGTGAAAGTATGGGTGAGTGGTTGTATGACCGTTTATATCAGTCTGTCAGTTGGTGTCTAAGTAGATATGTGTGTGTGTGTGAGTGGGTATGTGAGTGGCTGAATGGGTGACTGGTTGGTTGTCTGAGTGTCTGTATGAGTGTCTGTGTTGTTGGATGAGAGAGTGTGCAACTGCTTCCATGGATGTGTGAGTGGGTGAGTCAGTGGCTGTACGGGTTATTGAGTGTGTACATGTAGGGGCTGTAGAGGTGAGTGAGTGTATAGATGGCTGTGTGGGTGAGTGAGTAGATGTTTCAGTGGTATATTTGTTGTAATTTGGCAGCAATTAGGTTAGCATTAGCAGAAGCCATTCTGTATTTAGAGACTATCTTGTCCGTTTTGTGGAATTAGTTTTGTATTTCTGTCAGCCATTTTGTTTGCCATGTGCTACCATGTGCTCGCCATGTGCTCTGTCCTACCTTCCTGTTAACTGGTCTTGAAATCTGCCTAGAGACGGGATATATTTAGCCTTTTCCTCTTCGCACATGCTCAGTTGAGCTTGCTGCTGTCCTTACAGCTTTCCCCAGTCTGTAAGTGTCAGGATGTGTTCACCAGCATTAGCTATTGTTAGCTCCTCCGACTTGTTGACTGTGCATTTTCTGTATGGCCCTATATGTACCTAAAACCAGCATTTTGTACTTGTTCCGCCTTCATTTGAGCCCCTGTGAGGGTATAAAAGGACCAAGCTCCTTCCATTCAGGGTGCTACTTCATACATTACCGAAGGGTGTTGTGTGAATGTAGTTCCACCTCATGAGGTTTAATAAATGTTGTATTTTCTATTCCAGTTTCTGTGCCAACTTCTATTCAATGGTCTGAGGACTGTGCAGAGAAGGGAGAACCACTAGCACTGGTAGGCTTTGCCAAAGCTCACCACCACAAATTGGCGCTTCCAACGCTGGGCTCATCGGCGACTGGGATGCCCGAAGGGCTGGTCGAAATGAAGTATTGGAATCTCGCTTTGGACACAATCGCTGCCTAAGGAGACCCGTGTCTTGGCAACCACAGTGTTTTTCCTTTCTTTTTGATCTGACCATCCAGGTGGTACCGGTCCTCGACTGAGATCTCTTCTGTTGATTCGCCGTGCAGTGACCATTTGGTCGATTTGAGAACTTGGCAGTTCGAACCTGGACACCATTTTTATTGGTAAGAGTCGTTCTGCGGCACTTGCTGTTGGTTTTTGATGCCTTCGATTGGTAAGGTAGTTTAGTAACACTTACTGTGGCTTTTGATTCGAAGGATTGGCCAATATTAGTATTTGTTTGTAAGGTATATATTAATTGCAATTTATATAGGCAGGTAATGAGGAGATTTTTCTCTATTTGAATTTGTTTGAACGGCGCAACTTACGAAGAGTACCTTAAGTGCTACTTTGATTTTAATACTGCATATTTTGCACTATTTTGGCATTCCTGTTTCTAGCACACTTCGTAGGATGTGTTGCTTTTGTATTGGTAACAGTTTGAGACTCGATGAAGCACAACCGGCTCCCCCGGAGGGGACCCCTAATAGGAATATGTATATTAAATATGATATTTCTTCTATAATGTACGGTACATTAAGGAATACATTTACTAGTAGGGATCCTGAGTTGTGTTGGCCTATGCATGGGTCATTTGATTTGCGAAAGATTCAGTATGTGGAACAATGTTTGTTTAAGCGAAAGACTAGGCAAGATATGTTTGACTGTGTGCGAATGTGGGAGAAAGAAGTGACAACGAAGCGTGAGCAAGCTTTGATTGAAAAAGAACAGTGAAAGAACATTTATGCGAAAGCATTAGAGTTAAAAAACAAGGAAACAAAGGAACAGGTAACTGGCCAATACGCTGTTAGCAACCCCTTTATCCTATCCTTAATAAACCGCAAGATGATTTCTTGTTATTAGATCGTTCTCCACCTCTGTATATTTTCCCTTCCGCTCCTCATAAGTCCGATGAGGAATCTTCTACAGATCAGGATAAAGCGCGAGAAACTCGTTCTATGTTGCCCACTGCGTGTTCTGCTGAGTTTAGATTTGCTGCTCGCAAAGCCGCCCATAATACTGCTTCTGCCTCTGAACTTTTAGAAGACATGAAGAATTGGCAGGAAAGGAAGCAAGTATATTTTACAGAGGTGTTTGCCGCAGAAGTAGTTGAACGATTTAGGAAACTTTCTGAGGAATTGGAGCCTGTTGATATAGCAAATGATTGTAAGCAAATGCGTGATGGTCTTTTTCTCTTTTCTCAGGTGGCTGACTCTATCAGGCGTTTGGTTAAATTACGTGTTGAGGCAGTCCGTTTGCGAGAGGAGAAAAAGGCAGCAGATGCAGCTGCACAAACATCTCAGACCAGTGTGGCACAAGCTTCTATCTTCGGAACAGATAAGACAATGATAGTTCATGCAAAACCTATGCGGGAAGCTGCGCCTTTGTATGTTCCTCCTAGAGGCGAGGGAACAGATGATGATAAAAGTTCTGCCAATTCGAAGGGTTAATTTATTTATAATTGGGTCTATACTCCTTGGAATAGAGCAGATGTTATGGCCCTTAAAAATGCATTGCCTGATCCGCCTAAAAATCCAGCAGCTTTTTATGAGGAAGTTGAGGGTGCTATTAGCTCTTGTACCATGACTTTGCCTGATATTGATTTGTTTTTTGGATTGATATTGCAGCCTGATATGTGGAGAACGGTGCGTAAAGTTGATGTTCGTGCAACTTTTGGGGCATTATGGGAAGAGTTCGAACAAATGTATGTAGAGCGGGAGCCTGCACAGAAACTGTGTAATTTGATTTTAGATCTCCCTACAGTTAAATTAAAGACAATTATTCCCCCTAAAAAGATAGATTGGACTGTATTAGCTTTGTGTAAGCAAAAGGCAGATGAATCGGTTTAAGATTTTTTTCCACGCTTTGAGGAGGCATTCAATGATTTTAGTGGCCAGTCATTGACAGATGACACGGGTAGGCATCTGTTTGTCGATAAATATGTCTCAAACCTTTTGCCAGGAATAGCTAGTCTCCTAAAGGCCAGTGAGAGTTCATGGACTACCTCTTCTCCGGTTTCTCTTTTGACTATGGCTCAGTATTATGAACGCCAGGAATTAGAAGCAAAGGGTAATGAGGATAAAAAGACTAAAGAGTTGAAAACAAAGGTTATGTTGCCTCAGGCTTATGGTACAGCTGCTAGCGGTAATGATAGAGTTGGACATGGATCTTTTGGTTCGTCTTTTTCTTCTTATGCTCGTCCGAATTTGTCTGTTGACCAGTGTGCGCACTGCAAAAAATTTGGACATTGGATTTCTTATTGTCCAGTGATGCGTGCTCAGCAGGGTCCACGTGGTCAGGGACAAATGAGAAATCGTTCAGGATATCCAGTGCCTAGAGGAAGCACGAATGATCGTGCTACGTTTGATGCTAATACACGTGGGCAGGATGGGTTTAACACTTTTGATAGAAGGAACCAGTATCAAATGTCTGACTATGTGCCTTCTGATTTTCTAGATTCTTATGCATAGGATTGCCCAGGATGAGGTAAGGAATCAGTTGAAGTTCCAGTAGGTCAGAGGGGTCCCTATGTTACAGCCCATGTTTTGGGTTCTACTGATCGTTTTCTGGTTGATACAGGAGCTACTCGTAGCGCCTTATCTAAACAATTAGTTCCAAGGGCTCCCCTGTCTGGCTCAACCATCACATTGATAGGGTTCGATGTAATGCCTTCCCTTAGCCCACTGTCACAACCACTCGCATTTCATGTTGATAAGTTTACTGCTCCATGCCAATTTCTGCTCTCTCCGAGCACACCAGACAATATTGTAGGTGTTGAAATGCTCAAGTATTTCAGGGCTGCGATACAATGTTCTCCGGAAGGAGTACGGGTTATATTAAATGACAATTACCCCGTGATTGAGAGATCCTGCATTGTTAAAGAGGACATTGCATTAGCTTCACTCCCTAGTACTTTGTGGGCTACTTCAGACACCGTTTTAGGGCAAATGGTTATTCTGCCCGTACATATTAGTGTCAAGGAGGGTGGTTCTTTGCCAAGACTGCCTCAGTATAAAATTTCTAGAGAAGGAGAAGAAGCACTTACACGCATTGTTCATGATTTCATTAAAGTGGGGGTTGTGGAAGAAGTTCCTTACAATGTTTGCAATAGTCCTATTCTTCCTATTTTGAAAAAAGACACTGACACTAGGATTTACAGATTCATCATTGATTTGAGGGAAGTCAACAAGATTGTAGTACCACAATAACCAGTGGTTTCTAATATAACAATACTACTTACTTTGGTTCCCCCAACAGCGACTACATTTAGCGTGATTGATTTGAAGAATGTTTTCTTCTTGATCCCTATTCATCCTGATAGCAGATATTTGTTTGGTTTCACTTTAAATAGTCGATCATACATATTTTGTAGAGTTCCTCAAGGGTACACTGAGAGTCCGAGTATTTATAGTCAAGCCTTAAAATTACAACTTGATTCCTTTATTTTGCCTGAAGGAGTGGCTCTCATACAATATGTCGATGACATCTTGTTGGAAGCCGATACGCCTGAACTATGTGAAGAGTGTACTATGTCTCTACTTTCTTTTCTTGCTACACACCCTCATAAAGTATCATGGAAGAAATTGCAATATTATAGACCGAAGGTAACCTACATAGGTCACCTTCTGTCTAAGGAGGGCCGTGCACTTACACCAGATCGCATACAAGCAATTTTAAACACACCAGTACCTTCCACCCAGAAAGATGTCCGTGCATTCAGTGGGTTGACTTTGTTTTGTGGGCAATGGATATTGGGTTTTTCACACATTGTTAAACCCCTGCTAGCGCTTTTGACTAAAGACACTCCGATACCCCTTGCACAGATACCAGGAGAAGGTCAGTCTATTACAAACAACCTTGTCAGCTCTAAGGAAACTGTTCACCAGATGAAGATAGCTTGCCCAATACTTGGCTCGAGAGAAGTCTCCATCAGAACAACATCAGAATGAAAACACTCTCATTACTATTGGCTGTACAGAACCCACACTAATATTTGCTCTTATAAATATGTCCCCTTTGAATAATTTCTAATAATCAACTACAGCAGATAGATTATCTTATTATCCCAATAAGACTACTAGAACACTCCACAAATACTTAAAGGCTTCATACTGACCAGAAATCTTGGTAATTATAATATTACACATGCTGTAGCCCGATCATACCAACAAGGTTACCAGAATACTCCACAAATACTTATAGGCTTCAACTTGATTAGTAATTTCGGCAATCACAATATTACATACTTTGTAGCCCGATTATACAACACCAGCACTGTAATTACGCTTCTGATACCACCTCATATCACAACCAGTGCTGACGCTGCCAATACCGCATCGAGCGCGCATGCGCGAAAGAATGGTGGTTCACCTATGCGCATGCGCGTTAGATGAATATCCCGATTCCATCTGCTCTAGGGCGTTCTCCAAAAGGGCAGCAGTTTCTTTCAGCACATGCGCACAAAAGCGCTAGTAAATTGAGAAAGCATCCGGGAATGACGCACGAGTAACCACAGTTTTGGCGTGTTACTAATTTACCCAAATAAGATTGGTCGAAGATCCAATTTAAACTAATTGGGCCAATCAGCAGGAGTATCATAGGTAGGTATGGGCGGAAAATCCGTTTTTCGGGAAATCCGCAATCCGCGAGATTCGCGAATCTCCCGCAAAATCCGCAAATCCGCGAGCAGCGGATTTTGCTCGCACTGCTCGCACTGTTCGCGAGAGTTCGCGGCTTCCCAGTACAACTTCGCGCCCCGCGAATAAGTGCTAAATTGCAGAAATACGATCTTAGCATAACTGAAACTACTTGCCAGGTTCAAAAGTTCAGGCTCATCATTAGTAGCCATTTCCTGTAGTGCTTCCTGAGGGGCCCCTCCAGAGTTCAGTTGCCAGTTGCAACTATTATGTGACCCTGCTCTGAACCTCAGAATAGTTACACATATGCCACAAAGGTCCTGAATTACAGCTAAGGGAGACAAGCAGGAGCCAGGCTGGAAGTTAAAATCCATTAATCAGCCCCTAATTCATTATTGTCAGTTGGGGCAGGGCAGGTGTTGTAACTAATTTTGCAACAATGAAAGCACTTAGCAAGTGCAAAAGATCACTAATCAGGGCGCACTAAGGAAGCAGGTGCCAGCTAAAAAAATATTCTGTGACATATTAATCAGCCCCAAATTAATTCAGGTCACTTGAGGCAGGGAAGGTGTGCTTTGCTTTGCCGAAAATAATGTACACTGGACAACCAGAGGGTGTGGTGATGAAACAGAGGGTGGCATGGGTGGGCCAGAGGGTGGCATGAGTAGTCAGAGAGTGGCAGTGGTGACAGAGAGTGGCAGTGATGAAGAAGAGTGTCCCAAACAGGCTGGACACGTAGAAACAACAAGTTCGCGAAACTTGCGACCCGACAGGTAAGTTCGCAAATTGCGAAATTGTAAAAACCCTCGCAAACTGGCAGAAACACGGGCGAACACAAAAAAAAAAAAATCCGCAAATTCGCGGGAATTCGCGGATTTTGCGGATTGCGAATTCACAAATCCGCAAAATTCGCGAACGCGAGATCCGCAAAATTCGCCCATGCTTAATCATAGGAGACCTCGACCTGCCATTGGTACCTCCCCCACTGCTCGAAGATCGGAACGAGGAACCGACGGACAGATAAGAGGCTCTGTGTTTGGTGTGTTTACTATTTTTATTTTTGTTATGTCAAATGGAGTCTTTGTTACCTTTTGACTTAGTATTGGGCCAACCAAGAATATAGATTCTTTAATTAAAAACTACAGGCATATACTGGACTTTGCCAATACTTAAATATACTTTATTTTCATCAACATATATGCTAAGGATAGCCTTCCATTGTGTCTACCCGTTGCCCTTGTGTCCTTTTTTCCATATTAGGAAGGGGCATACCATGAAGGCAATCATTTCAACAAAACATAGAGACAAATTTCATTGCTATAGCTATTGAGCACCTGCCTATAGGAACTTAGATTAGACATCATCCAACTGAATCTATTTCAGATTTAACTACACATGTCAAATGCCAGCCTGTTGTTACACATGGTGTGGAGCGCCATGGTTTTAGTTTTTTTGATTGAGGTTTTTGTAAATTTCGATTTTATGAGTATAAATATTAGGATATAAGAAGGATGAGACAATCACCTTATTTTTCCTTGTTTTACCTACGAATAGAGCGTGGCCTCTATCACCGAGCAGTCGCCGGTTGAGGTGAGGCGTACTCCCACAGAAAGCTGGGTGAGTACCAATTTACTGTTAAAAATATAAAATTGCCTTATTAAAGTTACATAATGAACTGGCATGGTCGATTAAAATTCCAAATCGACTTTTTTGACTTTCTAACCTCTAAGCTCTAAGTTTTTTCTGTCCACCAGTATTAGTTTGATCCTTGTATTCACAAAGTTTTTGTGTTTCAGGAATGAAGATAATGTTCTCACCTACATACACATGACAATCATAACGGGTAGGGTGGTAACAACCCACTGATTTATTTTCTTTCACGCGCAAATCACCATGTACAAAACTCTACATTGATTGCTTTCCTTGCAGTAGCATTCTCAACATCCATTAGGTCCTGAAGAAAGCCGGGCGAGGCTGCCATATGGCTGATACATGTCGACCTCACTACTCGCCGGGAGATAGTAAATTTGTTGCACACTATCAGGCGATCTATTTTTATCTTATGACATGTGGACAATACTCAATAAACTTATTTTTTTGTCCTCATAGTCATTTTTAATTGCACCTGTTTTTCATGAGCACTGCAATCTATCAGTTGTTTCATACCTTGAACAACTACTTTGGCTGAGAACACTGAGAGTATTTGTTCAGGTATCTATTTATGTTAGCCTTGGTGCAAAATTTGGTTATATCTTACCTCCCTCTCATAGTCTTCCAAATGACGAAGTTCCGCCAAATGGGTGGGCTGATGGAGACTTCTCTCGAACCAAGTATTGGGCAAGCTATCTGCATCTGGTGAACAGTTTCCTTAGAGCTGACAAGGTTGTTTTGTCATAGTAATAGACTGACCTTCTCCTGGTATCTGTGCAAGGGGGATCGGAGTGTCTTTAGTCAAGTTTTGGTTTGGGGGTATCGAGTAAAGTTGGTCTATAAACACTATCCCATGGACCCTCCCACACACGTATTTTTTCCACTCCGATCCCCCTTCCATGGACAGATGTATTTCAAAATACTTTTCATCAGTTAAGACAAGCTCTTTGTTCTGCACCAGTGTTAGGCACTTCAGATTACACGAAGGCATTTACACTCTATGTAAACGAGAAAGATGGATGTGCATTATCAGTTTTAGTGCAGACACACGGGGACAAGCAGCGTCCCTGTGCATATTTTTCAGCCGTCCTTTATCCTGTTGCTCGTGCATTGCCTGGGTGTTTTCATTCAGTTGCAGCAACAGCTGTGTCCATACGTCAGAGTGAAGGGATAGTTTTGTCACACAAACTGTTGGTACTAGTATCCCATGCAGTAGATGCCCTTTTGAATCAGACTAAGACACAACACTTAACTAATGCTCGCCTAACAGGATATGAATTGACACTGTTAGCACCTCATATTACCTTGAAGAGATGCGCGACACTGAACCTAGCCACTTTGTTGCCATATCCTGCGACTCAGTCTCAGTAAAGGAGCCTCACGATTGTATATTCTTTACTGAGGAACAGACAAATGGTTGCATCGATTTGGGTTGATGGGTCCTGTTTGAAGTTACCAGAAGGCACGACCTCAGCTGCATATGCAATCATGACACTTGAAATACGTCCTAGTGGTGGTATGTGCCTTCAGTAAATGGATAGAGGCATACCCTACAAAGGATAATATTGCTCTCACCACAGCAAAGGTGCTTCTAAAAGAGTTTTTCTCTAGATATGGTGTTTGTAAACTTTTGTGGAGTGACAACGGACCTCATTTTATTGGGATAGTTGTTGAGCATGTGCTGAAAAGATTAGGGATCAAGCAGAAATTCCATGCAGTCTTCCACCCGCAATCAGCAGGATTAGTGGAGAGGTGCAACGCTACTTTGAAATTGAAGTTGGAGAAAATACTGGCTTCCACATCTTTGAAGACCTCATTTTATTGGGATAGTTGTTGAGCATGTCCTGAAAGGATTAGGGATCAAGCAGAAATTCCATGCAGTCTTCCACCCGCAATCAGCAGGATTAGTGGAGAGGTACAACGCTACTTTGAAATTGAAGTTGGAGAAAATACTGGCTTCCACGTCTTTGAAGTGGCCAGATGCACTACCCTTGGCATTGTTGTCCATAAGATCGGTGCCACATTCACGATCTGGCCTTATACCATATGAAGTGATCTTTGGGAGACCAATGAACATTTGGGGAGTTTCTAAGCCACGCCCCATACATGATGTTCCATGTTCACTGATGATAGTTCTCTTTTTCGATGTGAGAAGATCTGTGTGGTTTCAGGACCAAGTTGATGTTCTAACTTGCTGTGTCCACTGTACTATATTTTCCATCAACAAATCTACCCAAACTTAAAACCAAAATGAGCCACAGAAGGAGAAAAAGTACACCTAACATAATTTAATCCATGGTGAAGTTAGATATGTTTCTCTGAGTTGATGAAAGAGCTCTGTGATTTTCTTTTTGAAAGTTTTTGTTGCTGGCTTGTCTCCAAGTTCACTTGGATCATCGGAAAAGTCATCAAAGTTGATAAAGTAACCAGATGCAGTTCTGTCAATTGGTGGAATTGCTTCCGGATTTCCATTGATCTTTGGATTTTCTTTTGTTACATTTGTATAGTCCGAGGCTACATCGTTGTAGACAGATGTTTCTAGACGAACTCTTGCGGTTTGGGTATCAAGAGGCACAAGTTCCATGGCTTTGTTGCATAGTCCTTTTTTATTCACTGAAGGTTTATCAAATGTGATTAGTCTCTCAGTTTGAACCTCTTGGATTGTTGCAAGATTTGGTCTTCTGCTGTTTCTTGGGAGTCCACTTGGCCTACTACAATTATTATTGGCCACATGGTTGTGGTTTCACCAGGTCGATTGATACAATTCGGTCCTCCTTTTTACCAGCAAGTGGGGTAAGTACTACTGATCTTGTTCCGCTGGCAGCTGAAACAGGTACTGCTTTTCTGTAGGAAGGCCCAAATTCCTTCTTCACCGTGATCTTTTCTCTGGCCAGATCCCCAATCTTTGGAATCCAGACAGGTCTTGCTGGGACAGGTGGTTTTTCTTCAGTGGTCGTTGGCTTTAGCTTTTCGTTACCTAGACTTTTTCTTGTTTCATTTAAGTCCTGTAAAACAGCTAAACGATCTTTGATATCGAAGGTTTTTTGTTTCACCACTGAAGTCCGAAAATCCAAATCCTGGATGATCATTCTAGTACCAAATAAAAGTTTGTACGGACTGATACCTCCTAGAGAATTTCTTGGGTGTTTATTAAGACTACGTTGGACACTTATTAGATGTTTGACCCACCCGTCACCCGAACCTAATAGCCTCGCTGTTATAGATTGCTTTATGTCACGGTTTTTTCTCTTTACTACCGCATTTCCCTCGGGATGGAATGGTCTAGAATACCGCAATGCAATGCCCATGCTGGCCATGGCCTCCTTGTAAGCCCGAGAGCTAAACGCAGGACCCTGGTCAGAATGTAGGTCGCCAACTGCGTATGTGCCGATAAAGACTCGCAAATCTTTTATAACAGTTCTGGCGTCAGCCGAGCGCTGGGGCCACATCCAAATGAATCTTGTGCAGGAATCCACTGTGACCATGATATATTTATAGTTGCTATCCCTTTGTAAGGGACCACAGTGGTCCAGGTAAACACATGCTAATGGTTTGTCTGAGATTAGAAGGGGCGTCTGTGCTGGACGTTTCACTGTTAATACTTTCATTTTTGGCATATTTCACATTCTAGAACATAGTTCCTAGTCTGTTTTCTCATGCGTGGCCACCAATATCTCTGTTTTAATAATGATACTGTGGCAGAAACACCAGCATGTGCAGAAGCGAGCCCTTCGTGTGCCGCTAAAATTAGTCCTAACTTGTGTTCCGTGTTTGGAATTGCTCTATCCCCCACTCCAGGGATTTGAGCAAACGGAACGTTGTTTGCATCAGTTTTGTATGAGTACATTACTGGAAAGCCTTTCGGGAGTGTCTTACCACTGTCTTTTACTGAAGCACAGACAACTTGCATTATCTCGCTGTCTATTTTTGTTTTTGACTGTGTAATGGCAGCTAAGGAAGCTGTTTGTACAGCTGCTTTCACGGCCTCATCAGCCAATGAATTCCCCGCAACGTGAACGCAGTCACGTTCATGACTCAGTGTATTAATCACGTGAGTCTTTTGTAGTTCTTTCTGTAAAAGAACTACTTGTTCCCAAAGCATTTTATGCTTGATTTTGCCACCTTTTGCATCTTTGAAGTTGTTTTGAACCCATTTCTGCAAGTATTTATTGTAAGACTGGACACAGTAATATGAATCGCATACTATTAGTGTGGGGAATTCGCGATCGGTATTTTCAAGTGCCATCTTAAAAGCCTGTAGTTCAGCTCACTGAGCAGTACAGTCTCCGAGTGATTGAGTTTTAGTGACCAAAGGTTTAAATTTTCCTTCGTGCCAACGACCTTTAACAACCGCGCACGCAGCACTATAGGCTTGTTTACCCCCAACTGCAGGTTGTGCTGAGCCGTCTGTATATATTATACAGCCGTAATGTTCCAGAGGCAGGATCTCGGTTGGCAGAGGACATTCATATACGTATTGTAGAAATTATTGTGTTTTTAAGTTAGGATCAAATTCGTATACTACGTCTGGTGCAGCAAGAGAATTAACCCATTGTATCCATTTAGGATGTAAAGCTTTAGCATTGGGAATGCTTGCTCTTGTTACTGCTTCTAGGGCAGGTACAGGTGTAATGATTATTAAACGTTTACCTTGTGCCAGGGCTCTTTCCTTTGCTACTGCAGTTTAAACCGCAGTTAGATTTTTTTCAGTAGAACTGAATTTCATTTCAGCTTGTGTGTACAAGTGTGATTTGTAAGCTATTGGTACAGTTTCTCCCTCATTAGAGGTCAGGTATGTGAATCCGCATCTTCCTGGGATGACTCGGATTACAAGGTTGCGTTCGTTTGCGCGTGTTTGCAGTTTTGTTTTAGTTAACATGTCTGTTTGTAATGCTCGTAAAAATTCTGTGTGTTTTTGAGTCCAATTAATTGATTTAAAATCAGGTTTTATTAGTTCGTAGAGGGATTTAACCCTCTCTGCATAATTTAGAATGTATGTTCTTCCGAAAATCAGGAAACCTAGAATTGATTGAAAGTTTTTCAGCGTTTTTGGAGCTTGGAGTACTGCACACTTCTCTAAGAAGTTGTCTAAGCTAAGCTTTTGCCTTCAGTTGATAATTCATATCCTAAAAATAGGACAGTTAGAAGGCAATTCGTGATTTTTTAAAGTTAAATTTGTACCCTTCAGATGTGAACCCAAGTATTATGGTCTTCACTCTTTTCAAGTGAGTCTTCAGGTCATCGTCCGTAAGATAGATGTCATCGACATAGGATAATGCCTCATCATCATATATTTGTAGTAACTCTGTTACCCTGGTTGAAAATAATCCTGGGCTGTTCTTGAATCACTGTGGGAGACGAGAAAATTGCTTCTGGGTCCCCATGCTGGAGAAAGTGGTCAAATATCTGCTTTCAGGTGCTATGTTTTGACAGAAGAAACCATTTGAAATATCTAATGTCGTTTTATATTTCTTGCGCACGATGTTATTCATTAGTGCTGAACTGTGTGAGTTTTGTACTGCAAAGGTTTTACAGCAGGGGTTTAGGTGTCTGTAGTCCAAAACTAGACGATATGAATCGTCTGGCTTGGAGACAGGAAACAAAGGATTGCTCATTTGTGAGGTGCATGTTTCAATCACCCCCTGATATTCAAGTTGATCTAAAATTTCTCTGACTTGTTTTTTAGCTTCTTGCTTAACAGGATACCTCCTCTGTGCAGTAGGTTGATTTTTTAACTGGATTTTATGGTGAGGAGAATCCTCATCCCACCCTACATAATTTTTATATAATGCAGGGGCTTGGGTCACTGCCCATTTTCTAGCAAGTGTGTAGTTTTTATGAATACTTTTTGCTCCTGAGGCGTGAGCCGGGAGTTGCTTTTACCTTTGCCCTATTGCTTCGTTTTGCACTAATTATTTGCCCAGGATTTGTTGCTGCTTTTTGAATGAATTTTACTTCAAGTTTCACTCGTTTTTAACATTTTTTAATAAATTGTGCTGCTGATTTGTATGTTAACTTGGTCATTCAGGGAAGACAGGCTACTGTTTTTTACTTGATTTCGAGGCCCAGAAGGGAGGGAAACACGACTAGGCACTCACCTGGACGGCCGCCATTTTCAGTGGGCCAGGGTGAGCGCTCTAGTCTTTTCTCCTCCACAGACCTTCAAAAAGCGGGCTGGTGCGACCGCGCGCCTCGGGCGCGCCTAAGGCAAGCCTGTCTGCACCCGTCCGCGGCCCGATCGCGGCCGGGGCAAGCCACGCTGCCGGATTTACTAGCCCGGTAAGAATCACCTATAATCGCAGCACATTACTTTCCTTACGCCCAACGGCCTGTGTCCAGCATCGCCTCAAGCCTTTAGACCTATACAAAGGGAATACATTGTGTCCGCATTGCGGCTCTTCACTCCACATTTTGGTCACCCCCATTAAACCTCCTTTTCAGATGCCCTTTCGTGCCCCAAATATGTCTTTTTCAATTAAAATAGCCCTGATTAACTGCCGGTTGTTGGTAAACATTCCTTAGACATTCAACAAATCCCTATTGGATATCGATTGGGATTTGCTGTTTTTGACCGAGACATGGCTTAACGAAGACACTAATCCTGAAATCTCTCTGGCGGTTCCAGAAGGTTTTAGCATTATATGCGCAAACAGACAAGGCGGCAAAAAGGGAGGCACATTTCCGGTCACCTGAAAGACCTCCACTGGCTCCCCGTCAACAAGAGAATAACGTTCCGTCTCCTCACCCACGCACACAAAGCCCTCTACGACCTAGGACCCGAATGCCTCAACACACGACTGTCCTTCTACACCCCCACCCGCCAACTACGATCGTCCAATCAAGCCCTCGCCGCAAATCCGCGCATCCCTAGATCCACCATGGGGGGAAGATCCTTCTCCTACTTAGCGGCCAAGACCTGGAATTCTCTCCCCACCCACCTCCGCCTTACACAGAACCACCTCTCCTTCAGAAAACAACTAAAAACTTGGATATTCGATAAGTAAGGTACCCCCCTCCCCCCAAGCACCTTGAGACCCTCTGGGTGAGTAGTGCGCTATACAAATTTTCCGAACTTTCGAACTTTTGACTTCATTTGATCCTATTGACAACATTGAAGGGCTTCCTTTTTGTATTAAATGCTCGGCAGCAGTATCCTTCACGGGTCTTTTATTATATCGACCCCCCAACTCTAGTCCCTCTCACCTCGCAGCCCTTTTGGACTATATTACTCAGTCCTGTGCTCGTTACGCTAATTTTTCAGTGCTAGGAGACTGTAATTTACACACTGACGACCCTTTGTGTGCGATCAGTTCTAACTTTTTATCCACCATAGCTGCCTGTAATCTACGGAAGCTAGTTGTACACCCTACCCATAGGGCGGGCCATATACTGGATCTAATCTGCTCCAACCTTCCTGACATCACAATTGAAGCTCCTATTCCAGTCATTTGGTCGGACCATTTCATTATCCAATTTTCTATCCTTCTAACCCATCAAGATAGACCCATCTCTATTCCACGGGTATTAGGAAGAAACTGGAGTAAAATTTCTCAGGCCTCTATTGAAGAGTATCTTAAAGACAGTAGCCTGCTCCCCGCTGACAATTTAGATGTCCGTATTACTAATCTGAATACCTAGATTGTTAAGGCTATTGAGACATTGGCCCCTCTTAGGCCAATAAAGACTTTTAGAGCCTCGCCTGCAGCCCCTTGGTACTCTGACGAATTACGTAAACAAAAATCACTTTGTAAAATATTGGAAAGACGATGGAGATCTGGATATACTGAAGAACACAAATTAGAGTATCTTAATGCACTTAAAGATTATCGTTAACAGATCATCAAGCATAAAAGAGATTTTCTAGCAGAGAAGATCAACAACGATAGTAATGCTCCGCGAGAAATCTTCTCTATTGTTAGATCTTTTACAGACCCTTAGGCCTTAATCCAGCAACAACCCGCCTCCCAAGAACTGTGTTCTCAGCTGTCCGAATACTTTGAGGATAAGATTACCCAGATTCAGGACTCATTCCCCACCAACGCGAATACTAATGCAATGGTGATTTCACCTGATAGTACTCCGACTGGTCCTATCCTCGCTGATTTCGCAGCAATATCCGAAGAGGCCTCCCTGCAGGAACTACTTAGATGCAGGTCAGGTTCCCCAGGAGATCCCTGGCCAGTAAAACAAATTAAAGCCTTGGCTCCTTTCCTCAACTCTTACCTCATCACAATATGGAACGCTTCCCTTAGTATGGGCTGGTATCCGGAGGTGTGGAAACAGGCTTTTATACTTCCCATCCTAAAAAGGCCAATGCTGACCCTGGAAATCCAGCTAACTATAGGCCAATATCCCTCCTTCTGGCCCCAGCCAAGATACTCGAACGACTAGCCCATCAGCAAATTGCGAATTTCATTGAGACCTATGGTCTTCATGACTCCCAACACGGCTTCTGTAAAGGATATAGTACTGAGTCTGCCCTCATATCCAGGGTTACCAGACTTCTTTTCCGATGGTGCGGCAGCTTTTTGGCTGGAGCACGGTATAAGCACTCTAGGTGACTTATTTGGTTCGGATGGTTTTTTGAGCATTAATGCACTAAAATTAATTTACAAAATTAGAGATACTATGTATTTTAAATACATTCAGATGAAAGATTTTTTTGTTAATAAAATGAAAATTGGAAAAATAGAAAATTCAGATACTCTAAAATTCCTCCACTCGAAACATACTAAATCACTTATTAGTAAAAGCTATACCTACTTAAGTAGCCATAAGCAAGGAGACTGTGAAAACATGGCGGTCAAATGGACTAACCGATTAGGTGTGAACATCAACCCAAGCCAGATTGCTGGCTCGCTTAGACAGATAAATCTGGTGGTACAATCATCAAGTCTAAGGCTTCAATTATATAGAACGGTGACTCAAATATATTATGCACCACAAAGAATTGCTAGCTGGACCATGGGAAAGGGCTCTAGCGAGCGAACTAAATGTCCCAAATGCAATCTAGAAGCAGCCGGCATTGAACACATGTTATATCAATGCCCGGAACTTACAACATTCTGGAAAGGATTAACCGCGGCCCTAAGCAGCAGACAAATTACATTTCCTACACTTTCTGCACATTTAGTACTGCTAGATATACAAGATACCAATCATAAACATAAAGACTTGATTTCTATTGCTTTTGCTTGTGCCAGGCTGGTTATTGCACGGACTTGGATCTCGGAGGAACCACCCAATATTATGGAGTGGTGGAATCTTATTAATGAAATACACATGATGGAACTATTGTTGGCTAAGTTAAGGGGTACTAAGGCATTGAAAGCAAGGCAAATGATTTGAGGTACTTTTATTTGATTTATTAAACTTATATGTACCAGCAGCAATTAAAATGATCTATTTGTATTATTTTTTTTAAAGGAATGTACATTATCATCCTCTGTATGTATTTGATGGTTAAATTTATTTTTGGATATTTCTGTTTCTAAAATCTGTACGTAATCCAATGATGTTTTCTTTTTCCTGCAATAAAAAAAAAAAGAGTCTGCCCTCATAGAGACGGCAGACTCCATTCGATGGGCTCTGGACCGAGGATCTCGGGCGGTGTTGGTGCTGCTGGATTTATCAACAGCATTTAACACCGTCTCCCACCCAATCTTACTGGATCGATTGAAAGCCATAGGAATCCAGGGCAATGTCCTTAAATGGATTAGCTCTTTCCTGTCAAACCGTTCACAACTGGTTCATACTCCCCCTTTCACTTCCACTCCCAAGCCACTTAAATGGGGTGTTCCCCAGGGCTCTTCTCTAAGCCCCCTACTTTTTAATGTTTACTTTTCTCCACTTGCGGACATGATTTCTAATTCCGGCATTAAAACCACCTCTTATGCCGATGATATTCAATTGCTTTTTACTTTTGACAATTCATCCACTCTTACCTTTGACCCCCTTAAATCTTGCATCAGAAATATCGCTCATTGGATGGATCTTAATTCTTTGAGATTAAACGCAACTAAAACAGAGGTGCTTTTCTTCAATCAGCCTTCCCCTCTTGATCCCAATATCTGGTGGCCGGTAGATCTGAGCCAAGCACCCTCCCCTAATGAGTCAGTCAGGAATCTTGGAGTACGCTAGGACCAACAGCTGTCATTGAACTTACAAATTCAATCAGTCTCAGCTGCCTGTTTCTCCAAGATTAAAACTCTTAAAAAACTCCTTAATTATCTCCCATGTGACCATCGAAAAACAATAGTCCGCGCGCTGATTATCTCCCACTTGGACTATGCGAACAGCCTATACTTGGGTTTAGCTACTGGCCTTTGTCATAAACTCCAAACGGTTCAGAACGCTGCAGCCCGCTTGATTGGGGGCTTCTCGCGTAGACAGCATATATCTCCCTACCTCCGTGAACTGCATTGGTTACCCATAAGTAAACGCATTGAGTTTAAGGCTATGACACTTGCATATCGCTCTACCCAGGGTAACATATCTGCTCATCTTAGATCAGTTCTCCGACCTTATTGTAATTCTTGCTCACTTCGCTCCAACTCTAAAAGCCTCTTGGTTACCCCAAGATTTAAAAAATCTCGCTCTGGAGGAAGAACATTTGAACTTGGTGCCGCCCAGCGCTGGAACAAACTGCCTCTTAATTTACGCTTGAGCAAGACCGAACTAGAATTCCGTTGCTCTCTGAAAACTTTTCTTTTCTCCCGTTAATCCGCTTTTCCTTGGTTTTTACCTCAGGCCTCCAGTCAATCAGCGCCGCGACACCCCGTCACTCCCTGACAAACTCTGGTGGCCAGTCTTTCTCTGCTAGAAGGATATCATAGCCTTTAGATAGATTCTCCCAAAAGAGACCTTTTATTTTCCTACTTTTATCTCCCTCTATACGTAATGTTATTTCATATAGTTTATGGGGCACGCTAACTCGGGTGTCTGCAGTTTCCACTTGAATGTATTCATTCGTGTCCACTGTCCCCAGAAGATTCATCAGGATCTTGCGAGCTATGGTCACTTCTGCTGCCCTGTCTAGCATTGTCTGGGCCCACTCTCCGTTTTTCAGTTGTGTCCTCAGGATTCTCAGCATGTTTTATTTTAATACTGGCTACCTTCTTTCTGGGAAATTGAAATTTTTTACTTTGATGTGCAGGTTCCTTGTCTTTGGACTTGACGTGCTCTTCTTTATGTTCTGACCGTCCTCTTCTTTCCTATTTCTTTGAGGAAGTCTGAAAAGATCGAGAGGGACATGTATCAATATCTTGATATCTGTCAGGTTTTCTCAAATTGTCCCTATTTCTAAGGTTATATTTTTTTCAGAGGGTTCCCTTTGGGGAGACTTCCTCTGGTCTGAAACTGTTTTTCTCTGGGAGTGGTTTGTTTAATACCCTCCCACTTCTTCTTTTGAGAGTTGATATTATTTTAAATGAGAGTTTTTTCAGGATTTTCAATTAGTTGGGTTTTTTTCTGGTTTACCATCCAAACTATCTCTACCTAATTCTTCATAGGATTTTTCAATTATTCTGGCAAGTTCAAAAGGTTTGTCTGCTATATCTGTTTCTTTAAATTTTTGGCGGATCGCCACAGATGCTGCTTCTCCTTTTATGTTGGCTAGTAATATATCCAAGACCTGCTTAAAGTCTTTCAGTAATTTCATACCTAGAGTTAAAGCAGGTACTGGACCATGTTCATTTTGAATCTGTCTTAGTACATGTGGTGTAACCGCCATAGACGGAACACCATGTGTATTTGTGTAGATAGAAGCAAAGACTGTGCCCCAAGTGTCACAGTCCTCCACATGTGGTGCGATCGCCATTGGGAGACAGATAGTCAGAATTCTGTGTTTTTCGTGAGGGGTAGTATAACGAAATACTGCCTCTATTTGAGTGATTTTTTGAGCTAACCAGAATGGAATTTGTTCCCGTTTTGCGGGTGTTTTACCAAGACATGATTAAATATTCTGTGGTGTAATTTTATTTGTGTTCCTCTGTTGTGGGGTGTTTTGTGGAATTTTAAATGCAGGTTGGACTGTTGAAGTCTGCATGACATATTAGACCAATTGTCTATGTATTTTAATTAGCTGTTTTTGAACTAAAAGTTCTCTGTCTGACATTGTTTCAAAGTCGGGGCGTGGTGTGTAGCTGGCTAGAACCGGCCATGTGGCTCCTGGTCTACCTAGTGGACCGAGCCTGGTAATGTGATTTTGATGTTTTAGGGCGCCATTAAACCAGAGCAGATGCTCTTGGTATGTTAGTGGAATTTCAACCTCCTCGAAAGGAGAGTATTCCTCTGGAGATTCCGCTATTTTGTAGTAGTGGAACTCATGTGTTACAGCAGGTGCTGCTGGAAAATTTATCCAGGAATAGAATACTTCTGTCTGCCGATATTCATGTGCCTCTACCATGAATACGACCGTACCACCTCTTGATGTTACTCCATTCTCTATAAGTTTTATAGTTATGGTTTTTCTTATATTGACCGGGATGATTATTGCATCCTGGTCTTCTTCATTAAACCCTGTAACGTCTGCACCCTGTTGATTCGCATCTACTGCGGCTCCACCGGTTTCGTTGTTGTCGCCGTGATTTGACATTGTTTAATGAAAGTCTTGCAGAGCAAGTTTTGAGGAAACAAAGATTAGGTGCATATTATTTTGGAACACTGTATCCTTCAACGTTGACTAAACCAAAAACTAATACATAGGAATCTCTTCCTACTAAGTTCTGGCGGATATTAACCTTTCACCCACTCCAGATGACTATTGGAGTTTTTACGGGGAAAGGGGTCTGTGTGAAAAAACACGACTGAGTTACTCTAGTATCTTGCATTAGATTATCGCCTTACCAAACGTTGGGCGCCATGTAGTGTAGTTCCTATAGTCCCAATAGGCTCTGCGCATTGGAATAACATAAACAGCAGTTTAGACATAGGACTGAGGTCGACTAGGTCTCTACTGAATATGTTAGACTTAATTAGGTATGCCAGCCAGCTCAGAGGTCACTAGAAACTTTCTCGAATGAACAGGGAGGAGTTAACTTCCCTTATTAGACAAGAAGGGATTAGTTTCTGACAACCGCATAAACATGACAACTTTGCTCCCTCCAGAATAGAGAAGAGTTTATCTCCAGAGTCATGTGAAAACAATAGATAGCTATTTCACTCAGTCAATCGTGCATACTTAGTTTCACCAGAGTGCAGAGAAATAGAGAGACAGGCGTTTTCAATAAAAGGTGTTATTTATTGAGCAGTCTTCTTTCTCATGCAAGAGAAATGAATTGCCACAATTGCAATACTTATCATAAAGTAAAGTGCGCACAGTAAAAGGAGTATTATGAAATAATACTGTAAAAGCATTGATATGGTTTCTGAGCCATATAATACTTAAAACGGATAAAATATATACAAAACATACAAAGATAAAAGTTTGACTAAACGTACTCAACTGGTGCTTCTAAATTACGCCTACCCCAGTGTACCTAACCTAAGCCTAGTACGTGGGAAGGAGTAAGGGAGTTGCAGTTTAAGTTAAGTTAGTTTTGCCAAGAATCTGAATCAAGAATTCTCTAAGGATCTAATCAGCTCCGTATCTTGGTTTTAGAATGAAGGAGGTCTTGTATCTCGCTCTCAGGACTCGATCTCCCAGTAACCCGCAAGGGTGACTGGAAACACTGGAGCTGGATTTTCTCGCCAGGAGAAAAGAAAGCGTCTTTCTCAGTGCGTCAAATGGGAGGGACGGCTTCCTTCGGCACTCGCATCAGCTGGGCTTTGGGTAAGTAGATAAACGCTCTGCTCCAAACCACCGTGTGTTGCTTAAGGCAAATGCTGGTATATTTATACCTGGAAGTTGCCGGGTTTGACGGAAGGTTGGACATAAGACGTCACTAAGAACTCTCACTAAGAACTGGCAGTTCTTTCAGGACTCGCAGGAGTTCTAGGACAAATCAAAACAAAAGCAGGGGGAATTCCCGGGTTGCTGGAGGTTTGGTTTGTTTAAAGAACGCGTTGTACTATCTAGGAGTCTTAAGGAAGTAGCCTTGCCGTATTTGGACCGCATTGGCTATGACTAAATGTGGATATGATTCTAATGCCTTTATAAGGATATGATTTGTTATAACCACATGAGGGCATACATCGGGAATATTTAATTAGGGTCCTAGATACGTTTATAACAAATGGAAATGGGAAGAGTATCAACCTGACAATATTTTGACACCATATGTCTTTACAAACATGAGAAAAATTAAGACCAATGGACCTTTTATAATTTCCTTGACCAGAGCTAAAGCAGATTTGTGTATAAGTAGTGTTGGGAGAATTCCAGTGGGACGGAGTGAATGTATTTTGACACTGACTATTGAAGGTGCTAATAACAGCAATTTTACAGCCTCACACAATACTTATTTTGTGTGTGGAAATAAGGGATACTATCATCTACCTGTTGGGTGGTCAGGGATATGCTATGTGTCCTTTCTGTTGCCCCCTGTGTTTTTGACACCTGCGTCATATCACCTCAACTTCAAATTGTACAATGACATTTCCAAGAACAGAAATAGGAGGACAATAAGTACTGATGAAGTGGATCAAACTGACACTGGTCTACAACAATATGTCGATTTTAACTTAGGATTGTTCTTCTTTGTGGTTGCTGCATTGAAAAGCAGAACGATGAGGCGATTGACTTGTGTTGTGGTAGCTGTCACCAATCAAACAGCTATGGTACTTGGGAACATTACAGAGGAACTGCAAATTGCAAGGATTGTAGGACTCAAACACAGAATGGTGATTGATGTGATTTTGGCTGATCGAGGTGGTGCATGTCGCATCATCGGTAGCAGTTGCTGCGTATTTATACCAGATCACTCACCTTCAGTATACAACGCAATATCAAAACTGCATAAGATTGCTGCAGAGATTCACCCAGAGACTGGTACATGGTTCGCGACACTATTTGCTACTTGGGGCTGGAAACTACTGACTATTTTATGTATACTGTGGCGATATTATTTACATGCTGTACTTGTATGCAATGTGGTCCTATGCTTTGCTCCATGTACATCATTGCTTGTACACCTGCCAAGAGAAATATTGCAGAAATAAAAGAACAACCAATGCTAAATAAAGAGATCATTGAGATTATGAGCATCAATGTACAGGATGCATATCTATATTACCCCAGCTAATGCTAAAACGGTTGTCTGTTGTAATTTGGCAGCGATTAGGTTAGCATTAGCAGAAGCCGGATGGGCAGTGGCTGGCCGGCCATGATGGCAGTTGGCTGCTGATAGAGCTCCAGAGGCACCCGAGGTTTTGATCCTGATTCTGGGCTTCCGAGGGGGCCCAGATTTGCCCACAGGTGCCGGAAGGGGTGTGGATACTCACGAGAAGACCCAATGGTCCAAATAATTGGGCGGCGACCTAGACAGCGGTGATTTTGAAGCGAGGCCGCTGCGGCCTCCCACGTGTATCAGCCGGGTGCTTAAGTGGAGGCGGAAGTACAAGGTGATGCGGATTGCCCGGGTGGAAGTGCCCGGGGGGGCTACTGGCGCTGGGTCGCTCTGTCGGGGCGGTTGCCCGGATGTCTACAGCAGCCGCTGTGCCCATGCGGTGCCACAGCTAAGGGACCGGAGGGGAGAAGTAGTGGCCCCTGGGAGAACTGCAACATGGCCGCGGCAGGCGGTGCTGCTGCTTTCGTCTCTACCGCCTACTTTCTACATAAGGACGGCCGCACCCCGCAGCCTCTGACCAGCCCAGAGGAGCGGAGTGTAGGCATCGGGAGGTGGTGGTGAGTCCTGGAAGGTGGGGTAAGTGGACCGGCTCCCCTACGCGCATCGTGTGCCGAACCCCCCCTCCCTGCTCCCCCTCTGCGCTGTGACACTGGGGTGAGCCTCTTGGTCTTGTCTTGTGCTGCACGCAACCAGTGCCCGGTCTGCAGTCCGGTACACCGGTGCACGGCCGGTGGGGTGCCTGTTCACCGGACTGATGCCTGGAGCCAGGGGAGTAGCCATTAGATTTTGGCGTGATGGAACGGAATGGATGGGCCCCATTGATGGCCTACTGTGCATGCTGGATCGGGATGCGATGCGGAGAGTGCCTACACCTTTATTATGAAGGCCTAACTACATGCCCTTGGAGTAGGTGGATCCCCCCCATGGATACAGTGTGACGGTTGGAGTACTGGTCTATGGCCGGCTGGCTGGTGAGACGCCTCCTCCTCCCCAGCGCCTGGCAAGTGGTGGATCACCTGGAGTCCTCTCATGTAGTTTGGTATTGTCAGCGCTCTGCTGACTGCGACACCCTTTGGCCTGCTTATGACTGTGGGAGCTGCGACCCTGCTGCTCTCCTTCATTGTTGTTGCCTTGCTTCCCCATACCTGCTTCGCCCTCCCTTTATCTGGACGCCCTCGCGCTGATATGATAGTGATGGTGGTCGGGTGCTGTCAGCCCTGTAGGAGCTATCCTGGAGACTGTCCATATGGGGTGCTGTAATTTTCAGGAAGAGCACTGAGATTGTGTCTCCCCCCCTTTTGCTCCCCCCTCCTTCCCTAATTTTTGGGCATCATGGTTCGGAAGGGGACCAAGGGGCTGGAGGGCCCAGGAGACACAGAGTTGACGCGGGCTGGTTCTGGGGTCGGAGAAGGCCGGACTTTGCGTGGTGCGGCAGGAGCAGGCGGAGCTGGGGACCCACCACCGGATAAGTTAGATTTGATTTTGAAGGAAATACGAGATTCCATGGCAGCGATGGCACAGCAGCTGGGGGCCTTGACTACTAACTTGTCCCTGTTGAAAGCGGACCACAGTAAATTGGCAGATAAGGTTAAAGACCAGGGCTTCGTCCTTGCAGATCTCACGCCGACGGTTGTAGGACCACTCCTCCTCCATACAGCAACTCCAACAGCAGGTCACTTCACTGATTGATCAAGTGGAAGATGCAGAAGGAAGAAAAAGGCGCAATAATATACGCGTCATATGCCTGCACGAACGATGCGAGGGGAATCGAGCAGCGGACTTTATGGAGCAAGGGTTCCCTGACCATGTGACCACTGAGGGCCTCTCCCCGTACTTCTGTGTTGAAAGGGCACATACCGTCCCGACGGGCCGGCCCCGACCTGGTCGGCCACCCCAGCCGTTAATTGTAAAGATTCTCAACTACAGGGACCAAAACGTCTTGTTGCAGAAGGCTCGGGAGAAATCGCTAATTCAGTTTGAAAACCACAGGGTCTCCATCTATCCAGATTATACTACTGGAAGTAATAGACATAGTGGATAGCCAAGAACCTGTACGGGGGCGCTCTGGGCGGGACCCGGTGGGCGAACCTGGCCAGGATTTGGAAGGGTCCCTTGAACCCGGTGGGAGGAGTGGCCATTCTGGCCCATCAAGGAAACAGCAGAAAAATGACCAACTCGAAGCACTGCCGATGGCAGGGGCCTTTGGAGAGGATGCGGACAAGATTGGAACGGACTCAGAGGACAGTACGATTCAATCTGACTCTGATCATAGCGCTGTTCTTTTCCCCACCATCATGCCCAGAACTGCTAGTGATCTTGTGGACAACTGAACACGCTGGTGGACCACAGTGTGACAGACTCATGATGACAACGGAAGTGCTATCCTTTTTACGGCAGTAGCCGTCATAGTTTGTCTAATTATTGTGCTCCCTTAGGTCTAATGCACTGAAAAATGGATGTCTGCTTTTTGCTACAGGGAACTGTACACTTAGTACCTGCTTCATTCGGGTTGAGTGATGATGCTGAGTTAAGTTGGAACCTGCACTCCATGTGACCGCTTAAGTATCCTGTACTTCTTTTCTCCCCCCTTCCCTGCCACTTGTTGTCATACTTCCTGGTACCCAGGGATGACCTGCCGTTGAGCAATCAGCGCTAGCCATGAACAATGACCCATTGGTGTTAAAGGTCAGCCACCCCCCATTGGCGTATGCACCATGATTTGGACTGATTTGTTGGTTACATTATTGTTGGGTCTGGCAGTGTTTTGATGCTGTGCCGAGTTTGTTTGGAGTTTCTATATGGTTTCAGGGTATAGGGACTCCTGGTCGCTACATACAGTAGGCACTACATTACACGAGATAAGAGACACACATGGCTGAAACTGCAGGGACGTACCAATTTCTCACATGGAATGTTTGAGGTTTGGGGGCAATTCAAAAGCGTAATCGAATCCATTTGTTCCTCCTTCGACACCGTACACAGATTGCATTCCTCCAGGAGTCCCATCTTACTGTCACGGAGTCGCAGAAATTAAGAAAGAAATGGAGAGGCACAGTCTATTCCACGACATCCTCTGCTTTCTGCAGGGGAGCCACTATATGGGTCCGTCAAGGGGTACCATTTGAAGAGGTGGAGAGAAAGGTGGATGACCAGGGCAGGTAAATATTAGTTAAGGGTACACTGGATGGGAGACTAATGGTCTTGGGAAGTATATTCGCACCAAATTACGACCAGGATCAGTTTCTACACAAATTGGGCTTGGCATTATCAGACTGGGTGGAGATACCCTGGGTGTTGGGCGGGGATTGGAATGCGGTCTTAGATTTAAACATGGACAGGTCTCATACCCACCTACAGGCTGCTTGAGCTACAAAATTGGCTGACCTCTTTGCTACTTGGGCTGCGGGTTGGATACTCTCGGATGTATGGCATGAGTTATATTCCACCCACAAGGAATACTCATGTTAATCCCCTTTGCATAACTTACACACTAGAATTGACCGGTTCCTGTGCTCAAGGTCGATAATTACTAAAGTAGAGAAATCAGAATATTTGGCAAAGACATTTTCCGACCACAGACCCTTGACTATTAAATTCCACTGGGACAGGGTACCGACCCCGGTCCCAACCTGAAAACGTAACCCTTCTCTCTTGGAGGGTCCTCCCTTTTGTGCTTCCTTTCTGTTGCTCTCTCTGATTATTTTAGATTTAATTGGGACACTGCTTCTTCGAATCTGGTGTTTTGGGATGCCATGAAGGTCGTGATCAGGGGTGCAATTATAGGACAACTGGTGGGGGCGAGGCAAGAAGTTCATAAGAAACTCGGTGAGGTAGAGGAACGATTGAAGATCCTGGAGAGAGTGGCTAGTATTGATCCGAATAAGAAGAGAGACTAACAGGAAGGGTATATCGACCATGCAGAGCTCTTAGAAACGTTACGGACGATTGATTACAAGGAATACCTACATCGCCAACACACGGAAGCCAATAAGTCCGGGCTGGTCCGTGACCGGCCAGATTCACCGACTATAACCCAAATACGCGACTTAACGAGTACCTTGGTATGTATGCTAGTAGAGATAAATCGAGCCTTTTATGCTCATCGGAGCGCCCTTTATGCGCCCATGGGCCTAGAGGACTCGATGCAAATTGATGACTTTCTGGATGGTCTTCCCTTCCCGGTACTGTCGGTGGCTATACAAAAGACACTAGAGGGTCCTGTTACGCAGCATGAGATACGTGCTGCGATTAAGTGCCTTGATCGTAATAAGGCCCCCAGTTTGGACGGACTACCGGTAGAATTCTACGTAACTTACGCAGATATCCTCGTACCAGTTCTTGAGACGGTATACAAAGTGGCGTTCAAAGAAGGACACCTGCCGGAGTCTACCATGCAGGCACTGGTGGCTTCCATTCCTAAGCCTGATGGGGATACTTTGGACATGGGTAATTACAGACCTCTGTCCCTGTTATCGACGGAGTACAAGATCCTTAGTAATGCCTTGGTCATGCACATTCAATCTCATTTCAATACACTCATACATCAGGATCAATGCAGTTTCCTTCCAGAATGAAGTACCTCCTTGAACACGCGTAGACTACATGCCTTGATGTCGGCCTCGTCTCCGGACCTACCGCGAGCAGGCTGTATAGCACTGGACTTGAAACAAGAGTTTGACTCCCTGTCCTGGTCCTTTATGTTTGAAGCACTGAAACGCTTCAGCTTTCCGGACACCCCTATCCGTTGGATATGCTTATTATACACTAAGCCTACGGCCAGGGCGCGTACGGGCAGGTATGTTTCCGAAGACTATACAGTGCACAGGGGCACCAGACAGGGTTGCCCCTTGTCCCCGATCTTATTTGTACTCGCATTGGAACCTCTGGCGCTGGCGCTACGAGGCGCCTTCGGTTGGATGGGCATCCCGGTAGGAGGGACACAACATTTGATATCCATCTATGCGGATGATATTATGCTATACTTTCGGGACCTAGAGGCCGATCACACAGCGATCTTCGATATCTTTCAGCAATTTGAAGCAGTGTCGGGTCTGCCGATCAACCCCTTGAAATTGGTTGGATTCTTCTTTCGGGAAGGCATACCATCCCCTCATATCCTCTTTGGAACATATCAGATACCGGTGGCCCCGGTTTCCTTTAAATATCTGCGTATAAAAGTATACAGGAACCCTGCTGACCAAATAGATGAGAACATTAAACGTGCCATCACGTGACTTTGCGGCAGCGTGGGCTTCTGGACTTCGCTACCATTGTCTGTCAGAGTAGCTATATCTAAAATGATAATGCTCCACCCCCCGTTCTATTATTTTGTGAATATACCTGTAACTCTTCCTCAACACATTTTTACCTCTATTAACACCTTACTGATTACCCTTATTTGGGGCACTGGGCGGAGGCGCATTAGTCTGCGCAAACTCCAATTGGGAACCAGGCTGGGGGGATTTGGGGTACCGGATTTCAAATGATATTATAATGCCAGCCAATTACAGTGGCTGTCATATTGGCTTGTGGGCAAAAACCTGCAGGAGATTGCATTTACGAAAGAATACTTGGATCGTGGGGCACTCCACTCCCTGTTGTTGCCGAAAGCCCGGATCCCCCTGGACTGCTCTCCCCTCTTCAACACAGCATTAACATGCTGGAAAAAAGCACTGTCATACACGTCTTCAGTACCTCCTTACGCGACTAACATACCATTGTTAGGTATTCCGACACCACAGGGTAGCCTTACCAGAAACGCGTTACGAGCCTGGGCGGACCACGGGGTGGAAGAGGTAGGAACCTTTTTTGGTGATGAGACATTGTTAGACCATGACTCCTTCATGCAGATAATGGGAGCACCTCCAAGGATGTACCTATTGCACGCCACGGTAACACATTATATCAAGAACATGTGGGCATCTTTGAGATTAAAACCTACACAACATGAACTGGTGTATTTGATGTATTACATGGGGGAGGGAGGACACCTTGTGCACTGGCTCTACACGGGGATCAGAGTGCATCCTGCAATTCCGCTTACGGCACTTAGAGAGACCTGGGCCCAAGACGCTGCTTTAGAAATCACAGACAAAAATTGGCAGCTTATATTGAAGCACCCGAAAAGGGTGTCACGAAATGCTAAATTCCAGTTCATTCAGACAATGGTGCTCCACAGAGCATACCTAACGGCCTAGCGAATACACCGTATGTTACCCGATTCTTCACATTGCTGCCCCCGATGCCAAGGCGAAAATGCTGATTTCGTTCACATGCTATGGTCCTCCCGCGACTGCTGAGCTATTGGGCGGATCTATGTCAGATGCTGCATACAGTCACACAATTACCAGTTCCGATGGAAATCTTACATTGCTTACTGGGGATGCATAGGAGGCCTAAGTCCTTGAAGGTTAAATTAAAATTCCTGGACCTGGTCATGATTCTGGCGATCAGGTGTATAACAATGAGATGGAAATCCCAAAGGCCCCCTATGCTTACTAGGTGTCGGGCGGATCCGATACAGTGGGGTCGGGCAGAAGGCACTGCTTTAAGGAGGGAGGAAGAGAGAGGTCATAGGAAACATCCCATAGCACTGGAATGGGATGCGATGGTGGTGGAATTGGAAGGAATGGAGTCCATTACCCCTCAGGTGGCCGGGTCGTAATAGTTTGTTAAGAAGGGAGGAAGGTGACGGGGAGGTTGCCCCCCCCCTACAGGACAGTGTACACGAACACTATATACTATAACAGCAGTTTGATGATCATTAATGTTTATCTCCAGTGGATCACCTAGCTAAGTCTGACGCGACCAGGAGTGGGTGGGTTATCGGGAGGGGGGAGAGTTGTGGGTGAGAGTTTATTGTTTGAGGATTATGTTACTCAGGCATGAGGTGATCTATTTAACATGTCGTCAGTGCGTAAAACTGAAGCCGGCTGATGCTGGTATTTCACATACCTTACTGCCTCAATGTGATTATGTTAGGAGACTGCACTTATATACTGTGAGACGGGAAGCTATGTTTAACACTACAATTCAAAAAAAAGGAAAAATGACTGTAATGTTTATATGTCCCGATGCCATGTAATTTTTTAATGCAGTCAACAATAAAGAGTTGGACAAAAAAAAGCATTAGCAGAAGCCATTCTGTATTTAGAGACTATCTTGTCCGTTTTGTGGAATCCATTTTGTATTTCTGTCAGCCATTTTGTTTGCCATTTGCTACCATGTGCTCGCCATGTGCTCTGTCCTACCTTCCTGTTAACTGCTCTTGAAATCTGCCTAGAGACTGGATATATTTAGCCTTTTCTGCGTCGCACATGCTCAGTTGAGCTTGCAGCTGTCGTTGCAGCTGTCCCCAGTCTGTAACTGTCAGGATGTGTTAACCAGAATTAGCAACTGTTAGCTCCTCCCACTTGTTGACTGCGCATTTTCTGTAGGACCTTATATGTACCTAAAACCAGCATTTTTGGACTTTTACCACCTTCATTTGAGCCCCTGTGTAAGTATAAAAGCCCCCCCTCCCCTTCCTCTTTCTCTTCCCCTTTTTCTCCTCTGTTCCTCCTAATTTAGGAGATAGGATCTTGTTAGCGCTGGGATACCTCCGAGTGACTACGCGCTTTATAAAAATAAATAATAATAATAATAATAATAATAATAATAATAAAAGGACCAAGCTCCTTCCATTCAGGGTACTACTTCATACTTTACCGAAGGGTGTTGTGTGAATGTAGTTCCACCTCATGAGGTTTAATAAATCTTGTATTTTCTAATCCAGTTTCTGTGCCAACTTCTATACTATGGTCTGAGGAATCTGTGCAGAGAAGGGAGAGCCCCTAGCACTTGTAGGCCTTGCTGAGGCTCACCACCACATATGGGTGAGTAACTGGAAATGTGAAAGGCAGTATAATTGAGTAATGGGGTAGATGAGTGAGTGAATGTGAGAGTGGCTGTATGGGTGAGTGCATGCTTCTGTCAATGACTGTATAGGTGAGTGAGTATGTGTTAGTGTATGTATGAGTAATAAGTGGGTGTGTGCAACGGTAAGAGTGAGTAAGTGGCTGTATGATTGACTGAACGGGTGAGTGAGTAGGTGTGTGGGTACCTCCAAGAGTGACTGACTCAGTATGTGAGTGGCTGCATGGGTAAATGAATGGGTGTCTCAATGACTGTATTACTGAGTGAGTGGCAGTATGAGTGAGTGGATTTGTGTGTAGGTCTATGAATCAGTGAGTGTTTGTGTAAGTACTGCATGGGTCTGTGAATGGGTTAGTGAATAGCTGTGTGAGAGTGTGCTTATGAAATGTTCCATGGGGTATGGGTGGGTGCATTGATGATTTTGTGGACGATGTCATCAGTGATGTAATTTGAGATGTTATTCGTGAAGTCATCAGTGACGTCACTGACCATGCCATGAGTAATATAATACATAAAGTCATAAGCAATGCATTGCGGGGGCTTGAGTTATATTTAGCTAAGCTAACTATAACTGCTGAATTTCACAGGTTGCTTTGTTTTTTCAGTGAATTTACATAAAGTAAGATGCCATCTCAAAGTACAGTGGGGGTGGGGTTGAATGCAAGATCTGTCTGGCATTGTGCTGTCGCACCTCAGCTTGTTGCTCCTGCCCCCTCCTCCTTGCCATCCATTTTCCATGACCCTTTTACCCTCATTTCAGATGTGTGTGGCTATTGTTCTGCCACTGACCTTACTGCCTGCCCTAAATAGTTAGCTTGCTGCCCCATCCACCTCCGCCCTAACCTCTGCTTTCTGAATCCTTGCACCGGCTCCTCTCTCCTGCCCTGCATGGTCTGATGAGCTGCCACTCCCTTCCATTTAGCTCGATATCCCAGCCCCCTCCCCCTGCCCTCTGTTCCCCAATTCTATGCAGCATCATTGTTCTTCTTCTTAGTCTCTGTGCTTATCGTGATGTCCCTTCTCTCCTTCACTCTGCCCTCTGATGTCTGTGTTCAAGCCCCTGCTTTCTCATTTAAACCCACCATATTCCATGGACCTGCCACCCTTCTATCGACTCTGAGGGTTCTGTTGAGTTGCCACTGCCTCTCCCACCTGGCTAGCATGGTAATATGGCTGCCGCCTGTCCCTGCCACCTTCACCCTGTCTGTCCAAATTCCAAGTCCCTATCCCCTCCCACTTGTTCTCCATGGTCCAGTTTGTTGCCCCTCCCTTTGGCCTTCCATACTCTATTGTGTTGCAACAGCTCCTCCTGTCTGCCCTGTATGGTCTGTTTTGAAGTCCCTTACCCTGCCCTCTTTTGTCTTTGTCTAGGCCCTACCCTTCCCTCCCTTTGATTCACCATGGTCTTTTCTGCATGCCCGTGCCTCCTCCCTCTTGCCCACCATGGCTGTTGTGCTGCCACTAACCCTCCTGCTTGCCATGCATGTCCTTCTGTGCTGCCACAGCCCCACCCTTCTGACCTGTGTGGTCAGCTTTTAGGCCCTGACCCCCTCACCATCGCTCCATTGTCTCTGTTTATGCCATTATAGACCCACTGTTGCTCTCAATGTTGTGTTGTGCTTCCAGTGCCCATCTCTCTTGCCCTCCATGGTCATCTTTCTGCTCCAGCCCTGCCCCCATGCCCTCTGTTTTCCATGTGCAGACTCTATTGCCGCCCTCCTACCTTGTTTGGTCTGCTGTCATTCCCCTTCATCCTGTCCTTCATGGTCTGTTATGCTGCAATTGTCCCTTCTGTCTGTCTGCTATTGTCAGCTTGCTGCCCTTGCCTCTTTCCCCTCTGCTCTCTGTTGTCAATGTTCATGGCCCTGTTTCCTACCTATTGCTTTCCTTTGTCCGTTTGCTGCACTGCCAACCTGCTTGCCCTGTGTCATTTATTGTGCCGCTACAACCCCTGACGCCTGTCCTGAAAGGTCACTTTGGTGCTCCTGCCCATCTTCCACCTGCCCTCTGTTATCCAAGTTTGTGTCCCTACCCAATTTCTTCCTGTCCTCCGATGTACAAAACTTGCCAACATTTTGAACTTAGTAAGAGGGAGATTGTGAAAAAAAAGATCATGGGTATTGATTTTCCCATTGACTTACAGTGAAGTAGAGGAGATTTTAGGCAGGAGACAAAATAATATAGGCCTTTTGGGCTTACAAACATTGGAAATCTCCTACCTGAATCGGGTCCGTTGGCATGTTGGCTGTGCTGCCACTGACTTTCTTCAGCCCTCAATGGTCTTTTATATTGACACAGCCTCTCTTACAGGACTGCATAGTTGCTTAGTTGCCCCTGCCCCTTTTTCCCTGCCCTCCATGGTCTGTTGTGCTGCCAATGCCCCTACCGACTGCACAGCTTGGTCACCTTGTTGACTCAGCACCCTCCTCCATAAGATGGTTTTATTCCCATAGAAATTATGGTTAGTGCCCTTAACAACTAAAATGAGGACATATTTTCAAAGTTCTCAAATATCAACAAAGCACTTTGCAACTGGGGAACCCTGCATGAGTTTCTGCGTCAGCTTGACATCCTGTGATTCGATTCTGGGCAAATCATTTAATCTTCCCATGCCTGAACCCCAAAATGAACGTGTACTTTCGTAAAGTAACTGATGCTCATGTAAAGCATCCCTATAACTTTGAGTCAAGTCTGCGCTATATTAAACTACAAAAAAAAGAAAAAAAATATATACGTTTTTGCCCAAATATGCCATTGGGCTTCACTTGGGCTACAATTAGGTTACATTTGTGCTATATTTGGGCTCTTTTTTCTATTGTGTCCATCTTAGGAGACTTATTTGTTATGAAGCTCTGTAATTTTATCATTTACTGCAGTATCCTCAGTATAAAATGCTTTCAGTTTCTACTTTGATTCCATCAAGATCGTGTTCATATGTGCCACTCCCTTGGCATCAATTCAGAATGATAGCACTCTAGTTGCTCATTAGAACACTGTAGTAAAACTGCTGATCACTCTGGAGTTAACTGCCAGTCTACTGCTGGTGTTAAAAACGCATGTTCAGTCTGCATGTGTGCATGTGTTGAAAGTGCATGTTTCAGTCTTCATGTCAGAATGTTTTAATGAAATTGAAGAGGAAGATATTTGAGAACCCACTTAAAATGTGTCAAAATGTTGCTTTCTACAGCACTAACTATAATTTCTATGACAAACTAAACCCCTTAATTGTGTTTCTTTCTTAATTAAATGCTTTAAGTTTTACCAGTTTGACTTAAGCAACCTGGCTTAAGGTGTGCCATACTTTTGTAATAAGAAACACCATTAGTGCAGGCTGCAGTAGATCAACTGTCAGACTTCCTTTTCATGTGGCTGGGAATGATAGTGTGAATTCACAGAAAATATGCTCTAATTTTTGCTTCAGGAGCACCTTCCATAACCTCTATGGGGACATCATGAGAAAACAGTTTTCTCTCAAATATGATTCTCAAAATTCTAGCCGAAGGCTTTTCCACTGGGTAAAATCAGCTTAGAACACACCACAATTCCTAAAATTAGTATGGTACCATCAACAAATGATTTATGGTGTAACTAAAATCACCCTTTATACGTTAAACTTTTTATCACCCTCAAAACTTGCCATTTACTGAAATGCACTTAAATAGGGTGCTATCATGTATATTGGTCCCAAGTTGGCTCCCAACAATTCCTGGTTGTAGTGTTGGCAACCCAGTACATTTCAATTGGATTTCAGTACCAATATCTAGCTTTCTACTAAATTTGGTGTAATTCTGTTCAGCGGTTCGGGCTGTATTCATGTTTAAAAAATGAAAAATCCCCATAGACATAACATGTGGAAATCACGTTTTGGGAACCCATTTTTCCTATCCCCCCTGCTTGACAATTCACCCTGAAACTTTTGACACAGAAGCTGAACCAAAAAAGGGAAGTTTTGTGAAAATTTCTTGAAGTTTCGTCTAGCAGCGCCAATGTTAATGGCAAAACAAAAAACACTTTTCCTATGAAAACGCAGGTCCTAACTATTACTACCTACTGGCTATTGCCAGGACGTAATATATATATAAATTACCTATATATATCCTTGTTCGCCTCCACACTATTTCCCTTCTCTACATTGCTGGCACTCTAGAAAAGTACCATAAGAAGAAAGGCAGCCAGTGGCACAACACCGGTTCCCAATCCTTTTGTTTATTTTGCCCTAGAGTGCCAACAAAAAAACCAATGCGCTTAAGCCTTAGCCATCATCAGATATATAGATATATATGTACAAGATTCTAGTCAGCTTTTCCATTTGCAGGAGCAAATATGAGATCTTGAACTGACACCTTGGCTTTGCTGTCTAAACTTGTTATTAGCAGGCTCTGACTTTTAGACCACTGATTGCACTAAGGTGCCACTGAAGAGACCAAAATGTTTCAGTTGTAGCCTTCAACAGTTATTTATATATATATATATATAACTTTTATATGTTGGGTGGGACTTTTATAATTTAATACATAATAACTTTTTTTATTGAATTTAGTGCATTCAAATGTATGATTATATTGTTGTAGCGTATTCTATGTTTTGTTCTACATTTAAAATATAACAACTATGTTAAATACTTTTGTATTCATTTCAAACTAAAAAATATTGTTCACATTTATAAAAAATGTAATAAGCTTTTAAATTACTGCCTATACGTTACCACAGGAATATCCCCGCAATGGTTGGAGATTTCTGTGCCTAGGTGAGAAAAGTTACAATTAGTAATTTTACACTTGTAAATCAGGCTCCAACCCCTGAATACAGGGGCGGGATACATGTAAATATACACTTTTCAGTAACTTTGCACTCATAAATGTTGAATTACCACAAGTATTAAAGATAATCATAAGTGTAAGAGTAGATTTACTCATGTGTAAATTTACCTTTGTGAATGGCACCCATTATGTAAAAAATCTATATTTAAATCTGTTAAGTCCCCTTGAATTTTTTGATTTTGATTTGTTTGCCATAATACTTCTATATAAAAGCAGACAATGAGCAAGAGTATAACAGAAATATTGTTAACAAATTTCTCAGTAAAGTCACAATTTTTCTTGCTGTGGGCGATAAATTCTGACTTCTAACTGTGCTGCATGTGGCTTTATACTGAGACATAAGTTCAACTATTAAAGTCTCTGTACAAAATTCTAGTCAGCTCTTCTGTTTGCAAGAGCAAATATCAGACTTTGATTCGACACCATGGTTTTGCTGTCTAAACTTGTTATTCTCAGGCTCTGACTTTCAGACCAGTGCTTACATTGATTGCCATTCACACTCATTCTAACATGCTGATATTTGTACAAGTCTTCATTTTCACCTTTCTGGTTCGTCCCTAATGGATTCGACCCCATCAAATGATGTTCCTGAGCTTTTAACTTGCAGTTGTCTGTTCTGTGCAATGAATACAAAGTGAAAAACATATTTTCCAGAATGGTTCATTTTATAACATATATCTGCAGCTTCCGAATGGTATAACAGAGCAAATTCTGTCTTTTCTCATACCAATTCAAATATTAAATATATCACTAGTGTTTTAAAAATTAAAACAAAATGTCATTATAAGGTGCTCTTGGGATTTAGTGTTCCTTTGTCTATGGTTTCTGACAATTTCACCATATATTATGATGCTTTTAATTTTATCCTGATCATTATGTTGTGTTGATTCCCACTGCTTCTGCAGAATACCCAAGCCATATGCTTTAAATCTATCTCCAACACCAATGGCATGAATGGTATATAAATTTGTATGGCCCAATGTGCATGCCACAATTGCCACTAAGTGTAGCAGCTACTATTATAAAGGGCCCGATTCATAATAGAACCTGTGGTTGTAAATTATGATTATGATGAGCACATATAGGAAAACATGTGCAGACTCAGTGAGGAAAACTGTTGTCTGACTAAACTTGGCATTTGCACAAAGGTAGGACTGTGACATATGGGACCCAGAGTAAATTGGTTATGGACATTTAAGTCCTTTTTTCTTTATGGCTGAAGTGTAAAATCTGTTGTGTTTAGACTTTGAATTTGCATAAGATAAGACATTCATTGGCATGTCTTTCCCTACCAGAGTCTCAGTCATATACCCAAACAAAAAGAGTGTTTTACTATATATGCTTTTGTTTATGCATTTTTTAAATTGTACATATTTCCTGAGTCAGCCTTAATGGAATTGATGCTTTGAGATACCTTTCTCGGCCATGTTAATTACTCTACTGGTCAGTTGGTAGTTTGAAGCTCATCCTGAACACTACATCACAGCTTTGGAAAAAGATATCCAATAAGGAGCCCCCTTGAGGGTGCCCGTCAGGCATTGCAGCACTGGCCCTACGAGGAGTAAGCCCGATGATGAAGCATGACATCTGCAAGAGTGTGTGAGGGCCCCATTTCCAAAAAGTACTCCCCTTGTAGTAACTCCATTTCCCTAACCTACTCCCCTTTGTCCTTCGTCTCTTTAAGCAACAGCATACCTTTTTTCGTTTGGGAATTAACAGTGAAGCATGCATGCTGGATCCCCAATATTTTGTGATGCATTATGTAGAGGTTAGGACAGCCACCGAACACTGCTTGGTTGATTCCCATTGTTTCCTGTGGGAGCTTGTGTTCCACCCGACAGCACAGGGTCCTATGGGGAAATGGGGCGGTGTAAAACCATGCACCCTGTCATGGGCCCCCCATGGTGCCTGCCACCCAGGGCAGGATTTTATAGGGGGTACCCCCTCTGCTCCTTTCCAGTGGCTGCAGGATGAAGGGGGTCCTGCCAGGGGCCCCCAAAGTCACTTTCTGACAGCCTTTTCATGTCAGACAGGCCGACTCAGAAAGGCTGTTGCAAATTGGCATTGTAATCGGGTGGTTGGAAATGCTGTCTATAGAGGTGTATGATGCGGAGCCGACTGGCACGGATTGCCCGAGAGCCAGTCAGAACCGATTCAGAATGCCCATGCGGTTTCCCTTCTGACCACAAACATTGTAAACAGTCGGGCAGAATGCAAACCGACTGAGTCGGTTGGAAGGGTTTTGACACGGTTGAGGAGATTCCGACTGTTGGGAGGAGGCATACTGCTACCCTGGGCAGAGTTTGCGGAGTTGCACTACGCAAAGCTACGTGAAGCGCAAAAAAAACTCTGTTGCACTACACGGAGCTCCGCGAGCGGCAGAGTATGGTAGAAAAATGCTGTTCGTGGTGATTGCACAGTGCCGGATGCCTGTCTGCACTGTGCAATCATTGGGAACAGCGCAAGCTTGCCTTTTCTGCCGCTCAAGTAGATTTTTACTCGAACTGCAGCTTTCTCAACGCGAACGGGCAGTTTCTCAACTGAGCAGTCGCAAGCATAGATGACCACTCGCAATGAGAAACCTGACCCCCCAAGTTGAGAATTCTCGCCGGTATGTTTATTTTCCATGCTCAAGTTCGCCAACTTGATGTTGGCGATCGTGAACAAGGAAAAATCTTGCAGGGAGGTGGATTCTCCTTGCTCACGCTCGTCAACTTGACGTTGGTAAAAGTGAGCGAGGCCGCTCTACTGCGCGAAGCAGAGCTTTTCGTAACTCCGCAAACTCCGCGTAAAGTGGAGTGCGGGAAACTCCTCAAACTCCGCGTGCGAAGTGAAGTTCACTGCGCAGGGTTACTTACCGCCCGACATCGTAATCGCCCCCTTAATGTTTTAACATATTTTATCTTGACTTTATTGTAATATATTCAGTCGGATTTCCTTTTCTTTTATATGCCTTGTATTTTGTATCTTGCTTTTATATATTTTGTATTGATTTAATATATTTATCTTCCTTCTCTACTGGCTTTTGGGCCGAAATAAAGATATTGACTGACTGACTGACAAACATCAATGACAAAAATATTGCAGAATTATTTTTCGCAATATGGTAAACAAAAATAAAGAAATAATGCCTACAGATTACAACAAAGGAAACATGAAAACAATCTCAAAAGCCAAAATATCAAACACCGGAACATCAACCTGATTCTAAATAAAACACAGGGTATTACTATTGATTATGTATACACATATTAAAAAAGTCTTAAAATATATTAATATACATTGCAGAAATAATAAAAACCATAAATGCTGCAGAAAACAAAAATTCAAATGACCCCAACCTATCAAATTAAACTTAAAAGCAGTTCACAAATAGACATAATTTTCCATTTAACAAACAGTATTAAAGGGCCATAAAACTACACAACAAAATGCTACCTAAAAAGCATTTCGGCAAGACAGTATCACTCTGCCAGATTGCAAAACTACAGAAGAAGACTGCAACATTTCAGTGCAGCACTAAATACAACAACAAAGTAAGGATGGCAATAAATGAAGGCGAACACAATTAATAAATAAGTGAAAGTATGTAAATAACAAATAGTTAAAACTATGCTATATGCTGATTTCTCCAAATTACAACTCATCTTCCACAAAAAAGAAAAAAAAGAAATGGCATCAGCTTACTTAAAGTTAAAAAAAGAACACCACAAATTAAAGCACACAACTAAACTTAAACTGAAAATAATGCTTTAACATATATGAAAAATAAAATAAAATAAATCAATGCCAAACGTAATTTTACTGATGCAGCTAACCGATCTTAAATCCCAAAAAACACTGCAACAAAAGAAAACTGTGTCAAAAACAATACAAAACAGACTTACAAAGCAAACATTTACAGAAAAGACAAAGTAAAGATAACCATCCAGAATGTAAGTTAAAATGTGTATCTGAAATGAGAAAATGTTAAAATAAATATAACAAAAAATATTGTTTTGAAAAAAATATATATTTTCTGTATTCTATTCCCAACAGATAAATCGATGGAAGCAGCAAAAACTATCAACACCCAAAAAAGGAAGCTGTATTAAATTATAGAGATTATACTTATAAGAAGGAGAATAACACCAAGAAATAAATTTTTTTGGTAAATAGTTTGGGCAGCGAAAAGGGTATGGCCAGACACTACATCATAACCCGGGAAAGTTTGCTCCTTTGCTCATGGTATATGCAGTGCACAATTTGCGCTTCTCTCAGTGTTGACTGCGGTGTCAACACTATAGTCAACATTAAGGGGAGCATGCTTAGTGTTGACTCTGCTGTTGACACGACAGACAACACTAGGGGTGGGCGGAATTTGGGTAGTCGAGCTTCAAAGCTCTGTGAAACGGTAAAAAATCTCTGCGAGCAAGCAAAAGTTCTGTGAACACGCGGAACTGCTTTTTTCCTGTTCGCAAACGCTGTTTGTGTGCTCAGGGAGGAATATCTTGCAAACACGCATTTTGAAAGTGCAAACAAGCAAAAAATTCTACGAAGCTGTGAATCGCTGGATGTTTTGCAATTCCACGTTCTCCGCTGAATGCGAAATTACCCAAATTCCGCAAGCGGAACAGAATTTACCGGCCAGGCCTAGTCAACACTGAGGGGAGAGCAAATTGTACCATTATACAATGGAGCAAACCTTTCTGGTTTATGATGTAGCATCTGGCCATCCATTTTCCCTGCCCAGACTATTTTTCATGACCTACTGTACCATTTATCACACATTCCTAATGTTCTTTTTTGTAAAAATTTCATTCCAGTCCATTGATTACACTTTATCCGGCCTGAGCAGGAGATTACGGCTCGAGCCGGAGAGTACAGCCCTAGGTCCGGGTGCAAAGATTATGGTCCGGGTGGGGAGAGTACGGTCCTAGTGTGGGGATTCCGGTCCGGATGCAGAGATTCCGGGCCGACAGCGGACATAAAGTTAGGAGCCATAAGTGATTTCTGCGAATACCAAAAATCGGAAGTGCCTTCTGTGAATACCAGAAGTAGTAAGTTTAGGATTTTGTCTCAGATTAGTTCTGTGAATCAGCCCCCATATGTTTTTAACAACAATCTTAAAAACCATTTTTAGAAAATGCTAATCTCACAAGCAATATTCTGACTGACGTTATTTTTTACATTATAATATTTAGGACTCAAAATTTGTGTTTCAAAAAATGATGTGCATAATATTTTTTCTGAACGCCATATAGAACATCACCCAGCAATCCAAACTTTAAAGAGAAATAGCGACCAAGACGTATCTGAACCACCATATTAAATTCATTCCATGAGACCTCAACAGGTGGTTTGACTAGAAGAATCTAACTACAAACGTAGCTATCACAAATAACCTTGAAGCGGTAAATTTACTACAAATTCTTTCTGACCCTACTCTGTTAGGCACAATCCGGATGTCATATCTGCCCCAGTGGGTCAGGCTAAAGTGGCAGACAACTCCCCAGTAACCCAGATTAATCACAACATGATTACATTCGGGATCAATATACCTATCAAGAACAACATTTCAAAGACAACAATAACCATCACAAGCAAACAAACACCCAGAAGATGGAAATAAACTAGACTTCAAAAACCTGAACAACCATCTAGAAACAACCTCAACAAATATGCAACCTGAAGACATCCACTTGTACTAAAACTTAGGGGCCGATGACAATGTCGGTAGGAAGGGCTCCAGATGGGATTCAGTATTGCAGAATTAGATTCAAAACCCTTGTTTCCTACCGAATCAGACACCATTCCTAATGGCTGATTACTATATCTGGAAACCATTAAAGCAGTCCAAATCGGTTCCAAAAGGGATTGGGACCGGCCAAGTCTTTCGGAGCTGAATCGCTCAGCTCAATGGGCACGGTTTCTGGGTGAGGGATGGCGATGAGCGATTAGGACAGCTGGTCAGATTTGGTAGGCCCAAGAAGAACCAGCTTTAGGAATTCGAATTTGGGGGCCTGTGGCGGGCACCCCTTCACCCGGAGGTGACGGAATGTGACCAGTGGGGGCACCCAAGGGAATCTTCCTCCCAACCATGCACAAAGTGGCAGGCACCATGGGTTGACTGCCACAGGGTGAACGGTTTTCCCAAACTACCCCTTTTTCCAATTGAAGCTCATGTGCTAGGTCCGAACACAGGCTCCCTTTGGAATCAACACGAGTCCGAACGAACGATGTTAGGCAGCATCGTAATCGGTCGTCCGGACTAGCAGAACATGATTCAGTAGGAAATGAGCCAGAACCGATTCGTTCGGGAGAGTTTGGTAATGACATCGTAATCGGCTCATTGATCTTCATTGAGTTGGTAAACCGGATACTAATAAAAATACATCTAGTAGCCTTCTATGACACCTAAGGAGAATGCATCATAACTCTCCAACATGTCTCACTTTCCCTAGAAGGGGACACAAATATTCTTCCACCACCTAATACTTTCAATACCCTCTCAGAAAAAAAAGTCACAAAATTGTCAGGATCATCTTCAGACTCAGCCCCTGGCAAATTATTATTTCTAATTTCAAGAAGGATACCCATAATGACCCATGCTATCTTATGTTTTTATAGCACCTTGATTCCTCAGTTAAAAAATAAAGTCAAATCCCATCATGGTCAAGTCCCATACTTACAGTTTAAATGACCGTTTCCCCCATCGCTTCAGTCCTTTTACTTGCCCTCGAGCTTCTCAGGAGCCCCCATCGACTGGGCCGGCGTGCCCTCAGGTTCCGATTGAGTTTCTTGGACAAGACACAAAGGGGAGAATTGGTTATGCGTCGGTATCCCTGCCACCTCTTCTCTGAGGGTGCCGTCCGGCCCCACCAGTATTTGACCTCTGTCAGACAACTCCTGCGACCTGGGTCGTTGTTCTCCGGTGTGGCGATGCTGGTTCCGTTGCCGACCACTCCTTCTCCTCTGTTCTTGCCATCCTTTGTGCTAGTCCTGCCCATCCAGGCCCATCGGGTCCATCCAGTCCGTGGCCTCCTGTGGGGCGCTGAAGAAGTGGACTCTGTCCACATATTATACACGGAGCAGGGCCGGGAATATTAAGGTTTCTCAATCGCCTTTTGACTCCCGGGAAATTATTCCGCAAGTTTTGCACTTTTTTGGTATAGTTCAGGTAAATATGGATATCTCGATTCTCAAACCTGGGAGGACCGTTCTTGCGAATAAATTGAAGGATCATGTCTTGGTCCCTAAAATTGAACAAATGAGCAATCATAGCTCTCGGGGACCGAGGGAGGGGTGGGACCTCTCCATTGCAAACATCTTAGAGAGCCTTTGGCCTGGGAGGGCGGAACCAATCCATTCCTCCAGAAATAGGACCACCGCAGGCCCCTCCACCAATCAGAGGTTGTTCCTCCTCAACCGCCCCTCTGCGTCTTCTGCCCCATCTTCAAGACGGGAGGTGTGGTCCTTAAGTGCGGATACTGTTGCCTGTAATTGTTGGACTTCATTCCGTAAGGAGTCCAGGTCCCCCTCCGTAGTAGTGACTCAGTCTGCTACCTTCTGTAGGTCCAGGCACAGATGATTGATATCCATGGCCATACCATCCATTTTTTACTCCAACGCCACTCACGAGTCTCGTATGGCCTCCGGAATATCAGCCTTGTCACGGGCTGCTGATCCCTGATGCAATACTAGTTCACGGTCTGGTCTGATGTGATCAGATGAGGTCGGGCCCGGCACCGTATACTGCATGATCTTGTTGGCATGTGCTCCTCTGAGGGGCCTATCTTTCCTCATATCCGGTGGGAACTTGCCAAGAATATTCCAGGGGCCCCTCACTCCTTGGCCCCAGGCACAAGAATCCGCCCCTGGCCCCTCCGGGGCCAAAGGATGTCCAAGCAGTCACCCCGCAGTACCCCACGTCCGGGGCTAAATGACACTTCTCAATGCACTTCCCACCTTGCACTATGTCAGCCACCCCTTGACACACCAGTGACCCTTCACAGGTGCACGGCCAGGCAGCTCCTCCAATGATTCGCGGAGTGAGTGCCCCCAACGCAGATGTCTGCCGTAGGATTTACGGCCCAGCCGCTGCTGCTAATGTTCTCACAAGCAGGAGTCCAGGCCCCACAGTCCACCCGTCCACATGTTAGCCCGGGCCTCACCGCATCGTCAGTGTCAAAAGCTGGGGTGTGCACATTCCAAGTGGGCCTATCGCGTAACTCCCAGAGCACCGGGCTTGCGTGAAGCACGCCTGCAGAGTTCAGACCGCAGAACAGCAAAGTGAACCGCAGCAGCCTCTCACCTCCTGGTGTGAGCACCTCTGATTTCCCTCTTCAGGCATCAAGGATCAGAGCTCCGGACGGCTCTCAACCTCGAGTCTCTGCCACAGGCTGGTCCAGATCGACTTTCAGGGAGGTCCTTTATTGCTTTGCAGAGGTCCACGCCGTCATATTTCGTGGAGATAGTCCACTGCGCCTCTGGGGGAGTAAAGTTGTTTTCCACCTCTGCCGGCCGTTTGATCAGTGCCCTATCTGGACTCCCAGGGCCAGGAGGGGCTCCGACTTCATTTGCAGCATGAAAGGTCACTATTCCACCAGGATTGTAACAGGATTTCAGCATACAGGGCAGGAGCTGCGCTAAACTGCGACTAGCTGACCATGCTGTCAGGCCACGCCCCCTACATGTCATCATAGGTACCTCTGTAATTCAATGATTACCCCCAGTATGCCAGGGCCAGAAACAGAGTCAGTCATAACACACACAGATGTACACACTCCCTCTCTCATATTTAGTCCAATTTCACTCTCAAAATCCGTCACACTCACTTTCACACACTCACTCACAATTACTTACTTAGTCTCACTCATTCTCATTCAGTCCCGCATTCATTCTCACTCACTGTTACAGTAGCTCACTCACTGCCACTCACTTCTATTAATTCTTGCATATTCCTCTTGTAATTCACCATAACGGGTCGCGCTGTTCCTGCTGGCATCACCAGTCCAAAGGGAAGGACTACATCGCCCACACTGCCTGCCTGCTCCCGGGGCGCCTGCTATCAGCGTCATACCTAGCGCCTGGAGGCGTTTGAAAATTGGATGCGCACTCCTGCAGCGCGTGTCCTGCTATTCCTGCTGTCATCTCCGGTCCAAGGAGAAAGACTACATCGCCCATACTGCCTGCCTGCTCCCTGGGGCACCTGCTATCAGCATCATACCTAGTGCCTGGAGGCACTTGAAAATCGGACGCGGGCTCCAGCAGCGTGGGTCCCGCTATACCTGCTGTCATCACCGGTCTAAGGAGAAGAACTACAATGCCCACACTGCCTGCCTTTTCCCTGGGGCGCCTGCTATCAGCGTCATACCTATCGCCTTGAGGCGCTTGAAAATTGGACGTGGGCTCCCGCAGCACGGGCTGCGCCTGGGCAATGCCCGTGCCAAGGACGGGCCCATCTGCGCCCGTAAAAGACCGAATAAGGCCGGGCTGGGCTGGGCTACACCCTTTGATCTCCTCCCGGCAAGCCTGTATTGCAGCCGTAAGACTATATATACACATGCCGAAGTGGGACGTGAACTAATTTGTATTTTATCAACATTGAATAGCACCTATTGAAAAATTGCTATCCTGATTTTATTGAAAGCATCTTTTTTACCGAACTATCTGTTGAGGATTTATATGTTGCATTTATGTACAAGCATTTGAATCGAGGATACTAAAGTAAATAGATAGATTGTTGTGTCAATCCTGGGTTGTTTTTCACCATACTGTTATACTGTTTGCACTGTTGAATACAAGTGTATCTGCCTTGTAATCTGTGCAAGTTGCCGATAGATACTGATTCCTTCCTACGTTTAACCCTATTCTAAGCTACTACATTAACTATAGAATCTTAATTACAGCTCTTGTAACAAACTACTAGGAAGAGGAAAGCAACATAATCAATGACAGGGAGAAAAAAGATGGCACGGACGCAAAAACTGGCCAAATCTGCAGCAGAGAACTGTACTTTGGCACCTATCAACGACTTAATAGAAGAGATAGAAAATATGTTGTCTAATGGCAAAGAGTCAAGTATCAAGGGGAAAAGTAAAATGTCATCTTACTACAGCAGAAGAGAAAAAGTGGTCGCAACAAAGCCCAGTAGCTCAATCATTATTGTTCATCAAGCTCATAATAAAACATTTTTGCAACCATTAAGTATATCACCTTTAAAGTCAGGATTGGGTACAGGTGTGACATCCCCACCAAGATCAGATAACATTGATAACACAGCTAGGAACCAAGGAAACCCAAAACATAGAGAGATTATAAATGTAGAGGGCTCGAATAGATATTTACCCCTAGAAGATAATTCAGAGGGAATACAAGTAGAGCAAACGATTAGAAGCGATGAAACAAGTTCAACTAACTTGAGCTTAATTGGGGTACACACGCAGGTACATCTACATGACACCCATACACTTCTGTTGGATCTCCATACAAAACTAAATGCAGTCCAAGAAGAGGTTTTGACGCTTAAAAGAATGATAGAGACATTAACTACCCACTTACATAGAAATCTGGGAGTTGTAACTAATGCATTAGGGGACAGAAAACAAAAAGAGAAGAAATCTCATCACACCAATGCGGAGAACCATTTAACTAAATTGCCATCCAAAGTCACCTCAAATCATCCTCCAAATCAATCCTCATATATGGGTAAAAACACAATCCCAAAGCCTTTCCCTTTATCCACCTTGGGGAGACACACAGCTAATCTGCATGACCACCCTAGACTGCCCACATTTACAGCAACAGATGCAACGCAAAAATGTAAACCTAGAAACTCCACACCCAAAAGGACCACCAAAGGGTGCCCAGGATTTTGGGAGGGTCCAGAGTGGAAACATGGACTATATCAGGCACCTCATCTTACAATTATGGAGAAATGTAATTTGTATAACATGCTCCTTAGCAATGTTCCAAGATTAAAACCGAGTAGCAGCGAAGATAGGGATTCCCTTGTAAACAAAACTATACATTGGATTAGGATGGAACAACAGTGTCTCTCCATAATAAGATCTGACATAAAAAATGCTGAACGGATACAGCATGATGAGGGGGATCTAGATGATATAAGGTTAACATTCTACTCCAAAACTATTGCTGAGAATTTAATAATCATGAACTTAAGAACTCATTCTCTCTTCAAGTGCAAAATTAGCATCAGGCAAAACAAAACCTGTATAGATAGAAATAGCATTGCTACATATACCTCTGGGGGGCAAAGTAATCTTGAAGACATAGATTGACTGCTCCAAGAGCTGAATCTGTATCCCCCGGGGGGGACATTGTATTCAATGGTTGAGGCTCGAGGTGTAATTGATTTTGATGACCAACTTAATGTGGATGCACCCCATCCCTATTAAGGACATAGCCCTGATGAAAGGCAAGTAATTTTATTCTGGAGCCAGAAGGGCTTAAATACGTTAACATTGATTTGTTCCCCCACTAATAAATCTTCATACATCACATCAGATTGGGATTGTTCTTGTTCTAAGTTAACACGTTTAATTTCAAATTGCATGAAGATGGTGTCTTGGAACAGAGCCGGTCTTGCAAAAAACTTAAAGAACCTGACTGGCAGGATTATATTGATATAATTGATCTCTGCCTTTTGCAAGAGACGTGGGCAAGGGAACCACTATTTAAAGTAGGCTTTAGAACATTTAGTATAGAGGCCCAAAAATCAATCAGAGGAAGACCATCAGGAGGCCTCTTAATCTGGATAAAAAACAATATAAATGCCTCTATAGAAATTCTACCTACTGCCACAGATGATATACTGGGCTTAAGCTTTAAATTTCCAAATAAATCCTGGTTATACTTGTTTAATATATATATATATATATATATAAGACCAAGAGAACGTTCAAAAGAATCACCAATAATCCAGCATTTAGAAGAAGCTCTCGACCCTATTAAATCTGTTGAGACTATTGTAATTTGAGGCAATTTTAACTGTTGCTATGAACCTTTGTTGGGATGAAATAAAACTTTTGAGGGAAAAGGCCTAGCAATGGGTAGTCCGCCCCTAAGGATAGAAAAGACTCCATCAGCCTGATTCATGAAAACCGGATTCTGCGATTCTCAATTAGCGATTAACTGCGAATCGCAATTGAGAAATCGCAGAACGGTATTCATGATGTTTTGCGATAAAAAAAAGCGATTCGCACGCGGCCGCAAAAGCCGTTTGCAATTATCGATAATCGCAGAAAAATCGCTAGTTCCGGCTACATCCATGTCGGATGCGAGATCGCAAAAAGCAAGATCGCAAAATCGCGAGATCAGGAAAACGGGAAGTCGCATTTCGAGCACAGTGATGACATCACAACCAGGAAGCAGCCAGTTCCCACCCCCATTCACCACAGTGAGGCAGACCTCGAGTCAGCAACTGAGAGAGCTCCTGCAATTCACTTTGGATTACCACTTTCCAACTACACTGCAGCTATGTCTGAGGAGGCAGTACCTGGGCCCAGCAACACCACAGGGCGCAAGAGAAAGCTAAAGGTCTCCGAGCAGGAGTTGGAGCACTTAATTGAAAGGGTGGTGGAGAACCACTCCAAACTGTTCGGGAAGGACTCAAGGAGGGTGCCCGAGCAGGAGAAATGCAGGATCTGGGTGGGCATAGCGGCCGCTGTGAACTCTGTGGGTGTGGCCGACAGGTCACTCGATGAACTTAAGAAACGTTGGTACGACCTCCGAGGTCGTGCCAAAGAGAAGGTAGCTGAGAGGCTTGGAGAGTCCCTGGGCACTGGAGGGGGAGGACCTACAGTCCCTCCAAACACCCCCATGGAGGATCGAGTAGAAGACACGCTGGAGGCTGAGGCGTGCATCGGAGTCACCCGTTTGGACTCATCCCGCCCCACCCAAGACATCCAAGGTAAGTGGCATGCGACTGCCACCCTGTCCCCTATGAATGGCCATGACCATGGCCATGACCATATAGCCTCCCATAATGTCCCATTGTCATGCCATCGGTGCACATCAGGTAATGCCCTAAAGCATTGTGGGACATGTAGTGTGGCCACAATGTAGAAGTACCCCAATGCAGCCAGACAGGTTCAAAAGTACGCAAAGCCATAGGCAGTCAGGGAATGTCACCCAGCATGCATGTAGCAACTGCACGTGTGACAGATACAGGCAACTAATGAACGTCCACTTCCTCACACAGGTGGCGCAGACAGCAGCGACAGCGAGAGGCTGCAAATAGATGAGGCTGCAAATAGATGAGGAAGCACAGGATGACGAGGAGGTGCCGTCACATACACAGCCTCCTGCGTCTGCCGCAGCAACAACCCCTGCAGCCAGGTCCACTGCCAGTGTGCCTCCAGCCCCTGCTGCAGCCACAACCCCTGCAGCCAGGTCCACCACCAGTGTGCCTCCAGCCCCTGCCGCAGCAACAACCCCTGCAGCCAGGTCCACCACCAGTGTGCCTCCTGCCCCTGCCGCAGCAGCAACCCCTGCAGCCAGGTCCACCACCAGTGTGCCTCCAGCCCCTGCCGCACCAGCAATGCCTAGCATGACTCCACCATCAGCTGGAGCATCAACATCAGGTCCCGCGACAGCGACGACACAGCGGCCCACTGTGTCAGGCCAGCAGAGCAGGCGTGGCAGGTCTTGCCTGCAGGCCAATGCTCCCAGCACCAGGAGGGAGAATGGACAGCGGCTGCCGAGCATGAGTGTGGAATGTCGCATGCTCAGGATTCACCAGCTGCAGGCACGCTGGCAAGGGGCCATACAGTTTCAGCTTTACAACATTGGCCGCAATGTGGCAGGTGTGGAGGACCGGATGGACCGCATGACGGCAGCCATGGCAGGTGTGGGGGAGGGGATGGCTCGCATGACTGCAGCCATGGAGGCCAACACAGCTGCAATGATTGCGCAGCGCAACACAGCCCGCCGCCGCCACCGTCTGCTACAGACCCGGCTGACGGGCGTACACAGGTCAAACTATGTTGTTGGCAATGCCACCTCGCAGCTATCGTGCCGGTCCCTGGTGCAGCAGCAGCAGCTCATACAGTGCTGCGAGGATGTGGCTAGGGTACTTGAGCACCTGACCACTGCCTTGACCGCACTTCACCCTGCTCTACCTGCCACTGTCGGGGGTGATGATGCCAGTGAGGGGACATCAAGTGTGAGCAGCCACTCTGCCTCAGACGTAGGGGCGCTAAGACGCAGCACCAGGCCCACTGCAGGGACACGTTCGGAGGCTGAGGTGGAGCCAGAGAGGCGCGCGGGTGCTTCGCGCCGGAGGCGCACCTGACTGAATAGCACTTGTACAGGCACAGGCTGAACATAAGCCTGCCCTGTGTATTGGACGCAGCAGTATGCTGAAATACTGTTTGCATTTGAAGGATGGCAACTGGAACCTTTTTTGTGATTCAAACAATTATATTTAATTTAGCATCCCACATTGGCGTTGTGTCATTATTAAATTTTGCATGCAATTGTGATTTGTTGGGTGAGGGGAGAGGGTGCATAGAAACTGTTCATTGTGATGTGGTTGCGTTGTCTGTGGCCTTCAGCTGGGTTCTCCCCGCGTGCATGGCACGCATGTGCAGGTGGCCGGTCATCCCCTTCCGATTCACTGCCAGAGATGTCGACAGGTATCCGGCGCTTGGTAGCAATGTTGTGTAGTATAGCACACACAGCCACAATGCGGCAGCAAACTTCAGGACTGTAGTACATGGCCCCACCTGTCTTGTGAAGTATGCGGAATCTGCTCTTCAGTACCCCAAATGTTCTCTCAATGCAATTCCTTGTGCATATGTGTGCTACGTTGTAACGCCGTTGCTGTGGTGTAGCAGGGTTGAGGTATGGGGTGAGGAGGTATTCATGCAGGGCATAGCCACTGTCACCTGAATGAGCGGAGCAGAGGGTGAGTGCCTGTGCAGCGCAGCTACTTCATCGCAGTGTGACATTTTGGGCAAAGTGTACTTACCAAGTAGGAGTCCTTCCCCGAAGTCTACCCTAACCAGTCGTGTGTGGAGGCCACTGTGCTGGAATATGAATGAGTCATGTGTACTCCCCGGGTACTGTGCCACTATGTCCGTGATGTATGTCTTTGCATTGCGGACCATCTGGATGTTGAGGGAGTGGTAGGACTTGCGATTGCGGTACATGTACTCCGTTGCAGCTGGTGGGCAGATGTGGATGTGGGTACAGTCAATTCATCCTATCACGTGTGGGAAATGCGCAACATTGTAGAATTGAAGCTTGGTCTCATCCAATTCCTGTTGGCTTGTTGGAAATTTGATGTGGTGGTGTAGCTGGGTCAGCATTGCGTCAAGGAAACTCCCTAGGCAGCGGGACATGGTGGGCCGCAACTATCCCCTGGAAGCTCCCGGAGGCCAGGAGGTGCAGGCTACACAATACCTGGACATGTGTTGGCACGGCATTGGTCCGCCTTGTTGGGTGCTGCATCAGGGGGTCAAGGTCCTGAATTAGCTTGATGATCATTGCCCCATTCAGGCGGTACTTTGCGTAAATTTGCTCTCTGGTTTGGCCCAGCCGGGTGACCCGCTGGCGGAAGATCCTGGCCTGGATTCTGCGTCTCCTCAGTGCTGCTTGCTGTAGCCTTCGCCGCCTGACCACCATGTACATTCCTGGCATTGTGACGCTCCTTATGCTGATGTTGCTTCTCCTTAAGTGTGTTTGGTCAGGCCATCGCCAGTTGCTGATAGGCCAACGGTTTTTCAAATTTTTTTTTACTATGGGTTTGATGGTTACCACCTGCTTTGGGTTGTCCTTAAATTGCGCCTCGCAAAATGCGATTTTGGTTTTTTTCGCTAATTGCGATTTTTCATGAATCCCGATTGCGAGGAATTTGCGAATTCGCTATTATTTTCGCAGAATCCGTGATTTCTCGCTATTTCCAAATCGCAAATGGTCTACTGCCGGGATTCTGCGAATATTTTAGCGATTTCGCAATTCTGTGTTTGCGATTTCCCTTTTTTCATGGTGAATTCCGATTATGGGAATTGCGCCCGCAATAGCATTTTCACAGCTATTGCGAGCTCAATTTAGCTTCATGAATCAGGCTGCATGAAGCTCTGTCTCTGCAATGCAATTATTTAATTTCACTGTAGAAAAAGGATTAAGGTCATGCAATGGTAGAACCCGCTCTGATCTCGAATGCTCTAATACTTTTTCGAGTGGCCTTTCCTCATCTCGGAGAGATTACATTATGATAAGTGCTGCTCATTGGGCTTATGTGCAGGACTTTAAAGTTGATGACAGAAGAGAAAGTGATAATTTCCCTCTGTGTTTAGATCTCACAGGGAAATATTTTCTGCTACATCCATTGATACAACCTGGAATGGGCACAAAGGTCGTACAGCCTACAGTGAGCAATAATAGGATGGCAGTAAAATAGCCATTCATACTGGGAAAGGTAGAACCCCTTACTTGTATTTATAACACTTTTAGTGACCTTGTATCGCTCTTCCAAAAAGAGTGCCCTGAAACCATACCCATAACACCCAAAAGTTGGTAGAAAACATAAAAACCTAACTTAACTAAATCTGTGACTGGGAAGACTAAACATATTAATAAGATGTGGCCGTCTAACCCATGGTTTTACAAAAAATTTGCAGCGGCTAAACAATGTCTAATTATGGCCTTGCAAACCATGGATATAATTTTGATTAGGCAAGAAAGAAATACATACAATAACGTTTTGAAAGTAGCCTGTAGTAACTGGGAAGATGCAAGTTGGGAAGAATTGAAAACAGCTTTAAAGGCAGATGACCAATTTTTGTTTTGGTGGATTTTCGCAAATGGCAGTAAATTAGGTAACCCTGCTCAAGACTATAATTTGGACCCCTGCACTTGGCATAGACATTTTGCCCATTTGTACGCTCCTTCAGCTTTAACGAACAGAGATTCTCCATGCAGCATTGAGGATCTCATGTCGTCAAATGAGATTGCACCATTACAATTCAGCGTAGAAGACACCACACTGGCAATAGCTGCTATTAAGCCTGAGGTGTGGGCCCCATATATATACCTTTTATGCAATGCAATCGCTAGAGGCCAACCCATGCCAGAATCTTACATATATAAAAGAAGGGCTGCAGGGACGATTCCGCTAATTACAGACCTACCAGTTTGATAGGTATACTGCAAAAGGTTTATAGATACAGATTCTAGATAGTTTAAAATGACTGCATGATTGCAAACGATGTACTTTCCCCATGCCAAGCAGATTTTAAGAAGGAGGACAAGTACTATAGACCAAGTGTTCAGGCTCGTATCTATAGCCTATACAAGGCTAAGATCTGGCTACTTATATGTGGCCTTTATTGATTTAAAGGCTGCATTTGATTCAATCCCCAGAGACCTACTATGGTTACATTTATTACAGCAGGGGGTACTAAAAAATATTTTAGTCCAGCTGGTCAGGCTCCATGAGGATAACTTTGCAAAAGTACGTTGGGGTAAAGGGGGGGGGGACTCACAGATGAGATACCAGTCAAGAGAGGTGTGCGCCAGGGCTGCGACCTGGCGCCAACTCTGTTCTTCCTATATGTTAATGACATGGTTGAGTTGCTACAAAAATCCAAACATGATTCCACGAAAATTGGAGGGAACCATATTTCTGCACTAACTTTTGCTGACGACACAATTTTGTTGTCGCAAACGCCAAAGGGCTTGCAAAGCCTTCTAAATACTCATGATGAATATTGCAAAATAAAAGGCTTGGTAATAAATACAGTAAAAACTAAATATATGTCAAAAAGGCCCCATAAATGTTTCAAGAACGATATAAATCTGGATGGAGCGATCTTAGAGCGTGTCTCTAATTTTGTTTATCTTGGGGTAACCATTGACTCCAAACTTTCATGGAACCCACAGATAATGAAATCAAGATCAATTTTAATGTAAAATTCAGCACCAGTCATAAACTGCTGCCCTATATGGCTCAGAGCTGTGGGGGGATCACTCTCCACTTTAACTGAGGGAAACAAGGTATTAAGAAGGCTAATTGCTCTTCCCCAATACACACCCATGATCCCCTTAATGTATAACCTGGGCATAAAATGAAATTGAACAAAGCGCTGTTTGGATAACTTTGTCATATTGGATAAGAATATGGACCACCAAGGAATTGCAAACTTATAGACAAGCACTGAGTGAATTATTGGCTCTTGACACTCATGTCACTCTCCCGTGGTTGGCCCATATTTGTAAATGGTTTTTTGACCTGGGCTTGAGCAGATTCTGGGAACAACAGAGTATGCTGACTTCTGATTCAAAGCGGAAAATTAAAACCACTTACTGGAATTTTATAAGGCACAGCGTCACTTTAAATTGTAGATATGGTACACTCACAACCCAATTTCTGATGTTTAAAATAACCCCCTGTTTTGAACCGTTTTTGGATGAGATTGACCCTCTACTTGCTAAGGTATTGTATCTGAAATTTAGGTATGGAACTTTTCAGATAAAGACTTTTACATTCAAGTAGGGAACAATACAGGAAGGGGGAAATGATTGTAAGTGCACCCAGTGTCATTCAGGAATTAAAGAGGACATTGCGCATGTCTTATTTTTCTGCCCTGCATATGAAAATCCTAGAAAGAAATGGATAAAACTTCTGGGCAGGAAATTGAGTACTAGGAAATATACTGAAATGTTCCATAAGTTAAAAACTGACAGCTCCACGCTTATTGTATTTGGCACAGGTAGATTTCTATTGTCTACCAATTTTATAAGGATGAAGAAAGGGCTTACATTTTAATTTTATGAATTTTAAAAATGTTTTATTTTTATGGGAGCCATATGAAATTTAAATGTTGATGTTGCATATAGCCAATGATAGCACAAACTTACAGTGTAGATCTAAATTTCTGAACTATGTTTTGTTAAAGTTGCCTTGATGATACAGTACTCTGCACTTTGCACTTTATGGAATTAATCATATTACTGCTAACTGTAAAAACTATATTTCACGTACTGTATTGTAATGCACATGTTAAAGTATCCTTGATGACATAGTACTTTGCACTTTGCACTTCATGGAATTAATCATATTGCTGCTACCTGTAAGAACCAGGTTTTATGCACTGTATTGCAGCTAACATAAGGATCAATGTACTGTACATACTTTTTTAATAACATTCTTGTATTTATTGATGCTTTGATGATTCTGTGAATCGAATAAAGATGCTTTGATGAACTCACCATCACACACTCAGGCTCAACGTTTCTCACTTGCACTCATTTTCATTCTGTGTCTCACTTATTCTTACCCAGGTTCATTTATATTTACACTAGCTCACTCACTGTCATCCACTTTCATGTATTTTTACCCACTCCTCAACACTCACTGACTCACTTACACACACAAACACACATATAATCATACATGCACTCCCTATTTCTCTTTCTCTCACCTGCATGCAAACACACACAAAAGATGAGAGAGCATGTTTTCAACATATTCCCAGCAGCTTGACTTTGGTCCAATTTTAGCTCTTCCGCTGTCAGTACTCCACTAATTCGCTAGACAGCCTTACAGCTCTTACTCCCCTCAAGCACTGAAGCAGGAATAGAAAAGCTAGAGCCTCTGCAGTGTATTTAGCATATGACCCTCTGATGTTAGATCCTGTCTTATGTACTGCACAGGTGGTTTGAAGTATCTGCTAGCCTCAGAGCAACCTTTTGGCTTTCATCCCACCTTGAACTTCTGCAAGATCAGCTTGGAGATTAGTTCAAGGTCATTCCTATAAAATGAGACTGCACACTATTTCTAAGCACGATTCAGTGAAGTTTCAATTAAGTTGACGAGAGATGGAAGACCAGGAGTAGCATCCCTGCTGCAGCCTTGTAGAGGCTCCTTACTTAAGAAACCAGTGATTCTTTTTTCCATCTTCCCATGGAGGAATGAACATGGAATGGACACAGTACTCAGAAACCTTCAGAACACTAACACTACAGAGGATTCCTAAAACAGTACATGTGCTTTAGGAAAAACTGCAATGTCTGTATTTCATCTAAAGCTCTGAGTTCGTATTCAGTTGTGTACAGGAGTGTGTGAGAAATGCAAGGGAACCTAAATTATCCATGTAGAACAAGGGTTCCTTCCTAAAAGGCACCAAACACTGTATATCTTTAATTCTGGACATATGTTGTGAACAATAATACGAGGGTCTTCAAGAAGAACGTTTTTTTTTACAAAGACTCACAAAGAGTCTAAGAAATGCGGGTTTGAAAGAAGACCTGATAATCATGTTGTGTGTTTCCTGCATGGCCCATTGTAGTTTTCCTTATGTTAGCCTAACTTTGCACGTTGTAGGCCCCTTTTTCCTTTGCAAAAGTTACTATATAAACACATTTTGGTTTTGTCCCACACTTCTTTCGCACAGAATCTTCATATGTTTTTGCATTGTGGTGTTTTCCTGGGATTTAGTCTGAACACCAAAGACAAGATCAAACAACAATGTCCCTTGTTACTCTTTCCGACCAGGCACTAGCACCTAGACATGACACAATAATGCAGCTGTTCTTTATGTGTATACACATCCTATCATATAGACGAGCACATGAGCAAAAGACAGACACATGGAACAAGATTTCTGGGAGAAGAGCACTTTGTTTGCTGAGATGTAGAGCGTTCATTTGTGTATGATAAGGTATGGGTCCGCCAGTAATCCCAGAGATCTTTCATATATAATCATTTAGCTTCATTAGCAAGGGAGGGGGTTTTAGGTTACTCAGTCCTATAAAATGACAGGGTTTTTCATGATATATGGATTATTAACCATGCTAACATTATTTTTAGTATGCATTTATTTTCTAATTGTGGCACTTATACTGCATTTCAGAGCACAATAGTTTATATAAATATTCTAAACTTCCTTTGTGTCTCCTGGTAATCTTATTGTGGACTAGTATAAATGAGAGAGTGCAAGGGTGTGCACTGTTACCGTGATGCTAGAGAGGGTCGATAGGGCTGTGTTCGGTGGTGCCAATTCACTTGTTTCTCTGTTAAGGTTAGGAGGACAAGTGAGGCACTATAGCTAGTCAGACTCTGAAGTACAGGTACTGAGGTGGTATGCTGACTCAGTCCCTACATACTGATGTTCTTTGGTTCTAAGCATAGTTCTGTTCTAAGAGTGGAATCCCTGCAACAATGCAAGGTTTATTCCAAGGAAATTCCTGCAAGATTCAGATGGAACAGCAGCAATAGACTTATTATGGGTAGGAGTAGGAGAAAAGTTAAGGTCCCAAAAGTTTAAGGTTATTCCCAAGTAATGGATTCTCTTGGAGTAATGGGCACTGCTGAGAATGAATTCTATCCAAATGCATCCCTGCTCGTAGCCACCCATCTTCATTTTTCATCTGTCAGTCTTCTCTCTTGTAGGAGAGCATAGAACAGTACTGATGAGAGCAGGCAGAGTGGCCATGATCAAGAGAGGGAGACTCACCTGATGGTTTTGTGTTGTACAGCAGGTTCATGTACAGCCCTCGTCTGTCTTTTGGCTAGGTTCGCAGTATTGAAGCACCATATATTACATAAATAATTAGCACATTTCACACTCTCCTGCCTCTGCTGCAATCAAGGGCTCATTCTCAGGTCAAATGCAAAATGCTCACTATCCAAATGATAGAGAGACTATCCCACAACTCACAGGAGGTCCTCAGCAGTGGTAGGCAGCTCAGCAAGAAGGGAGTGGGAGTGTGATGGTTGACTTTTTCTGGTTACGATGCGAACACTTTGGAATCCCTTTGGGGTCAATGTTCATGATCTGTGGCAACAGCTGAATACATATTGAATTTCCAGCTTGTACTCTTGCAGTGGCACTTTAAGACATTGGGTTATTGTTTGAGTGGAGTGCTAACTCAGCTCAAGCAACAGCCACACTCCCTTTAAAGGTGAACCACAAAAGCCACTAAATTAATCGGTGCTTATTCCTCTGAGTATCTTGTAGCTTGGCACAGATGCAGACAGTATTAATTCTGAGGCAATGTGTAAAGTATTTATGCCGCACACAAACACTTCTAAAATGAATACACAACAAAAGAAAACTCCACACTAGAAACAATAAATTACATTTTATTAAATTATTTTACACCAAAAAGCCAAAATTCCTATCAGTAGAACCTGTGTTATGAGCTTTAAAGGTTTAAGGTTAAAACTGATGCATGAAGGATCAAAGCACCAAACGTAGACATCTAGTTACACAAGACCAGTTCAAAGTCGAAAAATATGTCCAACTGCAGGAAGTGGTTTTGGCCGGTACAGCGCTTACTTTCGGACTTAGAAGAAATCTTGTGGAAAAATGTCTGAGAAGGTAAAGTTCAGTGGGGCAAGGCTGCAGGCAGTGTCCGAGGAGGAGGTGTCATCGTTGAAGAGCTGTTTGATGAAGTTTCAGTAAAGATTTCTATGTTTGGATCTAGGACCTAATTTATATTTTGGCGGACTTGTTATTCTGTTACAACAGTGACGGATATCCTCTCTGCTGAAAGATAAATCCCATAATATCCTATGGGATTTATTTTTCGGTGAACAGGCTACCTGGCACCATAGTGATGAAGTAAATTGGCCGCCAATATTTAAATCCGACCCTTAGTCTCTTTTTTGGAAGTCAAAAATCTCCAGTGGGAAAAAGCTGCAAGTTGTTGCCAACGAGAGCTCCATGAGGCCGATTACCCCTTCTGGGAAGGGCCGGTGAACAGGATTTGCTGCGGGGACACGCCGTCTGGCGTCACCAGGCGCTTTACAAGACCCCCTATTATTATTATTAATATTAATAATGTGGGGGGGCTGGATGTCACGCCGACTGTGCTGATGTACCTTGGGCGGGTCATTAAGCAGGTAGGTCCTGGTCTCGGAGCACCTTTTAGAAAAAAAGATCTAAATCCCAGGTTTGGGGATTTTGAATCTGTCCTTGAACAAACCAGTGCCTTTCTACTGCGAGATAACCGTCTGGCCAAAACAGCGTTTCCAGAAATCCCTGACACAGCCTGGACCCACCCGCCAGTCTCCAGCAGCCGACCGTGCATGATTCAAACTACAGCGGGGCTGCCTGGAGGAGACCGGTGAGGGGCTAGAAACTTCAATACCCAGCAGCCCTCACTGGGGTCCAGCGTCATCAGCGAGCGCCAGGTGGCGATTTAAATTGCCAACAAATCCATTGAGCGGGCGATCAGTCCTTGAACAAACCAGTGCCTTTCTACTGCGAGATAACCGTCTGGCCAAAACAGCGTTTCCAGAAATCCCTGACACAGCCTGGACCCACCCGCCAGTCTCCAGCAGCCGACCGCGCATGATTCAAACCACAGCGGGGCTGCCTGGAGGAGACCGGCGAGGGGCTAGAAACTTCAATACCCAGCAGCCCTCACTGGGGTCCAGCGTCATCAGCGAGCGCCAGGTGGCGCTTTAAATTGCCAACGAATCCATTGAGCGGGCGATCTGTCCTTGAACAAACCAGTGCCTTTCTACTGCGAGATAACCGTCTGGCCAAAACAGCGTTTCCAGAAATCCCTGACACAGCCTGGACCCGCCCGCCAGTCTCCAGCAGCCGACCGTGCATGATTCATGATTCAAACTACAACAGGATGGGGCAGTGAGATAAATAACAGTGATGGATCAAGCCCTGATCTTTGGACTGGGTAAGAGTGGTCTGTTTAACTCAGACACTCTGTTCATCACCACCCCCTTTTCTAAATCGTTTTTGGCCACTATAGGTGTGGCAGGGTATACTCAGACATGAGTCCCTTTCTCACTGCTCCATCAGGATTCAAGCAAGCCGGGCCGAAGAAGGCTGAAATGCCAGAAACCGGTCCCCGGTAGCTTGTCTCCTTTCTGGTGAAGAATTGGCTTGGTAGTTTAGTCTGCCCTGTTCCCATGATGCACTGGGCCAGGGACAGACTGATTTGCATATAGCCAGGTTCTGAGCTGGGATGGGGCAGTGAGATAAATAACGGTGATGGATCAAGCCCTGATCTTTGGACTGGGTAAGAGTGGTCTGTTTAACTCAGACACTCTGTTCATCACCACCCCCTTTTCTAAATCGTTTTTGGCCACTATAGGTGTGGCAGGGTATACTCAGACATGAGTCCCTTTCTCACTGCTCCATCAGGATTCAAGCAAGCCGGGCCGAAGAAGGCTGAAATGCCAGAAACCGGTCCCCGGTAGCTTGTCTCCTTTCTGGTGAAGAATTGGCTTGGTAGTTTAGTCTGCCCTGTTCCCATGATGCACTGGGCCAGGGACAGACTGATTTGCATATAGCCAGGTTCTGAGCTGGGATGGGGCAGTGAGATAAATAACGGTGATGGATCAAGCCCTGATCTTTGGACTGGGTAAGAGTGGTCTGTTTAACTCAGACACTCTGTTCATCACCACCCCCTTTTCTAAATCGTTTTTGGCCACTATAGGTGTGGCAGGGTATACTCAGACATGAGTCCCTTTCTCACTGCTCCATCAGGATTCAAGCAAGCCGGGCCGAAGAAGGCTGAAATGCCAGAAACCGGTCCCCGGTAGCTTGTCTCCTTTCTGGTGAAGAATTGGCTTGGTAGTTTAGTCTGCCCTGCTCCCATGATGCACTGGGCCAGGGACAGACTGATTTGCATATAGCCAGGTTCTGAGCTGGGATGGGGCAGTGAGATAAATAACGGTGATGGATCAAGCCCTGATCTTTGGACTGGGTAAGAGTGGTCTGTTTAACTCAGACACTCTGTTCATCACCACCCCCTTTTCTAAATCGTTTTTGGCCACTATAGGTGTGGCAGGGTATACTCAGACATGAGTCCCTTTCTCACTGCTCCATCAGGATTCAAGCAAGCCGGGCCGAAGAAGGCTGAAATGCCAGAAACCGGTCCCCGGTAGCTTGTCTCCTTTCTGGTGAAGAATTGGCTTGGTAGTTTAGTCTGCCCTGTTCCCATGATGCACTGGGCCAGGGACAGACTGATTTGCATATAGCCAGGTTCTGAGCTGGGATGGGGCAGTGAGATAAATAACGGTGATGGATCAAGCCCTGATCTTTGGACTGGGTAAGAGTGGTCTGTTTAACTCAGACACTCTGTTCATCACCACCCCCTTTTCTAAATCGTTTTTGGCCACTATAGGTGTGGCAGGGTATACTCAGACATGAGTCCCTTTCTCACTGCTCCATCAGGATTCAAGCAAGCCGGGCCGAAGAAGGCTGAAATGCCAGAAACCGGTCCCCGGTAGCTTGTCTCCTTTCTGGTGAAGAATTGGCTTGGTAGTTTAGTCTGCCCTGCTCCCATGATGCACTGGGCCAGGGACAGACTGATTTGCATATAGCCAGGTTCTGAGCTGGGATGGGGCAGTGAGATAAATAACGGTGATGGATCAAGCCCTGATCTTTGGACTGGGTAAGAGTGGTCTGTTTAACTCAGACACTCTGTTCATCACCACCCCCTTTTCTAAATCGTTTTTGGCCACTATAGGTGTGGCAGGGTATACTCAGACATGAGTCCCTTTCTCACTGCTCCATCAGGATTCAAGCAAGCCGGGCCGAAGAAGGCTGAAATGCCAGAAACCGGTCCCCGGTAGCTTGTCTCCTTTCTGGTGAAGAATTGGCTTGGTAGTTTAGTCTGCCCTGTTCCCATGATGCACTGGGCCAGGGACAGACTGATTTGCATATAGCCAGGTTCTGAGCTGGGATGGGGCAGTGAGATAAATAACGGTGATGGATCAAGCCCTGATCTTTGGACTGGGTAAGAGTGGTCTGTTTAACTCAGACACTCTGTTCATCACCACCCCCTTTTCTAAATCGTTTTTGGCCACTATAGGTGTGGCAGGGTATACTCAGACATGAGTCCCTTTCTCACTGCTCCATCAGGATTCAAGCAAGCCGGGCCGAAGAAGGCTGAAATGCCAGAAACCGGTCCCCGGTAGCTTGTCTCCTTTCTGGTGAAGAATTGGCTTGGTAGTTTAGTCTGCCCTGTTCCCATGATGCACTGGGCCAGGGACAGACTGATTTGCATATAGCCAGGTTCTGAGCTGGGATGGGGCAGTGAGATAAATAACGGTGATGGATCAAGCCCTGATCTTTGGACTGGGTAAGAGTGGTCTGTTTAACTCAGACACTCTGTTCATCACCACCCCCTTTTCTAAATCGTTTTTGGCCACTATAGGTGTGGCAGGGTATACTCAGACATGAGTCCCTTTCTCACTGCTCCATCAGGATTCAAGCAAGCCGGGCCGAAGAAGGCTGAACTGCCAGAAACCGGTCCCCGGTAGCTTGTCTCCTTTCTGGTGAAGAATTGGCTTGGTAGTTTAGTCTGCCCTGCTCCCATGATGCACTGGGCCAGGGACAGACTGATTTGCATATAGCCAGGTTCTGAGCTGGGATGGGGCAGTGAGATAAATAACGGTGATGGATCAAGCCCTGATCTTTGGACTGGGTAAGAGTGGTCTGTTTAACTCAGACACTCTGTTCATCACCACCCCCTTTTCTAAATCGTTTTTGGCCACTATAGGTGTGGCAGGGTATACTCAGACATGAGTCCCTTTCTCACTGCTCCATCAGGATTCAAGCAAGCCGGGCCGAAGAAGGCTGAAATGCCAGAAACCGGTCCCCGGTAGCTTGTCTCCTTTCTGGTGAAGAATTGGCTTGGTAGTTTAGTCTGCCCTGTTCCCATGATGCACTGGGCCAGGGACAGACTGATTTGCATATAGCCAGGTTCTGAGCTGGGATGGGGCAGTGAGATAAATAACGGTGATGGATCAAGCCCTGATCTTTGGACTGGGTAAGAGTGGTCTGTTTAACTCAGACACTCTGTTCATCACCACCCCCTTTTCTAAATCGTTTTTGGCCACTATAGGTGTGGCAGGGTATACTCAGACATGAGTCCCTTTCTCACTGCTCCATCAGGATTCAAGCAAGCCGGGCCGAAGAAGGCTGAAATGCCAGAAACCGGTCCCCGGTAGCTTGTCTCCTTTCTGGTGAAGAATTGGCTTGGTAGTTTAGTCTGCCCTGCTCCCATGATGCACTGGGCCAGGGACAGACTGATTTGCATATAGCCAGGTTCTGAGCTGGGATGGGGCAGTGAGATAAATAACGGTGATGGATCAAGCCCTGATCTTTGGACTGGGTAAGAGTGGTCTGTTTAACTCAGACACTCTGTTCATCACCACCCCCTTTTCTAAATCGTTTTTGGCCACTATAGGTGTGGCAGGGTATACTCAGACATGAGTCCCTTTCTCACTGCTCCATCAGGATTCAAGCAAGCCGGGCCGAAGAAGGCTGAAATGCCAGAAACCGGTCCCCGGTAGCTTGTCTCCTTTCTGGTGAAGAATTGGCTTGGTAGTTTAGTCTGCCCTGTTCCCATGATGCACTGGGCCAGGGACAGACTGATTTGCATATAGCCAGGTTCTGAGCTGGGATGGGGCAGTGAGATAAATAACGGTGATGGATCAAGCCCTGATCTTTGGACTGGGTAAGAGTGGTCTGTTTAACTCAGACACTCTGTTCATCACCACCCCCTTTTCTAAATCGTTTTTGGCCACTATAGGTGTGGCAGGGTATACTCAGACATGAGTCCCTTTCTCACTGCTCCATCAGGATTCAAGCAAGCCGGGCCGAAGAAGGCTGAAATGCCAGAAACCGGTCCCCGGTAGCTTGTCTCCTTTCTGGTGAAGAATTGGCTTGGTAGTTTAGTCTGCCCTGTTCCCATGATGCACTGGGCCAGGGACAGACTGATTTGCATATAGCCAGGTTCTGAGCTGGGATGGGGCAGTGAGATAAATAACGGTGATGGATCAAGCCCTGATCTTTGGACTGGGTAAGAGTGGTCTGTTTAACTCAGACACTCTGTTCATCACCACCCCCTTTTCTAAATCGTTTTTGGCCACTATAGGTGTGGCAGGGTATACTCAGACATGAGTCCCTTTCTCACTGCTCCATCAGGATTCAAGCAAGCCGGGCCGAAAAAGGCTGAAATGCCAGAAACCGATCCCCGGTAGCTTGTCTCCTTTCTGGTGAAGAATTGGCTTGGTAGTTTAGTCTGCCCTGTTCCCATGATGCACTGGGCCAGGGACAGACTGATTTGCATATAGCCAGGTTCTGAGCTGGGATGGGGCAGTGAGATAAATAACGGTGATGGATCAAGCCCTGATCTTTGGACTGGGTAAGAGTGGTCTGTTTAACTCAGACACTCTGTTCATCACCACCCCCTTTTCTAAATCGTTTTTGGCCACTATAGGTGTGGCAGGGTATACTCAGACATGAGTCCCTTTCTCACTGCTCCATCAGGATTCAAGCAAGCCGGGCCGAAAAAGGCTGAAATGCCAGAAACCGATCCCCGGTAGCTTGTCTCCTTTCTGGTGAAGAATTGGCTTGGTAGTTTAGTCTGCCCTGTTCCCATGATGCACTGGGCCAGGGACAGACTGATTTGCATATAGCCAGGTTCTGAGCTGGGATGGGGCAGTGAGATAAATAACGGTGATGGATCAAGCCCTAATCTTTGGACTGGGTAAGAGTGGTCTGTTTAACTCAGACACTCTGTTCATCACCACCCCCTTTTCTAAATCGTTTTTGGCCACTATAGGTGTGGCAGGGTATACTCAGACATGAGTCCCTTTCTCACTGCTCCATCAGGATTCAAGCAAGCCGGGCCGAAGAAGGCTGAAATGCCAGAAACCAGTCCCCGGTAGCTTGTCTCCTTTCTGGTGAAGAATTGGCTTGGTAGTTTAGTCTGCCCTGTTCCCATGATGCACTGGGCCAGGGACAGACTGATTTGCATATAGCCAGGTTCTGAGCTGGGATGGGGCAGTGAGATAAATAACGGTGATGGATCAAGCCCTGATCTTTGGACTGGGTAAGAGTGGTCTGTTTAACTCAGACACTCTGTTCATCACCACCCCCTTTTCTAAATCGTTTTTGGCCACTATAGGTGTGGCAGGGTATACTCAGACATGAGTCCCTTTCTCACTGCTCCATCAGGATTCAAGCAAGCCGGGCCGTAGAAGGCTGAAATGCCAGAAACCGGTCCCCGGTAGCTTGTCTCCTTTCTGGTGAAGAATTGGCTTGGTAGTTTAGTCTGCCCTGTTCCCATGATGCACTGGGCCAGGGACAGACTGATTTGCATATAGCCAGGTTCTGAGCTGGGATGGGGCAGTGAGATAAATAACGGTGATGGATCAAGCCCTGATCTTTGGACTGGGTAAGAGTGGTCTGTTTAACTCAGACACTCTGTTCATCACCACCCCCTTTTCTAAATCGTTTTTGGCCACTATAGGTGTGGCAGGGTATACTCAGACATGAGTCCCTTTCTCACTGCTCCATCAGGATTCAAGCAAGCCGGGCCGAAGAAGGCTGAAATGCCAGAAACCGGTCCCCGGTAGCTTGTCTCCTTTCTGGTGAAGAATTGGCTTGGTAGTTTAGTCTGCCCTGTTCCCATGATGCACTGGGCCAGGGACAGACTGATTTGCATATAGCCAGGTTCTGAGCTGGGATGGGGCAGTGAGATAAATAACGGTGATGGATCAAGCCCTGATCTTTGGACTGGGTAAGAGTGGTCTGTTTAACTCAGACACTCTGTTCATCACCACCCCCTTTTCTAAATAGTTTTTGGCCACTATAGGTGTGGCAGGGTATACTCAGACATGAGTCCCTTTCTCACTGCTCCATCAGGATTCAAGCAAGCCGGGCCGAAGAAGGCTGAAATGCCAGAAACCGGTCCCCGGTAGCTTGTCTCCTTTCTGGTGAAGAATTGGCTTGGTAGTTTAGTCTGCCCTGTTCCCATGATGCACTGGGCCAGGGACAGACTGATTTGCATATAGCCAGGTTCTGAGCTGGGATGGGGCAGTGAGATAAATAACGGTGATGGATCAAGGCCTGATCTTTGGACTGGGTAGGAGTGGTCTGTTTAACTCAGACACTCTGTTCATCACCACCCCCTTTTCTAAATCGTTTTTGGCCACTATAGGTGTGGCAGGGTATACTCAGACATGAGTCCCTTTCTCACTGCTCCATCAGGATTCAAGCAAGCCGGGCCGAAGAAGGCTGAAATGCCAGAAACCGGTCCCCGGTAGCTTGTCTCCTTTCTGGTGAAGAATTGGCTTGGTAGTTTAGTCTGCCCTGTTCCCATGATGCACTGGGCCAGGGACAGACTGATTTGCATATAGCCAGGTTCTGAGCTGGGATGGGGCAGTGAGATAAATAACGGTGATGGATCAAGCCCTGATCTTTGGACTGGGTAAGAGTGGTCTGTTTAACTCAGACACTCTGTTCATCACCACCCCCTTTTCTAAATCGTTTTTGGCCACTATAGGTGTGGCAGGGTATACTCAGACATGAGTCCCTTTCTCACTGCTCCATCAGGATTCAAGCAAGCCGGGCCGAAGAAGGCTGAAATGCCAGAAACCGGTCCCCGGTAGCTTGTCTCCTTTCTGGTGAAGAATTGGCTTGGTAGTTTAGTCTGCCCTGTTCCCATGATGCACTGGGCCAGGGACAGACTGATTTGCATATAGCCAGGTTCTGAGCTGGGATGGGGCAGTGAGATAAATAACGGTGATGGATCAAGCCCTGATCTTTGGACTGGGTAAGAGTGGTCTGTTTAACTCAGACACTCTGTTCATCACCACCCCCTTTTCTAAATCATTTTTGGCCACTATAGGTGTGGCAGGGTATACTCAGACATGAGTCCCTTTCTCACTGCTCCATCAGGATTCAAGCAAGCCGGGCCGAAGAAGGCTGAAATGCCAGAAACCGGTCCCCGGTAGCTTGTCTCCTTTCTGGTGAAGAATTGGCTTGGTAGTTTAGTCTGCCCTGTTCCCATGATGCACTGGGCCAGGGACAGACTGATTTGCATATAGCCAGGTTCTGAGCTGGGATGGGGCAGTGAGATAAATAACGGTGATGGATCAAGCCCTGATCTTTGGACTGGGTAAGAGTGGTCTGTTTAACTCAGACACTCTGTTCATCACCACCCCCTTTTCTAAATCGTTTTTGGCCACTATAGGTGTGGCAGGGTATACTCAGACATGAGTCCCTTTCTCACTGCTCCATCAGGATTCAAGCAAGCCGGGCCGAAGAAGGCTGAAATGCCAGAAACCGGTCCCCGGTAGCTTGTCTCCTTTCTGGTGAAGAATTGGCTTGGTAGTTTAGTCTGCCCTGCTCCCATGATGCACTGGGCCAGGGACAGACTGATTTGCATATAGCCAGGTTCTGAGCTGGGATGGGGCAGTGAGATAAATAACGGTGATGGATCAAGCCCTGATCTTTGGACTGGGTAAGAGTGGTCTGTTTAACTCAGACACTCTGTTCATCACCACCCCCTTTTCTAAATCGTTTTTGGCCACTATAGGTGTGGCAGGGTATACTCAGACATGAGTCCCTTTCTCACTGCTCCATCAGGATTCAAGCAAGCCGGGCCGAAGAAGGCTGAAATGCCAGAAACCGGTCCCGGTAGCTTGTCTCCTTTCTGGTGAAGAATTGGCTTGGTAGTTTAGTCTGCCCTGTTCCCATGATGCACTGGGCCAGGGACAGACTGATTTGCATATAGCCAGGTTCTGAGCTGGTATGGGGCAGTGAGATAAATAACGGTGATGGATCAAGCCCTGATCTTTGGACTGGGTAAGAGTGGTCTGTTTAACTCAGACACTCTGTTCATCACCACCCCCTTTTCTAAATCGTTTTTGGCCACTATAGGTGTGGCAGGGTATACTCAGACATGAGTCCCTTTCTCACTGCTCCATCAGGATTCAAGCAAGCCGGGCCGAAGAAGGCTGAAATGCCAGAAACCGGTCCCCGGTAGCTTGTCTCCTTTCTGGTGAAGAATTGGCTTGGTAGTTTAGTCTGCCCTGCTCCCATGATGCACTGGGCCAGGGACAGACTGATTTGCATATAGCCAGGTTCTGAGCTGGGATGGGGCAGTGAGATAAATAACGGTGATGGATCAAGCCCTGATCTTTGGACTGGGTAAGAGTGGTCTGTTTAACTCAGACACTCTGTTCATCACCACCCCCTTTTGTAAATCGTTTTTGGCCACTATAGGTGTGGCAGGGTATACTCAGACATGAGTCCCTTTCTCACTGCTCCATCAGGATTCAAGCAAGCCGGGCCGAAGAAGGCTGAAATGCCAGAAACCGGTCCCCGGTAGCTTGTCTCCTTTCTGGTGAAGAATTGGCTTGGTAGTTTAGTCTGCCCTGTTCCCATGATGCACTGGGCCAGGGACAGACTGATTTGCATATAGCCAGGTTCTGAGCTGGGATGGGGCAGTGAGATAAATAACGGTGATGGATCAAGCCCTGATCTTTGGACTGGGTAAGAGTGGTCTGTTTAACTCAGACACTCTGTTCATCACCACCCCCTTTTCTAAATCGTTTTTGGCCACTATAGGTGTGGCAGGGTATACTCAGACATGAGTCCCTTTCTCACTGCTCCATCAGGATTCAAGCAAGCCGGGCCGAAGAAGGCTGAAATGCCAGAAACCGGTCCCCGGTAGCTTGTCTCCTTTCTGGTAAAGAATTGGCTTGGTAGTTTAGTCTGCCCTGTTCCCATGATGCACTGGGCCAGGGACAGACTGATTTGCATATAGCCAGGTTCTGAGCTGGGATGGGGCAGTGAGATAAATAACGGTGATGGATCAAGCCCTGATCTTTGGACTGGGTAAGAGTGGTCTGTTTAACTCAGACACTCTGTTCATCACCACCCCCTTTTCTAAATCGTTTTTGGCCACTATAGGTGTGGCAGGGTATACTCAGACATGAGTCCCTTTCTCACTGCTCCATCAGGATTCAAGCAAGCCGGGCCGAAGAAGGCTGAAATGCCAGAAACCGGTCCCCGGTAGCTTGTCTCCTTTCTGGTGAAGAATTGGCTTGGTAGTTTAGTCTGCCCTGTTCCCATGATGCACTGGGCCAGGGACAGACTGATTTGCATATAGCCAGGTTCTGAGCTGGGATGGGGCAGTGAGATAAATAACGGTGATGGATCAAGCCCTGATCTTTGGACTGGGTAAGAGTGGTCTGTTTAACTCAGACACTCTGTTCATCACCACCCCCTTTTCTAAATCGTTTTTGGCCACTATAGGTGTGGCAGGGTATACTCAGACATGAGTCCCTTTCTCACTGCTCCATCAGGATTCAAGCAAGCCGGGCCGAAGAAGGCTGAAATGCCAGAAACCGGTCCCCGGTAGCTTGTCTCCTTTCTGGTGAAGAATTGGCTTGGTAGTTTAGTCTGCCCTGTTCCCATGATGCACTGGGCCAGGGACAGACTGATTTGCATATAGCCAGGTTCTGAGCTGGGATGGGGCAGTGAGATAAATAACGGTGATGGATCAAGCCCTGATCTTTGGACTGGGTAAGAGTGGTCTGTTTAACTCAGACACTCTGTTCATCACCACCCCCTTTTCTAAATCGTTTTTGGCCACTATAGGTGTGGCAGGGTATACTCAGACATGAGTCCCTTTCTCACTGCTCCATCAGGATTCAAGCAAGCCGGGCCGAAGAAGGCTGAAATGCCAGAAACCGGTCCCCGGTAGCTTGTCTCCTTTCTGGTGAAGAATTGGCTTGGTAGTTTAGTCTGCCCTGCTCCCATGATGCACTGGGCCAGGGACAGACTGATTTGCATATAGCCAGGTTCTGAGCTGGGATGGGGCAGTGAGATAAATAACGGTGATGGATCAAGCCCTGATCTTTGGACTGGGTAAGAGTGGTCTGTTTAACTCAGACACTCTGTTCATCACCACCCCCTTTTCTAAATCGTTTTTGGCCACTATAGGTGTGGCAGGGTATACTCAGACATGAGTCCCTTTCTCACTGCTCCATCAGGATTCAAGCAAGCCGGGCCGAAGAAGGCTGAAATGCCAGAAACCGGTCCCGGTAGCTTGTCTCCTTTCTGGTGAAGAATTGGCTTGGTAGTTTAGTCTGCCCTGTTCCCATGATGCACTGGGCCAGGGACAGACTGATTTGCATATAGCCAGGTTCTGAGCTGGTATGGGGCAGTGAGATAAATAACGGTGATGGATCAAGCCCTGATCTTTGGACTGGGTAAGAGTGGTCTGTTTAACTCAGACACTCTGTTCATCACCACCCCCTTTTCTAAATCGTTTTTGGCCACTATAGGTGTGGCAGGGTATACTCAGACATGAGTCCCTTTCTCACTGCTCCATCAGGATTCAAGCAAGCCGGGCCGAAGAAGGCTGAAATGCCAGAAACCGGTCCCCGGTAGCTTGTCTCCTTTCTGGTGAAGAATTGGCTTGGTAGTTTAGTCTGCCCTGCTCCCATGATGCACTGGGCCAGGGACAGACTGATTTGCATATAGCCAGGTTCTGAGCTGGGATGGGGCAGTGAGATAAATAACGGTGATGGATCAAGCCCTGATCTTTGGACTGGGTAAGAGTGGTCTGTTTAACTCAGACACTCTGTTCATCACCACCCCCTTTTGTAAATCGTTTTTGGCCACTATAGGTGTGGCAGGGTATACTCAGACATGAGTCCCTTTCTCACTGCTCCATCAGGATTCAAGCAAGCCGGGCCGAAGAAGGCTGAAATGCCAGAAACCGGTCCCCGGTAGCTTGTCTCCTTTCTGGTGAAGAATTGGCTTGGTAGTTTAGTCTGCCCTGTTCCCATGATGCACTGGGCCAGGGACAGGCTGATTTGCATATAGCCAGGTTCTGAGCTGGGATGGGGCAGTGAGATAAATAACGGTGATGGATCAAGCCCTGATCTTTGGACTGGGTAAGCGTGGTCTGTTTATCTCAGACACTCTGTTTATCACCACCCCCTTTTCTAAATCGTTTTTGGCCACTATAGGTGTGGCAGGGTATACTCAGACATGAGTCCCTTTCTCACTGCTCCATCAGGATTCAAGCAAGCCGGGCCGAAGAAGGCTGAAATGCCAGAAACCGGTCCCCGGTAGCTTGTCTCCTTTCTGGTGAAGAATTGGCTTGGTAGTTTAGTCTGCCCTGTTCCCATGATGCACTGGGCCAGGGACAGACTGATTTGCATATAGCCAGGTTCTGAGCTGGGATGGGGCAGTGAGATAAATAACGGTGATGGATCAAGCCCTGATCTTTGGACTGGGTAAGAGTGGTCTGTTTAACTCAGACACTCTGTTCATCACCACCCCCTTTTCTAAATCGTTTTTGGCCACTATAGGTGTGGCAGGGTATACTCAGACATGAGTCCCTTTCTCACTGCTCCATCAGGATTCAAGCAAGCCGGGCCGAAAAAGGCTGAAATGCCAGAAACCGGTCCCCGGTAGCTTGTCTCCTTTCTGGTGAAGAATTGGCTTGGTAGTTTAGTCTGCCCTGTTCCCATGATGCACTGGGCCAGGGACAGACTGATTTGCATATAGCCAGGTTCTGAGCTGGGATGGGGCAGTGAGATAAATAACGGTGATGGATCAAGCCCTGATCTTTGGACTGGGTAAGAGTGGTCTGTTTAACTCAGACACTCTGTTCATCACCACCCCCTTTTCTAAATCGTTTTTGGCCACTATAGGTGTGGCAGGGTATACTCAGACATGAGTCCCTTTCTCACTGCTCCATCAGGATTCAAGCAAGCCGGGCCGAAGAAGGCTGAAATGCCAGAAACCGGTCCCCGGTAGCTTGTCTCCTTTCTGGTGAAGAATTGGCTTGGTTGTTTAGTCTGCCCTGTTCCCATGATGCACTGGGCCAGGGACAGACTGATTTGCATATAGCCAGGTTCTGAGCTGGGATGGGGCAGTGAGATAAATAACGGTGATGGATCAAGCCCTGATCTTTGGACTGGGTAAGAGTGGTCTGTTTAACTCAGACACTCTGTTCATCACCACCCCCTTTTCTAAATCGTTTTTGGCCACTATAGGTGTGGCAGGGTATACTCAGACATGAGTCCCTTTCTCACTGCTCCATCAGGATTCAAGCAAGCCGGGCCGAAGAAGGCTGAAATGCCAGAAACCGGTCCCCGGTAGCTTGTCTCCTTTCTGGTGAAGAATTGGCTTGGTAGTTTAGTCTGCCCTGTTCCCATGATGCACTGGGCCAGGGACAGACTGATTTGCATATAGCCAGGTTCTGAGCTGGGATGGGGCAGTGAGATAAATAACGGTGATGGATCAAGCCCTGATCTTTGGACTGGGTAAGAGTGGTCTGTTTAACTCAGACACTCTGTTCATCACCACCCCCTTTTCTAAATCGTTTTTGGCCACTATAGGTGTGGCAGGGTATACTCAGACATGAGTCCCTTTCTCACTGCTCCATCAGGATTCAAGCAAGCCGGGCCGAAGAAGGCTGAAATGCCAGAAACCGGTCCCCGGTAGCTTGTCTCCTTTCTGGTGAAGAATTGGCTTGGTAGTTTAGTCTGCCCTGTTCCCATGATGCACTGGGCCAGGGACAGACTGATTTGCATATAGCCAGGTTCTGAGCTGGGATGGGGCAGTGAGATAAATAACGGTGATGGATCAAGCCCTGATCTTTGGACTGGGTAAGAGTGGTCTGTTTAACTCAGACACTCTGTTCATCACCACCCCCTTTTCTAAATCGTTTTTGGCCACTATAGGTGTGGCAGGGTATACTCAGACATGAGTCCCTTTCTCACTGCTCCATCAGGATTCAAGCAAGCCGGGCCGAAGAAGGCTGAAATGCCAGAAACCGGTCCCCGGTAGCTTGTCTCCTTTCTGGTGAAGAATTGGCTTGGTAGTTTAGTCTGCCCTGTTCCCATGATGCACTGGGCCAGGGACAGACTGATTTGCATATAGCCAGGTTCTGAGCTGGGATGGGGCAGTGAGATAAATAACGGTGATGGATCAAGCCCTGATCTTTGGACTGGGTAAGAGTGGTCTGTTTAACTCAGACACTCTGTTCATCACCACCCCCTTTTCTAAATAGTTTTTGGCCACTATAGGTGTGGCAGGGTATACTCAGACATGAGTCCCTTTCTCACTGCTCCATCAGGATTCAAGCAAGCCGGGCCGAAGAAGGCTGAAATGCCAGAAACCGGTCCCCGGTAGCTTGTCTCCTTTCTGATGAAGAATTGGCTTGGTAGTTTAGTCTGCCCTGTTCCCATGATGCACTGGGCCAGGGACAGACTGATTTGCATATAGCCAGGTTCTGAGCTGGGATGGGGCAGTGAGATAAATAATGGTGATGGATCAAGCCCTGATCTTTGGACTGGGTAAGAGTGGTCTGTTTAACTCAGACACTCTGTTCATCACCACCCCCTTTTCTAAATCGTTTTTGGCCACTATAGGTGTGGCAGGGTATACTCAGACATGAGTCCCTTTCTCACTGCTCCATCAGGATTCAAGCAAGCCGGGCCGAAGAAGGCTGAAATGCCAGAAACCGGTCCCCGGTAGCTTGTCTCCTTTCTGGTGAAGAATTGGCTTGGTAGTTTAGTCTGCCCTGTTCCCATGATGCACTGGGCCAGGGACAGATTGATTTGCATATAGCCAGGTTCTGAGCTGGGATGGGGCAGTGAGATAAATAACGGTGATGGATCAAGCCCTGATCTTTGGACTGGGTAAGAGTGGTCTGTTTAACTCAGACACTCTGTCCATCACCACCCCCTTTTCTAAATCGTTTTTGGCCACTATAGGTGTGGCACGGTATACTCAGACATGAGTCCCTTTCTCACTGCTCCATAAGGATTCAAGCAAGCCGGGCCGAAGAAGGCTGAAATGCCAGAAACCGGTCCCCGGTAGCTTGTCTCCTTTCTGGTGAAGAATTGGCTTGGTAGTTTAGTCTGCCCTGTTCCCATGATGCACTGGGCCAGGGACAGACTGATTTGCATATAGCCAGGTTCTGAGCTGGGATGGGGCAGTGAGATAAATAACGGTGATGGATCAAGCCCTGATCTTTGGACTGGGTAAGAGTGGTCTGTTTAACTCAGACACTCTGTTCATCACCACCCCCTTTTCTAAATCGTTTTTGGCCACTATAGGTGTGGCAGGGTATACTCAGACATGAGTCCCTTTCTCACTGCTCCATCAGGATTCAAGCAAGCCGGGCCGAAGAAGGCTGAAATGCCAGAAACCGGTCCCCGGTAGCTTGTCTCCTTTCTGGTGAAGAATTGGCTTGGTAGTTTAGTCTGCCCTGTTCCCATGATGCACTGGGCCAGGGACAGACTGATTTGCATATAGCCAGGTTCTGAGCTGGGATGGGGCAGTGAGATAAATAACGGTGATGGATCAAGCCCTGATCTTTGGACTGGGTAAGAGTGGTCTGTTTAACTCAGACACCCTGTTCATCACCACCCCCTTTTCTAAATCGTTTTTGGCCACTATAGGTGTGGCAGGGTATACTCAGACATGAGTCCCTTTCTCACTGCTCCATCAGGATTCAAGCAAGCCGGGCCGAAGAAGGCTGAAATGCCAGAAACCGGTCCCCGGTAGCTTGTCTCCTTTCTGGTGAAGAATTGGCTTGGTAGTTTAGTCTGCCCTGTTCCCATAATGCACTGGGCCAGGGACAGACTGATTTGCATATAGCCAGGTTCTGAGCTGGGATGGGGCAGTGAGATAAATAACGGTGATGGATCAAGCCCTGATCTTTGGACTGGGTAAGAGTGGTCTGTTTAACTCAGACACTCTGTTCATCACCACCCCCTTTTCTAAATCGTTTTTGGCCACTATAGGTGTGGCAGGGTATACTCAGACATGAGTCCCTTTCTCACTGCTCCATCAGGATTCAAGCAAGCCGGGCCGAAGAAGGCTGAAATGCCAGAAACCGGTCCCCGGTAGCTTGTCTCCTTTCTGGTGAAGAATTGGCTTGGTAGTTTAGTCTGCCCTGTTCCCATGATGCACTGGGCCAGGGACAGACTGATTTGCATATAGCCAGGTTCTGAGCTGGGATGGGGCAGTGAGATAAATAACGGTGATGGATCAAGCCCTGATCTTTGGACTGGGTAAGAGTGGTCTGTTTAACTCAGACACTCTGTTCATCACCACCTCCTTCTCTAAATCGTTTTTGGCCACTATAGGTGTGGCAGGGTATACTCAGACATGAGTCCCTTTCTCACTGCTCCATCAGGATTCAAGCAAGCCGGGCCGAAGAAGGCTGAAATGCCAGAAACCGGTCCCCGGTAGCTTGTCTCCTTTCAGGTGAAGAATTGGCTTGGTAGTTTAGTCTGCCCTGTTCCCATGATGCACTGGGCCAGGGACAGACTGATTTGCATATAGCCAGGTTCTGAGCTGGGATGGGGCAGTGAGATAAATAACGGTGATGGATCAAGCCCTGATCTTTGGACTGGGTAAGAGTGGTCTGTTTAACTCAGACACTCTGTTCATCACCACCCCCTTTTCTAAATCGTTTTTGGCCACTATAGGTGTGGCAGGGTATACTCAGACATGAGTCCCTTTCTCACTGCTCCATCAGGATTCAAGCAAGCCGGGCAGAAGAAGGCTGAAATGCCAGAAACCGGTCCCCGGTAGCTTGTCTCCTTTCTGGTGAAGAATTGGCTTGGTAGTTTAGTCTGCCCTGTTCCCATGATGCACTGGGCCAGGGACAGACTGATTTGCATATAGCCAGGTTCTGAGCTGGGATGGGGCAGTGAGATAAATAACGGTGATGGATCAAGCCCTGATCTTTGGACTGGGTAAGAGTGGTCTGTTTAACTCAGACACTCTGTTCATCACCACCCCCTTTTCTAAATAGTTTTTGGCCACTATAGGTGTGGCAGGGTATACTCAGACATGAGTCCCTTTCTCACTGCTCCATCAGGATTCAAGCAAGCCGGGCCGAAGAAGGCTGAAATGCCAGAAACCGGTCCCCGGTAGCTTGTCTCCTTTCTGGTGAAGAATTGGCTTGGTAGTTTAGTCTGCCCTGTTCCCATGATGCACTGGGCCAGGGACAGACTGATTTGCATATAGCCAGGTTCTGAGCTGGGATGGGGCAGTGAGATAAATAACGGTGATGGATCAAGCCCTGATCTTTGGACTGGGTAAGAGTGGTCTGTTTAACTCAGACACTCTGTTCATCACCACCCCCTTTTCTAAATCGTTTTTGGCCACTATAGGTGTGGCAGGGTATACTCAGAAATGAGTCCCTTTCTCACTGCTCCATCAGGATTCAAGCAAGCCGGGCCGAAGAAGGCTGAAATGCCAGAAACCGGTCCCCGGTAGCTTGTCTCCTTTCTGGTGAAGAATTGGCTTGGTAGTTTAGTCTGCCCTGTTCCCATGATGCACTGGGCCAGGGACAGACTGATTTGCATATAGCCAGGTTCTGAGCTGGGATGGGGCAGTGAGATAAATAACGGTGATGGATCAAGCCCTGATCTTTGGACTGGGTAAGAGTGGTCTGTTTAACTCAGACACTCTGTTCATCACCACCCCCTTTTCTAAATCGTTTTTGGCCACTATAGGTGTGGCAGGGTATACTCAGACATGAGTCCCTTTCTCACTGCTCCATCAGGATTCAAGCAAGCCGGGCCGAAGAAGGCTGAAATGCCAGAAACCGGTCCCCGGTAGCTTGTCTCCTTTCTGGTGAAGAATTGGCTTGGTAGTTTAGTCTGCCCTGTTCCCATGATGCACTGGGCCAGGGACAGACTGATTTGCATATAGCCAGGTTCTGAGCTGGGATGGGGCAGTGAGATAAATAACGGTGATGGATCAAGCCCTGATCTTTGGACTGGGTAAGAGTGGTCTGTTTAACTCAGACACTCTGTTCATCACCACCCCCTTTTCTAAATCGTTTTAGGCCACTATAGGTGTGGCAGGGTATACTCAGACATGAGTCCCTTTCTCACTGCTCCATCAGGATTCAAGCAAGCCGGGCCGAAGAAGGCTGAAATGCCAGAAACCGGTCCCCGGTAGCTTGTCTCCTTTCTGGTGAAGAATTGGCTTGGTAGTTTAGTCTGCCCTGTTCCCATGATGCACTGGGCCAGGGACAGACTGATTTGCATATAGCCAGGTTCTGAGCTGGGATGGGGCAGTGAGATAAATAACGGTGATGGATCAAGCCCTGATCTTTGGACTGGGTAAGAGTGGTCTGTTTAACTCAGACACTCTGTTCATCACCACCTCCTTCTCTAAATCGTTTTTGGCCACTATAGGTGTGGCAGGGTATACTCAGACATGAGTCCCTTTCTCACTGCTCCATCAGGATTCAAGCAAGCCGGGCCGAAGAAGGCTGAAATGCCAGAAACCGGTCCCCGGTAGCTTGTCTCCTTTCTGGTCAAGAATTGGCTTGGTAGTTTAGTCTGCCCTGTTCCCATGATGCACTGGGCCAGGGACAGACTGATTTGCATATAGCCAGGTTCTGAGCTGGGATGGGGCAGTGAGATAAATAACGGTGATGGATCAAGCCCTGATCTTTGGACTGGGTAAGAGTGGTCTGTTTAACTCAGACACTCTGTTCATCACCACCCCCTTTTCTAAATCGTTTTTGGCCACTATAGGTGTGGCAGGGTATACTCAGACATGAGTCCCTTTCTCACTGCTCCATCAGGATTCAAGCAAGCCGGGCCGAAGAAGGCTGAAATGCCAGAAACCGGTCCCCGGTAGCTTGTCTCCTTTCTGGTGAAGAATTGGCTTGGTAGTTTAGTCTGCCCTGTTCCCATGATGCACTGGGCCAGGGACAGACTGATTTGCATATAGCCAGGTTCTGAGCTGGGATGGGGCAGTGAGATAAATAACGGTGATGGATCAAGCCCTGATCTTTGGACTGGGTAAGAGTGGTCTGTTTAACTCAGACACTCTGTTCATCACCACCCCCTTTTCTAAATCGTTTTTGGCCACTATAGGTGTGGCAGGGTATACTCAGACATGAGTCCCTTTCTCATTGCTCCATCAGGATTCAAGCAAGCCGGGCCGAAGAAGGCTGAAATGCCAGAAACCGGTCCCCGGTAGCTTGTCTCCTTTCTGGTGAAGAATTGGCTTGGTAGTTTAGTCTGCCCTGTTCCCATGATGCACTGGGCCAGGGACAGACTGATTTGCATATAGCCAGGTTCTGAGCTGGGATGGGGCAGTGAGATAAATAACGGTGATGGATCAAGCCCTGATCTTTGGACTGGGTAAGAGTGGTCTGTTTAACTCAGACACTCTGTTCATCACCACCCCCTTTTCTAAATCGTTTTTGGCCACTATAGGTGTGGCAGGGTATACTCAGACATGAGTCCCTTTCTCACTGCTCCATCAGGATTCAAGCAAGCCGGGCCGAAGAAGGCTGAAATGCCAGAAACCGGTCCCCGGTAGCTTGTCTCCTTTCTGGTGAAGAATTGGCTTGGTAGTTTAGTCTGCCCTGTTCCCATGATGCACTGGGCCAGGGACAGACTGATTTGCATATAGCCAGGTTCTGAGCTGGGATGGGGCAGTGAGATAAATAACGGTGATGGATCAAGCCCTGATCTTTGGACTGGGTAAGAGTGGTCTGTTTAACTCAGACACTCTGTTCATCACCACCCCCTTTTCTAAATAGTTTTTGGCCACTATAGGTGTGGCAGGGTATACTCAGACATGAGTCCCTTTCTCACTGCTCCATCAGGATTCAAGCAAGCCGGGCCGAAGAAGGCTGAAATGCCAGAAACCGGTCCCCGGTAGCTTGTCTCCTTTCTGGTGAAGAATTGGCTTGGTAGTTTAGTCTGCCCTGTTCCCATGATGCACTGGGCCAGGGACAGACTGATTTGCATATAGCCAGGTTCTGAGCTGGGATGGGGCAGTGAGATAAATAACGGTGATGGATCAAGCCCTGATCTTTGGACTGGGTAAGAGTGGTCTGTTTAACTCAGACACTCTGTTCATCACCACCCCCTTTTCTAAATCGTTTTTGGCCACTATAGGTGTGGCAGGGTATACTCAGACATGAGTCCCTTTCTCACTGCTCCATCAGGATTCAAGCAAGCCGGGCCGAAGAAGGCTGAAATGCCAGAAACCGGTCCCCGGTAGCTTGTCTCCTTTCTGGTGAAGAATTGGCTTGGTAGTTTACTCTGCCCTGTTCCCATGATGCACTGGGCCAGGGACAGACTGATTTGCATATAGCCAGGTTCTGAGCTGGGATGGGGCAGTGAGATAAATAACGGTGATGGATCAAGCCCTGATCTTTGGACTGGGTAAGAGTGGTCTGTTTAACTCAGACACTCTGTTCATCACCACCCCCTTTTCTAAATCGTTTTTGGCCACTATAGGTGTGGCAGGGTATACTCAGACATGAGTCCCTTTCTCACTGCTCCATCAGGATTCAAGCAAGCCGGGCCGAAGAAGGCTGAAATGCCAGAAACCGGTCCCCGGTAGCTTGTCTCCTTTCTGGTGAAGAATTGGCTTAGTAGTTTAGTCTGCCCTGTTCCCATGATGCACTGGGCCAGGGACAGACTGATTTGCATATAGCCAGGTTCTGAGCTGGGATGGGGCAGTGAGATAAATAACGGTGATGGATCAAGCCCTGATCTTTGGACTGGGTAAGAGTGGTCTGTTTAACTCAGACACTCTGTTCATCACCACCCCCTTTTCTAAATCGTTTTTGGCCACAATAGGTGTGGCAGGGTATACTCAGATATGAGTCCCTTTCTCACTGCTCCATCAGGATTCAAGCAAGCCGGGCCGAAGAAGGCTGAAATGCCAGAAACCGGTCCCCGGTAGCTTGTCTCCTTTCTGGTGAAGAATTGGCTTGGTAGTTTAGTCTGCCCTGTTCCCATGATGCACTGGGCCAGGGACAGACTGATTTGCATATAGCCAGGTTCTGAGCTGGGATAGGGCAGTGAGAAAAATAACGGTGATGGATCAAGCCCTGATCTTTGGACTGGGTAAGAGTGGTCTGTTTAACTCAGACACTCTGTTCATCACCACCCCCTTTTCTAAATCGTTTTTGGCCACTATAGGTGTGGCAGGGTATACTCAGACATGAGTCCCTTTCTCACTGCTCCATCAGGATTCAAGCAAGCCGGGCCAAAGAAGGCTGAAATGCCAGAAACCGGTCCCCGGTAGCTTGTCTGCTTTCTGGTGAAGAATTGGCTTGGTAGTTTAGTCTGCCCTGTTCCCATGATGCACTGGGCCAGGGACAGACTGATTTGCATATAGCCAGGTTCTGAGCTGGGATGGCGCAGTGAGATAAATAACGGTGATGGATCAAGCCCTGATCTTTGTACTGGGTAAGAGTGGTCTGTTTAACTCAGACACTCTGTTCATCACCACCCCCTTTTCTAAATCGTTTTTGGCCACTATAGGTGTGGCAGGGTATACTCAGACATGAGTCCCTTTCTCACTGCTCCATCAGGATTCAAGCAAGCCGGGCCGAAGAAGGCTGAAATGCCAGAAACCGGTCCCCGGTAGCTTGTCTCCTTTCTGGTGAAGAATTGGCTTGGTAGTTTAGTCTGCCCTGTTCCCATGATGCACTGGGCCAGGGACAGACTGATTTGCATATAGCCAGGTTCTGAGCTGGGATGGGGCAGTGAGATAAATAACGGTGATGGATCAAGCCCTGATCTTTGGACTGGGTAAGAGTGGTCTGTTTAACTCAGACACTCTGTTCATCACCACCCCCTTTTCTAAATCGTTTTTGGCCACTATAGGTGTGGCAGGGTATACTCAGACATGAGTCCCTTTCTCACTGCTCCATCAGGATTCAAGCAAGCCGGGCCGAAGAAGGCTGAAATGCCAGAAACCGGTCCCCGGTAGCTTGTCTCCTTTCTGGTGAAGAATTGGCTTGGTAGTTTAGTCTGCCCTGTTCCCATGATGCACTGGGCCAGGGACAGACTGATTGGCATAAAGCCAGGTTCTGAGCTGGGATGGGGCAGTGAGATAAATAACGGTGATGGATCAAGCCCTGATCTTTGGACTGGGTAAGAGTGGTCTGTTTAACTCAGACACTCTGTTCATCACCACCTCCTTCTCTAAATCGTTTTTGGCCACTATAGGTGTGGCAGGGTATACTCAGACATGAGTCCCTTTCTCACTGCTCCATCAGGATTCAAGCAAGCCGGGCCGAAGAAGGCTGAAATGCCAGAAACCGGTCCCCGGTAGCTTGTCTCCTTTCTGGTGAAGAATTGGCTTGGTAGTTTAGTCTGCCCTGTTCCCATGATGCACTGGGCCAGGGACAGACTGATTTGCATATAGCCAGGTTCTGAGCTGGGATGGGGCAGTGAGATAAATAACGGTGATGGATCAAGCCCTGATCTTTGGACTGGGTAAGAGTGGTCTGTTTAACTCAGACACTCTGTTCATCACCACCCCCTTTTCTAAATAGTTTTTGGCCACTATAGGTGTGGCAGGGTATACTCAGACATGAGTCCCTTTCTCACTGCTCCATCAGGATTCAAGCAAGCCGGGCCGAAGAAGGCTGAAATGCCAGAAACCGGTCCCCGGTAGCTTGTCTCCTTTCTGGTGAAGAATTGGCTTGGTAGTTTAGTCTGCCCTGTTCCCATGATGCACTGGGCCAGGGACAGACTGATTTGCATAAAGCCAGGTTCTGAGCTGGGATGGGGCAGTGAGATAAATAACGGTGATGGATCAAGCCCTGATCTTTGGACTGGGTAAGAGTGGTCTGTTTAACTCAGACACTCTGTTCATCACCACCTCCTTCTCTAAATCGTTTTTGGCCACTATAGGTGTGGCAGGGTATACTCAGACATGAGTCCCTTTCTCACTGCTCCATCAGGATTCAAGCAAGCCGGGCCGAAGAAGGCTGAAATGCCAGAAACCGGTCCCCGGTAGCTTGTCTCCTTTCTGGTGAAGAATTTGGCTTGGTAGTTTAGTCTGCCCTGTTCCCATGATGCACTGGGCCAGGGACAGACTGATTTGCATATAGCCAGGTTCTGAGCTGGGATGGGGCAGTGAGATAAATAACGGTGATGGATCAAGCCCTGATCTTTGGACTGGGTAAGAGTGGTCTGTTTAACTCAGACACTCTGTTCATCACCACCCCCTTTTCTAAATCGTTTTTGGCCACTATAGGTGTGGCAGGGTATACTCAGACATGAGTCCCTTTCTCACTGCTCCATCAGGATTCAAGCAAGCCGGGCCGAAGAAGGCTGAAATGCCAGAAACCGGTCCCCGGTAGCTTGTCTCCTTTCTGGTGAAGAATTGGCTTGGTAGTTTAGTCTGCCCTGTTCCCATGATGCACTGGGCCAGGGACAGACTGATTTGCATATAGCCAGGTTCTGAGCTGGGATGGGGCAGTGAGATAAATAACGGTGATGGATCAAGCCCTGATCTTTGGACTGGGTAAGAGTGGTCTGTTTAACTCAGACACTCTGTTCATCACCACCCCCTTTTCTAAATCGTTTTTGGCCACTATAGGTGTGGCAGGGTATACTCAGACATGAGTCCCTTTCTCATTGCTCCATCAGGATTCAAGCAAGCCGGGCCGAAGAAGGCTGAAATGCCAGAAACCGGTCCCCGGTAGCTTGTCTCCTTTCTGGTGAAGAATTGGCTTGGTAGTTTAGTCTGCCCTGTTCCCATGATGCACTGGGCCAGGGACAGACTGATTTGCATATAGCCAGGTTCTGAGCTGGGATGGGGCAGTGAGATAAATAACGGTGATGGATCAAGCCCTGATCTTTGGACTGGGTAAGAGTGGTCTGTTTAACTCAGACACTCTGTTCATCACCACCCCCTTTTCTAAATCGTTTTTGGCCACTATAGGTGTGGCAGGGTATACTCAGACATGAGTCCCTTTCTCACTGCTCCATCAGGATTCAAGCAAGCCGGGCCGAAGAAGGCTGAAATGCCAGAAACCGGTCCCCGGTAGCTTGTCTCCTTTCTGGTAAAGAATTGGCTTGGTAGTTTAGTCTGCCCTGTTCCCATGATGCACTGGGCCAGGGACAGACTGATTTGCATATAGCCAGGTTCTGAGCTGGGATGGGGCAGTGAGATAAATAACGGTGATGGATCAAGCCCTGATCTTTGGACTGGGTAAGAGTGGTCTGTTTAACTCAGACACTCTGTTCATCACCACCCCCTTTTCTAAATAGTTTTTGGCCACTATAGGTGTGGCAGGGTATACTCAGACATGAGTCCCTTTCTCACTGCTCCATCAGGATTCAAGCAAGCCGGGCCGAAGAAGGCTGAAATGCCAGAAACCGGTCCCCGGTAGCTTGTCTCCTTTCTGGTGAAGAATTGGCTTGGTAGTTTAGTCTGCCCTGTTCCCATGATGCACTGGGCCAGGGACAGACTGATTTGCATATAGCCAGGTTCTGAGCTGGGATGGGGCAGTGAGATAAATAACGGTGATGGATCAAGCCCTGATCTTTGGACTGGGTAAGAGTGGTCTGTTTAACTCAGACACTCTGTTCATCACCACCCCCTTTTCTAAATCGTTTTTGGCCACTATAGGTGTGGCAGGGTATACTCAGACATGAGTCCCTTTCTCACTGCTCCATCAGGATTCAAGCAAGCCGGGCCGAAGAAGGCTGAAATGCCAGAAACCGGTCCCCGGTAGCTTGTCTCCTTTCTGGTGAAGAATTGGCTTGGTAGTTTAGTCTGTCCTGTTCCCATGATGCACTGGGCCAGGGACAGACTGATTTGCATATAGCCAGGTTCTGAGCTGGGATGGGGCAGTGAGATAAATAACGGTGATGGATCAAGCCCTGATCTTTGGACTGGGTAAGAGTGGTCTGTTTAACTCAGACACTCTGTTCATCACCACCCCCTTTTCTAAATCGTTTTTGGCCACTATAGGTGTGGCAGGGTATACTCAGACATGAGTCCCTTTCTCACTGCTCCATCAGGATTCAAGCAAGCCGGGCCGAAGAAGGCTGAAATGCCAGAAACCGGTCCCCGGTAGCTTGTCTCCTTTCTGGTGAAGAATTGGCTTGGTAGTTTAGTCTGCCCTGTTCCCATGATGCACTGGGCCAGGGACAGACTGATTTGCATATAGCCAGGTTCTGAGCTGGGATGGGGCAGTGAGATAAATAACGGTGATGGATCAAGCCCTGATCTTTGGACTGGGTAAGAGTGGTCTGTTTAACTCAGACACTCTGTTCATCACCACCCCCTTTTCTAAATCGTTTTTGGCCACTATAGGTGTGGCAGGGTATACTCAGATATGAGTCCCTTTCTCACTGCTCCATCAGGATTCAAGCAAGCCGGGCCGAAGAAGGCTGAAATGCCAGAAACCGGTCCCCGGTAGCTTGTCTCCTTTCTGGTGAAGAATTGGCTTGGTAGTTTAGTCTGCCCTGTTCCCATGATGCACTGGGCCAGGGACAGACTGATTTGCATATAGCCAGGTTCTGAGCTGGGATAGGGCAGTGAGAAAAATAACGGTGATGGATCAAGCCCTGATCTTTGGACTGGGTAAGAGTGGTCTGTTTAACTCAGACACTCTGTTCATCACCACCCCCTTTTCTAAATCGTTTTTGGCCACTATAGGTGTGGCAGGGTATACTCAGACATGAGTCCCTTTCTCACTGCTCCATCAGGATTCAAGCAAGCCGGGCCGAAGAAGGCTGAAATGCCAGAAACCGGTCCCGGTAGCTTGTCTCCTTTCTGGTGAAGAATTGGCTTGGTAGTTTAGTCTGCCCTGTTCCCATGATGCACTGGGCCAGGGACAGACTGATTTGCATATAGCCAGGTTCTGAGCTGGTATGGGGCAGTGAGATAAATAACGGTGATGGATCAAGCCCTGATCTTTGGACTGGGTAAGAGTGGTCTGTTTAACTCAGACACTCTGTTCATCACCACCCCCTTTTCTAAATCGTTTTTGGCCACTATAGGTGTGGCAGGGTATACTCAGACATGAGTCCCTTTCTCACTGCTCCATCAGGATTCAAGCAAGCCGGGCCGAAGAAGGCTGAAATGCCAGAAACCGGTCCCCGGTAGCTTGTCTCCTTTCTGGTGAAGAATTGGCTTGGTAGTTTAGTCTGCCCTGCTCCCATGATGCACTGGGCCAGGGACAGACTGATTTGCATATAGCCAGGTTCTGAGCTGGGATGGGGCAGTGAGATAAATAACGGTGATGGATCAAGCCCTGATCTTTGGACTGGGTAAGAGTGGTCTGTTTAACTCAGACACTCTGTTCATCACCACCCCCTTTTGTAAATCGTTTTTGGCCACTATAGGTGTGGCAGGGTATACTCAGACATGAGTCCCTTTCTCACTGCTCCATCAGGATTCAAGCAAGCCGGGCCGAAGAAGGCTGAAATGCCAGAAACCGGTCCCCGGTAGCTTGTCTCCTTTCTGGTGAAGAATTGGCTTGGTAGTTTAGTCTGCCCTGTTCCCATGATGCACTGGGCCAGGGACAGGCTGATTTGCATATAGCCAGGTTCTGAGCTGGGATGGGGCAGTGAGATAAATAACGGTGATGGATCAAGCCCTGATCTTTGGACTGGGTAAGCGTGGTCTGTTTATCTCAGACACTCTGTTTATCACCACCCCCTTTTCTAAATCGTTTTTGGCCACTATAGGTGTGGCAGGGTATACTCAGACATGAGTCCCTTTCTCACTGCTCCATCAGGATTCAAGCAAGCCGGGCCGAAGAAGGCTGAAATGCCAGAAACCGGTCCCCGGTAGCTTGTCTCCTTTCTGGTGAAGAATTGGCTTGGTAGTTTAGTCTGCCCTGTTCCCATGATGCACTGGGCCAGGGACAGACTGATTTGCATATAGCCAGGTTCTGAGCTGGGATGGGGCAGTGAGATAAATAACGGTGATGGATCAAGCCCTGATCTTTGGACTGGGTAAGAGTGGTCTGTTTAACTCAGACACTCTGTTCATCACCACCCCCTTTTCTAAATCGTTTTTGGCCACTATAGGTGTGGCAGGGTATACTCAGACATGAGTCCCTTTCTCACTGCTCCATCAGGATTCAAGCAAGCCGGGCCGAAAAAGGCTGAAATGCCAGAAACCGGTCCCCGGTAGCTTGTCTCCTTTCTGGTGAAGAATTGGCTTGGTAGTTTAGTCTGCCCTGTTCCCATGATGCACTGGGCCAGGGACAGACTGATTTGCATATAGCCAGGTTCTGAGCTGGGATGGGGCAGTGAGATAAATAACGGTGATGGATCAAGCCCTGATCTTTGGACTGGGTAAGAGTGGTCTGTTTAACTCAGACACTCTGTTCATCACCACCCCCTTTTCTAAATCGTTTTTGGCCACTATAGGTGTGGCAGGGTATACTCAGACATGAGTCCCTTTCTCACTGCTCCATCAGGATTCAAGCAAGCCGGGCCGAAGAAGGCTGAAATGCCAGAAACCGGTCCCCGGTAGCTTGTCTCCTTTCTGGTGAAGAATTGGCTTGGTTGTTTAGTCTGCCCTGTTCCCATGATGCACTGGGCCAGGGACAGACTGATTTGCATATAGCCAGGTTCTGAGCTGGGATGGGGCAGTGAGATAAATAACGGTGATGGATCAAGCCCTGATCTTTGGACTGGGTAAGAGTGGTCTGTTTAACTCAGACACTCTGTTCATCACCACCCCCTTTTCTAAATCGTTTTTGGCCACTATAGGTGTGGCAGGGTATACTCAGACATGAGTCCCTTTCTCACTGCTCCATCAGGATTCAAGCAAGCCGGGCCGAAGAAGGCTGAAATGCCAGAAACCGGTCCCCGGTAGCTTGTCTCCTTTCTGGTGAAGAATTGGCTTGGTAGTTTAGTCTGCCCTGTTCCCATGATGCACTGGGCCAGGGACAGACTGATTTGCATATAGCCAGGTTCTGAGCTGGGATGGGGCAGTGAGATAAATAACGGTGATGGATCAAGCCCTGATCTTTGGACTGGGTAAGAGTGGTCTGTTTAACTCAGACACTCTGTTCATCACCACCCCCTTTTCTAAATCGTTTTTGGCCACTATAGGTGTGGCAGGGTATACTCAGACATGAGTCCCTTTCTCACTGCTCCATCAGGATTCAAGCAAGCCGGGCCGAAGAAGGCTGAAATGCCAGAAACCGGTCCCCGGTAGCTTGTCTCCTTTCTGGTGAAGAATTGGCTTGGTAGTTTAGTCTGCCCTGTTCCCATGATGCACTGGGCCAGGGACAGACTGATTTGCATATAGCCAGGTTCTGAGCTGGGATGGGGCAGTGAGATAAATAACGGTGATGGATCAAGCCCTGATCTTTGGACTGGGTAAGAGTGGTCTGTTTAACTCAGACACTCTGTTCATCACCACCCCCTTTTCTAAATCGTTTTTGGCCACTATAGGTGTGGCAGGGTATACTCAGACATGAGTCCCTTTCTCACTGCTCCATCAGGATTCAAGCAAGCCGGGCCGAAGAAGGCTGAAATGCCAGAAACCGGTCCCCGGTAGCTTGTCTCCTTTCTGGTGAAGAATTGGCTTGGTAGTTTAGTCTGCCCTGTTCCCATGATGCACTGGGCCAGGGACAGACTGATTTGCATATAGCCAGGTTCTGAGCTGGGATGGGGCAGTGAGATAAATAACGGTGATGGATCAAGCCCTGATCTTTGGACTGGGTAAGAGTGGTCTGTTTAACTCAGACACTCTGTTCATCACCACCCCCTTTTCTAAATAGTTTTTGGCCACTATAGGTGTGGCAGGGTATACTCAGACATGAGTCCCTTTCTCACTGCTCCATCAGGATTCAAGCAAGCCGGGCCGAAGAAGGCTGAAATGCCAGAAACCGGTCCCCGGTAGCTTGTCTCCTTTCTGATGAAGAATTGGCTTGGTAGTTTAGTCTGCCCTGTTCCCATGATGCACTGGGCCAGGGACAGACTGATTTGCATATAGCCAGGTTCTGAGCTGGGATGGGGCAGTGAGATAAATAATGGTGATGGATCAAGCCCTGATCTTTGGACTGGGTAAGAGTGGTCTGTTTAACTCAGACACTCTGTTCATCACCACCCCCTTTTCTAAATCGTTTTTGGCCACTATAGGTGTGGCAGGGTATACTCAGACATGAGTCCCTTTCTCACTGCTCCATCAGGATTCAAGCAAGCCGGGCCGAAGAAGGCTGAAATGCCAGAAACCGGTCCCCGGTAGCTTGTCTCCTTTCTGGTGAAGAATTGGCTTGGTAGTTTAGTCTGCCCTGTTCCCATGATGCACTGGGCCAGGGACAGATTGATTTGCATATAGCCAGGTTCTGAGCTGGGATGGGGCAGTGAGATAAATAACGGTGATGGATCAAGCCCTGATCTTTGGACTGGGTAAGAGTGGTCTGTTTAACTCAGACACTCTGTCCATCACCACCCCCTTTTCTAAATCGTTTTTGGCCACTATAGGTGTGGCACGGTATACTCAGACATGAGTCCCTTTCTCACTGCTCCATAAGGATTCAAGCAAGCCGGGCCGAAGAAGGCTGAAATGCCAGAAACCGGTCCCCGGTAGCTTGTCTCCTTTCTGGTGAAGAATTGGCTTGGTAGTTTAGTCTGCCCTGTTCCCATGATGCACTGGGCCAGGGACAGACTGATTTGCATATAGCCAGGTTCTGAGCTGGGATGGGGCAGTGAGATAAATAACGGTGATGGATCAAGCCCTGATCTTTGGACTGGGTAAGAGTGGTCTGTTTAACTCAGACACTCTGTTCATCACCACCCCCTTTTCTAAATCGTTTTTGGCCACTATAGGTGTGGCAGGGTATACTCAGACATGAGTCCCTTTCTCACTGCTCCATCAGGATTCAAGCAAGCCGGGCCGAAGAAGGCTGAAATGCCAGAAACCGGTCCCCGGTAGCTTGTCTCCTTTCTGGTGAAGAATTGGCTTGGTAGTTTAGTCTGCCCTGTTCCCATGATGCACTGGGCCAGGGACAGACTGATTTGCATATAGCCAGGTTCTGAGCTGGGATGGGGCAGTGAGATAAATAACGGTGATGGATCAAGCCCTGATCTTTGGACTGGGTAAGAGTGGTCTGTTTAACTCAGACACCCTGTTCATCACCACCCCCTTTTCTAAATCGTTTTTGGCCACTATAGGTGTGGCAGGGTATACTCAGACATGAGTCCCTTTCTCACTGCTCCATCAGGATTCAAGCAAGCCGGGCCGAAGAAGGCTGAAATGCCAGAAACCGGTCCCCGGTAGCTTGTCTCCTTTCTGGTGAAGAATTGGCTTGGTAGTTTAGTCTGCCCTGTTCCCATAATGCACTGGGCCAGGGACAGACTGATTTGCATATAGCCAGGTTCTGAGCTGGGATGGGGCAGTGAGATAAATAACGGTGATGGATCAAGCCCTGATCTTTGGACTGGGTAAGAGTGGTCTGTTTAACTCAGACACTCTGTTCATCACCACCCCCTTTTCTAAATCGTTTTTGGCCACTATAGGTGTGGCAGGGTATACTCAGACATGAGTCCCTTTCTCACTGCTCCATCAGGATTCAAGCAAGCCGGGCCGAAGAAGGCTGAAATGCCAGAAACCGGTCCCCGGTAGCTTGTCTCCTTTCTGGTGAAGAATTGGCTTGGTAGTTTAGTCTGCCCTGTTCCCATGATGCACTGGGCCAGGGACAGACTGATTTGCATATAGCCAGGTTCTGAGCTGGGATGGGGCAGTGAGATAAATAACGGTGATGGATCAAGCCCTGATCTTTGGACTGGGTAAGAGTGGTCTGTTTAACTCAGACACTCTGTTCATCACCACCTCCTTCTCTAAATCGTTTTTGGCCACTATAGGTGTGGCAGGGTATACTCAGACATGAGTCCCTTTCTCACTGCTCCATCAGGATTCAAGCAAGCCGGGCCGAAGAAGGCTGAAATGCCAGAAACCGGTCCCCGGTAGCTTGTCTCCTTTCAGGTGAAGAATTGGCTTGGTAGTTTAGTCTGCCCTGTTCCCATGATGCACTGGGCCAGGGACAGACTGATTTGCATATAGCCAGGTTCTGAGCTGGGATGGGGCAGTGAGATAAATAACGGTGATGGATCAAGCCCTGATCTTTGGACTGGGTAAGAGTGGTCTGTTTAACTCAGACACTCTGTTCATCACCACCCCCTTTTCTAAATCGTTTTTGGCCACTATAGGTGTGGCAGGGTATACTCAGACATGAGTCCCTTTCTCACTGCTCCATCAGGATTCAAGCAAGCCGGGCAGAAGAAGGCTGAAATGCCAGAAACCGGTCCCCGGTAGCTTGTCTCCTTTCTGGTGAAGAATTGGCTTGGTAGTTTAGTCTGCCCTGTTCCCATGATGCACTGGGCCAGGGACAGACTGATTTGCATATAGCCAGGTTCTGAGCTGGGATGGGGCAGTGAGATAAATAACGGTGATGGATCAAGCCCTGATCTTTGGACTGGGTAAGAGTGGTCTGTTTAACTCAGACACTCTGTTCATCACCACCCCCTTTTCTAAATAGTTTTTGGCCACTATAGGTGTGGCAGGGTATACTCAGACATGAGTCCCTTTCTCACTGCTCCATCAGGATTCAAGCAAGCCGGGCCGAAGAAGGCTGAAATGCCAGAAACCGGTCCCCGGTAGCTTGTCTCCTTTCTGGTGAAGAATTGGCTTGGTAGTTTAGTCTGCCCTGTTCCCATGATGCACTGGGCCAGGGACAGACTGATTTGCATATAGCCAGGTTCTGAGCTGGGATGGGGCAGTGAGATAAATAACGGTGATGGATCAAGCCCTGATCTTTGGACTGGGTAAGAGTGGTCTGTTTAACTCAGACACTCTGTTCATCACCACCCCCTTTTCTAAATCGTTTTTGGCCACTATAGGTGTGGCAGGGTATACTCAGAAATGAGTCCCTTTCTCACTGCTCCATCAGGATTCAAGCAAGCCGGGCCGAAGAAGGCTGAAATGCCAGAAACCGGTCCCCGGTAGCTTGTCTCCTTTCTGGTGAAGAATTGGCTTGGTAGTTTAGTCTGCCCTGTTCCCATGATGCACTGGGCCAGGGACAGACTGATTTGCATATAGCCAGGTTCTGAGCTGGGATGGGGCAGTGAGATAAATAACGGTGATGGATCAAGCCCTGATCTTTGGACTGGGTAAGAGTGGTCTGTTTAACTCAGACACTCTGTTCATCACCACCCCCTTTTCTAAATCGTTTTTGGCCACTATAGGTGTGGCAGGGTATACTCAGACATGAGTCCCTTTCTCACTGCTCCATCAGGATTCAAGCAAGCCGGGCCGAAGAAGGCTGAAATGCCAGAAACCGGTCCCCGGTAGCTTGTCTCCTTTCTGGTGAAGAATTGGCTTGGTAGTTTAGTCTGCCCTGTTCCCATGATGCACTGGGCCAGGGACAGACTGATTTGCATATAGCCAGGTTCTGAGCTGGGATGGGGCAGTGAGATAAATAACGGTGATGGATCAAGCCCTGATCTTTGGACTGGGTAAGAGTGGTCTGTTTAACTCAGACACTCTGTTCATCACCACCCCCTTTTCTAAATCGTTTTAGGCCACTATAGGTGTGGCAGGGTATACTCAGACATGAGTCCCTTTCTCACTGCTCCATCAGGATTCAAGCAAGCCGGGCCGAAGAAGGCTGAAATGCCAGAAACCGGTCCCCGGTAGCTTGTCTCCTTTCTGGTGAAGAATTGGCTTGGTAGTTTAGTCTGCCCTGTTCCCATGATGCACTGGGCCAGGGACAGACTGATTTGCATATAGCCAGGTTCTGAGCTGGGATGGGGCAGTGAGATAAATAACGGTGATGGATCAAGCCCTGATCTTTGGACTGGGTAAGAGTGGTCTGTTTAACTCAGACACTCTGTTCATCACCACCTCCTTCTCTAAATCGTTTTTGGCCACTATAGGTGTGGCAGGGTATACTCAGACATGAGTCCCTTTCTCACTGCTCCATCAGGATTCAAGCAAGCCGGGCCGAAGAAGGCTGAAATGCCAGAAACCGGTCCCCGGTAGCTTGTCTCCTTTCTGGTCAAGAATTGGCTTGGTAGTTTAGTCTGCCCTGTTCCCATGATGCACTGGGCCAGGGACAGACTGATTTGCATATAGCCAGGTTCTGAGCTGGGATGGGGCAGTGAGATAAATAACGGTGATGGATCAAGCCCTGATCTTTGGACTGGGTAAGAGTGGTCTGTTTAACTCAGACACTCTGTTCATCACCACCCCCTTTTCTAAATCGTTTTTGGCCACTATAGGTGTGGCAGGGTATACTCAGACATGAGTCCCTTTCTCACTGCTCCATCAGGATTCAAGCAAGCCGGGCCGAAGAAGGCTGAAATGCCAGAAACCGGTCCCCGGTAGCTTGTCTCCTTTCTGGTGAAGAATTGGCTTGGTAGTTTAGTCTGCCCTGTTCCCATGATGCACTGGGCCAGGGACAGACTGATTTGCATATAGCCAGGTTCTGAGCTGGGATGGGGCAGTGAGATAAATAACGGTGATGGATCAAGCCCTGATCTTTGGACTGGGTAAGAGTGGTCTGTTTAACTCAGACACTCTGTTCATCACCACCCCCTTTTCTAAATCGTTTTTGGCCACTATAGGTGTGGCAGGGTATACTCAGACATGAGTCCCTTTCTCACTGCTCCATCAGGATTCAAGCAAGCCGGGCCGAAGAAGGCTGAAATGCCAGAAACCGGTCCCCGGTAGCTTGTCTCCTTTCTGGTGAAGAATTGGCTTGGTAGTTTAGTCTGCCCTGTTCCCATGATGCACTGGGCCAGGGACAGACTGATTTGCATATAGCCAGGTTCTGAGCTGGGATGGGGCAGTGAGATAAATAACGGTGATGGATCAAGCCCTGATCTTTGGACTGGGTAAGAGTGGTCTGTTTAACTCAGACACTCTGTTCATCACCACCCCCTTTTCTAAATCGTTTTTGGCCACTATAGGTGTGGCGGGGTATACTCAGACATGAGTCCCTTTCTCACTGCTCCATCAGGATTCAAGCAAGCCGGGCCGAAGAAGGCTGAAATGCCAGAAACCGGTCCCCGGTAGCTTGTCTCCTTTCTGGTGAAGAATTGGCTTGGTAGTTTAGTCTGCCCTGTTCCCATGATGCACTGGGCCAGGGACAGACTGATTTGCATATAGCCAGGTTCTGAGCTGGGATGGGGCAGTGAGATAAATAACGGTGATGGATCAAGCCCTGATCTTTGGACTGGGTAAGAGTGGTCTGTTTAACTCAGACACTCTGTTCATCACCACCCCCTTTTCTAAATCGTTTTTGGCCACTATAGGTGTGGCAGGGTATACTCAGACATGAGTCCCTTTCTCACTGCTCCATCAGGATTCAAGCAAGCCGGGCCGAAGAAGGCTGAAATGCCAGAAACCGGTCCCCGGTAGCTTGTCTCCTTTCTGGTGAAGAATTGGCTTGGTAGTTTAGTCTGCCCTGTTCCCATGATGCACTGGGCCAGGGACAGACTGATTTGCATATAGCCAGGTTCTGAGCTGGGATGGGGCAGTGAGATAAATAACGGTGATGGATCAAGCCCTGATCTTTGGACTGGGTAAGAGTGGTCTGTTTAACTCAGACACTCTGTTCATCACCACCCCCTTTTCTAAATAGTTTTTGGCCACTATAGGTGTGGCAGGGTATACTCAGACATGAGTCCCTTTCTCACTGCTCCATCAGGATTCAAGCAAGCCGGGCCGAAGAAGGCTGAAATGCCAGAAACCGGTCCCCGGTAGCTTGTCTCCTTTCTGGTGAAGAATTGGCTTGGTAGTTTAGTCTGCCCTGTTCCCATGATGCACTGGGCCAGGGACAGACTGATTTGCATATAGCCAGGTTCTGAGCTGGGATGGGGCAGTGAGATAAATAACGGTGATGGATCAAGCCCTGATCTTTGGACTGGGTAAGAGTGGTCTGTTTAACTCAGACACTCTGTTCATCACCACCCCCTTTTCTAAATCGTTTTTGGCCACTATAGGTGTGGCAGGGTATACTCAGACATGAGTCCCTTTCTCACTGCTCCATCAGGATTCAAGCAAGCCGGGCCGAAGAAGGCTGAAATGCCAGAAACCGGTCCCCGGTAGCTTGTCTCCTTTCTGGTGAAGAATTGGCTTGGTAGTTTACTCTGCCCTGTTCCCATGATGCACTGGGCCAGGGACAGACTGATTTGCATATAGCCAGGTTCTGAGCTGGGATGGGGCAGTGAGATAAATAACGGTGATGGATCAAGCCCTGATCTTTGGACTGGGTAAGAGTGGTCTGTTTAACTCAGACACTCTGTTCATCACCACCCCCTTTTCTAAATCGTTTTTGGCCACTATAGGTGTGGCAGGGTATACTCAGACATGAGTCCCTTTCTCACTGCTCCATCAGGATTCAAGCAAGCCGGGCCGAAGAAGGCTGAAATGCCAGAAACCGGTCCCCGGTAGCTTGTCTCCTTTCTGGTGAAGAATTGGCTTAGTAGTTTAGTCTGCCCTGTTCCCATGATGCACTGGGCCAGGGACAGACTGATTTGCATATAGCCAGGTTCTGAGCTGGGATGGGGCAGTGAGATAAATAACGGTGATGGATCAAGCCCTGATCTTTGGACTGGGTAAGAGTGGTCTGTTTAACTCAGACACTCTGTTCATCACCACCCCCTTTTCTAAATCGTTTTTGGCCACAATAGGTGTGGCAGGGTATACTCAGATATGAGTCCCTTTCTCACTGCTCCATCAGGATTCAAGCAAGCCGGGCCGAAGAAGGCTGAAATGCCAGAAACCGGTCCCCGGTAGCTTGTCTCCTTTCTGGTGAAGAATTGGCTTGGTAGTTTAGTCTGCCCTGTTCCCATGATGCACTGGGCCAGGGACAGACTGATTTGCATATAGCCAGGTTCTGAGCTGGGATAGGGCAGTGAGAAAAATAACGGTGATGGATCAAGCCCTGATCTTTGGACTGGGTAAGAGTGGTCTGTTTAACTCAGACACTCTGTTCATCACCACCCCCTTTTCTAAATCGTTTTTGGCCACTATAGGTGTGGCAGGGTATACTCAGACATGAGTCCCTTTCTCACTGCTCCATCAGGATTCAAGCAAGCCGGGCCAAAGAAGGCTGAAATGCCAGAAACCGGTCCCCGGTAGCTTGTCTGCTTTCTGGTGAAGAATTGGCTTGGTAGTTTAGTCTGCCCTGTTCCCATGATGCACTGGGCCAGGGACAGACTGATTTGCATATAGCCAGGTTCTGAGCTGGGATGGCGCAGTGAGATAAATAACGGTGATGGATCAAGCCCTGATCTTTGTACTGGGTAAGAGTGGTCTGTTTAACTCAGACACTCTGTTCATCACCACCCCCTTTTCTAAATCGTTTTTGGCCACTATAGGTGTGGCAGGGTATACTCAGACATGAGTCCCTTTCTCACTGCTCCATCAGGATTCAAGCAAGCCGGGCCGAAGAAGGCTGAAATGCCAGAAACCGGTCCCCGGTAGCTTGTCTCCTTTCTGGTGAAGAATTGGCTTGGTAGTTTAGTCTGCCCTGTTCCCATGATGCACTGGGCCAGGGACAGACTGATTTGCATATAGCCAGGTTCTGAGCTGGGATGGGGCAGTGAGATAAATAACGGTGATGGATCAAGCCCTGATCTTTGGACTGGGTAAGAGTGGTCTGTTTAACTCAGACACTCTGTTCATCACCACCCCCTTTTCTAAATCGTTTTTGGCCACTATAGGTGTGGCAGGGTATACTCAGACATGAGTCCCTTTCTCACTGCTCCATCAGGATTCAAGCAAGCCGGGCCGAAGAAGGCTGAAATGCCAGAAACCGGTCCCCGGTAGCTTGTCTCCTTTCTGGTGAAGAATTGGCTTGGTAGTTTAGTCTGCCCTGTTCCCATGATGCACTGGGCCAGGGACAGACTGATTGGCATAAAGCCAGGTTCTGAGCTGGGATGGGGCAGTGAGATAAATAACGGTGATGGATCAAGCCCTGATCTTTGGACTGGGTAAGAGTGGTCTGTTTAACTCAGACACTCTGTTCATCACCACCTCCTTCTCTAAATCGTTTTTGGCCACTATAGGTGTGGCAGGGTATACTCAGACATGAGTCCCTTTCTCACTGCTCCATCAGGATTCAAGCAAGCCGGGCCGAAGAAGGCTGAAATGCCAGAAACCGGTCCCCGGTAGCTTGTCTCCTTTCTGGTGAAGAATTGGCTTGGTAGTTTAGTCTGCCCTGTTCCCATGATGCACTGGGCCAGGGACAGACTGATTTGCATATAGCCAGGTTCTGAGCTGGGATGGGGCAGTGAGATAAATAACGGTGATGGATCAAGCCCTGATCTTTGGACTGGGTAAGAGTGGTCTGTTTAACTCAGACACTCTGTTCATCACCACCCCCTTTTCTAAATAGTTTTTGGCCACTATAGGTGTGGCAGGGTATACTCAGACATGAGTCCCTTTCTCACTGCTCCATCAGGATTCAAGCAAGCCGGGCCGAAGAAGGCTGAAATGCCAGAAACCGGTCCCCGGTAGCTTGTCTCCTTTCTGGTGAAGAATTGGCTTGGTAGTTTAGTCTGCCCTGTTCCCATGATGCACTGGGCCAGGGACAGACTGATTTGCATAAAGCCAGGTTCTGAGCTGGGATGGGGCAGTGAGATAAATAACGGTGATGGATCAAGCCCTGATCTTTGGACTGGGTAAGAGTGGTCTGTTTAACTCAGACACTCTGTTCATCACCACCTCCTTCTCTAAATCGTTTTTGGCCACTATAGGTGTGGCAGGGTATACTCAGACATGAGTCCCTTTCTCACTGCTCCATCAGGATTCAAGCAAGCCGGGCCGAAGAAGGCTGAAATGCCAGAAACCGGTCCCCGGTAGCTTGTCTCCTTTCTGGTGAAGAATTTGGCTTGGTAGTTTAGTCTGCCCTGTTCCCATGATGCACTGGGCCAGGGACAGACTGATTTGCATATAGCCAGGTTCTGAGCTGGGATGGGGCAGTGAGATAAATAACGGTGATGGATCAAGCCCTGATCTTTGGACTGGGTAAGAGTGGTCTGTTTAACTCAGACACTCTGTTCATCACCACCCCCTTTTCTAAATCGTTTTTGGCCACTATAGGTGTGGCAGGGTATACTCAGACATGAGTCCCTTTCTCACTGCTCCATCAGGATTCAAGCAAGCCGGGCCGAAGAAGGCTGAAATGCCAGAAACCGGTCCCCGGTAGCTTGTCTCCTTTCTGGTGAAGAATTGGCTTGGTAGTTTAGTCTGCCCTGTTCCCATGATGCACTGGGCCAGGGACAGACTGATTTGCATATAGCCAGGTTCTGAGCTGGGATGGGGCAGTGAGATAAATAACGGTGATGGATCAAGCCCTGATCTTTGGACTGGGTAAGAGTGGTCTGTTTAACTCAGACACTCTGTTCATCACCACCCCCTTTTCTAAATCGTTTTTGGCCACTATAGGTGTGGCAGGGTATACTCAGACATGAGTCCCTTTCTCATTGCTCCATCAGGATTCAAGCAAGCCGGGCCGAAGAAGGCTGAAATGCCAGAAACCGGTCCCCGGTAGCTTGTCTCCTTTCTGGTGAAGAATTGGCTTGGTAGTTTAGTCTGCCCTGTTCCCATGATGCACTGGGCCAGGGACAGACTGATTTGCATATAGCCAGGTTCTGAGCTGGGATGGGGCAGTGAGATAAATAACGGTGATGGATCAAGCCCTGATCTTTGGACTGGGTAAGAGTGGTCTGTTTAACTCAGACACTCTGTTCATCACCACCCCCTTTTCTAAATCGTTTTTGGCCACTATAGGTGTGGCAGGGTATACTCAGACATGAGTCCCTTTCTCACTGCTCCATCAGGATTCAAGCAAGCCGGGCCGAAGAAGGCTGAAATGCCAGAAACCGGTCCCCGGTAGCTTGTCTCCTTTCTGGTAAAGAATTGGCTTGGTAGTTTAGTCTGCCCTGTTCCCATGATGCACTGGGCCAGGGACAGACTGATTTGCATATAGCCAGGTTCTGAGCTGGGATGGGGCAGTGAGATAAATAACGGTGATGGATCAAGCCCTGATCTTTGGACTGGGTAAGAGTGGTCTGTTTAACTCAGACACTCTGTTCATCACCACCCCCTTTTCTAAATAGTTTTTGGCCACTATAGGTGTGGCAGGGTATACTCAGACATGAGTCCCTTTCTCACTGCTCCATCAGGATTCAAGCAAGCCGGGCCGAAGAAGGCTGAAATGCCAGAAACCGGTCCCCGGTAGCTTGTCTCCTTTCTGGTGAAGAATTGGCTTGGTAGTTTAGTCTGCCCTGTTCCCATGATGCACTGGGCCAGGGACAGACTGATTTGCATATAGCCAGGTTCTGAGCTGGGATGGGGCAGTGAGATAAATAACGGTGATGGATCAAGCCCTGATCTTTGGACTGGGTAAGAGTGGTCTGTTTAACTCAGACACTCTGTTCATCACCACCCCCTTTTCTAAATCGTTTTTGGCCACTATAGGTGTGGCAGGGTATACTCAGACATGAGTCCCTTTCTCACTGCTCCATCAGGATTCAAGCAAGCCGGGCCGAAGAAGGCTGAAATGCCAGAAACCGGTCCCCGGTAGCTTGTCTCCTTTCTGGTGAAGAATTGGCTTGGTAGTTTAGTCTGTCCTGTTCCCATGATGCACTGGGCCAGGGACAGACTGATTTGCATATAGCCAGGTTCTGAGCTGGGATGGGGCAGTGAGATAAATAACGGTGATGGATCAAGCCCTGATCTTTGGACTGGGTAAGAGTGGTCTGTTTAACTCAGACACTCTGTTCATCACCACCCCCTTTTCTAAATCGTTTTTGGCCACTATAGGTGTGGCAGGGTATACTCAGACATGAGTCCCTTTCTCACTGCTCCATCAGGATTCAAGCAAGCCGGGCCGAAGAAGGCTGAAATGCCAGAAACCGGTCCCCGGTAGCTTGTCTCCTTTCTGGTGAAGAATTGGCTTGGTAGTTTAGTCTGCCCTGTTCCCATGATGCACTGGGCCAGGGACAGACTGATTTGCATATAGCCAGGTTCTGAGCTGGGATGGGGCAGTGAGATAAATAACGGTGATGGATCAAGCCCTGATCTTTGGACTGGGTAAGAGTGGTCTGTTTAACTCAGACACTCTGTTCATCACCACCCCCTTTTCTAAATCGTTTTTGGCCACTATAGGTGTGGCAGGGTATACTCAGATATGAGTCCCTTTCTCACTGCTCCATCAGGATTCAAGCAAGCCGGGCCGAAGAAGGCTGAAATGCCAGAAACCGGTCCCCGGTAGCTTGTCTCCTTTCTGGTGAAGAATTGGCTTGGTAGTTTAGTCTGCCCTGTTCCCATGATGCACTGGGCCAGGGACAGACTGATTTGCATATAGCCAGGTTCTGAGCTGGGATAGGGCAGTGAGAAAAATAACGGTGATGGATCAAGCCCTGATCTTTGGACTGGGTAAGAGTGGTCTGTTTAACTCAGACACTCTGTTCATCACCACCCCCTTTTCTAAATCGTTTTTGGCCACTATAGGTGTGGCAGGGTATACTCAGACATGAGTCCCTTTCTCACTGCTCCATCAGGATTCAAGCAAGCCGGGCCGAAGAAGGCTGAAATGCCAGAAACCGGTCCCCGGTAGCTTGTCTCCTTTCTGGTGAAGAATTGGCTTGGTAGTTTAGTCTGCCCTGTTCCCATGATGCACTGGGCCAGGGACAGACTGATTTGCATATAGCCAGGTTCTGAGCTGGGATGGGGCAGTGAGATAAATAACGGTGATGGATCAAGCCCTGATCTTTGGACTGGGTAAGAGTGGTCTGTTTAACTCAGACACTCTGTTCATCACCACCTCCTTCTCTAAATCGTTTTTGGCCACTATAGGTGTGGCAGGGTATACTCAGACATGAGTCCCTTTCTTTCTGCTCCATCAGGATTCAAGCAAGCCGGGCCTAAGAAGGCTGAAATGCCAGAAACCGGTCCCCGGTAGCTTGTCTCCTTTCTGGTGAAGAATTGGCTTGGTAGTTTAGTCTGCCCTGTTCCCATGATGCACTGGGCCAGGGACAGACTGATTTGCATATAGCCAGGTTCTGAGCTGGGATGGCGCAGTGAGATAAATAACGGTGATGGATCAAGCCCTGATCTTTGGACTGGGTAAGAGTGGTCTGTTTAACTCAGACACTCTGTTCATCACCACCCCCTTTTCTAAATCGTTTTTGGCCACTATAGGTGTGGCAGGGTATACTCAGACATGAGTCCCTTTCTCACTGCTCCATCAGGATTCAAGCAAGCCGGGCCGAAGAAGGCTGAAATGCCAGAAACCGGTCCCCGGTAGCTTGTCTCCTTTCTGGTGAAGAATTGGCTTGGTAGTTTAGTCTGCCCTGTTCCCATGATGCACTGGGCCAGGGACAGACTGATTTGCATATAGCCAGGTTCTGAGCTGGGATGGGGCAGTGAGATAAATAACGGTGATGGATCAAGCCCTGATCTTTGGACTGGGTAAGAGTGGTCTGTTTAACTCAGACACTCTGTTCATCACCACCCCCTTTTCTAAATCGTTTTTGGCCACTATAGGTGTGGCAGGGTATACTCAGACATGAGTCCCTTTCTCACTGCTCCATCAGGATTCAAGCAAGCCGGGCCGAAGAAGGCTGAAATGCCAGAAACCAGTCCCCGGTAGCTTGTCTCCTTTCTGGTGAAGAATTGGCTTGGTAGTTTAGTCTGCCCTGTTCCCATGATGCACTGGGCCAGGGACAGACTGATTTGCATATAGCCAGGTTCTGAGCTGGGATGGGGCAGTGAGATAAATAACGGTGATGGATCAAGCCCTGATCTTTGGACTGGGTAAGAGTGGTCTGTTTAACTCAGACACTCTGTTCATCACCACCCCCTTTTCTAAATCGTTTTTGGCCACTATAGGTGTGGCAGGGTATACTCAGACATGAGTCCCTTTCTCACTGCTCCATCAGGATTCAAGCAAGCCGGGCCGAAGAAGGCTGAAATGCCAGAAACCGGTCCCCGGTAGCTTGTCTCCTTTCTGGTGAAGAATTGGCTTGGTAGTTTAGTCTGCCCTGTTCCCATGATGCACTGGGCCAGGGACAGACTGATTTGCATATAGCCAGGTTCTGAGCTGGGATGGGGCAGTGAGATAAATAACGGTGATGGATCAAGCCCTGATCTTTGGACTGGGTAAGAGTGGTCTGTTTAACTCAGACACTCTGTTCATCACCACCCCCTTTTCTAAATCGTTTTTGGCCACTATAGGTGTGGCAGGGTATACTCAGACATGAGTCCCTTTCTCATTGCTCCATCAGGATTCAAGCAAGCCGGGCCGAAGAAGGCTGAAATGCCAGAAACCGGTCCCCGGTAGCTTGTCTCCTTTCTGGTGAAGAATTGGCTTGGTAGTTTAGTCTGCCCTGTTCCCATGATGCACTGGGCCAGGGACAGACTGATTTGCATATAGCCAGGTTCTGAGCTGGGATGGGGCAGTGAGATAAATAACGGTGATGGATCAAGCCCTGATCTTTGGACTGGGTAAGAGTGTTCTGTTTAACTCAGACACTCTGTTCATCACCACCCCCTTTTCTAAATCGTTTTTGGCCACTATAGGTGTGGCAGGGTATACTCAGACATGAGTCCCTTTCTCACTGCTCCATCAGGATTCAAGCAAGCCGGGCCGAAGAAGGCTGAAATGCCAGAAACCGGTCCCCGGTAGCTTGTCTCCTTTCTGGTGAAGAATTGGCTTGGTAGTTTAGTCTGCCCTGTTCCCATGATGCACTGGGCCAGGGACAGACTGATTTGCATATAGCCAGGTTCTGAGCTGGGATGGGGCAGTGAGATAAATAACGGTGATGGATCAAGCCCTGATCTTTGGACTGGGTAAGAGTGGTCTGTTTAACTCAGACACTCTGTTCATCACCACCCCCTTTTCTAAATCGTTTTTGGCCACTATAGGTGTGGCAGGGTATACTCAGACATGAGTCCCTTTCTCACTGCTCCATCAGGATTCAAGCAAGCCGGGCCGAAGAAGGCTGAAATGCCAGAAACCGGTCCCCGGTAGCTTGTCTCCTTTCTGGTGAAGAATTGGCTTGGTAGTTTAGTCTGCCCTGTTCCCATGATGCACTGGGCCAGGGACAGACTGATTTGCATATAGCCAGGTTCTGAGCTGGGATGGGGCAGTGAGATAAATAACGGTGATGGATCAAGCCCTGATCTTTGGACTGGGTAAGAGTGGTCTGTTTAACTCAGACACTCTGTTCATCACCACCCCCTTTTCTAAATCGTTTTTGGCCACTATAGGTGTGGCAGGGTATACTCAGACATGAGTCCCTTTCTCACTGCTCCATCAGGATTCAAGCAAGCCGGGCCGAAGAAGGCTGAAATGCCAGAAACCGGTCCCCGGTAGCTTGTCTCCTTTCTGGTGAAGAATTGGCTTGGTAGTTTAGTCTGCCCTGTTCCCATGATGCACTGGGCCAGGGACAGACTGATTTGCATATAGCCAGGTTCTGAGCTGGGATGGGGCAGTGAGATAAATAACGGTGATGGATCAAGCCCTGATCTTTGGACTGGGTAAGAGTGGTCTGTTTAACTCAGACACTCTGTTCATCACCACCCCCTTTTCTAAATCGTTTTTGGCCACTATAGGTGTGGCAGGGTATACTCAGACATGAGTCCCTTTCTCACTGCTCCATCAGGATTCAAGCAAGCCGGGCCGAAGAAGGCTGAAATGCCAGAAACCGGTCCCCGGTAGCTTGTCTCCTTTCTGGTGAAGAATTGGCTTGGTAGTTTAGTCTGCCCTGTTCCCATGATGCACTGGGCCAGGGACAGACTGATTTGCATATAGCCAGGTTCTGAGCTGGGATGGGGCAGTGAGATAAATAACGGTGATGGATCAAGCCCTGATCTTTGGACTGGGTAAGAGTGGTCTGTTTAACTCAGACACTCTGTTCATCACCACCCCCTTTTCTAAATCGTTTTTGGCCACTATAGGTGTGGCAGGGTATACTCAGACATGAGTCCCTTTCTCATTGCTCCATCAGGATTCAAGCAAGCCGGGCCGAAGAAGGCTGAAATGCCAGAAACCGGTCCCCGGTAGCTTGTCTCCTTTCTGGTGAAGAATTGGCTTGGTAGTTTAGTCTGCCCTGTTCCCATGATGCACTGGGCCAGGGACAGACTGATTTGCATATAGCCAGGTTCTGAGCTGGGATGGGGCAGTGAGATAAATAACGGTGATGGATCAAGCCCTGATCTTTGGACTGGGTAAGAGTGGTCTGTTTAACTCAGACACTCTGTTCATCACCACCCCCTTTTCTAAATCGTTTTTGGCCACTATAGGTGTGGCAGGGTATACTCAGACATGAGTCCCTTTCTCACTGCTCCATCAGGATTCAAGCAAGCCGGGCCGAAGAAGGCTGAAATGCCAGAAACCGGTCCCCGGTAGCTTGTCTCCTTTCTGGTGAAGAATTGGCTTGGTAGTTTAGTCTGCCCTGTTCCCATGATGCACTGGGCCAGGGACAGACTGATTTGCATATAGCCAGGTTCTGAGCTGGGATGGGGCAGTGAGATAAATAACGGTGATGGATCAAGCCCTGATCTTTGGACTGGGTAAGAGTGGTCTGTTTAACTCAGACACTCTGTTCATCACCACCCCCTTTTCTAAATAGTTTTTGGCCACTATAGGTGTGGCAGGGTATACTCAGACATGAGTCCCTTTCTCACTGCTCCATCAGGATTCAAGCAAGCCGGGCCGAAGAAGGCTGAAATGCCAGAAACCGGTCCCCGGTAGCTTGTCTCCTTTCTGGTGAAGAATTGGCTTGGTAGTTTAGTCTGCCCTGTTCCCATGATGCACTGGGCCAGGGACAGACTGATTTGCATATAGCCAGGTTCTGAGCTGGGATGGGGCAGTGAGATAAATAACGGTGATGGATCAAGCCCTGATCTTTGGACTGGGTAAGAGTGGTCTGTTTAACTCAGACACTCTGTTCATCACCACCCCCTTTTCTAAATCGTTTTTGGCCACTATAGGTGTGGCGGGGTATACTCAGACATGAGTCCCTTTCTCACTGCTCCATCAGGATTCAAGCAAGCCGGGCCGAAGAAGGCTGAAATGCCAGAAACCGGTCCCCGGTAGCTTGTCTCCTTTCTGGTGAAGAATTGGCTTGGTAGTTTAGTCTGCCCTGTTCCCATGATGCACTGGGCCAGGGACAGACTGATTTGCATATAGCCAGGTTCTGAGCTGGGATGGGGCAGTGAGATAAATAACGGTGATGGATCAAGCCCTGATCTTTGGACTGGGTAAGAGTGGTCTGTTTAACTCAGACACTCTGTTCATCACCACCCCCTTTTCTAAATCGTTTTTGGCCACTATAGGTGTGGCAGGGTATACTCAGACATGAGTCCCTTTCTCACTGCTCCATCAGGATTCAAGCAAGCCGGGCCGAAGAAGGCTGAAATGCCAGAAACCGGTCCCCGGTAGCTTGTCTCCTTTCTGGTGAAGGATTGGCTTGGTAGTTTAGTCTGCCCTGTTCCCATGATGCACTGGGCCAGGGACAGACTGATTTGCATATAGCCAGGTTCTGAGCTGGGATGGGGCAGTGAGATAAATAACGGTGATGGATCAAGCCCTGATCTTTGGACTGGGTAAGAGTGGTCTGTTTAACTCAGACACTCTGTTCATCACCACCCCCTTTTCTAAATCGTTTTTGGCCACTATAGGTGTGGCAGGGTATACTCAGACATGAGTCCCTTTCTCACTGCTCCATCAGGATTCAAGCAAGCCGGGCCGAAGAAGGCTGAAATGCCAGAAACCGGTCCCCGGTAGCTTGTCTCCTTTCTGGTGAAGAATTGGCTTGGTAGTTTAGTCTGCCCTGTTCCCATGATGCACTGGGCCAGGGACAGACTGATTTGCATATAGCCAGGTTCTGAGCTGGGATGGGGCAGTGAGATAAATAACGGTGATGGATCAAGCCCTGATCTTTGGACTGGGTAAGAGTGGTCTGTTTAACTCAGACACTCTGTTCATCACCACCCCCTTTTCTAAATCGTTTTTGGCCACTATAGGTGTGGCAGGGTATACTCAGACATGAGTCCCTTTCTCACTGCTCCATCAGGATTCAAGCAAGCCGGGCCGAAGAAGGCTGAAATGCCAGAAACCGGTCCCCGGTAGCTTGTCTCCTTTCTGGTGAAGAATTGGCTTGGTAGTTTAGTCTGCCCTGTTCCCATGATGCACTGGGCCAGGGACAGACTGATTTGCATATAGCCAGGTTCTGAGCTGGGATGGGGCAGTGAGATAAATAACGGTGATGGATCAAGCCCTGATCTTTGGACTGGGTAAGAGTGGTCTGTTTAACTCAGACACTCTGTTCATCACCACCCCCTTTTCTAAATCGTTTTTGGCCACTATAGGTGTGGCAGGGTATACTCAGACATGAGTCCCTTTCTCACTGCTCCATCAGGATTCAAGCAAGCCGGGCCGAAGAAGGCTGAAATGCCAGAAACCAGTCCCCGGTAGCTTGTCTCCTTTCTGGTGAAGAATTGGCTTGGTAGTTTAGTCTGCCCTGTTCCCATGATGCACTGGGCCAGGGACAGACTGATTTGCATATAGCCAGGTTCTGAGCTGGGATGGGGCAGTGAGATAAATAACGGTGATGGATCAAGCCCTGATCTTTGGACTGGGTAAGAGTGGTCTGTTTAACTCAGACACTCTGTTCATCACCACCTCCTTCTCTAAATCGTTTTTGGCCACTATAGGTGTGGCAGGGTATACTCAGACATGAGTCCCTTTCTCACTGCTCCATCAGGATTCAAGCAAGCCGGGCCGAAGAAGGCTGAAATGCCAGAAACCGGTCCCCGGTAGCTTGTCTCCTTTCTGGTGAAGAATTGGCTTGGTAGTTTAGTCTGCCCTGTTCCCATGATGCACTGGGCCAGGGACAGACTGATTTGCATATAGCCAGGTTCTGAGCTGGGATGGGGCAGTGAGATAAATAACGGTGATGGATCAAGCCCTGATCTTTGGACTGGGTAAGAGTGGTCTGTTTAACTCAGACACTCTGTTCATCACCACCCCCTTTTCTAAATCGTTTTTGGCCACTATAGGTGTGGCAGGGTATACTCAGACATGAGTCCCTTTCTCATTGCTCCATCAGGATTCAAGCAAGCCGGGCCGAAGAAGGCTGAAATGCCAGAAACCGGTCCCCGGTAGCTTGTCTCCTTTCTGGTGAAGAATTGGCTTGGTAGTTTAGTCTGCCCTGTTCCCATGATGCACTGGGCCAGGGACAGACTGATTTGCATATAGCCAGGTTCTGAGCTGGGATGGGGCAGTGAGATAAATAACGGTGATGGATCAAGCCCTGATCTTTGGACTGGGTAAGAGTGTTCTGTTTAACTCAGACACTCTGTTCATCACCACCCCCTTTTCTAAATCGTTTTTGGCCACTATAGGTGTGGCAGGGTATACTCAGACATGAGTCCCTTTCTCACTGCTCCATCAGGATTCAAGCAAGCCGGGCCGAAGAAGGCTGAAATGCCAGAAACCGGTCCCCGGTAGCTTGTCTCCTTTCTGGTGAAGAATTGGCTTGGTAGTTTAGTCTGCCCTGTTCCCATGATGCACTGGGCCAGGGACAGACTGATTTGCATATAGCCAGGTTCTGAGCTGGGATGGGGCAGTGAGATAAATAACGGTGATGGATCAAGCCCTGATCTTTGGACTGGGTAAGAGTGGTCTGTTTAACTCAGACACTCTGTTCATCACCACCCCCTTTTCTAAATCGTTTTTGGCCACTATACGTGTGGCAGGGTATACTCAGACATGAGTCCCTTTCTCACTGCTCCATCAGGATTCAAGCAAGCCGGGCCGAAGAAGGCTGAAATGCCAGAAACCGGTCCCCGGTAGCTTGTCTCCTTTCTGGTGAAGAATTGGCTTGGTAGTTTAGTCTGCCCTGTTCCCATGATGCACTGGGCCAGGGACAGACTGATTTGCATATAGCCAGGTTCTGAGCTGGGATGGGGCAGTGAGATAAATAACGGTGATGGATCAAGCCCTGATCTTTGGACTGGGTAAGAGTGGTCTGTTTAACTCAGACACTCTGTTCATCACCACCCCCTTTTCTAAATCGTTTTTGGCCACTATAGGTGTGGCAGGGTATACTCAGACATGAGTCCCTTTCTCACTGCTCCATCAGGATTCAAGCAAGCCGGGCCGAAGAAGGCTGAAATGCCAGAAACCGGTCCCCGGTAGCTTGTCTCCTTTCTGGTGAAGAATTGGCTTGGTAGTTTAGTCTGCCCTGTTCCCATGATGCACTGGGCCAGGGACAGACTGATTTGCATATAGCCAGGTTCTGAGCTGGGATGGGGCAGTGAGATAAATAACGGTGATGGATCAAGCCCTGATCTTTGGACTGGGTAAGAGTGGTCTGTTTAACTCAGACACTCTGTTCATCACCACCCCCTTTTCTAAATCGTTTTTGGCCACTATAGGTGTGGCAGGGTATACTCAGACATGAGTCCCTTTCTCACTGCTCCATCAGGATTCAAGCAAGCCGGGCCGAAGAAGGCTGAAATGCCAGAAACCGGTCCCCGGTAGCTTGTCTCCTTTCTGGTGAAGAATTGGCTTGGTAGTTTAGTCTGCCCTGTTCCCATGATGCACTGGGCCAGGGACAGACTGATTTGCATATAGCCAGGTTCTGAGCTGGGATGGGGCAGTGAGATAAATAACGGTGATGGATCAAGCCCTGATCTTTGGACTGGGTAAGAGTGGTCTGTTTAACTCAGACACTCTGTTCATCACCACCCCCTTTTCTAAATCGTTTTTGGCCACTATAGGTGTGGCAGGGTATACTCAGACATGAGTCCCTTTCTCATTGCTCCATCAGGATTCAAGCAAGCCGGGCCGAAGAAGGCTGAAATGCCAGAAACCGGTCCCCGGTAGCTTGTCTCCTTTCTGGTGAAGAATTGGCTTGGTAGTTTAGTCTGCCCTGTTCCCATGATGCACTGGGCCAGGGACAGACTGATTTGCATATAGCCAGGTTCTGAGCTGGGATGGGGCAGTGAGATAAATAACGGTGATGGATCAAGCCCTGATCTTTGGACTGGGTAAGAGTGGTCTGTTTAACTCAGACACTCTGTTCATCACCACCCCCTTTTCTAAATCGTTTTTGGCCACTATAGGTGTGGCAGGGTATACTCAGACATGAGTCCCTTTCTCACTGCTCCATCAGGATTCAAGCAAGCCGGGCCGAAGAAGGCTGAAATGCCAGAAACCGGTCCCCGGTAGCTTGTCTCCTTTCTGGTGAAGAATTGGCTTGGTAGTTTAGTCTGCCCTGTTCCCATGATGCACTGGGCCAGGGACAGACTGATTTGCATATAGCCAGGTTCTGAGCTGGGATGGGGCAGTGAGATAAATAACGGTGATGGATCAAGCCCTGATCTTTGGACTGGGTAAGAGTGGTCTGTTTAACTCAGACACTCTGTTCATCACCACCCCCTTTTCTAAATAGTTTTTGGCCACTATAGGTGTGGCAGGGTATACTCAGACATGAGTCCCTTTCTCACTGCTCCATCAGGATTCAAGCAAGCCGGGCCGAAGAAGGCTGAAATGCCAGAAACCGGTCCCCGGTAGCTTGTCTCCTTTCTGGTGAAGAATTGGCTTGGTAGTTTAGTCTGCCCTGTTCCCATGATGCACTGGGCCAGGGACAGACTGATTTGCATATAGCCAGGTTCTGAGCTGGGATGGGGCAGTGAGATAAATAACGGTGATGGATCAAGCCCTGATCTTTGGACTGGGTAAGAGTGGTCTGTTTAACTCAGACACTCTGTTCATCACCACCCCCTTTTCTAAATCGTTTTTGGCCACTATAGGTGTGGCAGGGTATACTCAGACATGAGTCCCTTTCTCACTGCTCCATCAGGATTCAAGCAAGCCGGGCCGAAGAAGGCTGAAATGCCAGAAACCGGTCCCCGGTAGCTTGTCTCCTTTCTGGTGAAGAATTGGCTTGGTAGTTTAGTCTGCCCTGTTCCCATGATGCACTGGGCCAGGGACAGACTGATTTGCATATAGCCAGGTTCTGAGCTGGGATGGGGCAGTGAGATAAATAACGGTGATGGATCAAGCCCTGATCTTTGGACTGGGTAAGAGTGGTCTGTTTAACTCAGACACTCTGTTCATCACCACCCCCTTTTCTAAATCGTTTTTGGCCACTATAGGTGTGGCAGGGTATACTCAGACATGAGTCCCTTTCTCACTGCTCCATCAGGATTCAAGCAAGCCGGGCCGAAGAAGGCTGAAATGCCAGAAACCGGTCCCCGGTAGCTTGTCTCCTTTCTGGTGAAGGATTGGCTTGGTAGTTTAGTCTGCCCTGTTCCCATGATGCACTGGGCCAGGGACAGACTGATTTGCATATAGCCAGGTTCTGAGCTGGGATGGGGCAGTGAGATAAATAACGGTGATGGATCAAGCCCTGATCTTTGGACTGGGTAAGAGTGGTCTGTTTAACTCAGACACTCTGTTCATCACCACCCCCTTTTCTAAATCGTTTTTGGCCACTATAGGTGTGGCAGGGTATACTCAGACATGAGTCCCTTTCTCACTGCTCCATCAGGATTCAAGCAAGCCGGGCCGAAGAAGGCTGAAATGCCAGAAACCGGTCCCCGGTAGCTTGTCTCCTTTCTGGTGAAGAATTGGCTTGGTAGTTTAGTCTGCCCTGTTCCCATGATGCACTGGGCCAGGGACAGACTGATTTGCATATAGCCAGGTTCTGAGCTGGGATGGGGCAGTGAGATAAATAACGGTGATGGATCAAGCCCTGATCTTTGGACTGGGTAAGAGTGGTCTGTTTAACTCAGACACTCTGTTCATCACCACCCCCTTTTCTAAATCGTTTTTGGCCACTATAGGTGTGGCAGGGTATACTCAGACATGAGTCCCTTTCTCACTGCTCCATCAGGATTCAAGCAAGCCGGGCCGAAGAAGGCTGAAATGCCAGAAACCGGTCCCCGGTAGCTTGTCTCCTTTCTGGTGAAGAATTGGCTTGGTAGTTTAGTCTGCCCTGTTCCCATGATGCACTGGGCCAGGGACAGACTGATTTGCATATAGCCAGGTTCTGAGCTGGGATGGGGCAGTGAGATAAATAACGGTGATGGATCAAGCCCTGATCTTTGGACTGGGTAAGAGTGGTCTGTTTAACTCAGACACTCTGTTCATCACCACCCCCTTTTCTAAATCGTTTTTGGCCACTATAGGTGTGGCAGGGTATACTCAGACATGAGTCCCTTTCTCACTGCTCCATCAGGATTCAAGCAAGCCGGGCCGAAGAAGGCTGAAATGCCAGAAACCAGTCCCCGGTAGCTTGTCTCCTTTCTGGTGAAGAATTGGCTTGGTAGTTTAGTCTGCCCTGTTCCCATGATGCACTGGGCCAGGGACAGACTGATTTGCATATAGCCAGGTTCTGAGCTGGGATGGGGCAGTGAGATAAATAACGGTGATGGATCAAGCCCTGATCTTTGGACTGGGTAAGAGTGGTCTGTTTAACTCAGACACTCTGTTCATCACCACCTCCTTCTCTAAATCGTTTTTGGCCACTATAGGTGTGGCAGGGTATACTCAGACATGAGTCCCTTTCTCACTGCTCCATCAGGATTCAAGCAAGCCGGGCCGAAGAAGGCTGAAATGCCAGAAACCGGTCCCCGGTAGCTTGTCTCCTTTCTGGTGAAGAATTGGCTTGGTAGTTTAGTCTGCCCTGTTCCCATGATGCACTGGGCCAGGGACAGACTGATTTGCATATAGCCAGGTTCTGAGCTGGGATGGGGCAGTGAGATAAATAACGGTGATGGATCAAGCCCTGATCTTTGGACTGGGTAAGAGTGGTCTGTTTAACTCAGACACTCTGTTCATCACCACCCCCTTTTCTAAATCGTTTTTGGCCACTATAGGTGTGGCAGGGTATACTCAGACATGAGTCCCTTTCTCACTGCTCCATCAGGATTCAAGCAAGCCGGGCCGAAGAAGGCTGAAATGCCAGAAACCGGTCCCCGGTAGCTTGTCTCCTTTCTGGTGAAGAATTGGCTTGGTAGTTTAGTCTGCCCTGTTCCCATGATGCACTGGGCCAGGGACAGACTGATTTGCATATAGCCAGGTTCTGAGCTGGGATGGGGCAGTGAGATAAATAACGGTGATGGATCAAGCCCTGATCTTTGGACTGGGTAAGAGTGGTCTGTTTAACTCAGACACTCTGTTCATCACCACCCCCTTTTCTAAATCGTTTTTGGCCACTATAGGTGTGGCAGGGTATACTCAGACATGAGTCCCTTTCTCATTGCTCCATCAGGATTCAAGCAAGCCGGGCCGAAGAAGGCTGAAATGCCAGAAACCGGTCCCCGGTAGCTTGTCTCCTTTCTGGTGAAGAATTGGCTTGGTAGTTTAGTCTGCCCTGTTCCCATGATGCACTGGGCCAGGGACAGACTGATTTGCATATAGCCAGGTTCTGAGCTGGGATGGGGCAGTGAGATAAATATCGGTGATGGATCAAGCCCTGATCTTTGGACTGGGTAAGAGTGGTCTGTTTAACTCAGACACTCTGTTCATCACCACCCCCTTTTCTAAATCAAACTACAGCGGGGATGCCTGGAGGAGACCGGAGAGGGGCTAGAAACTTCAATACCCAGCAGCCCTCACTGGGGTCCAGCGTCATCAGCGAGCGCCAGGTGGCGCTTTAAATTGCCAACAAATCCGTCTCGCGGGACGCCGGGCGAAGCCCGGGCAAAGGGCGGGCCCTCTGTGGCCCTCAGGGGCCTGAAGCGGACGGTACGGGCCACCCCCTTAACATCTCCTGTGAAGATACCCTGTAACAAGGTAATCCACGTATTAGATACAAGGCGCATAGTTATACGTTTATTCTTTGAGGATGACTAAAGTGCAGAAAACTCCAATGGCAACGAGATCCACAACAAGATTAAAATCTGTGAGCACACTACTACCCACCATAACTGCCATAGATCTTATGTTACAAAAAACGATCAGCGTAGTGGCGGACGCCATCCAGGACACAGAGAGATGACTCTCCTTGACCCCAGATATGTGCTTTCCTAATCTTTCCCTGCACACTACCGATAACACACATATTTTGGACGATACAATTAACTCTCAGGAATCATTATTAATGCAGTCATTTACAGATTTACCAGGGTCGCATATTAAGGACAATACATCAAAACCCCTGTTTACATGCCCTGCAGGGAATACAATGGAGTGTAGCCCTCTGGTGTCGACTAGTCATGGTAGCAACATAAGCTGCCTGCACACATCACCTTCAGACTTAGAAGTTCAACTAGTGGAGAGTCACATACCTGCCACTCAACTGACACCGATGATAACCCATGAACCAACAAGTAAAACTCAGCGCCATAAGAAAAAAACAAAAGACAAAACACCTATCGAAAAAAACCTACTGCCTATTAGGCAAACCGAAACACTCAATTAAAGATATGTGGCAGAAACTTATACAGGGGAAATCTTCTGCAACAACCATAACGGGGTCCCTGCCGACACCTACTCAAGACCCGGATACATCCCGAATTGAAAAGGACAACGTGGAGAGTATTTCGGTTAAAGATCAGACAAGGCAAATAGATCAGACATCCACAATGAAAATAGGAAGGGTAACTAACTCAGCTGCTGATCGCACTCCCACTTCTAATGTATTTTATTCTTTTTAACTAATTTATTGTGTATACGCTTGTGAATGTCTTGTTGTAATACTACTCTCCCCATTTTATTAATATTGTACGGATTAACTTGTATGAAATGCTCTTTTATGATTGTTACATGTAAACAATCGAATAAAGATATTCTATTCTTATTCACAATGAAAATACCCTCCCTGAGTGAAATAGAAACTATGATTAAATCTCTCATACAGCCCATCAGTAAACGAATTGTCAATATAGAGAAGGCTCTAGGAAAATTCGAGAGAGCACAAAATGAAGTATCCTCTAGCATTCTTAAATTGCTAAAAATGCCTAATACAACTTCTACCTTTGTTCCAGCAAATACAACCCTCAAAGATAATAACCCTAAAATCGCAAAAAATACTAGTACCACAGCAAACAGTACTGTTAAACAGATAGCGCCTCAGCAACAGGGATCTCCAGCCATAACCGACCCAGTAATAACCACACAGGTAGTGTCCAACCCATTGCAGGTAGTAGCTACACCCGCAAATAACACACAAATTGCACAGGTATGTGACGAAACTGATGACAGTGAATGGGCTGCGGAGGGTCACTCTCTAGAAGCAGTTATAGCAAATATAGAGACATTGAGGCACCCTACTTTATTAACGGCGAATATCCCCACTAAGACAGCAGGGGTAATTCAGCCTAAATCGACGACAGCAAAAAGACCTATCCATATAAATCTTCCACCTGAATCTAATGCATATACAATAGTCATGATTGGGGTCCCCAAACTGGCTGATAATAGGGGGGAAACCTATGTGGAACTAAAAAATAGGGTCATGCAATGGCTAACCACACACAGGCCACTTCCCTCTCATATAATTGGGACCATTTCTCATGTGAAGAGAGTAGATTGGGTGGGCTCAAGATTTAAATCAACAGAGGGAGACTGCATTGTAGTTAGCTTTTAAAGATAGAGGAGCGGCGAAATTCATCGTTAACTGGAGGAGTCCCTCGACAAATAGCCTGATCCGCACGATTGGTTTAAGCTATTTTTACCCCTATAATACAAATGGCCAAAGTAAAAATCCAAAACCTTATCATGGCCATGAGGGGTCTCTGGAGCCTCAAGCCCATTCCCATTCATGGGCACCCCCTTTTGTTCCTAATCAGGGGATGATCTTAGACTCAGAACCGCAAAGACATGCACATTCATGGGAAGGTAGAGCATACAACCACCCACCTCAAGTAATGTATGAGAGAATGGAACCTGTACAACATGCATATAAACGAGATCATGTATATCCCTATCTGTTTCAAAACCAATTCGAGATTCCAACATCAAATAGATATGATGCCCTGTACTCCGACGACTACTTGGACGAGGTGGATTGACTGACATCTGTCCTGCCCCCTAGTATTTTATCTGACCTGTCAAACTGCCAGGAACAAACTAACATAATAAGTACTGATAAACCAACAAGTACTTTAGCCCTCCCAAGAGTGGTACCAGCTATCAATATAACAGAGCCCGTAACACCTCCCCTTGAGAATTTCTCCTCACAAATTGCACTTACTCTCCCCACTTTTTAAGCGGGTAGCTCTTCCTCTACTATAGTCCATAACCTGCTACATAGTATTAGAAATCAACCAACAGCTGTAACAAGTCGCTTCAACCAAAACTTGCACCCACTACCTAACACGACTCAAGAGCCACCGAATGATCGTGATGAACTTAACACCATAAAAATCTTGTCGTGGAATATTGCAGGACTGGCTGCAAAAGTGAACGATCAGACGTGGACGGAATTTGTTAGGAAATTTGCCATACTGTGTTTTCAGGAAACGTGGCTCACAGATAACAATGTCTTCATTGAGGGGTTCCAAAGTTTCTTTGTCCCAGCAACTCCATCGCCCAGTGGCAGATCAAAGGGGGGCTTGGCAACATTCATCAGCCTCTCCCTCATCTCCCAGGTCAAAACCAAACAGTTGGATAACAGGAACATTCAGATCCTGGAGATTAGGAAGGGTAAAAAAGCCCTAACCTTGGTTAATTTTTATAATTCAGTAACATCATTAGGAGAGTGCAATATCATCAAGCTCCACAATTACCTGCGAGACAATTTGGTAAAATCGCCACGAAATAAAATAATTGTTGGTGATTTTAACGCACATATCTGTGGAAACCCGACCATGACAACCTTGGACTCTTTGGGATGCGGGAACAGGTCAGGTCTTCATTTTGCGCATTGTCCGCGAGGTACCAACGTGAATAATTTAATAGATGTCCTTGAAAGACGACTCCTTTATTTTTGAAGTACCAACCTATAAAGGCTCAGAGCATGGCTCTTTCATAGACCATATACTTCTTTCTGTTGATCTGGCAAATTTAGCTTTAAATTTCAAAATACATGAAAGCATCTTTAGTGACCACAATCCAATCTCAGTGGAACTAGGAGAGGGGCTTTTTGAACTACGGAAAAATTATAAAGACCCGGGTGCTTTAAAACTGATCAGCAGAAATCGTCGTTTGAAATGGACCATGATAAACAGTGATACTTTGCACAAGTCTGTCAAAATGAGCTGCGAACAGGAACTCAATCTTTGTGCCTCTGAGTCCACACCACCTGAATCTATTTTATCTGCTTTTGCTGTGGTAGTTCAAAGAATCGACCAACTGCTATCTGTTCCATCAAAAGGCCCAACTGACTATCAGCCAAGATGGTTTGACCACGCCTGTTCAGCAGCTAATCGAAACTTGAAAATGGCTCTCAAGAAAAAGCCAAGGGACTCCGCATATATTAAAATCTTGCGATCTGAATATAAATCAACCTTGGCATCTCGCAAAAAGGACATAAAAGCAAATATCTGGGAGTCTTTGCTTGACCCATCAACTCTGGGTAATAGCTCCAAGTTCTGGAGCATAATTAACAAGCCGATGTTCGATGATTCCAATGCTTCCAGCCTTGGAACTATTATACCTGAGAATGAGTTTCCCATTTTAGTTTAATCTTCAAGAGCGATGATCCTCAGATGATACAAGCAATTAAATTTCCAGAAGAAGCACCCCTGCTTTTCACAGTCAAAGAAGTCGAAAAGGGGATCCGTAGTTTAACCAGTAACAAGGCCCCGGGCCCAGATGGCCTTCCCCCAGATCTATTTAAATCAAATTTCCCACTTTGGGCCCCAATCCTCACTGCGGTTGTCAATGCTGGTGTTGTAATCGGGGCCCCAAAGTCCTGGGGGGCCTCAACTATAGTACCCGTTTATAAGAAGGGTGACAGAAGCAATGCAGCATGTTACAGGCCAATCTTCTTGATAAACTCAGTTGCCAAAGTAGTGGGAGGGATAATTTTAAATAGGCTGACCACGTGGGCCAAAAACAACAATGTAATGTCGCCCGTTCAATACGGTTTTAGACCAGGGCACTCAACAATAACTTAATGCCTGAACTTATATTTAATTAGTGGCAAGTACACTTTGGCTAGAAATGGAACTTTAAATATGGCCTTCATGGACCTTTCATCGGCCTTTGATTGTGTTGATAGAAATAGACTCTGGGATGTCCTATTAAAAATGGTGGTTGAAAAGAATCTGATTAACTTTTTAGCCGACCTCCATAGTGACACGCGAGCAAATGTTTGCTATACTAAAGACTTGAAAGTTACCAGAGATTTCAAGATAAATCGGGGGGTTAGGCAGGGCTGTATTTTAGCGCCATTTCTTTTTAATTTATATATAAATGGTCTTGAGGAGCATCTTTTAAAAACAAATACTGATTATCCATACATAGGGAGAAAGGGCGTACCTGTTCTGCTTTATGCAGACTACGCCGTCCTTATTTCCAGAACTGCACTAGGCCTTCAAATACTACTTGACTCTTTCTTCCAATTTATGAAATCACGGGGCCTGTGCATCAACAATACTAAATCATTTGTTATGAAGTTAGGATCTGGTTCAAAAAAGTCTTACCCCTTCTCTGTTAATGGGGAAAAAATACCAATAACAAAGACTTTTTCATACCTCGGTGTATTGTTTGACCACAAACTTACATGGGGTCCTGCAGTAAGAAAGAAGATAGGAGAAATAACAAGGACTAATGCTGCAATAATTGATTTGCGCGTAAAATGGGAAATACAGCAGTGGTTGCTCTGATGAAATTGTACCAAGCTAAAAGCACTGCTGTGGCGTGTTATGGGAGTGATCTTTGGGGCTTTGTCCCAGTGGGCGACCTTGTAACTACCGAAAACAATTTCCTAAAACAAGTCTTGTGTCTACCCAAAGGCACAGCCAATTTTTCTATTCATGAGAAACTGGGCATGCCATACCTAGGGGACAAGATTGCTGTAAACCCCTTGTTGTGTTGGTTAAACTGCTGGCTGAATGATGAAATACCATTTACCCAAAATATCCTTCTCGAAGCACTCAACTGGGAAGGGAAACTTAAGATACCCTGGTTAAAATATATCAGAAACTGTCTTCATGATCTGGGCCGGCTGGAACTTTTCCTAGCACCACAGCAAGTATCCAAACATGACGTAACTTATGTGAAGGAAACTTTTCTGTTGAATCGACAGCTTGCTAGGGAAGAGTTAGAGCTGAAAAAGGGTAGTGTGATGAGACATGTCTTAACAAAATCATGTTTGCAAATTGAACCATACCTATCCTGGCCCATCTCCAGACATGAGCGCTTCCTGCTGTCCAGATTTCGCTTCGACCTATTTCATTTGATGCTAACTGTGCCTAGTGGGGCCCACAGGGGACAAGTGTTGCCAGCTTGCGGCTGCGACAGTAAGTCTCCGCAAGATCTGGCACACTTTTTATTTGTATGCTCCTATTATATGATACCACGAAAAATGTTTTTAAACCCCTTTTTAAACAATTGAATTTTGTACAAATAAGGCCTGCATTACTTTATCTCCAAATGCTGCACTGTGAAAGCACCTTGTTTTTATGTAATTTTTTAAAAACAGCCCTGAAATTTAGAAAAAGTATGGAAGGTTAATCGCTACTTGAATCATTCTCTCCCTGTAAATATGTCTCTGATAAATAGTATACTCATATCTGTTTGAGAAATTATATGCTCTTCTGTGATTTCTTGCTCTTGATGAACTGTCTTTTTAATACTGTTATGTATATATATGTATTTTATTGTACTTTTATGACTGTATTGCACACAGTCGAAAGAAATTTTGAATTGAATTGAATTGAATACCTGGGCACCATTAGCTCTACTCCAAGGGTCCAAGACTGGAGAGTTACCATTTGGAAGGCCAGGACTCTTTCAGGCTGGGTCCAGGTGCAGGTTCAAGATGGTTAAACACTAATACAATGAAGAGGGTGTACACAGGAAATATTTATTGACCTGGCATTGCTACGGTCCCTACAAACTAAGAAAAAAACAAATAATAGCAATGGGTCAAAAGGCAACTAAAGCTATCTAAAAAACTGTGTATATGTTGGGATACCATCTATGAATCCGAAGTATTCAGGTGAAAAATTGTGTTCCCATCAGATACCCAACCTGTACCGCCCTACATCATTTGGGATCCTTCACCCGAAGGAAGTGGAAGCATGTCCACTGTGGATTAGGTAGATTGTAGCCCAATCGTGTAAAAGGATGCAGGGATATGTTGATAGAAATGTGGTATCAGGGAGTAATGAAAAAATAGCAGTGCAAATAATGAGAGTGCTATGTGCAACTAATAAGTGAATATATTAATATTGGGTTGCAGGAGTGGAAAATAAATTTTAATAGGATCCTACCCACACCCAAGGTTAAAAAACAGTGCAAAGTAGTGTAACAAATAACTACTTAGATGTAATCGAGGTCGACATGTTTCTGCAGGATAATAGGGTCAAAAGATCACTGACTGCTTCTTCAGGACCTTAACACAAAATGCTACTGCTGATGAGTATAATGTAGTGATTAAAAATCATATCACCTGGAGACATCGGTCGAGATGTTCAGGATAGTCATGGAATCGCAGATTAGCGGGACTAGTATGGGCAGCGTTTTTGCCCCTAGTCTCGCTAATCTGTACGTGCACCAATTCGAACAGGAGCACGTGCTCGCAGACACCAACCTCCACCTTGGTACACTACTTTGCACTGTTTTTTAACCTTGGGTGTGGGTAGGATCCTATTAAAATTTATTTTCCACTCCTGCAACCCAATATTAATCCATTCACTTATTAGTTGCACATAGCACTCTCATTATTTGCACTGCTATTTTTTCATTACCCCCTGATACCACATTTCTATCAACATATCCCTGCATCCTTTTACACGATTGGGCTACAATCTACCTAATCCACAGTGGACATGCTTCCACTTCCTTCGGGTGAAGGATCCCAAATGATGTAGGGTGGTACAGGTTGGGTATCTGATGGGAACACAATTTTTCACCTGAATACTTCGGATTCATAGATGGTATCTCAACATATACACAGTTTTTTAGATAGCTTTAGTTGCCTTTTGACCCATTGCTATTATTTGTTTTTTCTCAAGATGGTTAAAGCCATTTCTATCCCTGAGGCTCTGAACAGGAGGTCAGCCTAACAGCCTGTTGAGTCACTCTGGTATTTCTGGGTACAAAATCTGGAACATGGCTAAAGCAGCAGGGCAGGCCTCTGAGGCTTTAAGGCAACCTTCAGGCAGCATAACAATTCTTCTAAGTGCAGCAATGTAGTATTCTGAAGTATACAGCAGGCAGTCCTCTGAGAGTCCTTCCACAAATTCCGAAAGTGAACTGAACAGTTGGACCGATGGTCCTATTTTTATACCTGGTGCCTTCTTTGAAGTAGAATTTCCTAGAGATTTTTATTTGTAGCACTTGGAATATCCTTCTTCCCCTGCCGTGGATCCAGCCTGACAACAGGCACAATGGGGTAGTTTGACGTCCTTTGTGTGAAGGTAGGGCACCGCCTATTGATTTGCAAGTGGGGCTTTGCCCAGCTCCACCTCCCCCATTCTGCCAGTTATGGCTTATCTACGCACACTTAATTCCTCTATCGTGTGTCTGTCTGGGAGGAATAAACAAAGTCCAACTGCCAACTAATCCCAGTCCTGTGAACCATGAAAAGGCTACAGGAACAAAATAACAAAGGCAGGAAAATGCCAACTTTCCAAATGGAGCATTTTCACAATTGTGATTAAAAACCCATCCAACTTTACCAATAAAAATGATTTTTAATTATAATTTCTTAGAGAACAAACATTAATTTCCTACCTACCTGCTACAAATCCCCCAAACTTTAGCACATATTAAATGTAATAAGGCAGCCCAACATTATACTGTGAGAGAGGCAGACCTCTCAGTAGTGAATACCATATCTTTGAGTTTTTCACTACTGGGACATGTAAAACTTGAAAGTACATGTCTAAAGTTTTAATTACAATGCACTCTATCATATGGGCTGTCTAGGGACTACCTTAGTGTAACATATATGTAAGAAATGGGTAGTTTAGGGCTTGACCAGGGGCTTAATGTGCCAAATCAAAGGGGCAGATCATAACTGCTATCAGGCTTCAATGGGAGACCTAAGATATTTTTTGAGGGGTGCTTAAGTGGGTGATACAATACGTTCTGCAGGTCCATAAGCATCATTTAATTTACCGGCCCTGGGTATGTGGTATACCACTTTACAAGGGACTTATCAATAGATTAAATATGCCAATCAGATCTAAGCCAATTTTACCATGTTCTAGGGAGTGAGCACAAGAGTTTTAGGACTGGTTAACAGACTAATTCAGGAAAATAGGGCAGTCAGACGGTTAGGGGGAAGAGGCTTGCAGGTCTAACAGGCATGGTATGCAGTGTGTGCTGAATGCACTTGAGATTTATTTGGCTTGATAAATGCTGCTGGTTGCACAACATTGGCAGGCTGCAATGACAACACTAGCAAGGGTCTAAGGAGCACATTTTTCATAACCGCAACACATACATTTCTGAGGTTTGAGGTAATCTGCTCCCAGCAGCTACCCCTCCAATGCTTTCATGGCAAGAAGACTGAGAAGACATATTACTAGAGAGCCAATGGAGACAACTGTGAGCACAGAAAGCAAAGGTTGCTCCAGTCGATGTTTTTACTGCTTCTTCTCTGATCTCCCTATATGGATGTTAGACATAATGAAAGTTGTAGTCGCCTATGGTTGGCTTCTTCTCTTTATGCAGCTGAGCTGGGATCTCCTCTCAGCAGCTTTCTTCTGAAGGGTCATCTACAGGATGTATCCTTACAGAAGCAAAGATTGACTCCTTTATTGAGGGAGGCCCAAAATTACTTTCAGAAAAATCTGGAACTTTAGGTATACTTCCCAACCTTGCAGGTGACATGGCTGTCGAGGGCACCAGAGCTGCAACTTAGAAATAATCTCCAGATCATTAGTGTGTCTTAAAAACCATCTGGGAACATTGACCTGAGAATTCTATCAATGTATTTATCCTTTGTTGGCAGATGTAGTTGTGAATACCAGATGCCTCTTTGTTATGGGATATGTGGGGGGTGTTGGAGAGTTTCACTCAAGATATCCATTTGTCTTGAAAAATCTGGAGGGATATTGCATGTCGTTGGATGTACCCCCTACAAGAGGATATAGAAAACAAATGCAGAAAGAATAGAGGAGCATTATCACTATCCACACAATAATCTGTCAGCAGTGACACTGTGATAAAGAGAGTAAACAGGAAAGGGCTCGAGACCACCTATAACCCCACGCCTGGCTCACTTGATAAGCTAGACTGCAGAACAATCCAAGGCTTTCCTCAATCAACAAAAAACTTTAGTACCCTCACCTTCAGTCTACAACCTATGATTTACTCACACACAGGAGTTTCATGACACATTACTCTTCCCATCCAATCAAGCACAACACACACTCCCCCTACCACATACAGTTAGAGTAAACATGAGAGAAGGATCCAGTGGAGGGGGTAAGGCAGACCTTTACTAGGAAACACAAGTCAACTGCACAGCAGCAAAAATAAAAACATTGTATCGGCATAGCATCATTTTCCTAGTGGTCTAACAAATATGAGGTGAGCATACACTGCAGAGTCATGTAGGAGAGATTTCCACTCCAACATATGGGCATTAGACTTTAAGACTATTATAATTCTATGGTTTCTTGTGGTTTCATTCATTATCGAAAGCAGGACATTACAATTGTCTTATTAGGCCAAACATGTGAAGAACAATTATAGATAGCATAGTATAGTAGCTCCTGCCAGCAAAAATATTTTGAGCTGTTCATGAATGAAGACCTTAGAAACCATAAGTTCTAAGGAATAGGTAGGTTTCCATCTATGAATTCACTGATGCCAGGAAATGCATTCCCATACAGTATTATATTACAATTTTGTAATGTACCCCATTTATAAACTGTGTCTCATATTGTATGTATTGTTTATAATCTTCTAGATCACAACTGAAACACATAGCACAGATAAAGGTGGAAGGTATTTAATACATATTTTGTGTCTTGTATGGGTCTAATAGGGATGACCCTACTGTCATCGATAAGGTTAATATAGAGATGGTGGACTGAGAGGTAGAACGAGTAATATTGGGCGACTTTAATGGCATAATGAGCAATGACATTGACACCACTCGAAGAAGCGCATTTCAGAGGATGCGCAAAACGCGAGCTGCGATTAGAGAGCTTGGGAGAATACATGGTATAAAAGACGCCTGGCTGGTTCTATATCCAGATACTGCTGGATATACGTTTTACTCAGCGGCACATAAACTTTGTTCGCGTATAGAAATGGCTTGGGTTTCAGACAGAATATTGAAGTCAAGTGGTATGGAAATCTGCCCAAGGATCACATCAGATCACAACCCAATCCTTTTAACATTCAAAATTAAGATCGATAAGCAGAAACCTCGACCTTTCTCATATCCTAGAAGTTTAATTTCAGATTTGAATTTTATGGCCAAGCTCAAGATATATTTGAAGGAATTTTTGGAAATTAATATAGGATCAGCCTCACGTGTTGTGGTCTGAGACGCATGTAAGGCAAGCATAAGGGGGTTTACACAACAATTTATATTTAAACGGAATCGGGAAAGGAAAAAAGAAAAAGATGATACCATTGCCAATATATTTCAGGCAGAAAAGCAATTAGCGGATGCATTGTTACAGCACTCCTCAGAGGTAGAAACTCTGGGGTGTATTCTCGTTGATCTAAAATCTACTCTTAAAAATACACTGAGGGAGAAAAGTATTAGTAATTTGAATAAATATCATCTAACTCAATATGAGGGAGGCGAGAAAATAGGGAAAATTCCAGCTTACAAAGTAGCAGATGAAAAGGCTAAAACTTTAATCAAGGCTATTAAAGGACCAGATAATGTGATTTATATAAATGCCGAGCAGATACTAGCGCAATTGGCTAAATATTATAGGGATTCATATACCCCCGAGAGTCTACCATTATTTAATGATATTTAAGCGTATCTGCAGACTACCCTTCTTAATCAGATGGAGAATAGACAGCTAGACAAATTAACCAGCAATATTTCAATGGTAGAAATTAAAACAGCTGTGTTGTCATTAGCAGCCGGGAAGGCGGCTAGAGAGAATTCCATCCCTTTAGAGCTGTATAGAGAATGTATGGAAGAGCTAGGTCCTCTATTCAATAAGGTAATATCACATATTGGAAATGAGTGAAAAGCCCCCAGCTCATGGAACATCACGAAAAATGTATTTTTCTTAAAAAAGAATAAACCAGCTGATGATTGTGGGTCGTATAGACCCATATCACTCATTAATACCGATGCAAACATTTTTGCTAAAATCCTGGCAAATCGACTGGCACCGATAATGTCTGATTTGGTGTCTACCCAACAGCATGGGTTTAGCCTAGGGAGGGATACTATGACCTAGATAAATACTGCAGTCGCAGTATTTGATGTGGCCAGAGCTGGATCATCCCCACTCGGTATGATATTACTCGATGCCGAAAAAGCATTTGACCGAGTGGGGTGGAACTACCTCTGGGCTACACTAGAAATATTTGGGATTAAATGACAATTGCTACAGTGGGTAAAAGCTATTTATGATTATCCCAAGGCAAAGATCAGCTATGCAGGGTTAAAATCTACAGTGTTTCCCATACTACGGGGCACTCGCCAAGGATGTCCTTTATCCCCATTATTATTTGCTCTATCAATGGACCGTTCTTAGTATCTTTACAGAATCAATAATGAAGATGAAAACCCGCCGCAGAAAAGCATAATTTACAGGCCATCCTAATATGGTGGACGGTGTCTGGAAGACACCGTCACCATATTAGAGCTTTTCCGCCTCGGTTGTAAGCCGAACGCGGAGGAAAAGCTGCGGACGGAAACCAGGACCCACCAGCCATCCTAATGTGGCGGTGGGTCTTTGGTCAGTCCGCTGCGGCTTTTCCGCATCCTCTGGGCCGGCGGTGCCTTCCGCCGGCCCGAGGATGCGGAAAAACCGCAATCATAATGACCCCCCTAGTGCATCTCTGGAGTCGCAACACACCCAAGATGCCTGCTGATTTTCATTTGATTGTTAGATTATTATTATCCATCCGAGGCTTTATCTGTCCTGCTTTAAGACAACAGCATTCACTGTTCATCTATGCTTCTTAATTGCGTGCATTCTTACACTTTGAACTGTTTCGAACACTTTGTGAATATGTAGTACATGCTTCCTTTCTAGGAAAATGTAATGCTGATGAGGTTCCAGAATGATATCCATTAAACATAAATCATAGAATCAATGTAAACCAAAAGACTGCATCTTCATTTGGTGTAAATCTGAAGGTGTTAAAAACACAATTTTCCTTTAGCCAGGGGGGGGGGGGGCAGTTATTTGTTAAAAGCCTCTGGGCAAAGTGATGTTTGTCATATATTAAACGTTACCCAGTCTTCCTATAAATTCATCAATTCACTGCAGTAACACAGGATTTCAGGTTTTTATTTTTGACCGTTCAATTATTTAAAATCATTACAGTAAAAAAATAAAATAAAAAATAAAAATAAAATTGAAGCCCACCCCCCATTTTTTGCCCACCCCTGCTGCCTCCTTCCCCCTCCTCCGGCGAACTGCGAGTCTTTAAATCCCTGTTTCTGACAGTCAAGTCCTGTGTTGCAAAGTCCCTTTTGCCTTCAACTCCGGGAACTTGATTGTGCTTCGACGATGGTTTAATCGGGCTGGCTCTTCATTGCCCTTAAATTGTTACTGAAGCACCTTGTTTGCCTGTTATCAGTCTCTGTGTTTTGCGTGTTTATGGTAAAGCGCTTGCATCTAAAGCCAGTCTGATATGGTGGGTACATTTTGCTTCTCTTGCGAGGAAGTGAGTTATTGCTTCCGAGAAGTACCAATCTGATGCCTCCCTGCATGTTCTGATGCCAAGGTCTCTTAAGATGGGGAAGAGCATCCTTTGTTGCTCACTGGCGAATTTGGGGCAGCAACATAGTAAGTGGAGCCAAGATTCCTTTTGGTAATTGCATAGGCGGCAATAGGTAGCACCAACTGCACATGCCCATTCTGGATTGAGTTCCGAGTTCTTAGGGCCACTAGTCTCATAAAAAGGATTTTTCTGCGGGCCTGGTCCCCTAATGCTTCACTTATGTATGGTGGAGTTTTCCCCATAATGTAAGATTTATTCAATACCTTGGTGAGGATGTTATGGCAAAGTGCGATTAGATCCAGTTCGTACGATATAGAGCGGACCTGCTGTCTCATGATGTTTGACCAGGTCTTGTGCGGGATGTCTGTTAGGTGCAGGCTTTATGGTTCAATGTTGAAGGTCTCTATTGCTGTGCCCAGCTTGATGTACCAGGGGGAGTCCTCTTCTCTAAAGATTGTTACCAAGTGATGTTTAAGAGAGTGCTTTCAGGACTCTGATGTAATACTTAATTAGATCGCCCTGGAGTGTCAGTTCGGGTCTGCTGAGCCCTAATTTGAGCCATAGCCTGATGTTCCTTGCATACCTGGGTGTTTGCAGCATGATTTTATGGGCTTTGACCTGCGCTGCTGATATGAGTTTATCTAAATCTCCTGGGAATGCCAGATGACCATATTTGATGGCAGAGATTAGTTTTGCCTTGAGGACCTTCAGCATGGGCTCTGCTGTGGGGCTGGTCAAGCGTTGACATAGGCGTCTCATAGATAGGATTACACTCTTGGTTTTGGCAATTAGATGTTTTGCATGTGTTGCCGATGTTGCCCTCTCATGCAGCCAAACCCCAAGATAATTGTTGGCTGTGGTGGTGTCAATTTTGAGATCTCCCAAGGTCCAGCGTGCATGTTGTTTGTGAGTATATCTGCTGAATACCATTATCTTTGCTTTGCTCTGGTTGACAGTCAAGTGATTTTCCTTATTATACTTCCCCAGCTCTTCTAAAGCTCTTTGGAGGCCCACCCTTGTGTGATCCATCACTACAGTGTCGTCTTGGTACTGAAGAATTGCCAGTCTTGCCGTACCCAGTTTAGGTGGAACTAGACTTGCCTCTTTCAAAGCTCCCCCCATATTGGCTGCATAGAGATTGAATAACAAGGGGGCAAGGACACAGCCCTGCTTCAGTCCGTTGTTGGTTTCCACTCTTGCAGATAACGCTGTGGGGCTTATCTTGACTTGTACCCAGGTCCCCTCATAAAGGGATATAATGGCTTTCAGTAGCTTTGATGGAACTCCCCAGCCTGACAGTTTCCCCCAGAGTTTGCCTCTGTCCACTCTATCAAAAGCTTTGCTGTAGTCGATAAAGCAGCAAAACAGTGGCAGATGCCTTTCTTTCACCGCTCGTTTTGAAAGATAGGCCAGGGTCATAATATTATCTGTGGTTGCACTGTTAGCCCTGAAGCCGGTCTGATAGAATGGTAGTATTTCGTTGTTGTAGCCCAGCCCTCTAATTCTCTCAATAGTAATTTGGCATAGGCTTTGGCTTCAACATCCAGCAGGGCCACTAACCTGTAGTTGGCGGGGTTGGAGTGGTCACCTTTCTTATGAATGGGAAAAAGAACTGAGCCTTTCCATGCTTGTGGTATTGTTGCTGTTGAGTATGCATAATTGTAAATAGGGGTGAGGATTGAGAATGGTTGAGCTGTTTTGAATGCAATAACACAAAGGAGCCCAGAGGGAACAAAAAGGTACAAAGGGGATCGCCCTCCACTCTAATCAAACAATTCACAAAAAGATCCCTGTACCAAGGACAGATAGTATTATCTATCTACTCAACATGAGTATACACGATTCTGGAAATATTACTACAATTTGCCAGAAACAACCCCCTTTCTCTTCACAGTGGGGTGTGTTGTCTCTAATGTCTTGCTGTCCACAACAAACCAATGTTTGTATCTAAAAGACCTACAACAGTTTCAAGGTGGCTCTCAACTCAACGTGCCCAACGATGTCTGCCCTCAATCAGACAGTACATCCACCCACAATCAAACAAATAAAAAAGTGAAAAAATGTGTGGTGGGAAGGAAGGCACCTCACGGGCGAACAACCCTCGGGGAACTTGGCAGATGTTACCAACTCTATGCCCCTTTCTCATCATCGGTTGCCATTCCAATCCCAAAAGAAATGAGTGTACAAAACATAGAAAAAGTACAACACAAAAGCACAAGATGCGTGCAAAGAGGTGCTAGACAGAAAGCTTACATCAATAGCTCACTGATGTGACCAACATAGAAGAGTGACATAAAATCATCAGACACACTCACTATATATCTTTATTCTTCGTGTTAGTGTGTACTGGTGAATTAAAACGGCTGGTAGCCTAATAGTGCATACCACTACCTGATACCGACATGTTTCACTGCCCCAATGCTTTTGGCAGATTCATCAGGGTATTAACACTCGGTCACTGCACCGATTTTGGACACCACTTTTTGCACACTGTTGAGTTGAAAAACACACCCATAAAAGACCATTAAAAACCTTTTCTGAAACCAATCTGGACATCTTATTCTCTAGAAAAAATGAGGTCGGAATGGGGGACATTTACCCTGAGTCAGCCCTGTCCTCTCATACCGGCTGATCAAGCCACCGTCCACTTCATTTCCTGTCGATTGATGCATCAATCTGAAAGAAATGAAACCACAAACCAGTGTTTGGAACCTGCACCGGTTTAATGTTAAGGTGCTCGCTGCAAGGCATGTGCCTAAGCCGATTGGTTCACGCTCGGCCCTGCTATAAAACTAATGTCCCTCATCCAGACAACAGTACGGGGCAATACCAATGCATACCCCTGTAGGCGGACTGGTTTGCTCCCATGAGGCGGCGGTGCTGCGAAAAGTTCACAGCGCCGGCGCTAAAGTACCTCAAGCGGTAACAGTAATCCCAGTATCTCTACCTCCTTACTGGGCACGATTCTTTACACCCTTAACCCTTCTCCTCACCGTACAGCTTCGTAACCCGGACCTTCAATCATCCCCGGAACGCCGCTACGGGCTTCTTGGAACAGTCGGTTGATCTGACCAGGAAACTTGAACAACGCAGCTATCCCCTAAAGGTGATCAAGGAGACGCAAAAGAGGGCACTCAATACACCACGGAGTGTTCTGCTCGAACATACAAACAGAGAAAGAAAAGACTGCCTCCCGGTGGTGATGACTTTTGACCCTATGGCAACAAAAATCAGACAGTCTATTAGAAAACACTGGGATTTACTGTCCAACAAGGATTTCTGTATGCCACCACCTAGATTTGCCTTCAAAAGGTCATGCAACTTGAAGGATAGGCTTGTCCATACCCGTACTCCCTTGCCTCAGAGAAGTGACTCGACAACTATACCCAATGGGCACTACCCGTGCGGAATGTGCTCGGTCTGTCCGCTTACGATAAAAAGTAACAGCGTGATTTTGAGATCAGGGAAAGAATGGTTCTTGAACCACTTTAGCAATTGCAATACTGCTAATGTGGTTTACAGATTACTGTGTTGCTGCGGTCTCCAATATATTGGCCTGACCACGCGAAAATTTAAAGTACGCATTCATGAACACCTGAGCACCATCAAGTCAGGTAAACTTACTACCAAATTGGTCCAGCACTGCAACAAAGAAAAACATGGCTTTACTTGGACTGTGCTGGAAACAGTGAAGGGCAACCCACAGAATATGGAGGCAGTGTTGCTGAACAAGGAAGCAAGATGGATCTACAGAGAACAGAGTGACACACAGGGTCTGAATGAGATTATCGAGTGGAACAGATTGAAATAATCCTTATATGCCATACTCTGATGGGTAGTGTCCCCTCGATTAGTAATACACCTCTTACATACACAGGTGCCCTTTGCTGTCCATATTGAGGTAGACAGGTGTATGTGGATTGTCCACACTGACCTTGCAAAGATAATAATTTGGCATTATATTACCTGGTTTTTGTACCTTGTGAATTGGGGAGTAATATACACAATATGACTGCATGTCTATGGTCTCCAGGATTTGAATATCGTCTCCCTACAAAGCCAACAGTTTTGATATCATTTGAAAACTATATAAAATATGCCATTTACTAAGTATACAGGTGCGCGCAGTATTTAATTTATAATAAATTAAAGCGGCATCGTTTTGAGGTCTATTTCTTTATAACACCAGCCAATGCTATTTATACATACTTAAAACCACACTCCACTCTAAGATGGCGCCTGTTTTTGTGTACACCAGTAAGCACTTGTGAGCATGCTCGGTTACTCACGTGACCGGACACCCCCGGTCTCGCTGCAATCAACATTCAGTTAAATTACACCAGCAGCGAGTACACGGCGTTCCTGGGATGATTGAAGGTCCGGGTTACGAAGCTGTACGGTGAGGAGAAGGGTTAAGGGTGTAAAGAATCGTGCCCAGTAAGGAGGTAGAGATACTGGGATTACTGTTAACGCTTGAGGTACTTTAGCGCCGGCGCTGTGAACTTTTCGCAGCACCGCCGCCTCATGGGAGCAAACCAGTCCGCCTACAGGGGTATGCATTGGTATTGCCCCGTACTGTTGTCTGGATGAGGGACATTAGTTTTATAGCAGGGCCGAGCGTGAACCAATCGGCTTAGGCACATGCCTTGCAGCGAGCTCCTTAACATTAAACCGGTGCAGGTTCCAAACACTGGTTTGTGGTTTCATTTCTTTCAGATTGATGCATCAATCGACAGGAAATTAAGTGGACGGTGGCTTGATCAGCCGGTATGAGAGGACAGGGCTGACTCAGGGTAAATGTCCCCCATTCCGACCTCATTTTTTCTAGAGAATAAGATGTCCAGATTGGTTTCAGAAAAGGTTTTTAATGGTCTTTTATGGGTGTGTTTTTCAACTCAACAGTGTCCAAAAAGAGGTGTCCAAAATTGGTGCAGTGATCGAGTGTTAATACCCTGATGAATCTGCCAAAAGCATTGGGGCAGTGAAACATGTCGGTATCAGGTAGTGGTATGCACTATTAGGCTACCAGCCGTTTTAATTCACCAGTACACACTAACACGAAGAATAAAGATATATAGTGAGTGTGACTGATGATTTTATGTCACTCTTCTATGTTGGTCACATCAGTGAGCTATTGATGTAAGCTTTCTGTCTAGCACCTCTTTGCACGCATCTTGTGCTTTTGTGTTGTACTTTTTCTATGTTTTGTACACTCATTTCTTTTGGGATTGGAATGGCAACCGATGATGAGAAAGGGGCATAGAATTGGTAACATCTGCCAAGTTCCCCGAGGGTTGTTCGCCCGTGAGGTGCCTTCCTTCCCACCACACATTTTTTCACTTTTTTATTTGTTTGATTGTGGGTGGATGTACTATCTGATTGGGGGCAGACATCGTTGGGCACGTTGAGTTGAGAGCCACCTTGAAACTGTTGTAGGTCTTTTAGATACAAACATTGGTTTGTTGTGGACAGCAAGACATTAGAGACAACACACCCCACTGTGAAGAGAAAGGGGGTTGTTTCTGGCAAATTGTAGTAATATTTCCAGAATAGTGTATACTCATGTTGAGTAGATAGATAATACTATCTGTCCTTGGTACAGGGATCTTTTTGTGAATTGTTTGAGCTGTTTTGAATGCCAGGGCTGGAATACCATTTGGGCCTGGCACTCCATAATTCCTCATATTCTTTATCTCCCTTGTTATTTCAGTTTCTGTGAAGCCTTTTCCCTCAGACGTCGTTATTCCTAGTTCATCTGTGTGCTCGGGGAGAGTATCTATGTCGGTATTTATTTTCCAGCTGTTCTTAAGAGCGGCTTGCTCTGACGTTGGTGTTCCTTTGGTATATAAGCCCCTTACATACACTTCCTATTCATTGCTTGCAATGTTGTTCGCCTTGCCTCTGAGCTGAGAGCTCAGGTGGTTTATATACCTCCATAATTTTGCGTTGGTGTTTTCCTTTAGCAAGGCAAATACTGTAAGCCATTTGTGTTCCATTTCTTTCCTCTTGTGCTCACCTGCTTCCCTCCTGTAGGCGGCTTTCAGGGCCCTTATGGGGGCCCCTCTTCCAATAAGCCTCTGTTTTTATTTTTTCTTAGTGCTTTCTTTAGTGCATCTTTATGTTGGCTCAAGCTCCTCGGTATCTGTTGGTTCTTTGAGAAATGGGCCTTGTGGGAGGGTCTTCTTTTGCCTTGTTCTTTGCCCAGCTTCCCCTCAGGTCATCTGTTAATGCTTCCCAGTGCCCAATCGTGGTGCACAGACATAATATCGAGTTCAAAATATCGATTGGACATAATATCGAGTTGTAAATATAGACTGGACAAAATATCGACCGGACAGAATATAGATAACCAAAATATCGTTTTTAAGGTAAGTGATGTAATATCGACTGTTAAAAATATAGAAAGTTAAAATATCGAAGTATATAATATAGATAGTTAAAAATATCAATTTTGCAATAATATCTAATTTTTTATAGTGTATTTTTATGTTATAATATGTGTGAAAAGTGTGTATTTATGTTATAATTAATTATAATTAATGAATTTTGTTTTTATAATTATTGCGTAATTTGATTCTGTAGCGGGTTGTGGGTTTATAGGGGAATAGAGTGGGAAGTAATTTAATTATAATTAATTAAATATGTAAATTTATTTATTAATAGTAATTTTTAATTAATTGTTAATTAATTTACATTTGTTAATTAATTAAATTTTAATTGGTAATTAATTTTAATTAATTGATTAATTGGTAAATATGTAAATTTTACTAATTTATTTTCTGTAGAGGGTTGTGGGTTTATAGGGGAATAGGGTGGGTAGTAATTAAATTATAATTAATTAAATATTCAAAATTCTTTATTGGTATTTATTTAGAATTCATTATTAATTAAGTATTTATGGGTAATTATAAAAATTTTATTTGCCAATTAATTTAATTTAATTGATTATTTGTTAATTATGTTAATTTTATTAATTTATTTTCTGTAGCGGGTTGTGGGATTATAGGGGAATAGGGTGGGAAGTAATTTATTAATAATTAATTACATATTTAAATGTATTTAAATATATTTAATTGGAAATAATTGTTAAATAATATTTAATTAATAAATAATAAATTGTTAATTTTCAATTAATTTGTGTTAATAGGTGATCAATTGAAATAATTATTGTTAATTAGTAATTTTAATATATTAATTATTATATTATATAATATTTTTAAATATCTTATTAATCATTAATAGATATTCATTTTTAATTTTTTTAATAATATATGAAGTATTTACTTTCCCTAATGTTTTCTCTGGAGTGGGAATAGTAATTTTAACCCTTACGCTATACAAAGCTTTCCCTACTGTTGCACTCTTTGGAGTGGGAATAGTAATTTTAACCCCTATGCTATCCAACGCTTTCCCTACTATTGCACCCACTGGAGTGGGAATAGTAATTTTAACCCCTACGCTATCCAACGCTTTCCCTACTGTTGCACCCACTGGAGTGGGAATAGTAATTTTAACCCCTATGCTATCCAACGCTTTCCCTACTGTTGCACTCTTTGGAGTGGGAATAGTAATTTTAACCCCTACGCTATCCAACGCTTTCCCTAGTGTTGCACTCTTTGGAGTGGGAATAGTAATTTTAACCCCTACGCTATCCAACGCTTTCCCTACTGTTGCACCCACTGGAGTTGGAATAGTAATTTTTACCCCTACGCTATCCAACGCTTTCCCTACTGTTGCACTCTTTGGAGTGGGAATAGTAATTTTAACCCCTACACTATCCAACGCTTTCCCTACTGTTGCACCCACTGGAGTCGGAATAGTAATTTTAACCCCTACGCTATCCAATGCTTTCCCTACTGTTGCACCCACTGGAGTGGGAATAGTAATTTTAACACCTACGCTATCCAACGCTTTCTCTACTGTTGCACTCTTTGGAGTGAGAATAGTAATTTTAACCCCTACACTATCCAACACTTTCCCTACTGTTGCACCCACTGGAGTGGGAATAGTAATTTTTACCCCTACGCTATCCAATGCTTTCCCTACTGTTGCACTCTTTGGAGTGGGAATAGTAATTTTTACCCTTACGCTATCCAACGCTTTCCCTACTGTTGCACTCTTTGGAGTGGGAATAGTAATTTTTACCCTTACGCTATCCAACGCTTTCCCTACTGTTGCACCCACTGGAGTGGGAATAGTAATTTTTACCCCTACGCTATCCAACGCTTTCCCTACTGTTGCACCCACTGGAGTGGGAATAGTAAATTTTACCTCTACGCTATCCAACATTTTCCCTACTGTTGCACACACTGGAGTGGGAATAGTAATTTTAACCCCTACACTATCCAACGCTTTCCCTACTGTTGCACTCACTGGAGTGGGAATAGTAATTTTAACCCCTACTCTATCCAGCGCTTTCCCTACTGTTGCACCCACTGGAGTGGGAATAGTAAATTTTACCTCTACGCTATCCAACGTTTTCCCTATTGTTGCACCCACTGGAGTGGGAATAGTAATTTAAACCCCTACGCTATCCAACCCTTTCCCTACTGTTGCACTCACTGGAGTGGGAATAGTAATTTTAACCCCTACGCTATCCAACGCTTTCCCTACTGTTGCACTCTTTGGAGTGGGAATAGTAATTTTTACCCTTACGCTATCCAACGCTTTCCCTACTGTTGCACTCTTTGGAGTGGGAATAGTAATTTTTACCCTTACGCTATCCAACGCTTTCCAGACTGTTGCACCCACTGGAGTGGGAATATATATTTTTGTAGATAGAAACTCGATATTTTGCTGTCGATATTTTTTCAACAATATTCTTGATGGTCGATATTCTGTCCCTCGATATTATGTCAGTGATCCCCCAATCGTATCTTGGTTGATCTCCCACGGTCCTCTGGCTTCTCGCCTTGCTGCCCACTCCTGCATTTCCCCTCAAGTTTGATTGACCAGTTTATTCTTTTAATGGCTCTGAAATGTTCCTCCCCTGTGGTTTCTCCCATCCTTTTCTGGAGGTCTGCTGATTCCGTTCCTAGGTAGAATGTTGCATATAGAGGGCTGTGGTCGCTTTCTCCTCTGTCATCGACCTGAAATTGTTTCAGCTTATCAACCATTTTTTCGTTGATTAAAATATAGTCAATAGTAGATATGTTTCGAAATGATGGTGTTGGGCACTATGAGGGTGAGCGTAATTTCATCATGAGGTGAGTTGATTTGAGTTTAACATTTTGGAGAAGTGGGCCGGCCTTGTTCTTTTTCTTTGGTATGCCAGAGGCACCTTCCAGACTTCTCAAATTAAAATCTCCTGCTACGATTACGAGGTAATGTTCATATTTAATTATTATATCTTCCAGCATGTTGGTAAATGATTCAATGCTGGCAGCGGTAATTGCCGGGTTGATGTAACAGTTTATGAGCAGCAAGTTGAGCGGCCGATGGCCTTCCCTTAAACCAGCAATTATCATTATTTGCAGGTCTGGGGAATTTATGCTTATTTCTGTGGTTCTTAGTTTATGCGTGTGGCGTATGAAGATCGAGAGACCCCCCCAGATGGGCGTCCAAAGATGTTTTTTTCAAGCATTTAGCCGATGTTCATGGTAGACCTCTATGGGTGTTGATGTCATTGACCAGGTTTCTTGGCAGCAAATAACATCCCCTTTAGCGAGGTAATCCTGTACTTCCTTGATCCTCGCTTTTCTGTTTAACCCTGCTATGTTCCACGATATAAGGGTTAGTTGTTGAAGGGGGGGGCAGGGTTTTGGCCTTTGTGTTGCTCTACCCACACCAACTTTGCACTTCCTTCATTAATGAGTACTTGATTTTGGCTAGGGTTGCTGATGCCAGTTGTCACCGCTTGTGGCCTGTTTAGTTTGACCAATTAGCACTCGACGCAGATTGTCGCTTTGAAGGACAGAAATGTTTTTTGGTGTTTAAGGCATTCATTGATGTGTTCTGCTTGTTTTCTGTTGTGACTGGTGCCTTCCAGAATTGATGTGGCTCCCGGACCCCCTTTTTGAAGTTTTAGCACAGAGGGGTAGTTAGGTTGTCTGGGTTCTGATGCATCTATGCCCCAACTTGCACGTTGTTGCACTTTTCAAAGAACTGCCTGTTGGAGTGTTTGATCGTTGAAGCCCAGTAGCGTTGAATCACCATGGCTGTCACCTGGTGATCCTTTGAACTTTACCCACTCTATGTTTTCCGAAGTTATCTGGCACAAGGACTTGACGTGGCCAAAAAGTCGGAGAATGTTAGTTCAATTTAGGATGTCGTGGGTTCTTCCATGTGGTACCTAGGGGTTAGCAAAACCTCGTAAAATGTGGTGTTTCCACAAAAAGTTTTGTTTGTGTGGCCCCCCGTTGCACTGGCTGCATGCTCTCTAACTGTGGGGGGCTTAATCAGTGATCACCAATGTTGTTCGACTCCCGCCCTGTTGTTATTTCCCAACCGGCTTTCTATGTGTTTTTGCTCCAACGGTCGAGATGTCATTTGCTCCATGGGGCCTTTGTGAAACTCTTGTTCCAAAAGGTCATTGGGCCTTATTTGTGTGGAGGCGTCCTCCTTACCCCTTCTAACCCTGTTTGCTGTCACCTGTTCATGGTAATTCTGCTTGGTGTAATAGTTGCGCCTGAGCCGCTTGGTTCCCCTGAACCTCGTTGTCCGTGTCTGGTTGCGACGCGCCATCTCTTACACTTTCTTCATCCTTTTCTTTTTCTGCCAGTGAGCGTTCGTTCTTAGGCTTCTGTTTAAAATAAAAAATCGGGTAGGGTGGCTGTGAGTTGCTTTTCTCATTAGTTCAATGGCTATTCGCATTGTTGACAGAATGGATCTTCTTTTCAGTTTTGCTCTCTTCAGCTGTTTCTTCAGCTTTTTCTTCGCCCTCCTTGTTAGAGGAGCTTCTGTTCTAGCTCCTGTTTCCCCTTCCATGGTCGCTTTCAGCCCTTCGAATGCCTTCAATCAATCAATCAAGAAATTTGTATAGCGTGCTACTCACCCGGAGGGTCTCAAGGCACTGGGGAGGGGGGTCCGCTACTGCTCGAACAGCCAGGTCTTCAGTTGCCTCCTGAAGGAGAGGTGGTCTTGGGTGAGGCGGAGGTGGATGGGGAGGGAATTCCAGGTCTTGGCTGCCAGGTAGGAGAAGGTTCTTCCTCCCATGGTGGTTCTTCGGATGCGTGGGATGGCGGCGAGGGCGTGGTTGGTCGATCGTAGTTGGCGGGTGGGAGTGTAGAAGGTCATGCGGTTGTTGAGGTGCCTGGGGCCCAGGTCGTGGAGTGCTTTGTGTGCGTGGGTGAGGAGGTGGAACGTGATTCTTTTGCTGACGGGGAGCCAATGCAGGTCTCTCAGGTGTCTGGAGATGTGGCTGTGGCGGGGGATGTCCAGGATGAGTCGTGTGGAGGCGTTCTGGATGCGTTGGAGTCTTTTCTGCAGTTTGGCTTTGGTTCCGGTGTAGAGGGTGTTTCCGTAGTCTAGTCGGCTGGTGACAAATACCTGGGTGACCGTCTTCCTGGTTTCGGTGGGAATCCATCTGAAGATCTTTCGGAGCATGCGTAGGATGTTGAAGCATGAAGGTGAGACGGTGTTGACTTGTCTGGTCATCGACAGGGAGGAGTCCAGGATGAAGCCCAAGTTGCATGCGTGGTCCGTAGGTTTGGGTGCGCAGCCTAGGGCCGGGAGCCACCAGGAGTCATCCCAGGCAGATGGTGTTGACCCAAGGATGAGGACTTCCGTCTTGTCTGAGTTCAGTTTCAGGCGGCTGTTCTTCATCCACTCGGCTACTTCTTCCATCCCTTCATGAAGGTTAGTTCTGGCGGTGGCGGGGTCTTTGGCGAGGGAGAGGATCAGCTGGGTGTCATCGGCGTAGGAGATGATGTTGAGGCTGTGTTGGCGTGCGATGGCTGCAAGGGGGCTCATGTACACGTTGAAGAGGGTGGGGCTGAGTGATGAACCTTGTGGTACGCCGCAGATGACTTCGGTGGCCTCAGATCTGAAGGGGGGGAGGCGGACTCTCTGGGTTCTTCCGGCGAGGAACGAGATGATCCACTCCATGGCCTTCTCTGGATTCCGATGTTCCTTAGGCGTTGAACTAGGGTGCGGTGGCAGACAGTATCGAACGCTGCGGAGAGGTCCATGAGGATGAGGGCCACTGTTTCCACGTTGTCGAGCAGGGTTCGGATGTCATCAGTGGCTGCGATGAGGGCGGTCTCGGTGCTGTGATTGGCTCGGATCCCGGACTGTGAGTGGGTTAGGGATCCGTTCGTCTCGAGGAAGGCGGCCAGCTAGTTCTTGACGGTCTTCTCAATGACTTTGGCAGGAAACGGGAGCAGCGAGATGGGGCAGTAGGTCTTGAGGCTGGTGGGGTCTGCCGATGGTTTCTTCAGGAGGGCGCTGAGTTCGGCGTGCTTCCAGCTCTCCAGGAAGGTGGCGGTGTTGAAGGAGCAGTTGATGATGTCCCAGAGTTGGGGGGCGATGACGGAGTCTGCCTTGTTGAAGACGTGGTGAGGGCATGGGTCCGTTGGTGATCCGGAGTGGATGGTGTTCATCCTCCGGATGGTGTCTTCGGTGTTGACTGGGGTCCAGTCGCGGAGGGTGGTGGTGGGGAGCGTTGGTTCTATGGTTGGGTGCTTGGTTTGGTCGCCGAAGCTGTTGTGCATGTCTGCGATCTTGTTGTGGAAGAACGTGGCAAGTGAGTTGCAGAGGTCTTGTGAGGGAATGATGTCGTTGTTTCCGGTGCTGGGGTTGGAGAGCTCTTTGACGATGCTGAAGAGCTCCTTGCTGTTGTGTACGTTGTTGTCTAAATGTTCCTTGAATGCTGTCTTCTTGGTGGTGTGGATCAGCTGGTGGTGTTTGCGGGTGGTGTGCTTGAGGGCGGTCATGTTGTCTGTGGTCGGGTTCTTTCGCCAGGTTTTCTCAAGGGTGCAGCAGTTCTTCTTGGAGTTCTTGAGGTCATTGTTGAACCACGGGGCTTTCTTGCTTCCGGGCCTGCTGGGATGGGTTTTCAGGGGTGCGAGGTCGTCGGCGCAGTTGGTGATCCATTGTGTGAGGTTGTGGGCCGCTTGGTTGGGGTCCGATGATCTGGCGGGAGGGTTCTGGTTCAGTGATGCGGTGAGCTGGTCGGTGGTGATCTTGTTCCAGTTCCTGCAGGGAATCTGTTGCGGGAGGTGGTGAGTAGTGTTCTTTCTGAAGCTGAAGTGGACGCAGCTGTGGTCTGTCCAGTGAAGTCCGGTTGAGTGGCTGAAGGAGATGTGCTTGCTGGAAGTGAAGACTGGGTCATGCGTGTGTCCAGCGTAGTGGGTGGGGGTGTTCACCAGTTGCTTGAGTCCGAGGTTAGCGAGGTTGTCCAGTAGGGTGGTGGTGTTGTTGTCATTGTTGTTCTCCAGGTGGAAGTTGAGATCCCCAAGGAGGATGTAGTCGGCGGAGGGGAGGGCATGTGGGCTGATGAAGTCTGCAATGTCTTCGCTGAATTGTGTGCGGGGTCCTGGGGGTCTGTAGATGAGGGTGCCCCTGAGTGTGGTCTTGGGGTCGGTGTGTATCTGGAAGTGGAGATGTTCGGCGGCTGTGAGGGTGTCTTCGGAGTTGGACGATATGCGGATGGTTTTTTTGTGGACGATGGCGATGCCTTCTCCAGTCTGGTTGGCGCGATCCCTCCGGATGATCTTGTAGCCTTCCGGGATGGCAATGGCGATGTCGGGCGATGAGGAGGCGTTTATCCAGGTCTTTGTGAGGAAGGCGACGTCCGGGGAAGTGGTGTTGAGCAGGTTCCATAGTTCCACGGCGTGTCTGTGGATGGAGCGGGTGTTGAGCAGGATGCACTTTAGGTGGTTGCTGTGGGTGCTAGGTTTGGCGGGTGCGGTGGATTACGGGTCCGGATGCAGGTGAACTCTCAGGATTGGCAGGTGAAGGGTCCGTGGGTGCATCCTGGGATGGCTCGGTGGCATCCGGGGAGGCGTCCGGTGTTGAGTGCGCTGAGGGTGGCGGCGTCGTACATCCGGCGGGTGGGATGGCATCTGTGTGGGCCAGGGGGTCTGGTGCTGGGCGCGGTCCAGGCGCGGACGGGCGCAGACGGGCTTACCTTTGGTGCGCCTGCTGCGTGTGAACGCTGCGCGTACGCGTGGACTCCGCCATAAATGGCGTAGTGGGGGTGCGGAGCGAGGGAGGAGCAGCTGGGAGGCGGGAGCGGGGTGGCGAGTGGGGGGAGTGTGTGAGGATGTTGGAGGGAGCGGGGATGGGGGCGCGGGGGAGCAGCAGCAGGGAGCGGGGTGGGGCAGGGAACAACGAGGACAATGGGCACTTACAGGGCACACACGAGAAACGGCAGAAAAATGGACAACGAGGACAAGCAGGCACAGGGACAGTCAGGGACAACAAGCAGGCACAGGGACAGTCAGGGATAGGTTACAACTTACAGGTATAGAGGCAACACGAGAAAACCGAGGAAACACGAAAACGGCAGCAGAAGTACAGCTAACAGCACAGGGACAGGCAAACCAAGACAGGGGCAGTCTTGACTCGGCTCAGCAGCGGCGGCGGCAGCGGGAGGAGAGCGGGCACACTTGGGGTGGCCACGCGGCAGGAGGAGCGACCGGACTGACCAGGTCAGGTCAGGTAGGTCACAGCTCCTTGCCCCGTGAGCCTCTCCTTAAGTACCTTTGTGGGAGGGAGGAGCAGCTGGGAGGCGGGAGTGGGGTGGCGAGTGGGGGGGAGCATGCGAGGATGCTGGAGGGAGCGGGGGTGGGGACGCGGGGGAGTAGCGGCAGGGAGCGGGGTGGGGCAGGGAACAACAAGGACAATGGGCACTTACAGGGCACACACGAGAAACGGCAGAAAAATGGACAACGAGGACAAGCAGGCACAGGGACAGTCAGGGACAACAAGCAGGCACAGGGACAGTCAGGGACAGGTTACCACTTACAAGTATACAGGCAACACGAGAAAACCGAGGAAACGCAAAAACGGCAGCAGAAGTGCAGCTAACAGCACAGGGACAGGCAAACCAAGACAGGGGCAGTCTTGACTCGGCTCAGCAGCGGCGGCAGCGGGAGGAGAACGGGCACACTCTGGGTGGCCACGCAGCAGGAGGAGCGACCGGACTGGCTAGGTCAGGTCAGGTAGGTCACAGCTCCTTGCCCCGTGCGCCTCTCCTAAAGTACCTTTGTGGTAGGGAGGAGCAGCTGGGAGGCGGGAGCGGGGTGGCGAGTTGGGGGAGCGTGCGAGGATGCTGGAGGGAGTGGGGTTGGGGGCGCGGGGAGCAGCGGCAGGGAGCAGGGTGGGGCAGTGAACAACGAGGACAATGGGCACTTACAGGGCACACACACGTGGCTAGGCTTGCTGAAATTCGTTGGACTCCCTTTTTGTCAGGGGGGCCGGGGACTCCAGATTAATGGACTCGTTTTCTCTGGCTTTAATTTCCAAGTCTCGCATTTGGCTGTATTCACGGTTAGTCGCCACATTGTAATTACCCTTTCCCATTGGTTCGATCAATTTTTGTGACTTTGGTGATTCACCTCTGCTTTTGGTTAGAGCCACTATATTCCCCAATATGACCGGTAGTTCTGCCCACTTCTCTATTATATCAGCACATGAACTTGTACGAGCTGTCATAGCCTGGTTGTGTTTGATTGTTGCCTCCAGTTCTTCCAACTTGCGGACCTGGTTCCCTAAACATTGGGCTATTGTTTGAAGTAGGTCAACTTGGACCTCCATTTTAGTTGCTTGCCATTTCAGGGCCTTCACAATTGACTTTTGCGCTTCTCTGATGGTTATCAAATGGGGGGTGTCATCTTGCTCAACTTGATCCTTCTGGCCTGTTGGTGGGAGCATTCCTGCTCGGTCTGTGGCATGATTGTTTGCCACGATCCCTCTCCCGATAAGGTTGGGGGTAAGGTCCAAAGTCCTTTCACTTGTTCGCTCTAGTTTTTGTAAAAACAAATCGGTGAGGTCTCTTGTCTCTGGTGACTCAAGTTGTTGGCGTCCAATTGTAGGGGCCGTTATGCTTGTTCCTGAAAAGGGTTGCGGGCTAGTGCAGGGCGGGTCTTTGACATCGATGACTTCTGGCTTGACAGGCATTTCCTCCTCCTGGTGCCAGTGGATCAAGGCTTTCGTTGATAGTGGACTCTGTGTCGCTGCAGTGGGCTTCCTTACATTCCCTTCCACTGCTGCATGCCGATCTAGGTCGACTACGGTATCCCACCCTGGGTCGATATTGCTGAACCATTCATTGTGTGTTTTACTGTTCTCCCCTGCATCCCCCACTTTGCGCCCGCTTGAGGGGCCTCCCTGTCCCCCTGCTTCCTGCACTTGGGCCTGATCTTGGTCCCCTTCTTCCAGCCACAGATGTCTTCCTCTGCCGGAAGGGGGATTTTTGCTAACGAGTAGTTTGATCGGCCCATGATCGTGCCACGATGATTGGGGATTGCACGCATAGATCTCGGCGTGCTCTTCTGTCCCCCCAACAGGCATACACAGCGGTGGTGAAATGCCCGGCATCTGGAAGTAATGGATAATGAGCCTTTGTTGGAGGGGTTGTAGTAGGGGACTCGCTGAGTGAGACTCTTGTCTTGGGTGCCGAGCCATGCTTCTTGTGACCCTTGTTGTATGACGTTTGTGGGTGTCTTCGTCAGAGTCCAACCTCTTTGATTTGATCGGATTTCCCTTAGACAGTTTCCCTCTGCGTCAATAAGAGGGTGTTGGGATATCGGCAGAGAGGCTACTTTAGCGTCGGCTTTTAGCCTGTTCCTGCGTGGTCTCTTCTCTTCTCAGAGCAGTACTTGGACCTTGGATTGGACCTTCGACCTTGGACCTTACCCCACCACTCTAAGCCTCTGACTGCAAGCAGGGCCTTAGACCTTAGTCCTTAGTCAGTCCTCCCGCGGCCGTTCACCGTCTCCTGTTCTTGCTGCCTATGCACTTATCCCTTTGCACTCGCTCCTGCTCGCAGCACTTCGCACTCGCAAGGGAAAGGGTTGGTTGCAGCTGGTGGATGGGATTGGCTTCTGTGGTGTTAGTTCCGCATGCTTTCCCTGCTCTCTCTTGCCTGCCGCTCACCACTTGACTTATCCTCCTTATCCTCCTTATTTGTCATGTTTGTTGGCACAGGTCTCTGTTACGATGATTACTGGTTTTTGGAGAGTTGTCTGGCGAGGTTTTGGCAAAGTTCCGGCTCTGCTCTCTTTCTTCCACCTTCCCCCTTCCACCTTTATTTCCGGCTAGTTTTTGCCTAATTGTATAAAGCCCGATCTTCAGGGTCATTTGCTTCCACCGTCTCATCTGTGTGGTATTTTGCAGCGTGTGTGGTTTTTGTTTGGTCATTTTTTGAAGTGGTGCGGAAAAACTGCAGGAGGGGGGGCAGCAGTTAAAAAGTTAAAAGATCTAAGTCCAGCTCCCCTCACATCCACCCCAGCACCAGCACCCGCATCTCACCGTTTCAGTTCTCCAGTGTGCCTCTGCTGCAGGTAGCTGGTTGCTTGGTCCAGACTTATGGGCGCCCTCCCTCTGGGGTAGCTCCTGATGACTCTGCTCCATTTTGCACTGTGGCTGATGTTTTCCACCCCCCGCTGCCGCCTTCCTGTTGCCACAGACCTTTTCTCGGTTTTGTGAAGTTCGGTTCAAAGCGGCAGCCGGGAGCCATGGTCCTGGACTGAATACCATGGGACCCGCACAGTGCGGCTGGTAGTTCTGTGGCAGAAGCAGTAGCGGCGGTAGCGCACTGCAGAGCGGGTGGGCAGATAGTGTTGGTGTTGGTGAGTACTCGGTACTCGGCTCGGGCTCAAGCACGCCCTTGCCACTCTCGCTGCGGCTCTCGCCGCTGCCCTCGCCGCTCTGCTCACACCGCTCTGCGCTCAGTGCTCTGCTCTGCACACCGATCTCTGTCGTCCAAGGCCAAGCACGCTCTTGCTGCGCCGCTCTCACTGCCACTGTATTACAGGAGAACAACATGCACTCTGGGAGGATTCAGTTAAAACATCCTGGAGCATTTGTGTTTTCTTCCACTGCCTGCCTATGAGATTTGTTAATTCTGGTATTGACGCTCTTAAATTATCCTGTTATGTAATATTATTTTGAATTCTGTTGAATTAAGGTCACTCTTCTTGGATTTAATCCTGGAGATGTAGTTAGTACTTTTTTAGTGTTTGATCTTCTGAGACATTTTGGCCAACATTACCAATGAACATTTGCTGGAATTGTGAGTACAGTTAAGTGCTATCTACAGAGGTCTGGACTCTGTGATATAATGCACGATTATCTCTGAGTCAGGATGTAGGCAAGTGGTTTCTCCAACCAGCCAGATATTTTTCCTTAAAGATGTACATGCTATACCTGGCCAATCCCACTCTTCTGGGAGAAGGAAAACTTATATGTGTCTCAACTTACTTTCTGAATAACTCTATTGGGGCCTTGCCAGTTGGCTAATTCTTTGTTTTCCTTGGTGAGAAGAAAGGTGAAAATCTTTTCGATAGCTTGCCTATATAATATCCTCTATATGATCGTGTTGGGCTAATTCTAAATTTTTACCTGCCTTTCACAAGGTTGTGAGGTTTTCTGGCAAACTTCATTCTCCTCTCTGTCCCGTTCTTCTATTGTCATCAGGGCCGGACTGAGAACAGAAATCGGCCCTGGCAAACTGCTCAGCTGGCCCCGCTGGGGTAAGGGGGAGTGCAGGTGAGCAGTTTGCGATGGCCGGTTTCGGCCGATTTTGTTACCGGGGGCCGACATTGCCGACCCCCCGTAACAAAAACCCCCTGGGGCCCAAAACCGGCCCCCACCCTAGCGGCCTACCGGGGAAACGCCCGGTGCCCGCTATGGCCTGTCCAGACCTGATTGTCATATCCTATAAAATACAGGGTTGTCTTCCAAATATTTACTCAGAAGAAGAAAAACCCATAGATTCCTGTGGGAGACACATCATGTTGAATAAAAGGAACTCTTTTATCCTAAATCTTCACAGACTCTTTCAATTTGTTTCCGTAATAAGGCTTTGATGGTCGCATTATAACGCTTTCCCAAACCATTCAGTATGCTGTGGCTTGCAGCTGAATATTTTTTAAATATTCCTAGTATTTCACAAGTTTTGGAACCCAGTATGTAAGAAACAATTATCATATCATTAGCCACAGTAGACATTCCTATACTAGATAGTAGGATAGCTTCCAGATAGCATTGTCTGCTAACACCAAAAATTTGTGGCGTCCCCTTGCATAGGATACAAATGTACCCACCAGCTTCTTTTCCACTTTCTGGAATGGTTCATCAATTATGACCAACAAATGTAGCAGAATTGCAGCTAAAACGTGTGACATTGAAAAGTTGTCACTTTTATAAATAGCACAGAATTTCATGATATCTCAATATACCCTAGGCCAGTAAATCTTCTCTAAAAGATATCCTTCAATCCCTTTTCACCCTTGATGTCCACCCCACGCTTCACTGTGCATGGGATAGAGTATCTGGAATTGAAAGGGTTTTGTTACAACTAATTTAGTCACTTTCTTATTCAGTACCCTAGCAACCCACTATAACAACCCTTTCTTGATTAATAGAGACATACCATATCCAGTTCTGTATTAGGACTGGCCTCTTTGCATACCTGAATTAAAATGGTATCCTGTTTTTGAGCAGCTTTAAAATGTCATTGATGTACCCAAGTCAAATCTATTGGGAAGGAAAAATTTGCCATGTTTGGCTTAGTGTGATGTAGAAAAACATGTTTGCCAATTGCTCTTGCCTCCAAGCCTTCCTGGGCCTAAAGGTTGAGGCTTCTAACTCATTGGTACTGAAGGAAGCCTTTTACAACAATTTAGCTACCTCCTCTTCATAAAGGTGCTATTTCAAACTTTTTGAAAGCAAAGGATGGTTAGTTCCCAAAATGATATACACAACTAGATTGACTACTACTTACACTGTTTTTGTTGTCTCCACCCCTTATTTATCCCCAAATAATTCTAGCAGCAGAATAGCATGTTGTATACCTTTGAACACAGGTAATACACATGCTATCCACTTAGTTTGATTTCATCCATGATTCATAAAACCAGTTGAGGGACAAACATAGACTAAGGAGAAAAGCCACCATTCGAAAGCAGAAAATGAGAATGAAAAAATTAATATAATCATAAGCAAGTGAGGACTCTTTCTAGTATTCTATAAAGTGCCCCATGCTACATACAGCATGATCTGTCTGTAGTGAGACCACAACAACTGACTACAACAGCTTACAAAGAGTTGACAGTGTGTACCATTGAAACAATAAGAAATATTTTAATTTGAGCAGCAAACCCCCCCCCCCCCACCCTAGCAATTTTCCCCATGTGTATTTTGGCGGGTCAAACCTGCTGATATTTAGCAGGGGAAACATACTGCATACATTCTCACTCACCAAAGGACAGAAGAAGCTTAGTTCTGTTATATTAGCTGACAGTCACCTGGTGAAAAATGCATTGTAAAGTCCAATGCATGGAAAACTTGGGTGTAAAATGCACCACTACTGCATGCATTTCACAGTTTTTCATGGGAATACTTCAACTAGGAGAGGTTTATCACATTTAGTATATATCAGTCAGGGGGTTTTGGTATTTATCGTATGTGATTAAACTTCCCCCCAACCTGACAACTTATTATCAAGGTCCAAATGAAAGATCTGATTCACAAAGGTAATTCCACATTTAACATAAGCTTACATGTGCAAAGCCCTTTTTACAAGCGTATATAATCACTTCTGATACTCAGAAATTGTAACACTCATAAAATATTTTCTCACATAAATATTTTTTGATGAGTTAATCTAATAATCAGAGTGTGGAGTGAGAGTTCCAGATCCAGAATATTGGTAACGTTTGTGCACACTTCCAAAAATTGTTTGCATATTCACAAAACGCTGGATATTCAAGTAACTTTTTCATGGTCTGGCTTGGCAGTGCAGCTGCCCTCAAACAATTATGTGAGCATCACTAGGAAAGAGCTTTGGCTTCACCTACATGTTGGTAACCAGGAGTGCATGTTTTGATTAGGAAGAAGTTGTATGCTTCTACATAAAAGGGGCTTTCCCTTCACACAGCTGTGACCATTTTGTTTATTTATCCAGCTGGATAGGCATGAATTTTAAGGGGTAATAACATGGCATTGCATATGTGTAATATGCTATTGTTATGTTAATGTTAAAGTTAAAATTAGTTTTATATAGCGCTCAGCTACTCCGAGGAATGTCCTGGTGCTTTAAAAACCCGCGGCGGTACAGGGACAGGAGAGAGATACCTGAAACTACTGAAAAAAAAGCCAGGACTTAAGATCCTTTCTAAAGGCTAACAGGTTAACAGTCTTTCTCAGAGGAGCTGGCAGGGCATTCCACAACTGAGGCGCCAAGCATCTAAAAGAACGGCCTCCTATGCGGGCTTGTCTAATAGCTGGAACAGAAGGCAAGGCCACGGAAGCTGATCTAAGTGATCTGGATGGCTGGTAAAAGACCAAACGTTTGCTGATTTATTTAGCGCCCGTGCCATGAAGAGCCTTGAAAGCCAAAGTGAGCGTCTTAAAGACAATTAATTACGAATTGGAAACCAGTGCAGAGTTTTCAGGAGAACTTTAGCACTGGCTTTCCGATAGAGTCCGAAGATGGCACGTTTTGGACTATTTGTAAACTTGATAGAAGGTACTCCGGAAGTCCGAGACAGAGCACGTTGGCATAGTCCAAGTGAGAGCCTAATAAAGCCTGCACAGTGGTCTTTCAATGGGCCAAAGAAAGTAAAGAGAGAAATTTCCTTAGCATTTTGAGAAGGCCAAAGCATTTCCTGACTAAACCAAAAATGTGGGGTTTTAAGGTAAGGCCATTATCTATTTTCACTCCCAGGTTCTTAGCAGTTTATTTCTTAGATAACTAGATAAATTATGTTATTTGTTTTTCTGTGGCAGCAGCATTTTTTAGAGGAGTGTGTAGCCATAAGGAATGTATTGCAGTCCCAGCACCCAGTATTAACTTTAGATTTCAGAGGGCTGACCTGTGTTTGACAGCAGTATGGGATACCAAGGGCTACACTAATCTACATGGAGGTGAGACAGCGTAAAAGCTGATCATTCTTTACACACACATAAACGGATTATGACAAAGAAAACTCTAATGTGCACTTTGCACACGTCTAAAAAACAACACAAACTCAGAAAAGTTGTAGTACCAGCTCCAGAAAAGTGTGCTTGAATATGTAGAAATAGCAGGATCAATAAAAAAGTTAATTTAACGTGTTTAATAACGTATTACCTTACATTTTAACCAAGTTGCTTTCATTGTAATGCACCATAACAAAATGAAAATTGGTGCAAAAAACTCATGCAACTTTCAGTATAAGTGCTTGACATTATTAGGGTCTTATATTTCAAAAAATTATTTCACTTCAATTATTTTTGGGAATAGTTTACATTTAGGTACTTTTGGAAAATGTTGGTAGAGTGCCATATTTACAGTTGAACACTTTTGTGTGAATAATCACTGACAACATTACAAATATTTCCATATATGATGTTTGATTGATTTAATTATATGTGAACCTAATTATGAGCTTCGTTTACTAAACAAGAAGTGCTAACTTTAAAATGCACTGAATTGCCTTTTCCCTTAGTCTGCATTATTTTATAGCCTGGTGTAAAGGACTTTTGTTATGTTTCCTCAAATGTTACTTTATATGTTCTTCTTATGCAACATTATTTAATTAACAAGACATTTTCAACTTTCAACTTAATACTTCAAGAGCAACATTGTATTCATCTCTTTGTCAAATGACCAATGAGGACAGAATGGACAGTCATTTCCCATGAGCAGCATAGGGAAATAAGTTGGAGTAGCAAATGATCACATGATGGTCAGACCATTGTATGAGGACAACTGATGGCACAAATGGACGATTTGGAGTTTAAAAAGTGACTTTCCTAGGAGGAGGGAGTGTCTTAGCCTTTCATTTTAATCCATCCTCCATTTGGACTGTCTTCCTGCCGGACTATCTTTACATGCCTCTTGCCTTCGTTTTCCCTTTTCTGATGAACTTGTCTGCTGGACTATTTGGAGTTCTCTGGTGAAAGACCAGACTTGAACTTTCCTGATTATTGCTCCATTCCCTTGTCCATGCCCATAGACCTTTTTCCTTAGTGCACTGTAACTTGATCCCTTTGCCTAACGAGGAAAACTCATGTGAACCATCCTCCTCACTTTGTTGGTGGTACGATATTCTAACTCGAAACCATCCTCTTATGGATTCTTTTTTTGGAAATAGATTTAGTTTGACTAAATGTGTAGTTTTATATTTCAAGCTGTTAGGCTCAAGACAGAATTTCTTAAAATGTTACATATATATATGGATTTTTGATTTTTAACACAATAGCCAAATTATATAAATTTGTCCGAATCTTTTATTGAGTCTTAGGGGCAGATTTTCAAAACGTTTGCACTTCTTTAGCATCAAATAATGTACGCTAAATAGAGCAAATTTTTGGTTTGCTATTTTCTTTCCTTTCCAGCACAACACTTGTCTTGTGCTGGAACGTACCCTGTAAGTAGCGCAAAGCAGCACCAAGCACTGCTTTGCATTACTTTGCACCACGGGGAAGTGGCAGTTTCCATGCAACCACCCATGCCTTTTGAAGCAAAATCATATTTACAAAGATTTATAAGCATGGTTTTACCCCAAAAGGTAACGCCCCTTCATAGGAGGCTCAAGCAGGAGACATGCTTTCATTTCTCCATGCTTATCTGACATTCCATGCGTGCTGCACTCTGCAGCACGTAGGTAAAGTGTTAAAAGCTTTGCTTCGTACCTCCCTTGATACAAAACCTATGCTACACTCATGCACACACCCTAGCCCTGCAGAGCTAAGGTGTGTGCATGGTGCATGGCAGCTGAAACCAGGGCCGGCACAAGGGAAAGGGGAGGAGAGAGCCATAAATCTGAGGATATGGTGCTCTCCTGCTCCCTCCCAGTCATGCAACTCGGCGCAGTCTTGCGTGCTGCATTGCGTGACTTTTTTGAAAATCTTCCCCTTAATGTCTTTTCTGCAGAGACTGTGCATACAATTATCTGATTTTTAAATGCATGATACAGAGAGTCATAGATTATTTTCAGAAGATCAGATTCTTTTGCTCTTGTTCTGTGTAGCCACAGCAGAGCTCCTGGTCTAATTTGTAAGTTGGCTACCAATTATTGGCCCTCATTGAGTCGCTAACAGTTGGACACCTTGTTAGGTCTATCTGAGGACCAATTCCTCTGTTGGTAAAAGTATAGCAACTGAATGAAGTGACTAAAATTAGATCAAACAACTGTATGGGCTCAGGAGCAAAGAACTGAAAGTGAATAGAGCTTCTGTTGTGACAGAGTTTTAGGTCCAGCTTGACAGTGCAACTGTCACCTGATTTCTTGAGATCCACAAAAAAAAGCGCTCAGAGTACTACTGAGAGAGAGCCTTTGGCTCCATCCTCATGTAGTTCCACTGAGTACAGGATTTGTTTGGGTGAAATGTGTGTGTTTTCACTAAAAAGCATGCTTGTATTGTACTTTTTGGCTTGCAGTAAAGCATCTACTCGAGAACTACGTTGGTCTGGGTGGCAAGCCAATTATCATAACTATGTACCTGATCTGTTTTTGAAATGCTATGATAAAGGCACTTGGACAGACATCTTATTTGTGAAAAGCAGCTGTTAAAATCAACAGGTATTTAAATGTTGATTGTTATTATTCGATATTAAATCCTACTAATAGGCATTTTGTTAGATGGAATCTCACAGATTACCTTAGTAGGCAACGGTTTTAGCGTTGGTTACCAAGTGTGACAAACCATGGATACAGAATCCTTGTTAGTCCACCTTAGGAAAGGCTGCATTTTGATTAGCCAACTGTAATTTTGTATTCTTTTCAAATTTTATGACTGTGAGTCCGATAGTTGCTTTGTGGAAAAGCTTACACTCAAAACAGGAGACCTGTGTTGGCTATAGTAACAAGCTATAGGCCTGATTTGTGCACTAGAAAACGATAGAAAATGCCATGTTGATGCCATAGATCTAGCCTGCCTATTTTGAACCAATATGACAGAGGCAGTTGGTCTAGCTTATTGTAAGGAGCATTTTATAAAGCCAGTAAGACTTTGACAGTTGGTTGTATTTGTTATCCCATCATTTTCCTGGATATAGACAAGTATATTGTTCCACATAATTTCACAGATTATCATGATAGGCAAGGGTTTTGGTGGTGACCTCCCACTCTGACAAATCCTGGGGATTTTCACTGTGTTGATTCGTGTTAGGGCTTGGTTAAAATGGTTGAATATTGTTTTTCAAGCTGTATTTTTCTACATATTTGTCATTTTATAACTATATGCATGATGCTTGCCAGTTTATGTTCACCTGATTAGGGCAGTATTGGGTAAGGTGTAAAGTTAATGGTCAAGAATAAAGCCTCAATCAGTTCATTAAGAAATGTCATGCCGGATTTCATAAGTTTGAACTGTTTATTATGAAACATCATAACCATGCCTGTTGGTGTGGCATACTTATTAAGAAAAGCATGTTTTAAAGACAACAGTCTCTTGGGGATGGATTGGTATTAAATTGTGCTAATGCTGGTAGGCAGGTATTTTGTTACATTGAACTTCATAGATTACCATAATAGACAAGGGTTTTGCTGTTGGGGGTTCACCTGAACAAGCCGTGGGGGTAGAAGATATGCATTACAATAATGCTTTTTAGGCTCTCTTTTGAGAGATGGCATTTTGCTTTGCCAACTGTAATGTTGTACACCTTTGTACTTTGATGACTGTATGCGTGATGGTTAACTTGTAGAAATGTTACACTCAGTACAGTAGGATTGAGTTGGATATGGAGACATGCCAATGACAAAGGCTATCGGCCCAAAGTTATGAGAAAGGCAGTAGTCCTGGCATTCTTATTGTGAAAATTATGCGTTAAAGTCAAAAGGGATTTATGGCATTATCGTAAAGCCGTATTAAAAGAGCATTTCTCTTGGATCACAATATCAAAAATAATATCAAGAAAAATCCACACTCAATCATTCAAAGGTCGTTCAAATGCCCTCAGTCAACTATTAAATCAGGACCCAAAAATCAATTAGAAAACTTTTTTTAGTATGTTTCAAAAGCACATTTATTTAAAAACAATTTTGATCATGTAAAACACAATTCATAAATACAATAATATTTCAGAAGTGAAAAAATCTCACAAGCCGGTCTACCCTGAGGCGCTCTATCTGCGGATTTAGGGGGGATGAATGTAGATGGGCGGACAAAGACATCCACACTATTTGGGGTTATATATGTCCTGTGTCTGACACTTTTTTGAGCCGAATGATTGTCGCCTTGATCTATATCTTATCTCCAATTGGACAGAGGGTTATCTAAGTCCTCTGGCACTGTGTCTTTTGAATGTATAGATCGTCAATTTTATATGGTCGAAATCGGCACTGAGTCTGGGGACATCGGGTTGCCCTACACGTTGCTTCCTGTATTCCTCTGATGCTTATGATCTAAGAACGCGATCTAGACATACAGTGGACGCTTTTCATATCCATCATCTGATTTCCGCATGAGACTGAGAAAAAGAGATTATTAAGCCCTGATGAATTTCCAACAGAAAAGAAACACGTTGGCTGAGGCCTTTTAAAGTTTGAATAAATAAAGGATTGATTTGTCACAATATTACGAAGCTTTGGACTTTTATCTTTGGTGCACCATCCTTGTTTTCAAAAGATGAGAAAGGCAGTAGTCCTGGAATTCTGATTGTGAAAATTATGCGTTAACGTCAAAAGGGATTTATGGTGTTATTGTAAAGCCATATTAAAACAGCATTACTCTTGGATCACAATATCAAAAATAATATTGAGAATATCAAGAATAATCCACACTCAATCATTCAAAGGTCGTTCAAATACCCTCAGTCAACTATCAAATCAGGACCCAAAAATCTATTCGAATTTTTTTTTAGTATGTTTCAAAAGCACATTTATTTAAAAACAATATTGATCATGTAAAACACAATTCATAAATACAATAATATTTCAGAAGTGAAAAAATCTCACATACACGAAGTTTGAAGTTAAATAAACATACAATACGAGAGACAAAAACAAGTGACAACTTTAAATCATCATAACCAAGTTAATTCGAATGGATCAATGTTACTGAAGCCTGTCAATTCTTTTGTGATTAGACTTCAAAGTTCCTCAAAATTAATAATGAAAAATAGAAGCATTGACGTGTTTTGGTGGACAATATACTTTTAAACCACCTTCTTCAGCCACCTTCTTCAGGACTCTTAATCCTAATCTCCCTCTCAATTATACCATTATTTAGTATATGCCTTATAGTAACACTGTTCCATGTTGAAGTAGAGGTATCACATTTTCCCTCTGTAATGTGTGGCCCTTTCTTTCAGTCTTGATACTTGGCCACTGTTAACCAATAATACACCAGCAGTCAGGATAATGTACTCCAGACCGTAATGCTCAAAATAATCACCAGGTCGTCCGGGGACTTATAAAGAATATTACCCCACATAGATAAGAACACCACCACATACAATATATAGATAGATAGATAGAAGATAGATAGATTGATAGATTGATAGATAGACAGACAGACAGGCAGGCAGACAGACAGACAGACAGACAGACAGATAGATAGACAGACAGACAGACAGACAGACAGATAGATAGATAGATAGACAGACAGATAGATAGATAGATAGATAGATAGACAGACAGATAGATAGATAGATAGATAGATAGATAGATAGATAGATAGATAGATAGATAGATAGATAGATAGATAGATAGATAGATAGATAGATAGATAGATAGATAGATAGATAGATAGATAGAGTCAGATCTAATCGGACATTGGTGTATCTCATTGTCATTTGCACTCTGCTTCCAGTCATGACAGCGTACTGCATTTGGTAATGGTTCAGTCCACATCAGTCCCTGGCTCTCTTGCACTGATGGAATGATGGCATTTTCTGATAACATGTGTACATTCAACAGAAATGAATAGTCCTTTTGTTTTCAATTTCTCCTTTTATAGTTTGCCTTTCATATCTTTGTCTCTCTTCTTTTTATTGTTATATTTCTTAAGACAATCCTACAGCTCTCCAGGCAGTGCTAACGGGTCACTAGTTTGGTGCTCATTTCATCTGTCAAGTGCTGCATCCCAATTGGCCACTCCTTCTAAAGAAGGACAACATGATGGAATGCTGCTGTTCATAGTGTATCACTGCTGTACCATCCTAACACAGCCAACATGTTGATTCAAAATGTGGTGTCTATGCTGGAACTTTAAAACAAAGATAGACTGTTTACAATACCTTTGGAAGACAGGCACTCACTGCTATGTTCAGTTTCATTGCTGCATGCATATGCCTGCCATGTTTAGACAGCAGCACGTTTTCTTTTTACTACTTGTATTGTTTCAATTTATTGTGCATATTTGGTGAATTTATGTGTATTTTATTGCAATTGTGTCCATGAGTAAATGCAAAAATAAGTCTGTGGGTGGGTGAATGGATGCATGAGTGCAAAGATGAGTGTCAGAGTATATGTTCTGTGCCCTATTGTCACGATGTATGCAGATTGACTAACCTTTGAAATCCGGTACAGCAGGAGCGATGCAGTAGCTAGTTTCACTCCTCCCTAGATACGGTACCACAAGCGAGTATAAGGCAAACACTCGCCTATGAGGACCTCACCCAGGGAAGGGGAAAAAGTGGATAAATAAAACAAAAAGGAGTGGCAGCCATAAACCATCTACAGGGCTCGACAACAGGAGAACGCCCAATGGTGGAACTGTAAGTAGGTACCTGCACAGAGACACAAGAACAGGAAAGTTACGCTCTTTCCTAAGGTACACTACCACCTCTACATATAGAATAGAAGGACTTACACTTACATCATATGGCTTCCAAAGTCATCCTGATAGAAGAAGGCAAAATAGAAAAAATAAAGTAAAAGAAAAAGAAAACAGGGATCTGCCCAAGAACCCTAAATCCAGAGAGAGTCAGAAGCTTCTCATAAGTAAACCACAGTCAGTTCAAAAAAGCTTCAGCTCTATGAGTAATGTAAATGTTCCACCTTGACTTATGATTGTCCATGTAACCAAGTTTTAATGGAACACTCAATCCGAGCCTCGCAACGGCTCTTAAGAAAACAAAATGTTCGGCAATTCCAAAATGCCAAAAAATCCACAAAGGCAATGTTTCAAACAAAATTAAGAAGAGTAACAAAAAACACTCTTCTTACGCTAGCACTCCGCTAGCCACAGGTCCGTTATGAGAAGTATAGTTAATAAAGAGTACTAGGAATGATTTGATGGCCGCGAGCTCTGTGTACCTCTGTGTCTTGGCTCCCAGCGCGGCTCTCTCCTCGGCTGCTATCGCGGCTCCCAGCGCGGATACAGCTCGGTACTCAACACAGCTGCCACGCGGCGTTCACAGTAAGAAAACGCCCAAAGAAAACGACTAGGAATGGTATCTCCCTAGCTTCGTTCCCACCAACTCAGAATCGCTACAAAGCGCACAAAATCCAGGATCGACAGAACTCAAGGATGCGGCTAAAGCACAGGTGACAAGCACCGCGAAGGCACTCAGAAGACTGATATAGAATAGGGAGAGGAGAAAGGTAGTAGACAGTGAAGACAGACTAGAAACTAGCATTCTGGGACCTGTAGTCACCCTCTATGTGTCCGAATCGTGAAACCTATTGAGTGCCTATACCCATCAGAGATAAAAGAGACCCTTTCATTCATGAGCCAGAACTGTTGTCAACTGGTGGATGTTTAGAGTCAGAGAATTCAGCAAGCACAAACGCATCGAAGCACTGGAGCTTTTAAATGTGAACACACACACTCTTCTCTTTCTTTGTGTTCTTCAGTTTTAATTTTTAATAACATAACCTTTACTGTAATGATAACTCTGTACAGAGAAATCTACACATGACAAAGTCAGCATTCAGAGCAAATAGTACTGACGAGCATTTTTTTTACAAATCTGTAGGGAATGTGACACTTGATATTGCATTGATGTAACTCCTAAAATCCGTGTTGTTTCTTTTAAAATGATAAGATGATAGAACACTTAGGGGCTGATTCTGATGCGGGTTGGAAATGCTTCCCGACCGAATCGAGTTGGAAATCGTTTCTGACCCACTCGAATCGAGAGAGTCCGACCGACCAAGTACGATGCATCCGGATGCTTCCAGATTCGATTTGGTTGGACTTCCATTGACTTCAATGGGAGCACATGTTCCTAACTGCATCATAATTGAGCACTGGGTCGCTCCCGATCCTATTTGGAAGGAGCAAATGCCATTAGGAGGCCTTCCTAACTGCATCAGAATCAGGCCCTGGGTGGGAATGCTTTCCAACCCTCATCAGAATCGGGCCCTTAATGGCATCAATTAGCTGGTGATAACATATACGCTGCATCCACCTGAAAACCTTGTTTAATCTTGGTTTTGTGCAGTTATTGCGTTGTGAATATATTGTACACTTATTACGCTCTCGGGTAAACTTAAAAAGCTTCCCAAGCACAGCTGTGTGGTTTAAAGACATTAATTAATTAATTAATTAATTTGTAAATACATTTGCAAACATATACCATGATTTCACAGCTTATAATGCATTTGCAAACTCTACATGTAGTTTCTGATGTCACTATGAAAAATTAGATGACACGAAAAACTGAAAATACCTACGTTTTGTGAAACTGAGCATCACTAGCTTTATATAAACAGAACAGCAGCATGTGCACTACATTAATTTCCCTCGATTAGCCAGGCATCAATCACTTTTTCATTTATCATTCCCAAGCATATGGCATTGTGTATCTCTGATGATTTAGCGCTTCTTTTGATTAAATAGCATGCAGATTGGCTGTGCAAACACTTTTCATGCATGCATGTTAAAATTTCCGAAGATCTGTTGGAACGTTGGCAAAAGAAGATATCTTTATGTTGTGCATCTGTTTTCTGTCTTTCTATCCATCTGTCCATTTATCTTCAGCCATGACTATCGATCCATACATTAAGTTGCATAGATTTCATGGTAAACCATGGTCTAGAGAGATATCCTCTGTAGAACTAACAGCAGAATCTAAAAGGATGTTTCAAAGCTTGGAGGATAGAGTAATGTCTATCAGGGCAATGGGATAAATCACTCTGCCGCCATGACAGAAACAAAATCTAGAGATGTCCGCTTGTCCGCAGACATCGCTTAACATTGGTTGGAACTGCCATCACGGCGGATTCCTGTCAAAGTTGTAAATATTTGGTGGATGGCTCCATCAGACATGACGGTCAGCTGTCAAATTATTAGAACAACTTTCAAAGGGCCATAGGGCAAGCAGGAGCTACTGGGCCCAAACGTGGAAATTGAGGCCTTTACTCCTGATGTCCGGGAATCACTTTAAGTAACTGGTAATGGGGGTCGAGCAGTCCAAGGCTTCTCAGGTGGGGGGGAGATAAATGAAAGGGGTAAGCACTGGCTTACAACTGAAGATATAATCAATAGCAGCTATAAATGATTGGGCAGTCAGATACTTGCTTTTATGAAAAAATGGGAATTTATATATCAGAAAATAAAGTAAAATACAGCATTCACAAAAAATAAACACAGTCCCCTGAGGCCAGTACTCTGGTGTTCGACAAGCATGTCCCTGAGTCCCACCTCCCTCTCTCTAATGATAGTGTTATTCCCCATTCAGGATATGAGAAATTCAGGTTAGGCCTCATTAGAAGTCTGAGTCTCAGCAGTTCTATTTCAACTCTTCCAAAATCAAAAGTGTTTCAGGACTTAAAGCGTTATGATGTAGAACAAATCCCCCTAGGCCGTTTGGCTCTGTGATCAGTCTTACCTGCCCCTGAAGGGGTTGCTCTACTGGAGTCCTAGATGCATTCCACACTCAGGCATTTCGGGGCTGTGCAGCAGCTGCTGTCACTGAATCATACTCTCGGCTTTGCAGGGCTGCAGCAGCCGCCTTCTCACATCTCGAGGCAGGAATCCACTCACCAAGAATTCCAATGGACCTTGCTTCCTCAAAGCACTCTCATCTTACTCCCAGGGCACCGTGGTCTTGACAAACAGGAAGCCACTGGTGCTCCAGGCTCCTGAACAGATGGGCTTGGATTTCTCAGGGTGATAACATCTCACCCACCTTGGAGACTGACAGACTTTAGCCCCCAGTGTTATTCACAGATAAGTGCTTCTCCTCCTCAACAGGCTGCTGGGCAGTTAACACGATTGGGAGTCTCGAGCTCCCCTCTTATAGTCCATTTCCAGCCCCAAAATGTAGTTTAGTGTCTGAGTCTTTGAGGTTTATGTTGGTGGTCTGCTTCCTTTTGGAGTGGCCACTCCTCTGCCCTGCACTCTTTCCAAAAAACAGTCTGCCCCCAACTACATGCAGCTTAGCATTTTTAGTTTATGTGATATTTGTATATGAAACATTTATTTTCATTTCATCTTGCGTATTTTCATACTGTGTATAAGAAGCAAAAAGTCAAAATTCAAACAAAATTGTTTTTAATTATATTGTGATTTTCCTATGAACCTGTATGAATACATTGTCAAGGAAACGATATGGGAGTCTACGTGTATAGGTAACATCAATAGAACGATTGTTTTGTTGTTTTTAAATTCAACTGTTGTATATTTGTACATTGAATTGATATAATACCTATTTGACACTTTTGTATATATTTGAGTTCAGTGTTATGATATCAAAGAGTGTGTGGGTTTTTGACTTTTAGTATAAAAATATAAATAAGGTTTATAGATGTGTTTGTGGGGGATAATTTCTTGATTTCAATCCTCTGCCCATCCCTTTTTCCAAAAACCAGTCTGCCCCGTATGAGTAACTCCAAATCTTCCAGCCCCAAATAACAGGCCATGGGAGGCACTCGAGGTTCACACCTGAATGTCAGCCGCAATGGGACTGAAGTGGGAAGTGTGAACCGAGAGATCGAGAAATTAACCCTTCGACAAATACATTAGAACTGTGAACCCAGGGCGAGTGGGTCAAAAAAAGAGCCACCAACACCACTCTGGTACTCTCCTCACGAATTTTCTGCAGCACCATCGGAAAGAGGGGCATTTGATGAAAGATTTACAGAGTGCCCTGTGGCCATTGGATCGAGAAAGCATCCACCGCCGAGCGTTGAGGACAAGGGGGCTTATTACCAACAATTAGCGATAATTATCGCTATGTTGGCTTAGCGGGAATATTCCTAACGCCGCCCTTCACCTGTTTTTATCGCTGAGATACCTTGCTATTATCAAGGTTTATCTCAGAAGCGATAAAAAACGGGCGAAATGCGTGAATATCGCTGTCAATACAGCGATATTCAGGCATTACTGTGACAATGCTCTTAGCCATGTTATCCACCTGTCCTTGGATAACATAGCTAAGAACTGGTCAGGCAGGCATTAGCTTTTGGAGATATTCGCACTTAGCCCGAATATTTCCAAAACTAAGCCATTGTTGGTAATAGGAGATAGGGATATTAGCGACTGTTTCCAGTCGCTAACATCTTGGCACGCCCACTTTGCATGTCATTAGCGATAATTATCGCTGACATGCAAAGTGGGCCCCAAGATGATCGCTATCGCCTACTAGCTGTCGCTAACTGGTGTTAGCGACATCTTGGTAATAGGGCGATAAAATTATCGCTGCTTTAGCGGGAAAAAGTCCCGCTAAAGCGGGGATAATGGCCCTTGGTAATATGCGTTAAAAATAAAAGAGAGAGACCCCCTGCACTAGGGGAATAGGGTACTTTTCAACAGTAGAAGCAAGAAATTCCCTTGGCGAGATTACTAACAAATCAGGACCAAATGCTAATATTGGACATTACCATAAGACAAGTATTACAAAACATATATGTATAAAAATTATACCAAATTTATTTGTATATTAAAAACATACACAATAAAAACAATTTGACATTACATTGGCATATTATACTAAACATTGTCACAGTTCTAGGTCATCTAACAATTCTTTAGGCAAAAAATACCAACCTAAATAAAACAAACAGTTTATCAATGTAAGAACATAAAGAGGGGGAGAGACAAACAAAAGACAATGTAGTTTGTCATCAAGACTTGCACATCAAGTGTCAGTAATTCAGGAACCCAATCCTGGGCACATTTAATTCTTGCGATATACAGGATAGGCTTGATTACTCGATTGTGCAATTTTTAGCGTCGACGCGTTTCGATGGCTTGTCTTTTAATATTGTGCCATCTTTCTCAAGACTGAATATAGGGTCTCTCCTACTAGATGGCACTGGGTGGTTGCCTTGTGGTAATACATCCTTATTTCATATTATTTCTGAAGTTCTTCTGATTTTTCGAACTCCACATCGTAAGGGTTTGGTGGCTCTGAGTGTCTTTTTATTGTTGCTTCCACTCCAACCAGTGTTAAAAAAGGGGGATTTGCGCACTTGAGATCTGCTTTCTATAAAGCTTATTTTGAGGTTTTGTTTCTCTGAGCCCTGCAGTCTTCAGAATGTTATTCAGAATGTTGGATTCTTTCTCGTATTAAGATTTAAAGCGTCTTCAAAGGGGTGGATACACAAAGTCGTGAGCCGGCGTGCTGTTGCTGATTGCAGAACACAGCTTCCGCGTCTCCACACCTGTTCAGCGTCTGCCGATAAACTCTTCTGTTCTCGAAAAAGACTTGGTAATATGCCCCAAGGTCCTGCTGGACAGAACATTGGAGGCATGGCATCTGTTGGAGACGCAACCATGCGTGTTCAACTAGTGCCAAAGTTTGCATATGTGCATTTAAATTTCCTGATCGACAGATGGTAAAATACTGATGATGGAGCATTCTTTCTAAGAGTGCCCGCATGAAAGGTTATACTGCCTTGAAGGTAAACAGCCCCCAGAAACAAGAGATGAAACTCTGCCCAGGTAAAGATCTGATCTGCTAGGAGATTTAAGGATTTACTTCTTGTCACCCAGCCGGTTGACGTAACATCTGGTCACCTGATTGTCTGTACAAACCATAACATTCTGCCCTTTCAGTTGACTGGAAATGGAGTGTAGAGTTGAACCACTGCAACCAGTTCCCTCCAACTTGAAGAAGGAAGAAGGTCCTTTTGAGACCACATGCCCTACATTTCCTGATTTCTCAGAGTCTCTCCCCAGCCCCACAGACTCTCATCTGTCGTCAGTTGGAGAGGGGGTGGATATTGAAACGGAATTCATCATTCACCTACGGGGAATGATTACCTGCAAAAGTTACCATCTCAAAGGTTTTCACAAGAATAAACGTGTTCAAAGTATTTAAATCAAGAACCAGCCTCATGCTGCCATTCACTTTGGGGACTAAAAGAAGAATGGAGTGATAACCCATGTGCCTTTGATCCCATGGAACCGGTATAAAGGCTCCCTTTTCCAGAAGCTCCTGATCCTTTTGGAGCATTGCTGTTGACTAATCAGCCTCTTGGTAAAGGGGTAGGTCTGGAATAATCCTGAGGGTGTGGATGATGAATTGGAGTTTGATAACCATTCCTTACCAACTCTAGAACACATTGATTTGATATGGACTGTAACCACCAGAGATGGAAATGACTCAACCTTCCCCAACTGGCCGATATTTCTGAGACTTTTCTTTAATATTTGAGCTGGTTGGCCAGGTTTTAAGTTAAAAAACGGCCCGTGACCTCGGGCCCGGCCACGAAAGAGAAATTTATTTCGACCAGACAGTGGAAAGAGTTTAGAAAGAAACAATTTCCTAGAGGATGCCAATTTGAACGGTTTCAAGATCATTTGCTCATCTGCTGCTTTTTGAATCATGTCGTCAAGTTTAGCCCCAAACAGCTTAGGCCCAGTGAATGGCAATTTCTGCATTAGAGTCCTCTGACTTGACTCTAAATTCCCTGACTTCATCGATAACAGCCTGTAACCTGCTACACAGGCTCCAGCCAATGAAGAGAATGCAGAGAGACTATCAAACAGGACATCGACAGGAACTTTTCCCTCAGCTCCATATTTGCAAGAATAGAAGAAGGATCATCATTACTCTGAATGTAATCATATAAAAGTCCTTCAAAAGCACTTGTGTGGCGTAGGCAAAGTATATGTTGGCGCGATGAGCAAAATTGGAAGCAGAGACTTCCTTATTTAATGAAGCCTCCACCTTCCTACCTGTGATATCAGAAAGCATGGAATCCTCTGAAGCCCAATTGCAACTGGGCTGTATAGAAACCAAAGTTGTAGAAACTTTAGGAATCTGCTGTAAATCCTTTTTAAAGTATTTCAAGAGATATCTCTTGTTTAAAAATATGAATAATAGGCTGGTTATCTGGCACTTTCCATTCCTCCAATAATATGTCTTTGATGACATCATGAATCAGTAATTCATCCTCCTAGGAAGAATAGTACTGGGAATAAAAATACTACTTTTGTCCAAAACACAGAGAGTCCCTGATATGGACCATCAACGTTTTCAACAGTGGGCCTTGGATGTATTTACCCCTCTGATCTTCCTCAGGGTCATCCTCTTGCCCATTCAACTGTTTGCTTCTGGGTTCAGCTAAAGCTGAATCTACTGCCTCTTTAATTAAAGACTGGAGGCCTTGTCTCAAAATATGGAGAACCTCCTCATTCTCAGAATCCTGCAGCTCTACATTATGCTGCTTCTCAACCACTTTCCTCCCTTTCAAAATTGCTGCCACAGTAAAGAGATGCACTACAGCTTTGTTCTTCCTGCCTTACTGTTGCATAGCAACAGATTCTTGCTGCTCGCCAGAATTCCCCATCACCAAAGAGCAGAATTGAGCCTGCTGCAGTCCCAACTCACATGGGCGCACCCAAAGGCAGGAATAGAGGCCGACTATCAGTGGCTCCCATACTGAATATTGGTATCTCAACCTTCCCTCCCCAGTCCAGCACGTAAGCAGAGAACATACCAATCATCTGGTGATACGCTGGCTGGAGGGCACATCCAACATCCTGGCCTGCTGGGGGTTAAATTCATGGCAAAGGTTAGAAGACTTTTACGGCAAGCTGATGGAGAACACGCACAACAAGTGGACTCATGCAACCTCGTAAAAGAATCCTCATGAGCGGCCATAGGCTTCAACAAAAAGACAGCTCAGGAAATCACTGTTGAACAATTGGGTCTTATTAATATCATCGTTCTCCTCAAGGGGTTCACACACTGTGAATCCTGACGTTCTGAGTGTACATTTTAGCCCCTATTGGTGTTGTCTTATGCTGCCTATTTTACTGCCTGTTTTTCTGTGCTTCAGCCAGGAGTCGGGGAGGGACTATATTGGAATATAGTCATAGAGCAATAAAGGTTTTATGTCAGGAGAACGCTGTTAAAGTAGGAATCCTTATAAATGAATGTTATTGTTAATCATTTTGTATTGAAGTACCCGAACCATGGTATTGTGTTAAAACCAGGCGCATTTTAAATCGGGACTGTAATGATTTTTCTTAAGTACGTTTTAATCCACTCCTGGGGGGTATTGTATTGATTTTAATTAATCAAACAATAAACAAGAATTTGGATTGAATACCAATCATCAGAGCATTCAAAGCAACACTGTTCCCAGTGAAACAAACCTGGAGCAAAGCAATAATCGATACACAAAATATTTAATCAAATGTGTGGCTTACCTCATCTGACGAGTGATAGAGAAATAAAAGGATGTGGTGTTAGAGGGAGGGGCTTATATACATGGGAGTAGAAATAGAAACGGTATACTCTAGAAGTGGTAAAGCTCTCTGATGAAGGCAGGAACGCCTCATTATGAAACTATTAGGAGGAGGGGGATGAAGATGAGGGAGGGGGTAATATCTCTGTTACTGGCCTAACCAGGAATTTCAAGGATATTGTAAACAGGACCACTCATTAGTGAAATCTTATCTCACCAAGTCCTCTTCTAGTAAATTTACGACAATTTCTAAACATAGATGTTGTGATCTGTGTGAAACAAAAGAACACATTGCTTTCAATACAGGACTCACATTCGGACACTACATGTGATAGAGCTGTTTAGTTTTGAGGTCGAGCCTAGGCAGCATTCATGTGCAGTCTGCAAGACCTACTGTAATCAGTGTTGAGAGTGTAATTCTGCTGGCTTTTTATATTAATTGGTTCACTCCTGCTGTTGGTAGGCTTTGGTGGCTGCTCATTTGCTTGTGCTGCAGATACATCATTTCCTTTTTTTAATCAGAAGCACTGGCAAAGTACAGTTTCCTTATGCTGTAAATGTTAATTTGTTTAATTAGGGGCTACTTCAACAAAAGAAACATGTTTGTGTTGAAGCTTGGAATCATAACTTGAGTGAACGACTAATATACATTCCAGACCACTTGTTTTCCTTTCCGAATGGCTTTAATTTTAACAATGATTCAGAAAAGGGGGTGGTGATGAACAGAGTGTCTGAATTAAGCAGACCACTCTTACCCAGTCCAAAGATCAGGGCTTGATCCATCACCGTTATTTATCTCACTGCACCATCCAGCTCAGAACCTGGCTATATGCAAATCAGTCTGTCCCTGGCCCAGTGCATCATGGGAACAGGGCAGACTAAACTACGAAGCCAATTCTTCACCAGAAAGGAGACAAGCTACCGGGGACCGGTTTCTGGCATTTCAGCCGTCTTCGGCCCGGCTTGCTTGAATCCTGATGGTGCAGTGAGAAAGGGACTCATGTCTGAGTATACCCTGCCACACCTATAGTGGCCAAAAACGATTCAGAAAAGGGGGTGGTGAGGAACAGAGTGTCTGAATTAAGCAGACCACTCTTACCCAGTCCAAAGATCAGGGCTTGATCCATCACCGTTATTTATCTCACTGCACCATCCCAGCTCAGAACCTGGCTATATGCAAATCAGTCTGTCCCTGGCCCAGTGCATCATGGGAACAGGGCAGACTAAACTACAAAGCCAATTCTTCACCAGAAAGGAGACAAGCTACCGGGGGACCGGTTTCTGGCATTTCAGCCGTCTTCGGCCCGGCTTGCTTGAATCCTGATGGTGCAGTGAGAAAGGGACTCATGTCTGAGTATACCCTGCCACACCTATAGTGGCCAAAAACGATTCAGAAAAGGGGGTGGTGATGAACAGAGTGTCTGAATAAAGCAGACCACTCTTACCCAGTCCAAAGATCAGGGCTTGATCCATCACCGTCCCTTGCTCACTTTGCCACTGGATTCAAGCAAGCCGGGCTGAAGACGGCTGGAATGCCAGAAACTGGTCCTCGGAAGCTTGTTTCCGGTCCAGGGAAGACATGGCTTGGCAGTTCGGGCTGGACTGTTCCCATAAGGCACAGGGTCAGACTGATTTGCATCTAGCCATGTCTGAACTGGGGTGGCAGAGTGGGCTAAAGAACGGTGATGGATGAAACCCAGATCTTTTGACTGGGTGTGAGTGTTTGATTGATTCAGATGCTCCGTCCATCACCACCCCCTTTTGTACCGTTAATTTTAACAATGGCGTCCATACGCCTGTCTTTTGTTATTCGTGGCTTGCCCAACGTAACATTTAAAACTATGTTTTTTTTCTTTCACTGTGCCATGCTTTATCCTTAACTACAGCGGCGCATTTCTTTTTTTTCTGTAGTAACAGTCTTACAGTGATGGCGGCTAGCAACATAGCAAAGAGTTCCCATGAGGAGCAGGGTCAAGACTGATTTGCATATGGCTGGGTCCAAACGGAGGTGGCATGTAAAGCAAAAGAACAACAGATTAAACCCAGCACTCAGTCCATCATTTTGTTGTGTTTGCTATGTTCGCCTGAAGTGGCCAAGGGTATGCCCAGATGTGGGTCCTGTGCTCACTGTTCTACTGGATTCAAGCTAGTCTTGCTGATGAGGGGTGCTACCCCGAAACTGGTCCCAGGGTGCTTTTCTGTTTCAGAGAGGAGATCTGGGTTTAATCCATTGTTGTTTTGCTCTCTATGCCAGCAGAGTGCAGTAGCGAGCTGCAGAACGGCAGAAACCACAGCGGAAGCAGGCAAGCGAACGGACGGCTGAACGAACGAACGAACGCCGAAAACGCCGAAAACGCCGAAAACGTCATTCACCAAACCCTGCAGAACTCAACAGCCTGCATTAGGAGCCAAGCCAAGCCAAGCCGACTCTCCTGACACTCCTGATAGCACTGCAGCGCGGTGAATTGGTGTTTCGGGAACACCCCGACCTGCCCTGACCTGCCCTGACCCTGGACTGTGGCGAGGCAAGGTGAGGTTGGGGAGGTGCAGCCAGGAGGGCGACGCAGGGAGAGGCGCCACGAAGCGCTACGAGCGCACCGAGTTGAAGCCCTGAATCGGTCTTAATTGAAGCCTGAATGGAATTGAAGCCCTGAATGCGTCCCGCCTCTTGATTCCTGCCCTGAGCACAGCAAACGGCATACGGCTCCCCACCCACGAGTGAGGGAGGGTGGGGAAAAAGCCGAGCTGCGGAGGACCGTTGGCAGAATTATACGGTGAGCGTGTAGAACGGGGTGAGATACTCAAGGTATCGTCTTATATCAGCATCAGCGGACCCCTGCACTTAACGGGCTGTTACTTGCTGAACCAGTAGCTGATACCATACGTCTACTGTCCTACCCAACCCTTGGGTGATCTTCTTGAGCTTATTTGAATTCATGTACAGCCAGAGGCGCTCAGAGGACGCTGATAGATAGCGCAATTAACAATTACCCCACCTCTAAAAAGTGGTTTACAGGGGGATTAAAGGCAAAGGTGTAAAGCATTCGGAACTTCAGCCTTCCCTTTGTCTCCAAATACATTTTGTCACCCTCCTAAGCAGCCACTTGATCACCTTTTCCATCCATCCCTCTCTAAACTGTCCACTCGGGATGAGATCCGGCAGGCTAAGGACAAGTGCACCACAAAAGAAAAAGAAACGTAGAGGTGAAATTGCGCTGACAAGTACGGAATCTGATCAGATCGTAGATCTGTCGCTGAGTGACCCTGAAATCCTTATAGATAATACCTCACAAATTCCAGCGAAGGGTTTGGTTAGGCTGGCCTGTAAACCTCTAAGCAACCAACCAAAAATAACAGCAAAATTTGCCCTTCTGAAAGACGCCGGGTCAGTTGTCTATTCAAGCAATAAGGATATCGTGGGCTTGCCAATTCCATTGAGCCCCATAGTAAACATCAAAAAGGGCAGTCCTGGTGGAAACGTGGCTAGCAGTCATTCGTCAGGCATCAGCAAGTCCGATGTGGGAGCTCCCTTAGAAGACAAGGCTCCGGGAAGTCCAGCTATTAAGTCCACTCTAACCCACCAAGAGCTGTTCGAAGCTGCCCATAGTATGAAGGACGTTCAACCCGAACCAAATGGATGGACAATGAGAAATTCAGTTGCAACCAACTTTGCCCTACGTGAGGCCAGTTTCAGTATACCTTGCAGCCAAACTCGCGATCCCGTAACTTATCCTAAAAAAGCTAGTAAAATGGAAACGAAGAAGGAAGACATGGACATCTCTTCTCCACTTGAGGACGGCGAAACTGACCACGTCCAACGGGAACAACTTAAAGCCTGTGTTTCTGAGCCCATGACACTCATAGAGGAAACTGAACCAGCAGAAAAAGATCTTTCCTACCTTGAGTCAAAGGAATGGGAAAAAATGCTGCTTTCATACGGAAATACCATCCCTGGTAACCCTGGGCCATCGTCGTCACCAAAGGAAGTGAAAAACGAGGACTATACTCAAGAAAAGGCATGGGCCACAGCCTTGGATATCCTCCAAAGGTCAGCTGATGCAATGACCTATCAAGCTAACAAAATGGATATCCAAATAAACCTCCTGAATACACTGGCTGTGTACGTAGTCAAAATCGACGATAAGATCTCAAACCTCAATAGCTTGATCCGACGGGCCCAGGCAGCAGTTGACCTCCCGCAACAAGGATGTGACTGTTCACCTATAATAGAGAAACTTAGTACACTCCCAGGGATAATGGAAAACCTTTTGGCAGATCTAAAAGAAATTACATATCTTAAGCCCCCCCCAGGAAATTGCAGTGAAGGTGTCCTAAGTGAGGACAACATAGTAAAAATGAAAGCTAACTCAAAGGAACGAGGAGTCACAGAAATCGATTTCCCTCAATCAAATGACACATCGGGAACTGTCTGTCAAAAGAGTGAACAGGAAAAAACTCCAACTGTCGATAGAGCAAATTCCTCCCCTCTATCTCCAATCGTACAAGCATGGGGAGATCCTGTGGGAAAGGGGAAAAGACAAAGGAAGCGGAAAGGCCGCAATAAACTGGGTAAACGAAAACAAGAGCTGAGCCTTTACCCGTTGTTTAACACCCTTAGACGCCCAACAGCTACAGAGTGTGCTAACCCAAAAGATACTGAGGAATCAAGAACCAAATTAGAAGAACCACCAACACTGCTTGAAAGGAAAAGCAGGACGAGCGGGGCTTCCCCCACGCCAATAGAAAAGGTTTCAACTCGGACAACTTTAAAAAAGGCGGCCAGTGGGTCAAGGGAGCAAATCACAACCACTGACGCGCCTCCTTCAAATACTCCTCTGCCGCAGGATGTAAAGGTCCAGGGCCAAAATCCCGGTCACCCTGTAAAACAAGTCGACCAAAGCATCACTTCAAATCAGGTGCATACCAACAGCTCTGTCAAAAACCATCAGGGCGTAAGCCCCGTGAGAGATAAGGGAGCTGCGGTAGGGTGTAAAACCCAAAAGAGCCCTAGCGATCAGAAGGAGGCCCTGATTCTTGATCCCTCGGCAAGCACAGATCATGGGATTTGCGCCCAAACATCAGAGGCAAATTCAAGGTTGAATAAGTCCCCTTCATGTGGCGACTCCAACTTTACACTCTTCTACCCGGAGTACAAGTCCAAAGGCAGCCACGATATTCTCAATCGTGGTAACATCTTAAAACTAATACAAGCCAGTGGTCTGCTAAACGGTATAACCACACAAGATATTACATCGATTCAATTCATTGCACCAAGTCATGGCCAAACAAATGAAACCACAAAGGTCACTTGGAGATCGGCAGAGGTAACGAACACCATCCTAGGGCACACGGACACCTTCAAGCAGTGGGGCATACTGCTACAACCTGGCAGGGAAGCAGGATACCCACATGTCTTGCTGGCTAATCAAGAACTTAAGCACACACGGGCAGAAAGGGGAGAAGTGTACTCAGTCCTCAGGGGTGCATGCAATAAAACTCCCACCCGCGAAGACAAACAAAGAATTTTGAGAGATGACTGGCGCACACCAATTAGGGATCGGGACGAGGTCCGCACATGGTCATGGTTGGCAGGCACCCTAAATACAACTCGCCTGTTACGATGACAGAATAAGAGTGTAAAGGACCTAAATATGTGCCCTCTAAAGATATGCTCTTGGAACATAAACGGACTAGCCAACAAACTGGAAGACAAAGCCATAATCTCTTACTTTCAGGAATTCGAGATACTACTACTTCAAGAGACATGGCTCCTCGAACCGCATCAAATTGAAGGCTTCAAAACCCATCATATTCCAGCACAAAAACTGAAATCTTCGGGAAGAGGTAGTGGTGGCCTAGCAATTTACATATCCATCAAAAATGCAATCGCTTCATGGGACTTAGGCGGCTCATCACATTCCCTCCAGTGCGTGGGAATTTCCTTTACCTCCGACAAAGCCCAGTGCAGGACCCTGCTCTTAATGAATGCCTATGTCCGTCCAAACACAGTATCAAGGCACTCTTTCTCAGAAGAAGCAATAGCAGCTGTACTAAGAGCAAAAATCGGACCCCTTGAACCAGAAATAATACTATCAGGTGATTTCAACATGTGGCTAATGTCGCACCTGGGCAAAAACGAGATAACCAAATCACATGATAGCATTTGGGTCATACCCCCGCAGGACCCCCCAGGTTGGCACAAGAACGACTCCAAAGGACGCTCCTTACAAGGCAACCTGGAAAATCTGGGCCCTAGAGCCTTAAATGGGCGCTTTCCTCCAGACAAGCCACCTTGCTTCTCCTATCTGAGTAAAAATGGCGCTTCGCTAATTGACTATACCTTTGTCAGTCTTCCACTTCTCCGCCAAATAATAGGGTTTAGCCTAGGAAGCAGAACTGAAAGTGACCACCGCCCACAAGAAATATCGCTTATGACAAGATTAACACAACATGAAGAAGAAAGGTCACTGCCATCTGACTGCTACACGATAAATTTAAAACGCATCAGGTGCTCCTTCAGCAACTTTCAACAAATAGCAGCAGATGCCAAACTTATTATGGAGCAACAAGGGGTGGTGATGGACAGAGTTTCTGAATTAAGCAGAATACTCTCACCCAGTCAAGAGATCAGGGCTAGATCCAACACCGTTTTTTAGCTCACTGCACCATCCCAGCTCAGAACCCGGCTATATGCAAATTAGTCTGTTCCTGTCCCAGTGCATGATGGGAACAGGGCAAACCAAACTACCTTTTGCTGGTGCGCGAATATCTCCAAAAGCTAACACCTGCCCTGAGCAGTTCTTAGCCATGTTATCCAATGGGAGGTGGATAACATGGCTAAGAGCATTAGCTTGGTAATGCATGAATATCGCTGAATTTTCAGCGATATTCATGCATTGCGGCGATTTTTATCGCATTTGCGATAAACCTTGGTAATACCAAGGTTTATTTGCGGTAAAAATCGCCGCAGCTCTGCGGTAAATTTCTGTCTCTAACCAAGCAATAGCGATAATTATCGCTATTGCTTGGTAATATGCCCCAATATTCTTAACTCCACTTCTACATACTTTGGCGATTTAAATGAATCGTGAAGGTACACATAGCTGAATGTAAGCATTGTAAACCTATACTTCCTATATATACTTACCTTTATAGTATTTTCATTGTCAATATTTCTGCTATGGCATTCCTGTAGTACATCATATTCCAGAACCATACTAGCGGGACGTACCATGCATCAGTCTAATGGCGTTCTTCATTGATGTGTATGAGGTTTAGTTCCCCTGTCAAATGCTTGTCTGAATAGTAAAGGGAATACTATTTGTTTAAAAAAAAAATAATGCTGAATTTTTGAATGGATTAATTTGTACGAAACACACCGACAATGATTCTTATTAATATATTCAGGTATTGAATATCAATACTATGACCAGAGCTAATCTAAAATTTATTACGTTTCAAGCAACACCACAAAACACAAAACTATTCACAATCTGAAAACCACATATTAACTATGTTTTACTGAAGGAATTATCATCAGGAAAAGAGGAAACTGCTATGCAGGAATAATTTGGGACTTATAGGGCCAAATTCTTAAAATAAATGTGTGTGTAATTTGCACAGTTTTTGTTCCAGAATTTCCCAAAATTGCCCAAAACTGATGCAAAATTAGAAGTAATTATGTGGAATGCTTTTACGGCACCTTGCTTTAAAAAATGTGCATTAGGACGTATTGTGTGAAATGTGAGTGTCTATTTTCTTTAGCGTGTGGTACTCCGATCTCCAACACGCCCCTGCCTGCATGTTACATATCCCATCCCACTACATGACAATTCTTTTCCTATCCTACTTGCTCTGATATTATATATAATACAGAGACAGTCATCACTGTCTAGTCAGGTCAGAGTTTCTATATTAAGACAGTTTTTAGTTTTGCTAATAACGTTGGTGCTATTTGAATACTCTTTATGAAACTTTTCCCCAAAAATGTTAATCCACCTCATCTCTTTCCTGGAAACGTTTGGGGTGATCCGTCAAATGGGGGCTGAGAAAAAGGTGTGTCTCAAAACATGTTTTCCCCTTGCAATTTCCCATAAAGATTTTAGGGGATGTTTTAGAAAAAAAAGTTGAACAGAATGACACCGAATTTTGCGGAAAGCTAGATATTTACACAGAAAGCATGCTCTTTGTGATTTGGTGTAAATCCGTTCAGCTGTTTAAAAAAATTAAGGTTCATACGTTAGTGATAGCCGTATGGTTGGCTCAATGGGAGTCCCACAGCAGTCCTGCAAATTAAAAAAAAAATAGAACAATATGATTGGAAAAGAGGGTAACTTTTCCCATTGACCATCTCTACGCTGCAGGTCCAGTAACGGTCCCGAGGTACAGAGCAATCTAATTGGCTGGCCTCAACATCCACAGAAATGTTGTGGCTGCCATTGCAGGACACAGGGACCTGGTACCTGTGTCCTGAAGTTCAGAAATAAATAAGTTAGAGCGTGGCAAGGCCGGTGCACCTTGACTCCCTGGCAAATGTGAGGGTGGTGGGGCTAAATTATATTTGTTTGTGTGGTACTCCTGCGGGACCAAGCAATAACCAGTATGGTGCCACAGAACTCTCACAGGACCTTGTGCAGCCAACCTAAGTGGTCTTGCTAAAAAACAAATGTGGTGTGGGTGCCCAAGAGGGGGTTTTGCGACTTTGGGGCAGTTGGCCAGCAATGTGACATTGGCCACTCATGGGGGATGGGCTCAGGGCCTGGCAGGAGGCCACACCATGCATCAATGCCATGCTGCACACTGCCAAATGCCATTTGATTGAGGGTGCCCTGCACTAACATAACAACAGACAAGGTGCAAAGGCCTTGCATGGCGGGGTTGGTCCCTGCAGAAGTCACTGAAAAAAACAAAGGTTAAAGTGGACCTACAGTAAACTATGGTAATAATATCTAACTTTACCTTAAAAAAACCCTATAAATTAACTGAAAAAAAACAAAGGCTAAAGTCATGTTATAGTTAGGTCTTCAAATAATTAAAAAAGCCCATTTATTTTAAACAAAAAACACTGAAATTCATCTGACATAGTTTACTGGGCTAAATATAACTTTTGCCCCAGCCATGCATTGCTTATGACCTCTCATCATTCATGAAATATTAAATGAAATTATTGATGACATTACTGATGATATCGTCAATGACATAGTTGATGACATTACTGATGGCATCATACTATTATTATGACATTATTCAATAGAGGTTTGTCTTTGAAATAATTGTACACTATATGGGTGTGGACAATTTCCTAGTCACCATAATGGGATAACCTATTTAAATACTTGATATGATATGCAATTTTAGTGGAGAGGTTGTCAGGTATACATTTGCCACGATAAAAATATTTTTTTCCAGGCCCTATGACTATGCTCTGTAGTTTAATAAGATACACTATGCACGTTCCTGAAATGGGCACAGTTGGTATACAACATTAGAATCGTGGTTACAACACCTGTGAGAGATAAACCGCTTTTTAGTGGGATACCCGTACATTTTACATTATTCAACAATCTCCAATACCTCACAATCTTTAGTGGTCTTCTGATAATAAACAATCACACTTTATAAATGTTTACATTTATCCATACATGCTACATAGACTTTGTCTTTAGCACCCCATTACAACTATTTATTATGGGCTAGTCCCAAGATATTCCCTATTATGAAGAGAATCTTTGGCCTCTTTCAAAGATGTTATGAACAAGCTTTTGCTTTAAGGTGTAACCAACTTTCAAACATAAATCTGTAACCCACATTAGATGTGCTGCGCCTTTATCTTGTTTAACAGGGAGTACACTTTAGTACTTAGTAAATGGTATAGCACCAAACATTCAAAATGCACAATTATGCTGGTGTCCAGGGTACTTGTTCTCTAAAGTACCTATGAGTTGTGCCCTCACCATGTACTGCTAATTAGCTTCCAGGTTTCCTCCCATATTACATCACTCATGAAATGTTCTATGATAACATCAAAGTAAAAACTGAAATAACATCATAGATGTCAACACTGTGTGTGGTGGGAGCACGAGTTACAGTTACTTAGAGCACAATTCATAGTTACTTTAGATAGATACATATAACTGATAAATTTAACTGGTTTTGTTTGTTTAAAATGGTATGTTTTAACTGACATTTTCACCTAACTATAATATCACTTTAACCTTTGTTTTTCCCGATAAGACCTTCCAGGTACAGACCACCAGACGCAAAATGTTGCAGATTTAGAAAGTGCTCTATTGCTTTATCAACACATAGTCTATTCCAGGCTAGTGCCTGCCATGATGCGTTTTGACAGCCAAAGGGCAGTCTTGATCATTTATATATCCAACAGCAAGCGCCCCTCCTGGGAGCTTCGCCCGTAGACCGATGGTGTGATGACTGCCGGCGGTGCAGAAGGCAAATGATTTCTTTCAAAATTACGGGTAACACGCGCTCTCAGTATCTCACAAAAACAAAGTTTATTCTAATAAGAGGTAACGCGTTTCCGAAGCAAACTTCCTTGCTCACACCAAGGAAGTTCGCTTCCGAAACGCGGTATGTCTTATTAGAATAAACTTTGTTTTAATGAGATACTCAGAGCACGTGTTACTCGTAATTTTGAAAGATATATATATGTGTGTGTATATATATCCAAAACAGATTGCAGAGCCTCTACTTCCGCTTGTCCACGAAAAGAAACGGCAACAAACTCCTCTTAAAGGTACACAGAAATCTTTATTGAAGCATTTAGTTGCAGTCACTACGCATTTCGGTAACAGCCGTTACCTTGATCACATGGATACCCTTCATTTCCGCATAACATAAATACTTCCTCCTACTCGTGACATCATGGTATAAACATAGCCAACAGAGTTAAGTCCATTATCTGCTACATCTTTAAGTCCAAAAAATTGGGACTTCACTCTGCCTGATTATATAATTATAACAGACCATTTTTATATATATCACCTACTGGCGGTTGCCAGTAGGTAGTTATAGTTAGGACCTATTTTCTATAGGAAATTCGCAACATTCTATTCCCAATAACTTTGGCACTGGCTGACGAATCTTCGTGAAATTTTGAAAACTCGTGGGGTGCTCTGGTCCGCTCGTATCCTGTAAGATTTGGGGTTATTTGGCAACTGGGAGCCGAGAAAAAAGGAGATCCCCATGCAATTTCCCATAGGAAACTTTAGACACGGCTACAGCCCGAACTGCTGAACGGAATTACACCAAATTTGGCAAAAAGGTAGCCTCTGGTTAAGAAAGATCCTTTTTGTTAAATTGTCTAAATCCATTCTCTAATTGCTGAGAAAATCAAAATTAAAAAAGTTTCCATATCTATGGCCGCGCAGGATCCACACACCCTCCCGATCACAAGCTTCCAAACCAGGAAGTGTTGGCAGCCATCTTGTGCCTCGGTAGAACCGAGGCACAGGAAATCAATAAAGGAAATGAGCAAAACACAAAAAGGGGGCATGGTATAAACGCCCTGACCCCCTAGGCCTGCTTAGGGGTCTCACAAGCACCCCCAGGACCCCCAATTTCTATTTTTTTTTAAATCAGCAAAATCCGCGGAGGTTCCGTGGATCTGGCCGAAATAAAAAATAAATGTAGTGCGGTCCCCCACGCTTCGTTACTATTAGGCCCCGGGTGGGACAAGTCCCGGGGGCAATATATTTAATGTAATGAGGGTCCCAGAGGGGTTCCCCAGCCCCGGGGACTGCCACCCCGAGGATTTCAAAAATAAATGGGTGGGGGGCTCAAAGGCCCACCCAAGCCCCAGTGACCACCACCTCTGGGGTTTTATGACAATGTTTGTGGGGGCTCACAGCCCCCCAAGCACCAGGGACCGCCACCCAAGGGGCTTTAAGAAAATATTTGCAGGGAGCTCACAGCCCTCCTGCATCCCCGGGGACCGCCACCCCCGGGGCATGTGTTTAATAATTTTTTTTTAAACCTGTGTGGGGGCTCGAGCCCCCCACACGCCCCGGAGATGCCACCTCCCTGGGGCTCTAAAAAGTAAAATTGGGGGGTCCGTGTATTATTGGGAAGTGGGCCGTGCGGTCCCACTCCTGGAGCCCTGTCATGGCCCTGGGGACCGCCACCCACCAGGGCCAGCTCCTGTAGTGTCCCAGGGTACCCACCCATGGGACACTGCAGTTTGCTATGGCAGGGCGGGAGTGCCATAGCAAACTCTGCTTTGGTATTTGGAAGATAGAGCAGGAAACCTGCTCTCTCTTCCAAATACCAAAGCAGATTGCTTTTCCACATGGGGAGCTGCATCTTATCATCTCCCCATGTGGAAAACCAATGCGGGCTCCCACAGGACGCAGGGAGCTGGCGGGACCATGGGGGGATTGGTGACCCTCCCACAGTCCCCAACGGAGAGGGCCAGCCCCGGGGGATGACGTCCCTGGGGCAATAAGTGGCCCGGAGGGGGGCCACGTGGCCCTCCACCCCAATTATATGAAAAATAAATATTTTAAAAAAGTAAAGGCCGGCCCCGGGATGGGGTCCCCGGGGCCATAAATGACCTAAGGAGGGGGGCTACGCAGCCCCCTCCTAAAATTAAATAAAAAAAATAAATGTCCAGATCCCGGAGGATGGGGTCCCCGGGGCTATAAGTGGCCTAAGGAGGGGGGCTACGCAGCCCCCCTCCTAAAATTAAATTAAAAAAAGAAAACTGGACAGGCCCCGGGGTTGGGGTCCTCGGGGCCAATTATGGCCTCGGGAGGGGGGTCACTCGGCACCCTTCCAAATTTAAATAAAAAAAATAAAAAAGGGGTCAGCCCCTGAGGAATGGGGGGCACACAGTCCTGCTTCTTAAAACAAAAAAATTAAACAAGACCAACATCGCGCCGGAGTCCCCGCCCCCTCTCTGCTACACTCTGCAAATGCGCCCCCTTGGCGCGTTTGCAGATGGGGAACTAATTTCCCTTGAATACTGGGGGTCCCTGGGGGCCAAGTAGCCCACCAGGAACCTCCAGTATGTGCCAGGGAGCTGCGTTGCAGAGAGGTGTTCTGAGGCCTCGCCCCTTTTTACACCTCTCTGCAACGCAGCTCAGTGATGCTTAATAGAGGTACATGGTGGGCTAGTTCCACCCCAGGGACCCTCAGGATTCAAGAGGAGTTAATCCCCCAACTTAAAACATTCCACGGGGCACGTATGCACAGTGATGAAGGGAGGGGGCGAGGCCTGAGGTGACATATGTACAAACACGCCCTGTGGTGCCTTTCAAGTTGGGGAATTCCTTCCTCTTCAATCCTGAGGGTCCCTGGGGGTCAACTAGTCCACCATGTACCTCCAGTAAGCACCACGGACCTGCGTTGTGGAGTCTTATAAAAAGGGGCATGGCCTCTGAACGCATAGTGTTCCCTAGTATATATAGGTGTTTTAACTGTATTCTAAGTGTGTTTTAGCATAGCACTGGCTCTAGGACTGGTTAGTCAGAGTCTGTTACCACCAGTACCCATCTGAAAAAGTTGAGGGTACAGGAGGATTTTGCAACAAGGCCTCTTTCTGCTCCTCTGTTTGTTCTTTCTGCACGTCTTCCTTCCTCCTGCACTTTTCTTCGACTTTGAGGACTTCTGTTGCTTCTTTCTGCATTTCTTTTTCTTTTTTCTGTGTGTTTTTTCTTCTTTCTTCACATGTCCTACCTCTGTAGGCATTGGTAGAATTTAAAAAACCTTTGAAATTAACTGAAAAAACCATAGGTTTTAGGCACGTTATAGTTACAAATTAGCATTTAAAAAATCTTTGAAATTCACTTAAAAAACCATAGGTTTTCAGGCAGGTTATAGTTAGGAATTAGCATTTATAAAACCTTAGAAATTCACTGAAAAAACCATAGGTTTTAGGGATGTTATAGTCACTCATACAAACCATTGAAATTCCCTCATCATAGTTAGTTCAGCTAACTATAACTCGAGCCCCCACAATGCACTGCTGATGACGTCACATATTACATACCTCAGTGATCAGTGACATCACTCATGACATCACTGATGACATCTCAAATGACATCACTGAGGACATCATCCTTATGATAGAGTGGCAGACCTCATCTCACCTTAATATAACCTTCGATACACACACTCAAAAATAGAAACTAACATTTTCAAAACAATGGACATACCAATACCACTAACAACACACCTATTTAGTAATTCCAAGATCTACAAACACATCCACTCATTCACCAACAGTCCTATACAGTCACTCATACATGTAGTCACTCATCATTTGTATTCATACACCTAGACATCCTGTTACACAATGACACTCATCCATAGAGTTACTCACACACATAGTCACACATGCAAACAAAGTATCAAACATCCATTAAATTGCAAATACAGTTATACACACGCCACTACACTTACTGCTACAGAAACTTACACATACCTACTCTCTAAGCAATCACTTATAGAAACACAGACTAATTCATACAGGAACTCTTCCAATCGAATCTCTCACTCTCAGATATACTCACTTACATACACCAATACTCACATATACTAGTTTAAAACATATGCAGTTACTCATAAAGACTCCGTTGAGACAGTCATTCATTCACTAACACACCCATACACACACTCATCCACCCATACAGTCCTGCACACATGCTGTCTTCAACACATTCAAACAGTGAGTCACTCATTCATACATCTATGCACTACATAATACCCCCCACCGAACCATACAGACACTAAGACACTTATACTGATACTAAAAAAAATAATAACCTATATAGACATTCATGTAGCTATTCGCCAACCCATGCAGACACTTATACACAAAGTGAGAGACTGATACAGATCTTTATATATTTAAACATTACTCACTAACCCATGTATTCACTAAGATACAATTATTCAGTCAGTTATACAATCAATTTTTCAACAAATAAGCGTCCATTTAGACACTTATATACCCATTTATTCTTCCATCAACCTTGAGATATACATATATAAAAGATATTTAATTTTCAGAAAAACACACATTCACTGAATGATGTCATCACTAATGTCATTTGAGATGTCATGAGTGATGTCACTGACCATGTCATGAGTGATGTAATATGTGACGTCATCAGCAGTGCATTACGGGCGCACGAGTTATAGTTAGCTGAACTAAGTATAATGGGGGAATTTCAATGGTTTTGTACGAGTAAAATGTCCAACTAACTATAATGCCCCTGAAACCTATGGTTTTTTCAGTGAATTTCTAAAGTTTTTTAAATGATAATTCCTAACTATAGCGTGCCTGAAATCTATGTTTTTTTCAGTGAATATTTATACATATATATATATACTAGCAGCCCGTCCTGACGTTGTCCGGGTATGAATTGCTGCCGGCAAGTAGTATATTGTTTTGTAGGATTTCGTTTTGATAGCATTTCCTATCTGTGACAGGCCTGTGAAACACTCCGATTCACGGTGCACTGCTGATGCACTTAAGAGTGCACGTTCAGTAGTGTGTGAACTCGAATTTACCTACTTTATTTGTCCTTGCAATATTATATAGCGCAAACTCGACTACATGGCATGAGCACAATTTATATTACAGAAGAACACATTCATTTGTGGTAGGCACGGGGAGACAAAACGATTTGCCTGGAATCACAGGATGTTGAGCTGATGCCGAGATTTGAAAGTAGCTCCCCAGCTCTAAAGTTTGCAATTCTAGAACTTGTGGCGGGAGGAGTGTCTGAAAGTGTATGTCAGTGCTGGCTATCAATGAGTGAGACCTGTGCATTTTTCAAATTGCTGGAGATGTGGGCCGCCATGCCACCAATGTACTTACCGGGGGAGGGTAAACACCCATTATTATGCGACTTTCTTTCCGCATACCATCACTCCGCATACTTTCATTATGAAAGTACCATGACTCCGCAATGCCATTATAATGCATGGCATTACATTTTATATGCTTTTACCACGCATACATTTACAACGAAATTCGTTGTAAATGCATGAATGGTAAAAGCATGTTTTTTTTAAAGTTTTTAATGTTTGGATAAGGTAAGTATGGGTATAGGGGTATATGTTTTGGGGTACTGAGGTATATGTTTTGTGTGTTTGGGTATTTTAAGGGTTCAAATATAGTTTTGGGTTATGGGGTACAGGGGTAGTTTTAGGGTTCAGGGATAGGTATAGGTTTTGGGGTACAGGGGTATTTTTAGGGTTCAGGGTTAGGTTTGGGTTTTGGGTCATAGGGGTATTTTTAGCGTTCAGGGGTAGGTTTGGGTTTTGGGGTACAGGGGTATTTTAAGGGTTCAGGGCTAGGTTTGGGTTTTGGGGTACAGGGGTATTTTTAGGGTTCAGGGCTAGGTTTGGGTTTTGGGGTACAGGGGTATTTTAGGGTTCAGGGGTAGGTTTGGTTTTTGGGGTACAGGGTTCTTTTAAGGGTTCAGGGCTAGGTTTGGGGTTTGTGGTACAGGGATATTTTTAGGGTTCAGGGCTAGGTTTGGGTTTTGGGGTACAGGGGTATTTTAAGGGTTCAGGTCTAGGTTTGGGTTTTAGGGTACAGGGGTATTTTAGGGTTCAGGGGTAGGTTTGGATTTTGGGGTACAGTGGTATTTTTAGGGTTCAGGGCTAGGTTTGGGTTTTGGGGTACAGGGGTATTTTTAGGGTTCAGGGGTAGGTTTGGGTTTTGAGGTACAGAAGTATTTAGAGGGTTCAGGGCTAGGTTTGGGTTTTGGGGTACAGGGGTATTTTTAGGGTTTAGGGATAGGTTTGGGCTTTGGGGTACAGGGTATATTTATAGGGTTAAGATGGGTTAGTGTTTAAGGGTATTGGGGTATGTTAAGGAGTAATTGTGGATTATGATTATGGGGTGCAGGGGTATTTAAAGGGAGCAGGGTGGGATTAGCACACGATATGAGACATGGCATGAAGGGCAGAACGTACCACACGCCCCCAGCGTTTGTCACGCCCCCAGCACACGCCAACAGCACAACGCAGACACACCCACAAGGGACTACTTTGCTGGCACGGTTCTTTTACCTTTTAAATGTATATGGTGTCCTTCTGCTGCAACTGCCCTTTCCAGCGCTGTATTGGGTGTTGTGATTGGTGCTGTGGTTCCTGAGATTACCCGCCTCAAAGGTTTGGGCTCTCTCTTCATTATATTAGTATTGATATGTTTATTTATTTATTTTTTTGTTACAAATTGTGCCGCACACAGGAACTTCTGTTGTCTCAGTTTATTGGCACAGATCCTAAGTCTATCACACCAACGCAGCCTTACTCACGGTAGGTGACACTACTTTTACCATCTGTATTTAAAGAAGTCACATGACATTACATTCTCCCATAGAATTCTGGGAGTTGTAGTTTCCGTATTATCAACATACAGAGCACCTTTGTGATATATTTTTTGTAGTACTTTGTTTTGCCCTTCGTGGGTTATACATAACTGAGATGCCATTGGTGAAATACATTATATTGCGTGCTGTCAGATATTAAATTAATTATATAGTATATATTATATATTATGCAACCAGATTTACATTTTGCTTTCTAGATTTTTTTAAAGGCTAATTCCTAACTATAACGTGCCTGAAACCTATGTTTTTTTCAGTGAATATATATATATATATATTCACTGAAAAAACCATAGGTTTCACACCAGTTATAGTTAGGAATTAGCATTTTAAAAACCTAAGAAATTCACTGAAAAAAACATAGGTTTCACACCAGTTATAGTTAGCTGGAAATTTTACTGACATAAAACCAATGAAATTCCACATTATAGTTAGTTGGACTCACTATAACTTGCGCGTGTAATGCACTGCTGATGACATCACATATTACATCACTCATGACATGGTCAGTGACATCACTCATGACATCACTGATGACACCATCCAGTGAATGTGTGTCTTTCTGAAAAATATTTTTTTTTATATGTATATGTAAAGGTCGATGGAAGAATAAATGTTTAAATAAGTGTCTAAATGGATGTTTTTAAAAAAAAAAAATGATTAGTTAAATGGCTTATTAAGTGTATCTTAGTGAATACATACATTAGCGAGTAATGTTTAAATATTTAAATATATGTATCAGTGTTATATTTTGTGTATAAGTGGCTGCATGGGTTGTGAGTAGCTACATATGTGTGTATATGGGTTATTATATGTTTTTTTAGTATCAGTATGAGTGTCTGTAAGATTTGGTGGGGGTGTTACTTAGCACATAGCTGTATCAATGACTGACTCACTGTTTGTATGTTTTTTGAAAACAGCATATGTGCAGGACTGTATTAGTGGATGAATGTGTATATGTGTGTATTAGTGATTGAATGCCTGTCTCACTAGTGTCTTTATCAGTAACAATATATATTTTAATCTAGTATATGTGAGTATTGATGTATAAAAGTCAGTATATGTGAGAGTGAGAGATTGTAAGAGTTCCTGTTTAAATAAGTATGTGTTTCTATAAGTGATTGTTTAAGAAGTAAGGTGGTAGTGTGTGTATATCTGTATATGCAAATAAATGGATGCTTATTAGTTTATTTGCATGTGTGAGTGTGTGTGTGAGTAACTTTTTGATGACTGTCGGTGTGTAACAGGATGTATAGGGGTGTCACTACATATGATGAGTGAGTATATGTATGAGTGACTATATAAAACTGTTGGTGAATATGTGAATGTGTACATAGATGGTGGAATTACTGAATTGGTTGTTGTAACTGGTATGGGTATATCCACTTTTTTGAAAATGTTAGTTTCTATTTTTGAATATGTTTTTCAAGGGTTACTTTACAGTGAAAGGAGGTCTGTCACTCTGTCACAAGGATGGTGTCATCAGTGATGTCATGAGTGATGTCACTGACCATGTCATGAGTGATGTAATATGTGATGTCATCAGCAGTGCATTACACGCGCAAGTTATAGGGAGTCCAACTAACTATAACGTGGAATTTCATTTCATTGGTTTTATGTCAGTAAAATTTCCAGCTAACTATAACTGGTGTGAAACCTATGGTTTTTTCAGTGAATTTCTTAGGTTTTTTAAATGCTAATTCCTAACAATAACTGGTGTGAAACCTATGGTTTTTTCAGTGAATTTCAAAGGTTTTTTTAATGCTAATTCCTAACTATAACTGGTGTGAAACCTTTGGTTTTTTCTGTGAATTTCATAGGTTTTTTAACTGCTAATTTTTAACTTTTTATAGGGCTTTATACCTATGTACTTTTTAGTGAATTTCTAAGGTTATTTTTTCGCAAATGTCTTTAGCTGAGAAAGGTATGTTTTTCTAAAAATGAACCCTATATTGTATATTAAGATAATATTTTTGTTTAAAAATAGGTTTATTTTTTTTTCATATTTGACCCTGGTGCGCTCCCCGGGCGCGTACCGGTGAACGCCCCGGTGCACATACCGGGGCGCGTCCCGTCAGCGCACCAACAAAAAAAAGAAAAAAAAAGAGTGAGCATGAGGAATGGGGACAGAGAGAGTGGTGTTAAGAGAAAGAGAACTAGAGAGAGGAACACAGAGGGACTGTGTAATAGATAGTAAGACCGAGAAAAGGTGTAAGAGACAGTAACTGAGAAAAAGAAAATGAATAAGGGAGCAAAAGAAGAGAAGAAAGAGGAAGAAGACTAAAGCAGAGGTTCTGGGAAAATGTGAATGGGTGATGAAAGTAAAAGGATGGAGAGTTAAGTATGGGGAATGACAGATAGTGACGGAACCAGAGAACAAAAACTGTAGTGACGGAGGGAAAGAAAATAGCAGTGATTGTAAGTAAAGAGGAGTGAAAGAGGGTGGATAAAAGTGAATAAGGGTAATACATAGGGAGTGACAGAGAGAAAGAAGAGAGAGAGTATAGGAAGGAGTGTCAGAAAGGGACTAAGTGAACCAGTAAAAAAGGTAAGTGAAGGAGTGTGGATAAGCAGAGGTACTGAAAGAAGTTGAATGTGGTAGGGAGTAAACATGGAGCATAAGAATAAGTGAGGGAAGCAAAGTAAGGAAACAAGGGTGAGGTAGGGTGAGAGAAAAGTAGTGAGGTTAAAGCAAAGGGTGATAACAAACAACATTTTGTAAACACACTTACCATATAATTAATGAAAACGTACTTGTATCTGTGAAAGACAAAAGAAAAAACACGTTATAATTAGTAAAAAATATATATTAAAATAGAAGAAACAGGTCAAGAGGTAAAAAAATCAAAAAAAGTGTACTAAGAAATAAAGCAATAGTGAAGGATAGAAAAACAGAAATAAAGTATGTAGAAAGAGAAAAAAGAAGGAAAAAGAAATAGAAAGAGAACAAATTACTGAAGGTAAGTAAGATACTAAAAGAATGTGAGATACCAAAACGAAATCAGGAAAGATAAGAAAGTAAAAGGAAAATGAGTGAAAAGGAGAGAAGTCTGAATGAGGAACTATTAATAAAAAAGAGGAATAGAGGATGACTGAGAGTGAGTGAAGGGGAGTCACAGATTGAAGGGATGAAGGGAATGAGGTTAATATAGAACGATGGATGAAAAAGGAGTGAGAGTGTAAGTATACAGAATAACAAAGAGAAAGACTGAGTGAACTACAGTACAATGAGTGCGAAAGAAAAAAAAGGAGAAAAAGAAAGAAAGAGAGGGGAAGAAAACTAAAGCAGTGGTACTGAGAGAATGTGTAAAAGATAAAAAGTGGTGGAAGGAAGAGAGGAAATGCAGACAGTTCAAATTGGATTGAGAAGTTGTGAATGAAGTGCAGTAAAGGAACAGCGATGAAACAAAGTTAAAAAAGGCAGTGTAAATGAGTAAAGAGAGGTAAATAAGGGTGAAATGGGAAAATGAGTGTGAGACAATCTGAATACAATATAAATTACACAATGCAAACTATAGAATAACTTCTACAATATGTTACATTATTTATTTTTGCTGTTCTCAGAATATATTGAATTTCACTTAAATTAGTGAGTTCAAAGTCTTCATCATATAACAGCGGGAAACAAAAAACACAATCTAAAAGATTGTGTTTAAAAAAAACCCATTCAAACATACATCTCATATATGTACACTAATCTTTGATTCACTTACTTTTCCGTGAGGCCAAATAGAAGACAGTGAAGATCCTTTTGGTGGAAAAAAGTCTGCTGTGCTCTATAACTTCCATTTCATCGACTTCCTATGAAAAAAGATCTAAGAACATCATACCTTACACTTTCCTCATGGCCAATTTGTGCCAGATATATCAGTATTTTTTACTTTGAGATCCACTTAAAGTATCTATGTGAGATAAATAATTTAAAACATTAGATCAACTAACTAACTAACTAACTTTTATTATCTATTCCCGTCTTCAAAGTCCAATTCCCTTTACTAAAACTTTGGTTTTAAAAACACTAGATAAGAATTTGTAGAGTCATAACGCAAACATTGTTTATAAGTTAAATGAGAATCATTGCAGTAACTCGTTCCTTTTTCACATTTTAAGTAGCATGTATAATGTCCTGAGGTTGTCGAAAAACCGTCATGATAAATAATAGCTTCAGTTGTAAAGGTTCTTCCTGAAATTGATAACTGAGAAGCCACAAAATTTTTGATAGAAGTTGTCAATTTAGTTCCATCAGGTCTACATCGTTGGAAAACTAAAATGATATACTGCCCATAACTTTGTATAAATAATGTGGATAGCATTGGATAGTTACATTGAGTACACACCATATTATGATCTGCTGCTTTAACTAGATTTTTAAATGACACTGATTTACAGTCAGGTAAAGTCAAATATATAAATCTTTCAGTGTCTATTCTAGTAGTACTTGATGAACTACAATTGTGGCAGTCATGCTGCCATTGATAAGAAAGGCTGAAAAGATAATCTACATCTACACCTTCATCTTCCAAAATACCAAACATATACATTAAAAATTCCTGACAATCCTGCTGAATGTTCTGTGAAAATTTATCTTGACCAGAACACATATCTAAAATATTTCGAATTTCTGTTACACTTTCTATTTTTGCTCTATCACTGCTACATTTCTCAAACACAGAATTCAATAAACCACACAATCTTTGATCCCGATTTTCAACAATCTGTTCTTGTAAAGTTTTAAGAAAAAAAACAACATTAACCACTACATTAGCATAGCAGTTGACACCAGAACTATTTTCAAACTGAAATCCAACAACATTTTCTTCACAATTCTTTTTCTTTCTGTTTTCAATTACAGTTTCGTCTACTTTTTGTCTTTTTGCTACTACCTCACTGCAATTACTCTCATTTCTTCTTTTTCAGCCTACCATACGTTTTTCAAACAGGATATTGAGGCAAATGTGGAGCATACTCTCTTTCAACCTATTGTATTCTTTAACACAATCTAGATCTGCACAAATTTTTGTCTCATCACACTCAATCAAGTACAATCCTGATAAAGTTCTGACTCAGGATAATGCCACATATGCCATACCCTCTTTAAACACAGATCTTCCAATGTTCACTAAAGCATTATCTACACTTAAACCTTGAGATTTATGAATTGTTACTGCATATGCCAAACAAACAGGAAAGTGTTTTCGGCAAATATATAAGTCTTTTACAAGTAAAAATCTAGCAGAACAACGACTGATTTGTTGTACTTGCTCAATGCCATCAAATTTTATTTTTAAAAATTAAATTCCATCTCTATTTCTATAATTCACAAAATCAACAACATAACCCATTGCTCCATTTACCAGACCTCTTTCAACATTTAAATTCCTTCTCAAAATGATACGACAATTTAAACACACATTCAGAGTCTTTTCAAAACCAGCTGTTTTAGAAATACTTTTCTCTAATGAATCCAATTTGGTTTTCAAATTTTCGGACAAAACAATTGTTGCACCCATATGCTCTATTTTATCTATTGCTTCCAGTTTCACAATCTCTTCATTTTCTAACTCTAACATTTTGTTGTTGAAGATGGAACATTCTTGCAGAGTTGGCATCAAACATATCCCAGATTTCTTCTCAGTCATTTTTAAAAAAATATTCTATGGAAGAATGTTTTCATTTGGATACAAATTTGAAATTAATCGACCATGTAAAGTTTCTTTCCCAAGCTCGCTTACTTTTCCAATTCTTACATCTTGTAGAATATTTTTATAATCTTCATCGTTTGCCTGTCGCATATTTTGAAGCAGTTCAGCATATTTAAAATGTAACTATATATTACCGTTTCCAATGCTTCCAAGGGACTTCCTAGTATCTTCATGTGTGAGCATTTTAAACACTGGTTGTCCTTTTACTGGAGTCAACTGCAATAGATCTCCAAAAACAATAATGTGTTTTCCTCCAAATAACACATCATACTCTGTTTTAGAAATGTCTTGCATTCTCAAATGCACAAAAGCAAGCATTAGATTTGAGACCATGCTTACTTCATCAATAATAAGAAGTTTCATTTTCTTCAAGACTCTTGAAACTTCAGAACACGCATCTCCAGATAACTTGTTGTGATGCAATTTATTATCATGCTCAACTGGCAGCATCAGTAAACGATGTAGAGTAATCCCTTTAATGTTATGTGCTGCCAGACCAGTTGGAGCAGTTACAACACAAGACAGTGGTGAATCTGTCCTTTTCTGCAAATATCTTGCAATGGCTTTAATTAGAAAACTTTTTCCTGTCCCCGCTTCTCCACTTACGTACAGTCGGACAGGGTCAAATGATGTACATGAGCACTCTTTTTTCTCATGTCTGAATCCATGTTCAATCTGCTCTGTGACTTCATCATATATCTTTTTCTGCTCAACGTTTAGTTGCTTTACCAAATCTTCTAAGTTAACTCCATCCTCTTGAGCTTGTTCCATAGCTCTTTCCACCTCATCCATGGCAGTGGCAACTTCATTTTGGATAATAGGTCCTCCTAGTGGATCCTGACTCAATGAAGTAGAACTCTGACTATCTTGAGAACTGTCTCTAGCTATCTCTTCAGCAATTGTGGTTTCTTGCTCTATTTCTTCGTTCAACATTTGCAGATAATTTAGAAAAATAGGACATTCTATGGTATCCTTAGTTGCATTAAAAGAGTCTTCATAACAGAGAAAATCTCCAAGTAGTTCCTCTTCTGTACGCCATGGCTTAAAGAGTTGCAAAAGAGCTAAATAGTAAAATTCTCTTTTGTCTGGAGCTTCACAACTCAATTTTCAATGATTAATCAAATGGCCTTTTTTTCTGCTTCACTAGACATCCTTCATAGCCAATGACTGCATATTTTCCATTATTGATATCTTCTGTGATGTTCCTCTTATAACTGTAGTGTTGCAGAACTTCATACAAACAAGTGTTCTCAAGGTGAGTACTTCTATTTGGATAGTATGTATCCAACATATTTGTCTTCAAAATATCTGTACTGTTTGGTTCTTTCTCCGCCAAATATTCAATTTCTTGTACAGATTTCAAAACTCGGTTTCGTGTTGCAGCAAGACCTAGACTCACCCAAATGATTGTTCTTGATTTGGCATAGAGACTTGCTGATGATAACCGATCAGAACATTCATATGCTCCAATTTCTCGATGCAACAACATCTTCAGACTGAAACTATATAATTTCTTGCTTAGACTCTTTTCATGTGAAATGTCCTCCCACATTTCCTTCAGTTCTGTCTTTTCTTTTTTGGTGATGTAAGATGTCACATATCGAGCCACAGCAATAGAGTTGTCAGCAACGAACTGAATATCCATGTTAGCATTCCACATGAACAAAATCACTGGGTTGTAATCGTTGATGTACATAGATTCTTCGTTTCTTTTCAAATTGTATGTATTTTTGGGAGATTTCCTCGTCACAGTATGTCGTAGAGATGACATCAAATTATTTACTCTTCCCTTAGAAATCACTGGTCATGGAAACTCAAAACGACATTTCGTGTAGTACTTTTCCTTGTTTTTAAATTTTCGACAACAGTACTTTCCACAACGATGAGATTGAAAAAGTAAAACTTGTTGCCTTAAACTGTTTTCTTCAGTAGATTTTGGAACAGCACATGTTGAATACTCTTCAATGAAACTCATCACTGTTTCATTCAAATCTGATCCAAATTTGGGTGCATCTTTAATCCATAACAACATATGTATATGAGGAGCACCTCTCGCTTGATATTCCTTCCTCCAAAAGAAATCCAAAACCTCTCAAAGGGGAGGATTTTTTTTGTTGGTAATAAAAGACATCATAGCTTCAAATCTATGATTAAAATATTCTCAAACATTTACTGGATCCAAAGAACACAGTTCTCCAGGTGTTTTCAATTCTATATTTTGTATGTTTCCATTTGCCTCTCGTAGAAATTCATGTAAGTCGTCCCATGCATACTCAGCACAGCTAACAGTGAGGAACCATGTAGGAGTTCCTAAGTTACTTAGCATACATTTCAATTCTCCATGACGACGGAACCAATACTCATTGGTTCCACGTTGACATGCCATGAGATTGATTAGCTGAGATTCCAAAATACTATCTTGCAGATTAACTTTCTCCATAAAGTCCCTTGCAGAAACATTTTGCAGATGATCTCCACTTTTCAATATATGATTAACTGAATAAGAAAGACCAGACAAATCACTTTCATACAGTAGATGAAATAAATACGGAATGCATTGCCGAAACCTTGGATCTTCAGCATATAATCTTAAAGTCCGGTATTCAGCTGCAGGAATTTAAACTGGTCGATCGTCATATCGTCCACCACGACCTGTTGGAAATAACTGTGGAAAACAACGAGCTTCCAAACTTTCTTCCCATACACTAATGGGACTTCCTTTTGCTGCTTTCATTTGAAACAAGTCAATTGCATTCCCCATTACTTCTTTGGGATGCAAAGGATGAACAGTATAATGTTCATATATTTCTTCATTTCTAGACACATCAACTTTTTCAATTTGGCCAACTGAACAATCACTGTCTTCTTCTGTAGCTGTTTCCTCTGCTCCAACACTTACATCTTTATAGTACTCATTGTTTTTGACCAAAGACAACGTTGCCTTTTTGACTTTCCTAGCATCCACTAAATCTTGCCAGATTTTCCTACTCTTTGTCGGAACCCCATTAACTAGAATAACTAGAGGATCCTCTTCTACTCTTTCTACACCAATTGTATCAATATTTTTCTTGACATCTAGAGGCAAATAAACAACTCTTCCCTTTAATCCTCTTTGTAAATCTGTAGGAGGTAATTTCCCTATTTTAGGCTCCATGCGAACAATAGCTTGAAAAGGATGGACACATTGAATCAAAATTGATTCATAAGTATTTAAATCCATCAATTCAGAAGGAATATCTATCAACTGAAGATTATTATGAACTGCTCTAGCAGGCATTCTATTTTCATTTAATTTTTTCAAACAATAATTACAAATACGCTGATCAAAACTCAAAAAAGAATTCTCCGCCAACAAATAACTTACAAAATCCTTCCATTCACTATTATTTTCCAATTCACATTTTGCATATAAATCAACTAACCTAGTCTGAATCTTATAATGAGTCCGTCGACAACACACACAAGTTAAATTAGGCCTTTCACTTGATTTCACCTTAAACTTGGTAATTTCCTCATCAAACATTTCTGTACTTGAAATCTGTCCATTATCTTCCACATTACCATCCATTACTATATCCATTTCTACACTGTCTTCTTTGTTCCCAAAATACCAAAACTCAATTTCTTCACAAATAGTCTTCACATCCACTTCAGATCCATGCAAAAGAGCACTGTTTAACTGTTTAAGCTTAAGTGCTGGACTTTTTGCATAATACAACTTTCTCACTAATTTCCTCACCTTATTATGATGCACTGCTGACATCCTAAAATGATGAAAAACACTCTGACATACTTTTCTAGAAAGACAAGCCAGTAAATGCCCATGCAAACCTGTGCTTTCTCTCACTCTGCAAGGATCTAACTCTTGCAAGATCTTCATTTTTTGTTTGAGACTTTTCTTACTATATGTACGTAAGAAATTTCGAAGCAAATCGATTGAATCCTGTCGCACACTACAAATACTTCTACACTTCCATGTGTACACTGGACCCTTAGTACGTCTCCCTAAAACTTCATCAGCTAACACCTCTTCTGCATCTCTAGACACAAGTTTCTCTTTTTCCATCACACAACCATCTTTCACCTCATATGCTCGACCACTGGTGTCAACTGCATGCACCAAATCATTTTCCTGAAAGTAACTCTCCTCATTGAAAAATTGCTCAGAACTTGAACTATGCATCCATTCGCCAGAAAATACTTCACAAAAATTAGTCCGATTAATAATTCTTTTCCATCTACTGTTTGATTTGAAAACATCAATTGCCTTATTAAGTATCCTAATTCTATTGATTACTAAAATAATTTTTTTTTTCTTAACTTCAAAAGCCTGATCAACAATCTTCTCTACACTTTTCTTTTTCTTGTAAAAAGCAGTTCTCTGTTTACCTTTCTTATCATTTTTTAGCAAATTTAAAACTACCCTATTGCGAAACATTCGCCTACGAATCCCCGTAAATTGATTTACCCTTCTATTGCTATCCATTCTCTTCTCTCCTGCTCCAATCGAGACATTTTTTGTGGGCTTCTCCTTCCTTTTTAGATTTGCTGTCTCCTTCTGAATATTCACATTACCAATATCATTTCTTTTTGTACGACATATGTTGCGAAGAAAAGACTTAATTGGCTTACCAGGAGCTTTTCTGGTGTTTTTTGAAGTAGTTGTTGTAGAGGATTCCATAAATTCTATTACTGATGTTCTCCTTTTACGTATGGTATTTTTTATACTTCTTTGCCTTGAAGGCATTTTTGCTTGCTTTTCAGAAGTTGATTTGAATCTGTTGTTCTGAAAAAAAAACACATGAAAGACCACTATTAGCAAACAACAAAGTAATGACAAAAAGCAAACAATATAAACAATAAATTGCAACATATTTAAGTTTATACAACAGCAACTCAGGGCCTTATTTATGAAGGCCTTGCACCACCAGTTCAACCTATGTTAAAAGTGACATACCGGCGCCACAAGACAATCATAAATAAGACCCAAATATAAATACCATTGATTGGCACCAAAAATCGTTTTTTGAATAACATTTAAAAAACACAGGGCAGAACCTATATACAAGCACTGAATTTCACTTTTGAAACCTCACTGTTTCCCAAAATACAAATCCTCTACCTTGCAAATTTTGATATCAAGCATTATCAAATAGCAGAACACAAACCAAGAGCAAAGAAACTCAAGGCCTTATTTATGAAGACCTTGCGCCAGAAGAGCGTCACTTATTTTCCATGTATAAAGTGATGCACCGGTTGCACAAGGCAATCATAAATAAGGGTCAAATGAAAATACCATTGATTTGCCCCCAAAATCGTTTTTTGAATAACATTTAAAAAACACTGCACAGAACCTATGTATAAGCACTCAATATCATCTTTGAAACGTCACTGTTTCCCAAAATACAAATCCTCTACCTTGCAAATGTTGATATCAAGCATTATCAAAAAGCAGAACACAAATCAAGAGCAAAGAAACTCAAGGCCTTATTTATGAAGGCCTTGCTCCACAAGAGCGTCATTTATTTCCCATGTTAAAAGTGACAAACTGGCGCCACAAGACAATCATAAATAACAGCCAAATATAAATTCCATTGATTTAGCCCCCAAAATCGTTTTTTGATTAACATTTAAAAAACACAGGGCAGAACCTATGTACAAGCACAGAATTTCACTTTTGAAACATCACTGTTTCCCAAAATACCAATCCTCTACCTTGCAAATGTTGATATCAAGCATTATTAAAAAGCAGAACACAAACCAAGAACAAAGAAACTCAAAGCCTTATTTATGAAGACCTTGCGCCAAAAGAGCGTCACTTATTTCCCATGTATAAAGTGATGCACCGGTTGCACAAGGCAATCATAAATAAGGGCCAAATGAAAATACCATTCATTTGCACCCAAAATCGTTTTTTGAATAACATTTAAAAAACACTGCCCAGAACCTATGTACAAGCACTGAATTTCTCTTTTGAAACCTCACTGTTTCCCAAAATACAAATCCTCTATCTTGCAAATGTTGATAGCAAGCATTATCAAAAAGCAGAACACAAACCAAGAGCAAAGAAACTCAGGGCCTTATTTATGAAAGCCTTGCACCACCAGTGTGTCACTTTCTTCCCATGTTAAAAGTGACATACCTACGCCACAAGACAATCATAAATAAGACCCAAATATAAATTCCATTGATTTGCACCAAAAATCGTTTTTTGATTAACATTTAAAAAACACAGGGCAGAACCTATGTACAAGCACATAATTTCACTTTTGAACCATCACTGTTTCCCAAAATACAAATCCTCTTCCTTGCAAATGTTGATATCAAGCATTATAAAATAGCAGAGCACAAACCAAGAGCAAAGAAACTCAGGGTCTTATTTATGAAGGCCTTGCGCCACCAGTGCGTCACTTTCTTCCCATGTTAAAAGTGACATACTGGCGCCACAAGACAATCATAAATAACAGCCAAATATAAATTCCATTGATTTGCCCCGAAAATCGTTTTTTGATTAACATTTAAAAAACACAGGGCAGAACCTATGTACAAGCACAGAATTTCACTTTTGAAACATCACTGTTTCCCAAAATACAAATCCTCTACCTTGCAAATGTTGATATCAAGCATTATCAAATAGCAGAGCACAAACCAAGAGCAAAGAAACTCAGGGCCTTATTTATGAAGGCCTTGCGCCACCAGTGCGTCACTTTCTTCCCATGTTAAAAGTTACATACCGGCGCCACAAGACAATCATAAATAAGACCCAAATATAAATACCATTGATTGGCACCAAAAATCGTTTTTTGAATAACATTTAAAAAACACAGGGCAGAACCTATGTACAAGCACAGAATTTCACTTTTGAAACATCACTGTTTCCCAAAATACAAATCCTCTACCTTGCAAATGTTGATATCAAGCTTTATCAAAAAGCAGAACACAAACCAAGAGCAAAGAAACTCAAGGCCTTATTTATGAAGACCTTGCGCCAGAAGAGCGTCACTTATTTCCCATGTATAAAGTGATGCACCGGTTGCACAAGGCAATCATAAATAAGGGCCAAATGAAAATACCATTGATTTGCCCCCAAAATCGTTTTTTGAATAACATTTAAAAAACACTGCACAGAACCTATGTACAAGCACTCAATATCACTTTTGAAACGTCACTGTTTCCCGAAATACAAATCCTCTACCTTGCAAATGTTGATATCAAGCATTATCAAAAAGCAGAACACAAACCAAGAGCAAAGAAACTCAAGGCCTTATTTATAAAGGCCTTGCGCCAGAAGAGCGTCATTTATTTCCCATGTTAAAAGTGACATACTGGCGCCACAAGACAATCATAAATACCAGCCAAATATAAATTCCATTGATTTGCCCCCAAAATCGTTTTTTGATTAACATTTAAAAAACACAGGGCAGAACCTATGTACAAGCACAGAATTTCACTTTTGAAACATCACTGTTTCCCAAAATACAAATTCTCTACCTTGCAAATGTTGATATCAAGCATTATCAAAAAGCAGAACACAAACCAAGAGCAAAGAAACTCAAAGCCTTTTTATGAAGACCTTGCGCCAGAAGAGCGTCACTTATTTCCCATGTGAAATGAAATGAAATGAAAATTGCACTTGTATAGCGCTAAACTACCCGGAGGCCTCGTAGCGCTTGTGACTGAATTTACCTAACGCGGGCTCAGGGCAGGTCAGCAGAATTTGGCGTACAAGTGTGTTTTCAAGGCTTTCCTGAAGGACAGGTGGTTACTGTTGCCTCGAAGGGATAGAGGGAGGGTGTTCCAGAGTTTGGCCGCTGTATGGGAGAAAGAGCGGCCTCCCCATCGAGATTTCCTGACTCTGGCGGAAGTGGCCAGCCGGAGGGTGCAGGAGCGTAGGGAACGGGACGGGACGTAGGGAGTAGCCAAGGGATGCAGAATGGCGGGACCTGTGCGATGAAAGGCTTTGTATAAGATACACATAGCCTTAAATTGTACTCTTGCCACAATAGGGAGCCAGTGAAGCTCCCTTAGGGCATTCCTCGCTGACTGCCAGCGAGGGAGGTTATAGAGTAGGCGGGCCGCACTATTTTGTGTGACTTGGAGCTTCTGGGTGGCAAAGGTCGGAGCTCCCATGTAGAGGGCATTCCCGTAATCCAGGCGGGAGAGTATAAGGGCCTGGACCAGGATCCTCCTTGCCTGGAATGGGAGCAGAGGGAGCACCTTCCGCAACATCCTCATAAGCCCAAAGCAGGTGGCGGAGGTCTTTGTGGCTTGGACTGAAAAGTCCAAAGCTTTATCGAACCAGATCCCGAGGCTTTTTATTTGGGACTTGGGGACAGGGGGCAGGCCCAAACATGGTGGCCAGATGGATGCAAGAACAGAGGGAGAAGGATTACCCAATAGGATGACGTCTGTCTTCTCCCCGTTAAGTTTTAAACAGGAAGATTGCATCCATCTGCCAACAGCCTCCAGACAGGGGCCTAAGGTGTGGGACGATCCCTCAGAGTGGTCTAAAGAGACCACCAGTTGGGTATCGTCCGTGTAGGTGACGATACGCACACCGAAGGGATGGACTAGCCTGTCTAGGAGTTCCATGTAGGCATTAAACAGGGTAGGGCTCAGGGAGGAGCCCTGAGGGACCCCACACCTGAGTGGGTGTTTAGGAGACACCGCCTCGCCCTCAAAGACCTGGAAGAAACGGTCAGCCAGGAAGGATGTCAGCCATTCCAGGGCCGCGCCCGACACGCCCATGCCCGCCAGTCGTTGTAATAGTGTGACATGGTTCACCGTGTCAAACGCGGCGCTGAGATCTAATAGGATGATGGCGACTTTTCCACCCCGGTCCAACACAGCTCTTGCCTCTTCTGTCACCGCTAAGAGAGCGGTTTCAGTCCCATGCAGAGGACGGAACCCTGTCTGAGAGGCCTGCAGAAGACTATTAGACTCCAGATAGTTCATCAAGGTGTTATTTACGTGCCTCTCTAGCAGTTTGCTTAGCCAGGGGAGTAAGGAGATAGGATGGTAGTTCGCCAAGTTGTTCTGGTCGAGGTTGGGCTTCTTCAACAGAGCCTTCACCATCGCGCACTTCCATGAAGGTGGTACAGATTTAGAGGTGATGGATGTGTTGAGAACGTCCAATATGACCGGGCGAATAATGTCCGTGACCTTAGTGAGGGTCTGAGGGGGCGCTGGATCGTTGGGGGAACCAGAGGTGAATTTGGGGATGAGTTTATCCAAGGCAGGAATGTCCAAAAGTGGGATTGTATCAAGCGTACAAAGGACAGAGGAATCGGAGGTTGTAGATACGAGGGGTTCCGTATCATTGTTAGCGTCCCTGAAAGAGGAGTATATGGCCTCGATTTTTTGGGAAAAGAAAACGGACAAATTGTTGCAACGATTTTGGGTGGCCTCGGCAGAGGGACACTCAGCAGGGGATGAAATAAGGGATTTGACAATTTTAAAAATTTCCCTTGGGGCATTAGCGGCTGCGTTAATTTTGCCACCGTAAAAAGAAGCTTGTGCCACCTTTATCTCCTGTTTGTAGAGCTTAAAGGCAACTCTATATTCAGTTTTCCTGAGTTGGGAGTAGTCCTGTCTCCAGGCTCTCTCGATTTTCCGGCAAGCTAATTTCATGGTCTTAAGGGCAGGCGTGTACCATGGGGCTGCTTTGGGTCTTTTTATGGAGTTACTAGATTGTATGGGGAGGACCATATCGAGTGTGCTAGAGATCCAGCCATCAAAATTGTTGGTGGCTGTGTTGGGATTTGTTACCTTCCTAGGTGGGTCTCTAGCAAGGGCGTCTTCCCATGCAGGGAGGGGGATTGAGGACCACTTCCTACCTCAATGTCTAGCAGGATGGAGAGTCGAGGGAGGGGGGTTTGTGCGCCACGTGAAAGGTATCAAAAAGTGGTCGGTCCAGGGTAGTGGTGTAGGGGGGTCCACCACAAGAGCGTCTATATTGCTATAGATGTGGTCAAGAAGATTACCCCTATTATGGGTTACGTGAAAGCCCTTTTGATGTAGATCCAAGGCTTGTAAGTTGGAGCGAAGATTATTAGCTGTAGTGTCGTGAGGATCATCTAGATGTAAGTTAAGATCCCCCAACAGAGTGAAATTGGGCGAGGACAACACGAGACTTGCAGCAAGGTCTGTTATTTTAGTAATGAAATTGTTAAGCGCGCCAGGTGGGCGATAGGCTAGGATGCCAGAAAATGTGGTAGTGGGGGAGAATTCTAGTGAAAAATGGAAGCTCTCACAAGTTGGTGAGGTGGTGGGGGTAATACGGCATTTATAGCTGTCTCGATAAATGATGGCCAATCCACCACCTCTCCCGGTCTGGCGATCCAGTCTTTTGAGCGTGTATCCTTGTGGGGTGGCCCATACAGTAGTCGGATCGTTATCTGTGTGAAGCCACTTTTCAGTTAGGAAGAGAGCCTCAGGTTTGAGCTCTTCAATCAGTAAGTGCAGTTCGGTATAATGTTTGCATAAGGACCTACAGTTAAGAAGGAACATTCTCCATTCTTGACCAGGGGATGAAGGGCAGGTGTGAGATGGGCTCCAATTACAGCTTTTACAGAGGTACTCAGTAAAGGATGGGAGGAACGTGTGACGACATAACAGATTGGGGCAAGGACGTAGGGCGAGAAGCGATGAGGGGTCATAGGAAAGTAGGGGCCCTACCATTGTGAAAGAGCCTGGCCGCCAGCAAGCAGGAAGTGTCTGGACGCGGACTGGCACAGACTGGCTTCCCTTAGGCGCCTCTTCGGCGCATCTACAGCGCTACCGCTGCGCGTCACCGCTGCGCGGGAAGGTGTGGGGCTAAATAGATTAGGCGGAGTGGGAGACTAGCGCGTCAACCCACCTAAGATGGCCGCCTAGAATGGAGCAACCAGGAAGTGGTACCGCTTGCCTCCCTCCACAACAAACAGCACTGGTTGCTGCGGTGGACCGGGGAGTGAGCGAGCAGAGTACAAGTGATATTACACAATTTTAAAATGCAGGCTAAAACAAAGATAAAAGAAAACGCTTGTAGCAGTCCTTACTCGCTGCCAAGCGCCAGCACAGCGATGTTTGCAGTTCAACCTCGAGCGCAAATGAGTCTAACCCTTAAGTAGTAAGGGCGGAGTGGGAGACTAGCGCGTCAACCCACTTAAGATGTATAAAGTGATGCACCGGCTGCACAAGGCAATCATAAATAAGGGCCAAATGAAAATACCATTCATTTGCCCCCAAAATCGTTTTTTGAATAACATTTTAGAAACACTGCGCAGAACCTATGTACAAGCACAGAATTTCACTTTTGAAACATCACTGTTTCCCAAAATACAAATCCTCTATCTTGCAAATGTTGATATCAAGCATTATCAAAAAGCCAAAAACAAACCAACAGCAAATAAACTCAGGGCCTTATTTATGAAGGCCTTGCGCCACCAGTGCGTCACTTATTACCCATGTTTAAAGTGATGCACCGGCTGCACAAGGCAATCATAAATAAGGGCCAAATGAAAATACCAATGAATTGCACCCAAAATCGTTTTTTGAATAACATTTATGAAACATTGCGCAGAACCTATGTACAACCACTCAATATCACTTTTGAAACATCACTGTGTCCCAAAATACAAATCCACTATCTTGCAAATGTTCATAATAAGTATTATCAAAAAGCAAACAACAAATCAACAGCCAAACAAACTCAGGGCCTTATTTATGAAGGCCTTGCGCCACAAGAGCGTCACTTATTTCCCATGTTTAAAGTGATGCACCAGCTGCACAAGGCAATCATAAATAAGGGCCAAATGAAAATACCATTCATTTGCACCCAAAATCGTTTTTTGAATAACATTTAAAAAACACTGCACAGAACCTATGTATAAGCACTCAATATCACTTTTGAAAACGTCACTGTTTCCCAAAATACAAATCCTCTACCTTGCAAATGTGTATATCAAGCATTATCAAAAAGCAGAACACAAACCAAGAGCAAAGAAATTCAAGGCCTTATTTATGAAGGCCTTGCTCCACAAGAGCGTCATTTATTTCCCATGTTTAAAGTGATGCACCGGCTGCACAAGGCAATCATAAATAAGGACAAAAATATAACAGAGTATTGGGGGGTCCTAGGGGAGTTAGTTTATAGACAATGTGAGTACCTTGTCCCCCAACTACTACTACAAAAAACAAGAGAGGTACTAAGAGTCTGTGAAATGAAGAACTGACAGGACCAGGTTGTGTCCAGTATAAGTGTTCAGATCAAACCATTGATCTTGAGCACATGACACTATTATGTCATAGAGGTGAGGAAAGGAAGATACAGGGTTTAGAAAGTAAGAACATAGTACCCATCCGCCCACTCATCAGTGGAATTTCGTCATCTGGGTTGGTGAAAAGAAAGGTGTCCTATGGGCTTCTCCTCAGGGAGAGTCTGAGGTAGCCAGATGTTGGACCCTTAAGAACCACATCCAACCAGCAGAGGATAGTGTGTGAGTGGAAGGGGCAAATAAATTTGCAGTGCTCAGAAAAGAAAAAGGAAACTAATCCTAGTGATTAAAAATACCTACTTTGATGACATAAGAAGACTTTTATTCGGTGTGACCATCAAAGTGGTATCGTTAAAAACAGTAAGCTGATAGCATGTAAGGAATTGCTATCTATCACGTGTATTAATCGGTCGACATGTTTCAGCCTATACCGGCTTTCTTCAGGACCTATGATAAGCTACTGCAACATATACTTATCGTGAGTTGGAACTTGAACATGAACAATCTCCAACAATTGAAGGTGTATCTCCTCCTGTGCATAAAAATGTGGGAAACAAAAAGACACAGTGTTAAATATATACAAACTATGTAGTGTTTACCTCAACCTCTTGAAATGCAAAGAAAACATAGTCTTCACTCACCCCAATTGTAGGGAGAAAATACCTCACCTCGCCTGGCAACAGCTCAGGTTGGAAGGAGGCCACGCACTAAAAAGATAAGTGCGAGAAAAGGAATTAATAATGCAGTAACTAGATAAGTCCTGCATTTTGTTGTAGACTTTTACAAACAGTGACACCAAAAGGCATAAGGAGGCGGCTGGATTGAGAAGCTGATGTGAAATTCATCTCTAAAAATTGTATCAAACCCCTTAATGTTTCAAGGTTGTACTACCAGTAGAGTTATTCAAGGAGGGCAAAAACCGCCATGTTATGTTGTTAGCGTTAAGTTAAATCAAAGGGAGATGGAGTCTTCCTATTCAGAGCCCTCTCAGAAAGAAGCGCAGCATAGAGCGCTAAAGAACTCACCTCTCCGTCGTTACCTCGGGTAGAATCCTGAGCCGAGGTGGAGGTGACTGGCTCACTGAGAATGGCTGTTGATAACAGCCGGTGGCGGACCTGAGAGAGAACTCTCAGTATATGCGTTGTGATAGGTTGTGAGAAATCGACCAATGGTGGCGATGCAAGTTAAGCCTGCAAAGGCGCAGACCTCTTGGCGCGTTCTCATTGGTTAAGACTTAAACCAATGACAGCGGATGGAGGCTATTGTGCGGAGCTGTGTAAAATGCGTACCGCTAGTCTTTTATCAGTCATTTATGGTAATCATAAGTCTGTTTAGGCGAACGACCTCGTCTGAGGACTGCATGCAGAGCATTTAGCATGGAAAACGTATATCGCCCAATGACTCTGAGAATATCAGGGAAATGTCTAAATGGACTTTGGCACAAGGTGCGTGATTGGTGAGCTTGCAACCAATCACGCACTGTTTAGTAAAAAAAGGGGTTCGTTTTGTTTACTTTTCGTAATGCCAGTGTAATATGTTACAGACCAAGTCCGCTTTCAATAAGAGCTCCGCGGTTGCAGAGAAGTGATAGAAAGCAAATTGATGTTGATCTGCACTCCGTGGTTACATCAGGTGGTGTGTAACAAAAGAAGTTATCATGTCTAACCGGTCGTATCCGAGTGTGAACAAATGAATAGACAGATCGACCGGTAAATTGCAACCAAGTCGTGTATACCAAAGGGAAGGCAGTATGTCGGAGGCTTGTCCAATATTATGTGCAATCCCTAGGTTACGGCTGCGTGTGACAGTAAAGTTGGGCAAGATTAAATTAACGTGGTGTCAATACCAAATGGGAAGTCAATTCTATGGACCAAAGAGAGCGGGCCTAGACGCTGACAACCTCCCGTGTGGGACCAATGAGGTGGAGATGGTGTGCACCCATGTTTGAAATGTTAGCCCCAGGTGCCCAAAAGCCAAGGTGAACTGTAAATCTGATGATGTTTAAGATGGATGCTCACAGTTGCATCCAGGGTATATCATCGTTTAGCCCTTGTGTGTCGCTTCGCAGTTTGTAGACCCACCTTTGCTCTTTTCTTAGAAGGAACAATGAAATGTCTGTGATGTGACTGGGTATGTGTGGTTGTTCCAGGATTAACCACCTCAGTTCATCAGGATGATGTTTTTTCTCCAGAAAATGTGAGGTAAGGCGGGTAGCCTGTTTTGTGCGTCTGATTGTACTTTTGTGCTCTTGGATGCGCAGTTTGATTTTTCTTGCTGTCATCCCTATGTACCTTAAGCCACAAGGACAGGTGATCTGATAGATGACTTTGTCACTATTACAGTTTGTGTGACGTTTTAGTTTCCAGGGTGTAGTGGTGCCAATATCGACTTCCAGGATTTTGCTGGTTTGGGCACACACTGAGCAGTTGCCACAGGGATAATGGCCCTGCACTGGAGGAAGATTCCATAGGTTAGGAGTGGATTCTGCAATGTCATCACGAGGTCTTGTGTGTACAAGAGCATCTCTAAGATTAGCCCCTCTCTTAAAAGAGAACAGTGGTAGAGAAATGTGTTCACCAGAGCTATTTAAAATGCGCCATTTCTGTCTAATTATTTTCTGTATTTTAGACGAAGAGGTGTTGTATGTGGTGACACACACTATTCTGTCGAGGGGTGGTTTAGCAACTGGTGGTTCAAGTAGGGCCTCACGATGATTGTTGGCAGCACGTTTGAAAGACTTGTGAACCAGAGATTTAGGATATCGTCGCATTCTCAGTTTGCTAGTGAGATCCTTTGCTTTTGCACGGAAGTCTGCAGTGTCAGAGCAGTTCCTCCGGACCCTGAGGAACTGGCCAAAAGGAAGGTTTTCCCTCAGGGAGCGGGGATGATGGCTGTCGAATCTGAGCAATGAGTTCCGTGCCATAGGTTTTCGATATAGAGAACTGGCCAAGTGCCCTTCTTGTGGAAAGATTGTCAAATCAAGAAAGGGTAGTTCGGTTTTACTATGCTCTAAAGTGAACCGAAGGTAAGGGTTTTGTCCGTTCAACCAGTCTTGAAAAAGCAAAAGGGATTGTGTATCTCCTTGCCAGACCACTATGATGTCATCAATGTACCGTTTCCACATCTTCAAATGATGGAGATGTGGATTGATGAGGCCGTAACAATCGAGCCAATAAGAGATATAACGGACGGGCAGTATGTATCAGACAGGACCATGGTGGCCACCCGCCCCATGGGGTTATCCTCAATTTCCCCCACCTATGTCTCACTACCCCATGCAGCCTCAGTATTTTGACAACCAGGCTTTTTTAGGACAGGGCCGTGGTTGGAACCGAGGCAGACGAAGAGGGCAGGGACAAGGCCATGTACAATGGGCAGCCGATCAAGATCCTTCGACGAGCCACAACAAACGAGGCCAGTAGACGACACACCCCAGCCCCCGGAAGAAGATCTGGTTGTGAACTTGAGCAGCCGGATCATCACCCCCAGTGAACAAGAGGTTCTCAACAGAGGTCTCGGGTTTGTTCCCACTAACCGTGGAGAACCCTTTCTGTTAAGGAATGAAATCGAACGATTTTTCAGGACTATCAGGCTACACTATTTTTTCAAAGATAAAGAGCCTGCTATACCGAACAATGACACGAATACAGGACTGAAAGTAAAATCCAACTTCATGCCTCTACTCCAATAAGTTCCATCCAAGGTTGGCACTTTTGAGGCAGCAGTGTTGCAAGATTTGAATTCTATAAACTTCTCCAAAGAAGGTAACTACCAGAACCTTTCAAAGAAAGACAGAGCCGCCCTTAATTCGCTTTCCAAAGACACCACGATAGTGATCAAACCGGCAGACAAGGGGGGAGCCATTGTCGTTCAAGACATCACTACATATCGTAATGAATGTCTCAGACAATTAGGCAATACACAGTTCTACACCCTCCTTGCTAATAATCCCACTGCCAGACTCTCCAATGAGATTAAGTGTCTAGTGGAAGAAGCGAGCACTGAGGGATGGATTACCCCACAAGAGGCCAACTTTCTAGTCACGAAATGCCCCGTCATTCCGTATTTCTACACCCTTCCAAAGATTCATAAACCGGCCAGACCACCGCCTGGCCGTCCAATTATCTCTGGGATTGGATCTTTGTTAGAGCCTCTATCAAGCTTTGTTGATGTTTTTCTCAGTCCGATTGTGAAAACCATGCCAACATATCTCCAAGATACCAAGGACATCTTACGGAAACTACTCGATGTCCCTTTCGACATCAATACTGACATTCTAGCAAGTTTTGATGTCGAATCACTCTACACGTGTATACCACAGACTGAGACACTGGAGACGGTTAAAACACTTCTTGAAGATTTTTCGGCAGATATTGGAACTCCCATCCATTTTATAATGGAACTGGCAAGGATTGCCATGACCGAAAACTTTTTCGCCTTCGAGGACTCTCTGTATTTACAGATCTCGGGGACAGCAAATTCGCACCCAGCTTAGCGAATCTTTATGTCCATCATTTTGAGACCCAACAGGTACTGAACAACATCAATCCACATCTTCATCATTTGAAGATGTGGAAACGGTACATTGATGACATCATAGTGGTCTGGCAAGGAGATACACAATCCCTTTTGCTTTTTCAAGACTGGTTGAACGGACAAAACCCTTACCTTCGGTTCACTTTAGAGCATAGTAAAACCGAACTACCCTTTCTTGATTTGACAATCTTTCCACAAGAAGGGCACTTGGCCAGTTCTCTATATCGAAAACCTATGGCACGGAACTCATTGCTCAGATTCGACAGCCATCATCCCCGCTCCCTGAGGGAAAACCTTCCTTTTGGCCAGTTCCTCAGGGTCCGGAGGAACTGCTCTGACACTGCAGACTTCCGTGCAAAAGCAAAGGATCTCACTAGCAAACTGAGAATGCGACGATATCCTAAATCTCTGGTTCACAAGTCTTTCAAACGTGCTGCCAACAATCATCGTGAGGCCCTACTTGAACCACCAGTTGCTAAACCACCCCTCGACAGAATAGTGTGTGTCACCACATACAACACCTCTTCGTCTAAAATACAGAAAATAATTAGACAGAAATGGCGCATTTTAAATAGCTCTGGTGAACACATTTCTCTACCACTGTTCTCTTTTAAGAGAGGGGCTAATCTTAGAGATGCTCTTGTACACACAAGACCTCGTGATGACATTGCAGAATCCACTCCTAACCTATGGAATCTTCCTCCAGTGCAGGGCCATTATCCCTGTGGCAACTGCTCAGTGTGTGCCCAAACCAGCAAAATCCTGGAAGTCGATATTGGCACCACTACACCCTGGAAACTAAAACGTCACACAAACTGTAATAGTGACAAAGTCATCTATCAGATCACCTGTCCTTGTGGCTTAAGGTACATAGGGATGACAGCAAGAAAAATCAAACTGCGCATCCAAGAGCACAAAAGTACAATCAGACGCACAAAACAGGCTACCCGCCTTACCTCACATTTTCTGGAGAAAAAACATCATCCTGATGAACTGAGGTGGTTAATCCTGGAACAACCACACATACCCAGTCACATCACAGACATTTCATTGTTCCTTCTAAGAAAAGAGCAAAGGTGGGTCTACAAACTGCGAAGCGACACACAAGGGCTAAACGATGATATACCCTGGATGCAACTGTGAGCATCCATCTTAAACATCATCAGATTTACAGTTCACCTTGGCTTTTGGGCACCTGGGGCTAACATTTCAAACATGGGTGCACACCATCTCCACCTCATTGGTCCCACACGGGAGGTTGTCAGCGTCTAGGCCCGCTCTCTTTGGTCCATAGAATTGACTTCCCATTTGGTATTGACACCACGTTAATTTAATCTTGCCCAACTTTACTGTCACACGCAGCCGTAACCTAGGGATTGCACATAATATTGGACAAGCCTCCGACATACCGCCTTCCCTTTGGTATACACGACTTGGTTGCAATTTACCGGTCGATCTGTCTATTCATTTGTTCACACTCGGATACGACCGGTTAGACATGATAACTTCTTTTGTTACACACCACCTGATGTAACCACGGAGTGCAGATCAACATCAATTTGCTTTCTATCACTTCTCTGCAACCGCGGAGCTCTTATTGAAAGCGGACTTGGTCTGTAACATATTACACTGGCATTACGAAAAGTAAACAAAACGAACCCCTTTTTTTACTAAACAGTGCGTGATTGGTTGCAAGCTCACCAATCACGCACCTTGTGCCAAAGTCCATTTAGACATTTCCCTGATATTCTCAGAGTCATTGGGCGATATACGTTTTCCATGCTAAATGCTCTGCATGCAGTCCTCAGACGAGGTCGTTCGCCTAAACAGACTTATGATTACCATAAATGACTGATAAAAGACTAGCGGTACGCATTTTACACAGCTCCGCACAATAGCCTCCATCCGCTGTCATTGGTTTAAGTCTTAACCAATGAGAACGCGCCAAGAGGTCTGCGCCTTTGCAGGCTTAACTTGCATCGCCACCATTGGTCGATTTCTCACAACCTATCACAACGCATATACTGAGAGTTCTCTCTCAGGTCCGCCACCGGCTGTTATCAACAGCCATTCTCAGTGAGCCAGTCACCTCCCCCTCGGCTCAGGATTCTACCCGAGGTAACGACGGAGAGGTGAGTTCTTTAGCGCTCTATGCTGCGCTTCTTTCTGAGAGGGCTCTGAATAGGAAGACTCCATCTCCCTTTGATTTAACTTAACGCTAACAACATAACATGGCGGTTTTTGCCCTCCTTGAATAACTCTACTGGTAGTACAACCTTGAAACATTAAGGGGTTTGATACAATTTTTAGAGATGAATTTCACATCAGCTTCTCAATCCAGCCGCCTCCTTATGCCTTTTGGTGTCACTGTTTGTAAAAGTCTACAACAAAATGCAGGACTTATCTAGTTACTGCATTATTAATTCCTTTTCTCGCACTTATCTTTTTAGTGCGTGGCCTCCTTCCAACCTGAGCTGTTGCCAGGCGAGGTGAGGTATTTTCTCCCTACAATTGGGGTGAGTGGAGACTATGTTTTCTTTGCATTTCAAGAGGTTGAGGTAAACACTACATAGTTTGTATATATTTAACACTGTGTCTTTTTGTTTCCCACATTTTTATGCACAGGAGGAGATACACCTTCAATTGTTGGAGATTGTTCATGTTCAAGTTCCAACTCACGATAAGTATATGTTGCAGTAGCTTATCATAGGTCCTGAAGAAAGCCGGTATAGGCTGAAACATGTCGACCGATTAATACACGTGATAGATAGCAATTCCTTACATGCTATCAGCTTACTGTTTTTAACGATACCACTTTGATGGTCACACCGAATAAAAGTCTTCTTATGTCATCAAAGTAGGTATTTTTAATCACTAGGATTAGTTTCCTTTTTCTTTTCTGAGCACTGCAAATTTATTTGCCCCTTCCACTCACACACTATCCTCTGCTGGTTGGATGTGGTTATTAAGGGTCCAACATCTGGCTACCTCAGACTCTCCCTGAGGAGAAGCCCATAGGACACCTTTCTTTTCACCAACCCAGATGACGAAATTCCACTGATGAGTGGGCGGATGGGTACTATGTTCTTACTTTCTAAACCCTGTATCTTCCTTTCCTCACCTCTATGACATAATAGTGTCATGTGCTCAAGATCAATGGTTTGATCTGAACACTTATACTGGACACAACCTGGTCCTGTCAGTTCTTCATTTCACAGACTCTTAGTACCTCTCTTGTTTTTTGTAATCATAAATAAGGGCCAAATGAAAATACCATTGATTTGCACCCAAAATCGTTTTTTGAATAACATTTAAGAAACACTGCGCAGAACCTATGTACAGGCATTCAATTTCACTACTGAAACTTAACTATCTGCTTCCAAATATTCTCCATAGAGCCTTTACAAATGCTTTGGGAGATTGAAAACAGTGTCAGACACACACACCAATTTTTCTTTAGCAGAGCAAAAGGTGTGCACTCAATACACTGAAACCAAGACTGTCATAGAAAATCTCTAACTTTGCACACATATGCCTTATTTCAACCAATCAAAAGTCTTCCCTCACTATTTTCAAACCAACACCCTTCCCCCTCTCAGATCTTTCTATCTGTTACCATAGCAACTCACTCCTAACTGAACTCTCAGGTTCAAAAGTTTATTCTACAATGTTGCAAATTAAGTCAGCAAGGATGTTTGACCTCTCAATACACCAGCTTATCCAGGGCATTATTGCTTTTAGTGACTTTTTCTTAACCATTCAAATTGCTTCTTTCACACAACACAACCATGCACCCTAACTTTCAGTTTTCAACTATCTGAATCCACCAATCATTGCTTGTGATTCAAGAGCAGAGAAACTCCACATAACCAAACTCCAAATAACCTACTGTTCCAACTTCCATTTCATTCCCACACTTCATCTGACTGCACCAGAACCTTCTCACATCATGTATTCTGTATGGATTACTGGACATAGCTACATCCACTGGGCTCAAAGGTATGCAGCAAGCAAAAATTATCACAACCTTGATTTATCAAATCTGGAAATCAAGTGGATTGGCCAGAGAGGATTGAGATGTCATCAATTGATACCATTGGTGAAAACCTTTTTGCATCTGCCAAACCCTGACCTCTTAATAGTGCACTGTGGTTGAAATGATTTGGGCACTATGACTGGGGTTGGTCTGGAAATTCTTTTAAAGGACACCTTTGATCAATTGATGACACTTTTCCCACAAACTGCCTTGGTATATTCCAATATATGCAAAAGACAGAAATGGAACTGGTCCAACCAATTTTGTCCACAATTTGAGAAAGCACGGAAACATGTGAATAAATCTGTTTCTGCTTACATGAGAGACTGTGGAATGGGTTCAATATACAATAATAACTTGCGTTACAACATGCAAGACATCTACAGAGGAGATGGTGTGCACTTCTCAGATGAGGGAAATAGAATATTCCTCCTGAATTTAAGACTGTGCATTGGAACCTACTTGTAGGTACCTAAATCAACCACAGAACCCAAAAGCTCTTTTCAGAGCTACCCTACCTCTGATCATTCAAAACGTTTATCTTTTTCTAACTTTTTTCACTATTTTTCACCAAAGTACGCTTCCCGGTACGCGGAAAATTCAAGAATGTTTTTTTTTTTTTAGCCTTTATGAGCCTCCTAAGCCCCCCTCAAAAAAACCTAGAGGGTCAGGAAGTGTCTACCGTGCCCCCTTCTACCCATTCCGAACATTATTTGCCCTCCATCTTGTGTCTCGATTGTACCGAAACACAAAATGGAGGACTCCCGTTACGCTGCCGATGCGGGTACCGGAGCGCGCACCGGTAAGTGCTCCATAAAAAAAGGTGGGAAAGTAATTTACAGAAAAACCACTGGAGACACTTTCATCAAATATAGAATAGGCCCTACTAGATAGCAGTCCCTACCATTTGCCCAAATTTGGTGGAATTCCATTGAGACATTTAGGCTACAGGCCTGTCTAAATATCCTGAGGTAAATTACATGACCAAAACACATATGAAGTGTTAGAATTTACAACCAATTAAAACGTTTCTTTCATTTTCTACGATTATTTCTTGACATTTGATTGGTTATGTACATGAATAAATAAAAAAAAAGAGAAGGAAACACAGCCATTTTGACTACTGCTTCCTGAAGTACATTTGAAAAGAAATAACACTGACAACTTCAACTGCTTTCTCAAAGGTGAGTTGTTATTTTGGAAAGTGAAGTATGTTGTGCACTTTAAGTTAATTTGAGAAAAAATATTCTGTTAGTTATATACTATCCCTCTGTAATAGTTATAGATTGAGATAGGCTTCTCTGTTATAGTTATGGATTGAATTAGGCTTCCCTTGTATTATTATAAATTTACTTAGGCTTCATCACATACTCTTTGTTATATTTCAAATTCCAGCCTGATACCATACACTGCCCAAAGATAACTTCACTGTTAAAAAATCCAAACTACATGTCTGAACTTAAACCCAACAGTGCCCTATCTCTACTGATATAATTATTTTTTATGCAATTTACAGCAACAAAATGGAAGGAGAAAAGAATATTTCTTTTGAAATTGTTTTGGACAACAACCATGATGGAAAAAATGCTGAAAATGATAACATTGACTTTATGGATGAGTCGCTGGACCTTGAATTACTTGAGTATGTGGAATCAATGGAAACACAGAATGTAAATGAGGAGATTCCAGACAATATATCATTAGAAGTTTTATTAAATTATGAAAAAGAATCGGAAGAATAAATTTATATTTAATAATCAAAAATTGTTCGAGCCATTATTCATTTTTATATGTAATTCATCAAGTAGATCAAAAATGTTTAAAATATAAAGTGAGACTTATAGTATAATGTGCAACTTTTTTGTGTTACATAGAAAGTTTGCTCATAGTTACTTCCTTTCTCCCACTATATTATCTACAATGTGTATTTAACATCTCTTTATCATCTCCTGCCTCCATGTTGTGTCTGCTTTCCTGACAGACTTTGGTACGGATTCCATATACCACAATAACTTCTGTAACAACATGCAAGATATCTACAAAGGAAACGGTGTATATTACATTATAGACTCTGCATTGATACCTACATGTTGGTGCTTAAATAAAAAAAAAAACAACAAAAAGAACAATTAATAAACATACAATTTTTAAAAGTGATTTTTTCCCCATAGTACGCTCCCAGGAGCGCTCACAGGAGCGCTCCCCGGTGCGCGTACCGGGCGCTTCCCCCGTGAAAATCGAAAAAAAAATAATTTTTTTGAGACCCCGCGGGGCCCTTTAATGGCCCCCACATCAAACCTAGGGGGTCAGGGGGGGTCTACCCTGCCCCCTTATGGTCAATTCCCCCCTTTGTTTTTGCCACCTCTTGTGTCTCGATTTTACTGAGACACAAGATGGCGGCCGCTCCAGACTGTTTAGAATGTTTACAGACACCCGAGAGCCAATCAGCTTTCTGCGCGCAAGTCGCGTGGCGCGCCCGGTGCGCGTACTGGTGCGCGTACCGGGGCGCGCCTATAGATATATATTTTTTTTTAACCTAAATTACTCAAAATCCACTGGAGCACATATCTTGAGACATAGAAAAGGCACATCAGGCTACCAGTCCCTACAATTTTGCCAAGTTTGGTGTAAATCCATTCAGCCGTTCGAGCTAAAAGTGAAATCAACCGCCCTATGGAAATTAACATGGGGAAAATGCATTTTGGGACCCCCCTTTTATCTCGGACCCCGCTTGATGAATCCCCTCCCAAACTTTCAGGGAAGGACCGGAGCTCCACAAGGCCATTTTGAGGAAATTTTCAGTCAGATTCGTCAACCGGCGCCAAAGTTATTCCAAATAGAATTTTGAGATTTAACATTAAAAAAATCCGAACTATAACTACCTACTGGTGACCGCCAGTAGGTTATATATATATATATATATATATATATATATATATATATATATATATATATATATATATATATATATATATATATATATATATATATATATGTGTATATATATATATATATATATATATATATATATATTCATTGTTTTCACAGAAAAAAACAAAGGTTAAAGTAATGTTATAGTTAGGTTAGAATTGCAGTGTAAACATAATGTTTAAACATATAAAACCACTAAAATTCACTAGTTCTAGTGTCATGTGTGATGTAATATGGGGGGTAATTAGCAGCGCATGGCGTGAGTATAGGTTACAGTTACCTAAGGTCACCAGTTATAGTTTCCAGAGATAACTATAACTGGTGAATTTCATTGGTTTTGTATGGGGTCATGACATATGTATATTCTGGGGAGGGGGCATTTAGACCCCTACCCGGGCCTTAATAGGCCCCAGGGACCCCACACCCCATGGCTAACATCCAATAAAAGAAGAGAGAGGCTACCAGTTTGACACCTCTGGTCCAAAATAAAAAAAACTGTAATTGTTGCCTTGATCTTGCTGGAATTAAAAGCAAAATGGCAACCTGGGCCGTATATTGTTTAATTAACTGAAGGCATGTGTGGGCCCCCTCCCAAGCTTTAATTGGCCCCCAGGGATTGCATCCCCCAGAGCCCCAGAGATTTATTAATGTCGGGAGAGGGCATTCTGCCCCCTTTCCAAGCAATATTGAGTCAGACAGACCAAGTCTCAGAGTCTTTAATGGGCCCTAGGGACCCCATCACCCAGGGCCTTTACTTTTGAAAAAGGGAGAAGGCCGCCTCAGCCTTTAAGGGCCCCAAGGACCCCATCCTTCAGGTTGGCTTGCTTACTGTGTCTTAGGGAGCACACCCTCGGGACACAGTGGTGACCCTACCCACACCCGCACTGGCAGGGAATTTGTGTTTGCTCCAGCCAAACAGGAGCAAGCACAAAGGTTGCTCCCAGCGGGAGGGAGGTTTAAAAATGCTCCTGCCAGCTGGGAGCAAACTTGTGATCTGAGGTGGGCAGTGAAACAGATCAAAAGATTGCTGACACCAAGAAGTAGCAAGATAATAGCTGCTCCCTGCAGGTGGGAACAATGCCGGCTACCTCCGTATGCTAGGAGCTGGCTGGGGCTGCGGGCCCTGGGGATCCCCAGTGCCCGAAACATGTGTATGGTGGGTGCCCTGGGTGGGCACCAGGGCCTAATTTAAAAAGAGGACCCAGTGGATGGGATCTTCGGGGCAAAGTAAGGCTCAGGGAGGTGGGGTTGAGCAGCTGCCCTCCCCTTTATGGTCATGTAGGATGGGTTCCCAGAGCCTAATGTGTCTCAGGGAGAAGGGCCACATGGCCGCCTCCCCTTAAAAAAAAATAGGGCCCTGGGAGAAGGGTCTAATGAGATTCGGGGGCACACACACACACCCTCCCCTTTGAAAAAACTACAGTCTGAGAAGATGGGGTCCCTTGGGTTTATTAGTGTTCGGGGGGGGCTAAAGTTGACATTTTTGGGGGGCTTGAGATCCCCTACTTAAAGTCCATTTCCAGACACCAAATGTGATTTAGGGTTTGAGTCTTTGAGGTTTGAAGTGCCCAGTCCTCTGCCCTTCCTCTAGAATGCACTCTGTCACAGAAGGAGCGACTCCAAATTTAAAAGCCCCACAACACAGGTCATGGAGTGACTACTAGTTCACACCTGGATGTCATCCACAGTGATATGTGCACCCAATGGTTAAACCAGGGCCTGGAGCCTGGAGCACCAGCATCAACATGCGCAGAGACTAGAGGATGCTGTACAGAGGAGGAGACTGCCTGGAGGCAAAGTGGTCCAGTAGGGATAAGCCAAGTAAATTCATAAAGCAAAGTGTGAGATTCTGGTCCTGTTGGGACCATGGCACCAATCAGGCATATGTCTGTGCCACTGTTCACCGCCTACATAGGGCAAGTGAGTGAAGATTAAGGGCCATTTCTCTGGTGCACACTGTGACTGAAGAGGGCAGTTGCTGCAACCCAGAGGAGCCGTTGCCCTGTGTGCAACTGTTTGCTACTCACGTATGCCAGGTGAGGTCACAGTAAAAAGAGAGGGCCATCACCCTTGAGCAGCATGTGCAAGGGAAGCATTGTGGATTGTGACCTGTGTAAGAAGAGCATTGACTCAACTACCAGAACATAGAAGCAACCCAAGACCAGCAGCTGGAATCAGGAGGACATAAAGCGTGACAGGAGGAGCACCCAGGATGCCTGCAGTCCCACCCATAGTATTTAGACTACTGCTCATCACTGGGCTGTTGATGTACCTGTGCCTTCAGTATTGCTACACCTTCAGGAGGAGGTAAGACTGATCACCCAGCTGCCGAGCCTCTAGGGCAACTTGCCCTTACTGTAGCCCTGCGTCATGGAAAACTTCATTAAAAGAAAAAAGCCATCATGGAACATCTAAGACTCATACTCATTGTCGAGATCTAACATCAATGTTGCTTTAAGTAAATCAGGGAAGTCGGGGTAGTGGGACCCAGGATCTCTGGTCTTACAAAGAGTGTGGGTATTAATTGTGGTGTGCCGGATATTACATTGTTTTTGTGTATAAAAATGACTTTTTGGGATAAAAGCAAGTATCTGACTGGACATTTATTTTTTGTGATTACTGAGCATATTTTGAGTCATGTATCCATGTAAACCTTGCACCTACATCCCCCAGAGAACCCTACGACTACTCCCCCTGCACTGTCACTAAGAGTTACTCAAGTAGTAGGAATGGCTCCAGGACATCAGGAGGATAAGGCCTCACCCCCACAGTGGAGCCCAATAGCCCGTGCTTGCCCCTTGGCCCTCTTGAAGTGGTCCTGACATATGTCTTTCAGTGGTTGCTGTGGCACGACTACTCAATGATTATAGTGCCTTAAGTGAAGGTTTAACTGCAAAACAACACATTTTCGTAGAATGATACCTTATGCCACGTAATATAACTTTCTGATTCCAACATTCCTTGCAGAACAAGCACAGAATGCAGACTGCCACAACATCCTTCCTCTCTGCACTGAATTTCCCTCTTCCACACCCTTCCCTGTCTTTGGTCTGAAGAAGGTTGTAGGTTTTACCTTTGTAAGGTCTATTAAGTGAACATCATAAATCACCCTCAATCTGCCAGCCCTCAAAAACACAGTAGTTCACTTATAATCTTACTATATTTGCATTGATCCCTGTAATTTGATATTATAGAGTTCTTCTAAATCTGTGTTATATCTTTTGCAGCTGACTTTCATTTTGTGGTTCACATACTGTTTGCAGTGTTCCTATTTCTTATAACATCTGAGTCACATAATGCAACCCATTTTGATACTTTACGTTTTTACAAACATGAGAATTGACAACTGCAGCATGGATGGTTACTAACCTGTTTTCTCAGTACCCTGTATTTGTGCACCTGACTTGGTGTGGGCCTGATTCGCAAAGGCACACTTACACTTTTGCGTAAGTTTACGTTTGTTTGCTATTCATAATCGGATTTATGAGTAGTATCTTTACGAGTGCGGAGTATCTGCACACAAAAAGATAGGTTCACGTTTGTGGAACAGACCCTGTGGCTTGAGCACAATTGGAACACGCAGCCAAACTCAACAATATGCATTAAGGCAATCTATCACTTTGGGTGAACAATGACAGGTAATTAAAATCAATTGCCCTCAGCATGAGCTCGTAACTTGTGTAAACATCTGTGATCCTGGTCAATGATGACCTCATTCCTCAGTGAACATAAAACTAGTCCTTTGACAAATGTCTTTACCTGCACTCAAGTGTACAGTCTTTACTCACTAGGGAAGTGCAGTGGAAAAACGATTCAGCCATAAAGTTACTGCTGCACATGTGGCCACCTACACAACTCATTAACCATTACAATGGGAAATACGGTAACTAGTCAAAATATTGAGTTTTTAATTTCAGCTAGACATAATATTGAGTTAAAAATATAGAATAGACATAATATCGACTAGACATAATATAGACTACAAAAATATCGACTAGAAAAAATTAATATCGACTAGAAATAGCAATAATATCAAATCAAAAATATAGAATGGACATAATATCGACTAGACAGAATATAGACAACAAAAATATCGAATTTAGGGTAAGTTAATGTTTAATTTTTGTGTAATATAATTCTGTAACAGGTTGTGGGTTTATAGGGGAATAGGGTGGGAAGTAATTTAATTATAATTAATTAAATATGTTATTTTATTTATTGGTATTTAGTTAGAATTAATTGTTAAATTATTATTAATTGGTAATTAATTAAAATATAATTGCTAATTAATTTTAATTTATTCATATTTTATTTTTTGTAATTTATTTTCTGTAGTGGGTTGTGGGTTTATAGGGAAATAGGGTTAGAAGTAATTTAATTATAATAAATTAAATATGTTATTTTAGCTATTGGTATTTATTTAGAATTATTTGTTAATTAATTGAAAATTGACAATTAATTAAAATATAATTGGTAATTAATTTTAATTGATTAATTGATAAATATGTTAATGTTATTATTTTTTTTATGTAGCGGTTGTGGGTTTATAGGGGAATAGGGTGGGAAGTAATTTTATTATAATTAATTAAATATGTAATTTAATTTTGGGGTATTTATTTAGAATTCATTGTTAATTAATTATTAATTGGCAATTAATTAAAATATAATTGGTATTTAAATTTAATTGATTAATTGATAAATATGTTAATGTTATAAAAAAATAATAATGTAGCGGGTTGTGGGTTTATAGGGGAATATGGTGGGAAGTAATTTTATTATAATTAATTAAATATGTAAATTAATTTGTGGGTATTTATTTATAATTAATTATTAATTAATTATTAATTGCCAATTAATTAAAATATAATTGGTAATTACATTTATTTGATTAATTAAATATGTTACATTTAGTAATTTATTTTCTGTAGCAGGTTGTGGGTTTATAGGGGGATAGGGTAGGAAGTAATTTAGTTATAATTATTTAAATATGTTGTTTTAATTATTGGTATTTATTTTGAATTAATCGTAAATTAATTATTAATTTGTAATTAATTAAAATATATTTTGTAATTTATTGTAATTGATTAATTGATAATTATGTTACTTTTATTAAACTAATTTCTGTAGTGGGTTGTGTGTTTTTAGGGGAATGGCTTGTGAAGTAATTTAATTGTAAGTAATTACACTTTTGAATAAAAATGTATTGAGTTAATTTTTAAAAATACTTTTAAATTGTTAAATATTTTATTTCTAATAGGTAAATACTATTAGTAGGTAATTTTTATTATTAAATATTTTTATTTGTATTTTAAATTGATTATTTAATATATTTTACACAATTGTAAAATATTTCAATTAATTTGTAATTGGTGTCACTATTTATATTATTTATATTTAAATAAGAAGTATTTACTTGCCCTACTATTGCACTCACTGTAGTTGGAATAGTAATTTTACCCCTACCCTATCCAACGCTTTCCCTACTGTTGCACTCACTGGAGTTGAAATAGTAACTTTAACCCCTACGCTATCCAACGCTTTCCCTACTGATGCACTCACTGGAGTGGGAATAGTAATTTTTACCCCTACGCTATCCAACGCTTTCCCTACTGTTGCACTCACTGGAGTGGGAATAGTACATTTTACCCATACGCTATCCAACGCTTTCCCTACTGTTCCACTCACTGGAGTGGGAATAGTAATTTTTACCCCTACGCTATCCAATGCTTTCCCTACTGTAGCAGTCTCTGGAGTGGTAATAGTAATTTTTACCCCTATGCTATCCAATGTTTTCCCTACTGTTGCACTCTCTGGAGTTGGAATAGTAATTTTTACCCCTACGCTATCCAACGCTTACCCTACTGTTACACTCACTGGAGTTGGAATAGTAATTTAAACCCCTACGCTATCCAACGCTTTCCCTACTGTTGCACTCACTGGTGTGGGAATAGTAATGTTTACCTCTACGCTATCCAACGCTTTCCCTACTGTTGCACTCTCTGGAGTGGTAATAGTAATGTTTACCCCTACGCTATCCAATGTTTTCCCTACTGTTGCATTCGCTGGAGTGGGAATAGTAATGTTTACCCCTACGCTATCCAACACTTTCCCTACTGTTGCACTCTCTGGAGTGGGAATAGCATTTTTACCCCTACGCTATCCAACGCTTTCCCTACTGTTGCACTCTCTGGAGTGGGAATAGTATTTTTTACCCCTACGCTATCCAACGCTTTCCCTACTGTTGCACTCTCTGGAGTGGGAATAGTAATTTTTACCCCTATGCTATCCAATGCTTTCCCTACTGTTGCACTCACTGGAGTCGTTACAGTAAATGTAACCCTTTCGCTATCCTACGGTAAAAATATTATATATGTTCTGTAAATAATATATATATATATATATATATATATATATATATATATATATATATATATATATATATATATATATATATATATATATATATATATATACCTACTGGCGGTCGCCAGTAGGTATATATAGTTAGGATTTTTTCTCTATGGAACTTTTGAAAATTCTATGTCTAAGAACTTTGGCGTTTGTGGAAGGAATCGGCTGAAATTTTCAGGAAAATGGCAGATTTTGTTTCTGATCAGCCCCTGAAAATTGGGGGGGTTCCGTCAAGGGGGGGCCGAGAAAAAAGGGGGGTCCCAAAACGCGTTTTTCCCATGTTAATTTCCATAGGGCGTTTGGCCTCACTTTTAGCTTGAACGGCTGAATGGATTTACACGAAACCTGGCAAAATTGTAGGGACTGTTAGCCCGATGTGCCTTTGCTGGGTCTCAATATATGTGCTCCAGTGGATTTTGAGAAATTAACGTTTAAAAAAACAGATATATCTGTGACAGCGTCCTGGATAGCGCACTACTTCGCGTACTTTTCGCGTAACGGAGCTTTGCGAAGCGAAGCTGATTGGCTCTCCGGTGTCTGTCAACATTCTAAACAGTCTGTAGCGGCCGCCATCTTGTGTCTCGGTAGGATCGAGAGACAAGAGGAGGCCAAAACGAAAGGGGAAATGAAGGAAAGGGGGCAAGGTAGACCCCTTCTGACCCCCTAGGATTGATGAGGGGGATATTAAAGTGCCCCGCGGGGCCCCAAATTTTTTTTTTTTTAAATTGTTTTTTTCGTGGGGTGCGCCCTGTTCGCGTACCGGAAAGCGGTCGGGGGAGCGTACTATAAGGAAACAAGAATGATTGACTTTTAACTTATTGTATGTTTATTGATTGTTCGTTTTGTTTTTTTTTTTTTTTTTTTATTTACATAGCTACATGTAGGTATCATTTCATTTTTCAATCTTTATTTCGACCATTTGGTCATAAAAGATACACATACATTAAAATCACATAAATTCTGTCACATTTGATAAAACATCAGTGCATGATTTAAAGATCCGCCTCAAACATTATTAACAATGTTAAAAATAAAGCAATTCTACAGACTACCCAGCATTTTTTAAAAGACGATTACGCGTATACCACACATTTGTAAAAAATTTGGCAAGCGCAAAAACAATTGGGCCGGAAACATCGCATTTTAAAATCCTGTACATAGGTATATATTCCCTGCCACCCAAGTTCTTAATCAAAGGCAGCAGCCAGTACTTTCTGGCTGCCTTATATGCTGGGCAGAAAAAGATCACATGCAAGTCATTTTCCTCTTTGTCAACGCAAAGGGGGCAGTACTTGGTGGAAGGGACTTGCGACCAGGTGCTAGAAAAGGAGCGCAAAGGCAATGTACCGTATCTCCACTGGAGAAATAACTTTCTAGTGAGTACGGGATATATGGGATCAAAAGCCTTTTCAAGTGCATAAAAATCCTTATTTTGCAGGAATTTGGAAGAAAGGGACCCCTCTGTCTGGGTAGCTAAAGCCCTTACCCTTTTGTGTTCATGATACAGATTCGCCAGAGATCTCTTAGAGATTCTAGGTGCTGTATCTGCTGGTTTAGTCCACAGTTCGGGGAGCCCCAGATCTGTGCATGTTGACTGGATATTTTGGACCCAGGGAATACTGAGCGCCTTGGGGTGTTTTAATAGTTCGACCAGTTCCGCCCTATAGTCGGCGAGATCGTCGCTGCTCCAAAGCCTGCGCCAGAAGGCAATGGGTCTTAGACTATTCTCGTCGGTGAGAGGCCGTAGCCCTAGATCAAGCCTCAGAGGGAGAAGTGGGGTGCTGGGAGGAAGTGCGGTAATTTGTCTTATGAATCTGTTTTGCGTGGATGACAAATTCCGACATGGAGTGTGGCCCCACAGCTCAGCCCCATACAGGATCGCCCCCCTGGCCTGTGCCTTATATATCTGAATTAGGGCCCCCAATGGGCGATAGGTTGAACCGGTCATCATCCGGGAGATGCCCCCGGTAATTTGTACTAGTTTAAGGTTAGCCCTGGTTTGATGGGTCCCCCAGGTCATATTTTCGTTGAGTGTCACGCCGAGATATTCAAACGTGGCTACTCTTTCCAGCCGTGCTGCTCCCAGCAGGGGATTCGGGCGCTGTTTGGGGCTTGGATTCAATACCATATATTTGGTTTTTGTGGCATTGATTTCCAGTCCTCTGTCCTGACAGAAGGCCACAAAGGCATCAAGTATCCTTTGGATGCCCATGGGAGTTTTAGATACCAACAGTGTGTCGTCCGCAAACATTATTGCGGGCACACTGTTGCCATTTAGTTTGGGGGCATCTGTGTGGTCGGTGGCGTTCAAATGAGCGACTACCCCGTTGACAAAGAGGCAAAACAGGGTCGGCGCCAGCACACAGCCCTGTCTTACCCCTCTGCCCACGGGGAATCTATCAGTCAGCTCCCCCGACCTCCCACACCTCACCTGGGCATAATTGTTATGGTGCAGCCTCTGCAAGGTCAATAAGATGTCTGGTGGTACGCCCATCCCTGCCAGAATGACCCAGAGTTTTCCCCTGGGCACGAGGTCGAAGGCGGCTCGTAGGTCCACGAAAATCGTGTACAAACTGCCACCCTCGAACCTCACTGTCTTCCAGTAGACCAGATTCAATCTAAAGACCTGGTCCACGGTCGATACCCCTTTCCTAAAGCCTGCCTGGTATGGACTGAGGGCGCCTGCCTCCTCGATCCATTCCTGAAGCCTATTCAGGAGAACCCTGCCGAACAACTTCTGCGCTACATCTATTAGGCTAATCGGTCTGTAGTTGGCTGGGAGGAGGGGGGATCCCTTTTTGTAAATCGGGACCACCTCAGCCCCCAGCCAAGTACTAGGGATTTCCATCCCACCGAGGATACCATTAAAAAGAGCAGCGAGGTAGTGCGCCCAGACGGTGGGCTCCTGCTTGTACAGGTCTCCCGGTCGCCCATCCAGCCCAGGGGCCTTCCCCGAAGCCAGGCCTGAAATGGCAGCAGTGACCTCGCTCAGTGTTATTTGATCCACCTGAGAGCCCTGCCTCTCTGGTTCAAATGACACAGGAAGTTCTCCGGACTCAGCGCTGTATAAGGACTGGAAGTGGGCCTGCCACACTCCAGGAGCTATGTTAGGCTCCACTGCCGAATGTAAACTCCCTGATCCCCCGTTCACCGTTCTCCAGAACAGGCGTTGATCTTGCACTGCTAGGGCCTTAGTGAGTTCTTCCCACTGGTTTTCCTCCCATTCTGTTTTAGCCTGGGCGAGAAGTTTCTTGTAGGCTTGCCTACATTGCTTAAGGCGTTCCCCTCCTTTGCCTTCCTTTATTACTCCGAGGAGTTCTGTTTTGGCCCGTCTACAAGCCACATTGTACCATTGAGTTTTGCCTTGGCACCTCCCTCTTGGCTTTTGTACCTTACATGTGAAGTGGGGTGCCGCAACTTTTATAAGTTCCTTGTGGGCATCAGACAATTTGCTCCTTATATCTATGTTACTTGCCACACTATCAAGGTCCCCAACAATTTCCAGGATAGGGGTAATCTCTGCATAGAGCAGTGGGAGTTTGTCCTTTTTTGTGACCAGATGCTCCCACCTAATTCTTCTCCTACTGTTATCTATGAGGAGCGTGGGGTGGTTCCCTTCTTCCTGGGTCACTAAGCCCTGAGGTGCTGGATGAACAAGGTCTAACTCAAGGGCATTGTGGTCACTATCCAGCCTGTCTATTACCCTAAAATCCTGTATAGTTGACCACCTCGCTAGTTGGACCAGAACATAGTCCAAGTGTGACTCTCTTCCCCGGCGATTGTAGGTATTTTTACCTGGTGTGTCCGAGTTAACTCTCCCATTACACGCTCTAAGTCCATACCTTAAGGTAAGGGCAGTGATTTGCAACGCTAATGGGGTCCAAGCTTTCGGAGATGGGACATCAACCCCTGGTACTGCCCACCTAGCTTCTTCATCTGATAAGAACCCTTCCTGGAGGCCGGGGAGTGGCTCAAAGTGAGAATTAAAATCCCCACCCACCACATAGTATGAATCAGTCGACAGTTCAGATAAAAAGTTCGAGAGTTCATTAAAAGTCGGTGATTCTTTTGCCTTTCCCATCGGCCTGGAATAGACGTTAACCAGCAAGAGGTTTGCTTTGTTTGGCCATGTTAATGAGACCACCAGGATGTCATCAGAGTTGCATGGGAGCCGTGATGCCACACAGCCCAGGTGAGCAGCAACCCATGTCGCAAGGCCCCCTGAAGGGCGGCCTTTACCTTCCCACCTAGCTGGAATAAAGAATGATGCGTAGCCCTGGTGTCCATGGTCCTCTCTAGCCCAGGTTTCCTGGAACATGCATATGTCGCCAGTTTCTATATACTTTTCCCAGGTCGGCTCTTCCAGTTTGTTTGCTAGTCCCGCGATGTTCCAGGAGATTATCCTCATATGTTCAAAAGTGGGAGATGTCAAAACGCAAGGGTTGGAAGAGGTAGGTCCTGGCTCCTCTTGTGATGCAAGGCCTGGAGCGAGGGCAGCATGGGTTACATGTGGCACCAGAGAACCCCTCTCCCCCTCGCCCGCAGGGAGGGGAACCAAAGTTATCCCCTCGGCAGTAACTACTCCATCAGTGGCTAGGTGAGAGGATTCGGTTCTGCCGTGATCTATGGCAGGTAGATCATTCAATGGGCCAGAACTTGGGCCGGAGGACAAAATTAGATGCTCCACCGACCCACGGGAACCCAAATCCCCTGGCGCTGTCTTACAGGCAGTAAGTCAGTCGACCCCATCCAAGCCGTCCAGGCAGTTGAAGCGATTGAAATCACAAAAAGGTGTATCCGGTGGTTGAAAATGCGGGCGTTGTTCAAAGCCTTTGTGATTGCGTCTATGTTCCACCCTTGTCCAGCCATCGTATATTGGGGCCTGGCGCTTAGGAATCGGGGGAAAGAAAAAAGATACTGGGAGGGTCTGTATGGTGGAGTCTAGGGATCGGTTCATTCCTCTGCAAATGTGTCGAACCGTGCCTGGATCCTTGAAGGTTACCATGATACAGTCCCCCACTATAGTTTTCCTGGTCTTCCCTAGCAATGGAACCCTTCTCACCATGATGATTTCGTTGTTATATTGGGGAGGTAAGGGTCGGTTCCAGTTAAGCCATTTGATTACCTTTTTCTTGAGGGACTGGTAATCCTCATTTTCCCCTGATCTTAAGTGAGGGGCACCCGCTAGAACCACCATTAATCTATTGGCCTCAGGTGGGAGGTCTGGCCTCCGTGGTCTGGGAGTTGGACATACGGGCGTGAGTGGGGGAACATTGACCTGGCCTTGATGCATTCCAGAGGACTCTATTTGTGAGCTATGTGGGGTTAAATCCACTAGATGAGTGGGTCTGGGGCTTTGATTGTGGTGCCGTGCCTGGATTTGAATGGCCATAAGGGGTTGCAGAGGGGGAGCAGATGGCATGCTTCTGGGGGGGGCTCTATTGGCATTAATTGCGACATCTTCTTTGGAAGGTTCCTTAGCCGGGGGAGGGATTTCCACTAGCTTTGTCTGCTTACTTACTAGAGTGTTCAGGGTGGTGAGAGAAGTTTCTAGTAAGGTGAGCCTAATCTCAACTTTTTTTAAGCTGTCGGTGATGGGCTGTAGAAGGGAGCGGAGTAGGAATTCAATGTTCCCCTTAGCAGAGAGTGGATTATTTGGATTTGGCGTAGTACCCTCTTGTTCTTTGGTGGTGGCAGTGGTACCGGTATTTGAGAGCTTAGAAGGAGGCACTATCTCCGTATGCTTCCCCGGTAGAACAATATTTGGCCGTTTCTTGCCAAAATCCAGATGGGATATTTTGGGTTTCCCCCGCCCCCCCGTTGTTTTCCGAGCACGTTTACTGGGTGGGGGCCTATGTACCTCCACCACTACATTTATTTTGGGCTTGCTCTTATTGGCCAATTGGATAGGTGGAATTTGGGTTACCAGGTTGACAGGAGAATGAGAAGTCTCTAAGGGGACTGGCTCTATGTTTTGTACAAGCGCTATCCCTGGAGTGGGGGGGATTTCCCTTAATAAGACAGGGAAATCCTCTAGTGTCGAAATATTTAGACTGCTGGGTAGCACGCCTCCCTCTTGAGTGGTGGGGATGGGGCTGATGTCAATCAAGGGCCTGTTTTTCATAGATTCAATCGAGCGCCTGCGCTCCGCCCTGCGTTTCTCAAGTGAACCGTCCATGTCCGCCTCACCTTTGTTGGGTTTGAAATAGTTATCCAAAGTCCTGGAGCTAAAGGCTCCATCCCTTGAGGGGGTTTCCCGGTTTGAAGGCGAGGGCATTACCTTGGTTATGGCACGGAAGGAATCAAGAGAGAGGGCCCAGCCCGGCCTCCTTCGGCCACTGACGGCCTAAGACGGTCCCGCCCTTGTCCCGGGCTTCTCCCGGTCGCTCCCGCTCGCTCCCGCGAGGCGGGGATACTGTGCTCCTAGTAGTACTACTGCTGTGCTGTCATTCGGTGATAGGCGGGGGGGCGTGGCCAGCGGGGAGAGCAGCCCAGGTGTTGCTGGTTGGGCGCGCAGGGGCTCCTGGTCACTGGAGTCCCCTGCCTTGCTCGCAGCCCCGCCGGAACACTTGCCTGCCCCCGCGCTCCTCCTTTGGTCCTAGTACAGCCCTCTGCCGGTCGACGCGCTGCAGGACCCGCGAAGCGGGTCCGGCGAGTCGTGGGTGGTGGTACAGAGGGAGAGGTCCGCAATCAGCAGGTCCGCTGTGCTCCACAAGGTAGGCAGCAAGAATCCGTGGAGGTGTCCCACAGGCGCTGGGGAGAAGGCTACTTTTCAGTCCGTGTGCGGGGGGGCGTGGCCAGCGGGGAGAGCAGCCCAGGTGTTGCTGGTTGGGCGCGCAGGGGCTCCTGGTCACTGGAGTCCCCTGCCTTGCTCGCAGCCCCGCCGGAACACTTGCCTGCCCCCGCGCTCCTCCTTTGGTCCTAGTACAGCCCTCTGCCGGTCGACGCGCTGCAGGACCCGCGAAGCGGGTCCGGCGAGTCGTGGGTGGTGATACAGAGGGAGAGGTCCGCAATCAGCAGGTCCGCTGTGCTCCACAAGGTAGGCAGCAAGAATCCATTGAGGTGTCCCACAGGCGCTGGGGAGAAGGCTACTTTTCAGTCCGTGTGCGGGGGTCGTGGCCAGCGGGGAGAGCAGCCCAGGTGTTGCTGGTTGGGCGCGCAGGGGCTCCTGGTCACTGGAGTCCCCTGCCTTGCTCGCAGCCCCGCCGGAACACTTGCCTGCCCCCGCGCTCCTCCTTTGGTCCTAGTACAGCCCTCTGCCGGTCGACGCGCTGCAGGACCCGCGTGTAGGTATCAATGTAGAGTCTATAATTTAATAAACGCTGTCTCCTTTGTAGATATCTTGCTTGTTGTTAAAGAAGTTTTTGTGGTATATGGAATTCATACCATAGCCTGTCTGGAAAGCTGAAACAACATGGTGGCAGGAGATGATAAAGAGATGTTAAATACACATTGGGGATTATATAGTGGGAGAAAGGAAGTAACTATGAACAAAGTTAGTATGTAACACCAAAAAGTTGCATAGTATATTTAAAGTCTGACTTCACGTTATAATCAATTTGCTACTAGTTTTCAATATACATATAAAAATAAATAATGTGTCAAACAATTTTTGAATTAAGAAATAAAAATTTATTTTTCAGATTGTTTTTCAAAATGTAAAAGAAAATCTAAAAAATCGTGATCATTTTTTTCTTCATTTTTCAGTAGAAAATCTACTGCATCTACACATTGCACAAGTTCATTGTTTATTGTATCGTCGAAGAAATCCTGGTCAACTTCCGTCTCCTTTTGTTTTTCTGTTTTAATTTTCAAGTTATTTTCTTGTCCTTCCATTTTGAATTCTGAAAATATATCAGTACAGATAGGGCACTGTTGGGTTTCAGTACAGACAGGCAGTTTGGTTATTTAAACAGTCTTTTTTTCTTTGGGCAGTGTATGGTATCAAATTGGAAGTAGAAATATGAAGAAAATTATCAAATAAACTCTTAGTCAATTTTGAATTATACTACAGAAGTCTAACTCTATCCTTATCTCAGGGCCGGCGCTAGGCATGGGCAGCGTGGGCTGCCGCTCAGGGCCTCGCACTCAGCCCACCAGCATGGGGCCACGCACTGGTGATGTGTCCTTTTGTTTTCCTGGAGATCTATCACAAAGAAAGGTGTCGCCTGCAATTAAGGTCCATTTGAGGGGGCCCCCTCTTTGGGCCTCTCATGGATGGTGTCAGGAGGTATAGGGGAGGAAGAAGGAGACGCTCCTTCAATTGCAAGGAGACGATTCACAGACACTGTGGGGGGGCCCATTGTCCAGCATTTTGGCGCACCCTCAGTTTTAACTTTTAGACCACAATCAATTCTCACACCTATGAAGGTGTGAGAAATCCGTGTGGAGTAAAAGTTTCACCTGTGGGGGCGTCAAAATGCTGGACAATGGGGCCCCCACAGTGTCTGTGCATGTTCTCCTTGTAAGTGGCCAGTTATGTAATTTGGAGGGGGCCTTGCGCACGTTCCCTTTTAGCCCAGGGCCTCGCAAATCCTTGGACTGGCTCTGCCATAAGTAAAACAGAGAAGTCTATTTTACTCTATAAGTATTACAGAGTGAAAGAATAAAACTGTCTGAAAATGTTTTTCTAATTAGCTTTCAGTACAGAACATACTTCAGTTTTAAAAATTATATCTTACCTTTTAAATATAACTTGAAGTTATCAGTTGATTTTTTGTTGTTCTGCACTTCACGAAGTAGTAGTCAAAATGGCTGTGTTTCTCTCTCTTTGTTTATATGGATTGGTGTCAGTACAACGCGGATTTTTACAACGCATTCCGTTACAACGGAATTTTTACAACGCAGGATCCATTACATCGGATGCCATTACAACGCATGGCATTACATAGCAGATGGTATTACAACGCATGGCATTACATCGTAAGTATAGGTAAGTATACCTTTTTTTAAAAAATGTTATTAAGTTAATTTAATTAATTTAATTTAATTAATTTAATTAAAATACATTTTAAAATAGCCATTAATTTAATTTAATAAAATAATATATATTTAATAAATGTAATTTTAATAAAAAATGGAAATAATTTAATTTAATTAAAATAATAAAATTAACTTAATGTACATATTTTTATAATTGAAATTAAATTAAATTAATTGAAATAATGTATTTAATTTAATTAATTTAATTTAAAAATGTAATTAATGTAATAAAATTAATTTAATTTATTAAATATATTTTAATTAATTTAAAAATGGTAAATATAATTTAATTAACCCAAAACACAAACCTACCCCTGAACCCTAAAAACACCCCTGTACCCCAAAACCCAAACCCTGCCCTAAAACCTAAAAACACCCCTGTACCCCAAAACCCAAACCCTGCCCTAAAACCTAAAAACACCCCTGTACCCCAAAACCCAAACCCTGCCCTAAAACCTAAAAACACCCCTGTACCCCAAAACCCAAACCCTGCCCTAAAACCTAAAAACACCCCTGTACCCCAAAACCCAAAACCCTGCCCTAAAACCTAAAAACACCCCTGTACCCCAAAACCCAAACCAAGCCCTAAAACCTAAAAACACCCCTGTACCCCAAAACCCAAACCCTGCCCTAAAACCTAAAAACACCCATGTACCCCAAAACCCAAACCCTGCCCTAAAACCTAAAAACACCCCTGTACCCCAAAACCCAAACCCTGCCCTAAAACCTAAAAACACCCCTGTACCCCAAAACCCAAACCCTTCCCTAAAACCTAAAAACACCCCTGTACCCCAAAACACAAACCCTGCCCTAAAACCTAAAAATACCCAAACACCCCAAAACATATACCTCAGTACCCCAAAACATATACTCCTATACTCATACTTATTAAAAAAATTACTTAAATTAATATATTTAATTTATAATATTTAAAAACATAAATAAATATTTTTATTTATTTTTATTTATAATTAATAATAATTAAATCAATTATATAATATTAAATAAAATAAAAAAAATTATATACTTACCAATACTTACGATGTAATGGTATGCGTTGTAATACCATCTGCTATGTAATGCCATGCGTTGTAATGGCATCCGATGTAATGGATCCTGCGTTGTAATAGCTGCGTTGTAACAGCATTACGACGTAAAAGTTGCGTTGTAAGTGTTACATACCGTTTATATATATTCAGGTACATAACCAATCAAATGTCATGATATAATTGTAGAAATTGAAAGTAATATTTTAATTGGTTGTCATTTCCAACATTTCTGATATGTTTTGTGAAGTAATTTACCTCAGGGATTTTAGAGAGTTCTACATGCTAAATGGGTAAATGGTATTTCAACTAAATTTGTGAAAATGGTAGGGATTGGTATGTAGTATGAGCTACTGTTTAATTGATGAAAGTGTCTCCAGTGGTTTTTCTGTAAATTACTTTTCCACCTTTTTTAAACGAGTGCTTGTCAGTGCGTTTCCCGGTACGCGAACTTGCAGTGTTACGGGAGTCCTCCATTTTGTGTTTCGGTAGAATTGAGATATAAGATGGAGGGTAAATAATGTTCAGAATGGGTAGATTTGGGTACTTTAGACGTATGCTGTTTCCCTAAGTTTTCTGAGGGTGGCTGAGGAGGCTCATATATGTCGATAAAAAAAATTGTTTTTTTTCGCGTGGTTAGCTGCAGGTACGCGAACTGGGTAGCGTACCGGGAAGCGAATATAGGTGAAAATAAGTGAAAAAAAGGTACATTCGAAATTTCAAAAGAGTACACTAAGTTAAGGTAGCTCTGAAAAGAGCTTTTGGGTTCTGTGTATGTTGTAGAAAATTATAAGTAGGAACCAATACACATTCTTAAATTTAGTATGAAAGCTCTGTTTCCCTCATCTGAGAAATGCACGCCATCTCCTCTGTAGATATCTTGCATGTAGTAACGCAAGTTATTGTTGTAGATGCAGCCCATTCCATGGTCCCTCATGTAAGCTGAAACAGACTTATTTACATGCTTCCTCGATTTCTCAATTTGTGGACAAAATTGATTTGACCACCTCCATTTTTGTCTTTGGCATATATTAGAATATACCAAGGCAGTTTGAGGAAAAAGTGTCATCAATTGCTCAAAGGTGTCCTTTAAAAGCATTTCCAGACCTACCCCAGTCAAAGTGCCCAAATCGTTTCCTCCACAGTGCACTATTATGAGGTCAGGGGTTGGCAAATGTAAAAAGGTTTTCACCAATGGTATCAATTGGTGACATTTCAATCCTCTTCGACCAATCCATTTGATTTCCACATTTTGTAAATCGAGGTTGTGTAAATTTCTGTTATCAGCATACATGTGAGCCCAGTGGATGTAGCTATGTCCAAGAATCCAGACTGAAAACATAGCTAGAGGAGTTTTTGCTGCAGTCAGATGAAGTGTGGGAATGAAATGGCAGTTGAAATAGTGATGTTTGTAATGTAAAAAACTGTGGAGTTTAAGTGCAAATGATTCATTAGCAGTGATTGGTGTATTTCCATTGCTGAAAACAGAAAGTTAGGGTGCATGGATGTGTTCTTTGAAAGATGTATTTTGAATGGTTATTTAAAAATGTTGTTATGAAAGATTGCAGTGGATTAGCAGGTGTACTGAGAGTTCAGACTTCATTTGAAACATTGTTGTGTGAACTTGTGGCCATGACAGGTCAGGCAGGCGGTAGTTGCCAAGGAAAAGAGGTAGAAAGGGCAGAGGGGGGAAGGGTGCTGATTTGAAAAAAGAGAGGGAAGAGTTTTTATTGGCTGACATGAGAGATATGTGTGTTGAATATCAGCGTTTCGGTGCCTTTGTTGGTTCCAGCCTCTGGAGTGCATACCTTTAATTCTGGTACAGAATAATTGGTGTGCTTCTGAGACTGTTTTCAATTTCAAAAAGAATTTGTAAAGGTGAGTTATCGTTTATATATTTTAGTTAAAGAGTAGTATGCTTTTTTGCGTAAATACGAAAGTCAGCTGTGTATTTAAAATGATGTTTTGCGTCAAGTGTTTGCATTCTGCTTTCAAAGGCGATTTTGCATTCTTCATTTACAGAATCGGAAAAATTATTGGTTCGGTAAAATACGGAATCGGTAATTTTACCGATTCTGTAAATTTGCTATGTAGGGGGGAGTCTTCTGAGTCTCAAATGGCTTAACGAATCGGTATTTTAACATGAAATCAAACTTCATGGTAAAATACCGATTTCGGTGTGCATGCACATTTGTGCATGCACACGTATGTCATGTGAAAGGCAGACCTGTCCTTATATGAATGTAGGTGTATTATTGTTTTACATAAAAGGTTTTGAAACTTTGTTTCAAATCAAATGCATGCACACTTAGGGCCCGATAAAGGTGGTCGTTTAGGCCATTTACCGACCGGTTACGGCCGATTTCGGTCGTTTCCGACCTGTAAATGGCAAAAAGGTATGTAGGCGCCTAAATCCAGGGCCACATGTAGGTAAATCTACATTTACAGAATCAGTGAAATTGTTTTGGATGGTAAAATGATGTGACTCCTGCAATGCGTCGCTTTTGCGGAACAGATATATGATGTAATTGTGTTGATAATATTACGGTGTACATGTAAAAAATGATGCATAAGTGTTGCACGGGCATTGTAGATACTCTCCTATGTGTGCTTAGCAATTTCAAGTCACCACCCCCGGGTTCAAGGGCCTTGTAAATACGTCCCCATGTGTGTCTGGTCATTTGAAGTCACTTTCCTCGTAGTGTAAGGCCCTTGTAAATACGCCCCCATGTGTGCCTGGCAAATTTTCATTTTGATTGTTTGAGTTACATAGCCATGTTAAAAGTTATTGAAAAAAAGGTGCTAGTTCCTTTAAAAAATGTTTTCATGTGTATTAGGGCATTTTAAGTCTGTTCCCCATGAATGTAGGGGCCAGATGTAGGTGGCCGAAAATAGCCATTTACCGATCGGTAACGGCCGAATTCGGCCGTTACCGACCGGTAAATGGCCATTGACAAGTAGGGGCCCTTAAATGTTGAATTTTCGGTAATTTTATCGAATCGGTAATTTTACCGATTCAGTAATTTTACCGATTCGGTAATTTTACAGATTCGGTAATTTTACCGAAAATGTAAGATTGAAATGTGGGTAGCCAATTTTCCATTGGCACATGGCTTTCAGAATCGGTATTTTACCATGGAATACAAATCCATGGTAAAATACCGATTCCTGTGTACATGCACATCTGTGCATGTACACATGTGCCATGTGACAGACAGACGTGCCCTTAGGGCATGTTTGTGTGCCACATTGCACACATGCCCGTTTTGGGGGTGCTAGAGGGTGTCAAAGTCATACCCCCTGCACCCTTGACAAATTCGGTATTTACTGATTCGGTAAATACTGAATCGGTATTTGAATTGAATCCTATGGGCTTCCCCGGGTACAAGGGCCTTGTAAATACGCCCCCATGTGTGCCTGGCAAATTTTCATTTTGATTGTTTGAGTTACATAACCATGTTAAAAGTTATTGAAAAAAAGGTGCAAGTTCCTTAAAAAAACGTTTTCATGTGTATTAGGGCATTTTAAGTCTGTTCCCCTTGAATGTAGGTGTGTTATGTCATGTGAAAGGCAGACCTGTGCCTGTTTTGAGGGTGCCAGAGGGTGTCAAAGTGATACCCCCTGCACCCTTGTGAATACTTTTTTTTTATAGCATTGTTGAATCTAGTTCTTACTGTTATTGATTTACTGTTTGGTAATAGTGGTTAATAACATTTTTTATTATATTTCACCACAGATTCAACTGCAGATTATTTGGGAATTAGACAATGCCGTCTAAGGATAGAATTCGAAAGGCTACGAAACGTCAAAGACAGCAGTTACCTAATATTTTGCAGCAGTCCTCTACATTAATATTACCTCAACGGACGAAGAGAACACCGGGTAAGAGAACGAAATCATTCCTTAAAAACATTTGTAGAAAGAAAAGTATAACTACAGAACAAGTTTTAGTCCAGAAAAAGAGAGCCAATTTAAATGGAAAGGAAAGGCCCGTGAAAAAAGTTTGTGCTACAGCAGGAGATAACTCTGTGCATGGCAGTAGAAGGGCAAATATTTTCAGGGACATTCGTAAGCGAATGTTCCGCAACAGGGTAATTGTCGATTTGGTAAAACAATTTAAAAAAGGTCAACAGAAAGTGTCATTTTATAAGAAAAAGAAAAATGTAGAGAAAATTATTGATCAGGCTTTCGAAATCAAGCGAAAGTTATTTATTTTGGTAATTAATAGAATTAGGAAACTAAACAAGGTAATCTATGTTTTGAAATCTAATAGTAGATGGAAGAGAGACGTTAATCGGAGTAATTTTTGTGAAGTTTTCTTAGGAGAATGGATGCATAGTTCAAATAGTGAGGCATTTTTAAATGAGGAGAGTTATTTTCAGGACAATGTTTTGGTGCATGCAGTTGACAGCAGTGGTCGAGCATACGAGGTAAAAGATGGTCATCCGGTTGAAAAAGAAATACTTGTGTCTGCAGATGCAGAAGAGGCGCTAAGTGATGAGGTTTTAGGGAGACGTCCTAAGGGACCAGTGTACACCTGGAAGTGTAGATATATTTGCAGTGTGCGACAGGATTCCATCAATTTGCTTTGTGATTTTATACGGACATTTCATAAGAAAAGTGTAAAGCAAAAAATAAAGTTGTTGCAAGAATTAGATCCTTGCAGAGTGAGACAAGTGACAGGTTTGCGTGGTCATTCACTGGCTTGTCTTTCTAGGAGAGTATGCCAGAGTGTATTTCATCATTTCAGGATGCTAGCAGTGCATCATAATAAAGTGAGGAAATTAGTTAGAATGTTGTATTATGCTAAGAGTCCAGCAATTATGCTTAAAAAATTAAGCAAAGCTCTTTTGCATGGTTCTGAAGTAGATGTGAAGAATATTTGTCAAGAAATTGAGTTCTGTTATTTTGCTGGTAAAGAGAACAATGTTGATATTGAACCACTAGAAGATGGTAATGTGGAAGACAGTGAACAGATTTTCAGTACAGATAAGTTTCACAAGGAAATTTCCACGTTTATGGTGAAATCAAGTGAGAGGCCTAATTTCACTTGTGTGTGTTGTCGACGGACTTATTATAAGAATCAGACTAAGTTAGTGGATATATATGCAAAGAGTGATATGGAAAACAATAGTGAATGGAAGGATTTTGCCACATACTTGATGGTAGAAAATTGTTTTGATTTGGGAGCCGACCAACGTATGTGTACTTATTGCTATAACAAATTAAACCAAAACCAGATGCCTGCTAGAGCGGTTTATAATAATCTGGAATTAGATGACTTTCCTTATGAATTGAAGGATTTAAATACTTATGAATCTATTTTGATTCAAAGTGTCCATCCCTTCCAGGCTATTGGACAAATGGAGCCAAAGACAGGGAAGTTGCCTCCATCAGATTTACAGAGAGGATTAAAGGGAAGGGTTGTTTATTTGCCTTTGGATTTGAACAAAAACATTAATACAATTGGAGTAGAGAAAGTGGAAGAGGAACCTCTGGTTATCATAGTTAATGGTGTTCCGACAAAGAGTAAGAAAATCTGGCAAGATTTAGTGGATGTTAGGAAAGTTAAAAAGGCAACATTGTATTTGATAAAAAATAATAAGTACTACAAGAATGTATGTGTTGCAGAAGAGGAAGTAAGTGAAGAAGAGGACAGCGATTTGTGTCCTGGTCAAATTGAGAAAGTAGAAGCCTCTAAAAAGGAAGAAATATATGAACATTATAGTGTTCATCCTTTGCATTCCAAGGAAGTCATGGGGAATGCTATTGAGTTGTTTCAAATGAAACAAGCCAAAGGGAGTCCTATTAGTGTTTGGGAGGAAAGTTTGGAAGCTCGGTGTTTCCCACAGTTATTTCCCACAGGTCGAGGAGGACGTTATGATGAGCGACCTGTTCAAATTCCTGCTTCAGAATACCGGACTTTACGATTGTATTCAGAAGATCCTAGGTTTCGACAATGCATTCCTTATTTATTTCATCTATTTTTTGAAAGTGATCTCTCTGGATTGTCTTATGCAGTGAACCACATCTTGAAAAGTGGTATACAACTGCGAAATATCTCGGCAAGGGACTTTATGGATAAAGTCAATGTGCAAGACAGTATTTTGGATTCTCACCTGATTAATCTCATGGCTTGTCAGCGTGGTACCAATGAGTATTGGTACCGCCGTCATGATGACTTAAAATGTATGCTGAGGAACTTAGGAACTCCCACATGGTTCCTCACTCTCAGCTGTGCTGAGTATGGCTGGGAAGACTTACTTGAATTTCTACGAGAGGTAAATGGAAACATTGAAAATATTGAATTCAAGACACCCGGAGAACTGTGCTCTTTGGATCCTGTGAATGTTTGCAGATACTTTAATCATAGATTTGAAGCTATGATGTCTTTCATCATGAACAAGAAAAATCCACCTCTTGGAGAGGTGTTGGATTTCTTCTGGAGAAAGGAGTATCAAGCAAGAGGTGCTCCTCATATACATATGCTACTATGGATCAAAGATGCACCCAAATTTGGAACAGATCCGGATGACTTAGTGATGAGTTTCATAGAACAGTATGCTACATGTGCTGTTCCAAAGACAAACGAAGACAAAAGTCTAAGAGAACAAGTTTTACGGTTTCAAAGCCATCGTTGTGGAAAGTACTGTCGTCGTAAATTCAGAAACAAGGACAAATACTACACCAAATGTTGTTTTGCATTTCCACGGTCGGTGGTATCAAAAGGAAAAGTTAACAATTTTATGTCATCGCTGCGACATAATGTGACGAGGAAATCACCCAAAAACACATACAATTTGAAAAGAAACGAAGAGTCCAAGTACATCAACGACTACAACCCAGTGATTTTGTCCATGTGGAATGCTAACATGGATGTACAGTTTGTGGCTGACAACTGTATGGCTGTGGCTCGGTATGTGACGTCTTACATCACTAAAAAAGAAAAGACAGAACTGAAGGATATGTGGGAGGATATTTCCCATGAAAAGAGCCTCAGTAAGAAGTTGTACAGTTTCAGTCTGAAGATGTTGTCGCATCGAGAAATTGGAGCTTACGAATGTTCTGACCGGTTATCTTCAGCAAGTCTCTATGCCAAATCTAGGAGTATCATTTGGGCGAGTCTTGGTCTTGCTGCAACGCGTAATCGAGTTCTGAAACCTGTACGGGAAATTGAGTATTTGGCGGAGAAGGAGCCAAACAGTACAGATATTTTAAAGAGCAACATGTTGGATACATATTATCCAAATAGAAGCAGTCACCTGGAGAATGCTTGTCTGTATGAAGTTCTTCAAAATTACGTTTTCAAGAGGAACATCAAAGAAGATATTGATAAAGGAGTGTATGCTGTAATTGGAAGTGAGGGATGTCTGGTCAAGCAAAAAAAATGTCAATTGATAAATCATCGAAAATTGGATTGCGAATCTCCCGAAAGAAAAGAGTTTTTCTATTTAGCTCTTTTGCAACTTTTCAAGCCTTGGCGTGCAGAAGAGGAACAGCTTGGGGATTTCCTCTGTTACGAAGACTCTTTCAATGCAGCCAAGGAGTCCATAGAATGTCCTGTTTTTCCAAAATATCTACAAATGTTGAATGCAGAAATTGAGCAGGAAGCAACAATTGCAGCCGAGATTGCTAGAGACAGTTCTCAGGACAGTCAGAGTTCTGTTTCATTGAGTCAGGATCAACTAGGAGAACCAGTTATCGAAAATGAAGCTGCCACTGCCCTGATTGAAGTGGAAAGAGCCATGGCACATGCTCAGAAGGATGCGGTTAACTTAGAAGAATTGGAAAGACAACTTAACGTTGAGCAGAGGAAAATATATGTCGAAGTTACCAACCAAATTGAGCATGGATTAAATCATGAGAAGGAAGAGTGCTCATGTACGTCGTTGAAGCCTGTCCGACTGTACGTGAGTGGAGAAGCAGGAACTGGAAAAAGTTTCCTTATTAAAGCAATTTCATGTTATATGCAGAAAAGGACTGATTCATCGCTGTCTTGTGTTGTGACCGCTCCAACTGGACTGGCAGCTCATAACATTAAAGGGATTACTTTGCATCGGTTACTGATGCTGCCAGTGGAGCATGATAACAAATTACAATACCACAAGTTATCTGGAGATGCTTGTTGTGAAGTATCTCGAGTTTTGAAGAAGATGAAACTTCTTATCATTGACGAAGTAAGCATGGTTTCCAATCTCATGCTTGCTTTTGTGCATTTAAGAATGCAGGAAGTTCTTAAAACAGAGTATGATGTGTTATTCGGTGGCAAACACATCATTGTTTTTGGTGATCTTCTGCAGCTGACACCAGTGAAAGGACAACCAGTGTTTAAACTGCTTACACATGAAGATACCAAGAAGTGCCTAGGGAGCATTGGCAACGTTAACATATGGTTAAACTTCAGTTATGCTGAGCTGCGTGAAAATATGCGTCAGGCGAAGGACGAAGATTACAAGAATATTCTACAAGATATTAGAATCGGGAGAGTGAGTGAGCGTGGTAAAGAAGCTTTACATGCACGCTTACTGTCAAATTTATATCCAGAAGAAGACGTTTTGCCAGAGGATATTTTTCAGAAAATTACTGTGAAGAAATCTGGAATATGTTTGATGCCAACTCTTGCAGAATGTTCCATCTTCAACAACAAAATGTTGAATTTAGAAAAACAAGAGATTGTGAAACTTGAAGCTATTGACAAAATAGAGCATATGGGAGCAACAATTATTTTGTCAGAGAATTTGAAATCTAAATTGGATTCATTAGAGAAGACTATATCTAAAACTGCGGGTTTTGAAAAGACTTTGAATGTGTGCTTAAATTGTCGAATCATTTTGAGAAGGAATTTACATGTTGAAAGAGGTCTGGTAAATGGATCAATGGGTAATGTTGTTGATTTTGAGAAATACAGAAATAGAGGTGGAATTGAATTTTTAAAAATTAAATTTGATGGCATTGAGGAAGTACAGCTAATTGGTCGTTGCTCTGCTAGGTTTTTGCTTGTTAAAGACTTATATGTTCGCCGTAAGCAGTTTCCTGTTTGCTTGGCATATGCGGTGACAATTCATGAGTCGCAAGGTTTAAGTGTAGACACTGCTTTAGTGAATATTGGCAGTTCTGTATTCAAAGAGGGTATGGCTTATGTAGCATTGTCAGGAGTCAAAACTTTATCGGGTTTGTACTTGATTGACTGTGATGTCACAAACATTTGTGCAGATCTAGATTGTGTTAAGGAATACAATAGGTTAAGAAGAGAGTATGCCCCACATTTGCCTCAATATCCTTTGATTGAGAAACGTGTGGTAGGCCGGAAACGAATAAATATCAGTAATAGTAGGGAGGTTGTAGCAAAAAGACCAAAAGTCGATGAATCCAAAAGTGGAAGCAGGAATAAAATGAATTCTGTTGAAAATGTTGTTGGTTTTAAATTTGAAAATAGTTCTGGTGTCAACTGCTATGCTAATGTAGTTGTTAATGTTCTCTTTCACTAGAGACTTTCAAAGAACAGATTGTGATCAATTCGGAACAAAGTTTATGCTGTTTGTTGAATTCTGTGTTAGAGAAATGTAGTGCTGATAAAACGAGAGTAGAAAGTGTGTCTGAAATTCGTTTTCTGTTAGACGAATGTTCAGGTCAAACAGAATTCTCTGAAAATATTCAGCAGGATTGTCAGGAGTCTTTAATGTATATGCTTGATGTATTGCAAGATGAGGGTGTAGATGTAGATTATCTATTTGGCCTTTCTTATCAATGGCAGCATGACTGCGAGAACTGTAGGCTATCAAGTACTAATAGTGTAGACTCAGAAAGATTTATATATTTAACTTTGCCTGACAGTAAATTAGTATCCTTCAATAAGCTAGTAAAGGCAGCCGATCAAAACATGGAGTGCAGCCAATGTAAGTCTGGAATGCTGTCCAAGCTAATTTTACGAAGTTATGGCCAGTATGTCATTTTAATGTTCCAACAATGTAGGCCTGATGGAACTAAATTGACAACTTTAATTAATAATTTTGTGGCTTCGCAGTTGTCAATATCAGGAAGGACTTTTAAAACTACTGCAATTATATATCATAACGGTCCTTCAACTAATTCAGGACATTACACAGCTTATTTGAAATCTAGAAACGGTTGATCATTCTGCAATGATTCTGTTTTAACTTTTAAAAAAAGATTGCCTTTCCACCTTCAAAATTCTTACCTGGTGTTCTTACAACCAAAATTTTAGGAAAGAAAGCTTGGGATTTGTTTAGAGGAATTTACAGAGGTTCTAATGGCTCCTACTATATATGGCCTTGTGGATAATTGTAGTACAGAGCGAAAACTGTTTGTTTTTATAAGCAAAGTCAAGCAGCAGATCAAAATAAGGAGTAGAGGAAATGTAAGTCTGCAATGCTGTCCACATTATTTTTGAAAACTTATGGATGAAATGTCATTTTACAATTTCAACTACATAAACTAGAAGAAAATAAGTTGTCCAGTCTAATTAAAAATGTTTTTGCTACACAGTCATCGATTTCAGGAAGAACATTTGCAACTGCAGTTATTACATAATATACTGGTCCTTTGACAACATCTGGATATTACACAGCTTATTTAAAATTTTAAAAATGGCTATTCTTTCAGCAAACATTACTAATTGAGTAGGAAGCAATGTTGCCTTTTAACTTGATTTTTGAAGTCAGAATTTAGGGTAGGTAATTGGACTACAATGATTCTAGGTGTTGCTGTAACTTAGTGTGGTGTTTCAAATTGCTTTGTATGTCTCAGTTTTCTTAAAACAATTGAGTTGATCTTTCAGAAAGTGGCGGGCAGAAAATAGTAACAGCACAACTGAGTATAAGCTGTTCATAGGATATCCTTTGACGTCATAGAAAGTAAGTTACTTTGGAGAAGTTCCTATTTCTGCTTATTTATATTATTTGGGTTTTTTAAACACAATCATTTTGATTGTGGTTTTTTTTCCCCGCTGTTATATGATGAATACCTTCAACTCACTGTTTTCAGTGAAATTTGATTTTTTCTGATAACAGCAAAAATAAACCATTAAATATGTTTAATTAATTTTCTACTTTGAATTGTGATTTCTAATATGTATATGGATTGATGTGGCTCACTGATTAGAGGCGGCATACCCAGAAGCAGAGGTCGGCCTGGGACCAGGGTTCAATTCCTGACGTGGCAGGATCTTGTGCCTTGGTCAGCGGACTCCATAATTCTCGCTTCGGTGCCTACTCCAACCATGGGTCCGACTCAGCAACTTTGGGTAATAGCTTGCTTAATCTCAACTAACAGCCCCATCAGCGCCGGGGATGCCTGGCATCACCTTGGGGATGCTCAGGAGGGACCATCTCACAGGGAAAGCCAGGATGGGTTCCCCAGCGGTATACAGCGCCGGGACGCCTCTTTGCTGGGTCAGCTGTACGCTTTACTAGTATACCACATTTAACATTCATTTTGTCTTATGCTCACTCTTTTTTTACCATCTTGTATTAATTTAAATTTTTTTGTTCTTTCTTACACAGATTAAAAGTATGAAAATGATAATACAGTACGGTAATGACAATTATAAGATAAGCGTTTAGTACTTTTTACGTTACATGTCTATCAGATTTAACTTTTATTAGTTCCTCTGCTTCTTTTTTTTAAGCCTTAGTTTCCTGTCTTTGCTACTTCCTTCATTTCTTTTTCTATTACTTATTTATACTACTCTTTTCACTTCTTTTATCAGTCCCTCTTTCAACAGTAACTGTGTGTTACTCCCTCTATTTTTCTTTCTTTTCACATTACTCTCTGTTTATTAATTCGTCTTTTTTTTAAAAATAGTTTTTTTACTTCGCTCCCGGTTCGCGTACCCGAACGCTAACCGGGAAGCGTAACAAAAGAAATAGAGGATGCTAGAGTGCTAAACATTCTAGCAATTTTTTTTAAAAGGGAAGGTAGTTCTGAAAAGAACTTTTTTTTATTATTTTTGATGTTTTATATTTTTTTTGTGTTTTTTTTGAGGAAGGGGAAACAAAAATGATTCACTTCAAAGGGCTCAACAGGAGCAACAAAAAAAAAATTACTTTCTTGAACGTTTTGGACATTGATGATTTTCAAAAGATCTATTCATTAAAGTAATACTCATTTCTCCGCATGAAATTAATTTTCCACACTCTACACAAGTCAATCTCATCTGCCGAAAGTTCTTTTGCAGATTTGGAACCGTTTCGCTTGCCTCTGACTCACTTATTGCTAAGTCATTGGTGGATGTTTTTGCTGGTCGGGGGTTATCCACCAAATCTCGAAATTGCGCTTTGGAATAATTAAGAGGATGCCAAGTCTCCATGTGCCGATGCATGGTATGATTACCAAAGCTATATTTTTTTTCGGTCCCTCTCGAGAGTGTTTTTTTGCAGATGAGGCAGGTAACGTACCTGGCATTAACTTTCTTTTCATGAGAAGGAAAAGAAAAAAAGTGCCAGATAAAATTCACTTTCACACGGGACGTTCTTGGCATTTCTTTCAGAAAGCTACTTGTCCCTTGCTCCTGTTCCTCATCTTCCCCCTCTTCTTCTTCCTGGTCGAAGATGACCTGGCTAGTCGGTCCTCTCTTCTTTGGTGGTGGTGGAGGTGGTGGAGATCCACCAGCTGCAGCTAATAGAAATGCCATGTCTTAGCAAACAAAAACAGGTCTTTCTCTCATAAAAATGAAAGTCGGAGTGAGGAAAAAAGGTGGGACTTTCATCATTTGAGAAAAGAAAATGTTCTAAACCAATGAAAAGTGTTTGTTTTACGTCATATGATCAAGTGTTCCATCATTAGGAAACTAAAAGTAAAATCAACCAATGAAAAGTTTTATTAACTAGTCACATGACCTGTTATGCTTACGTCCGCGTTCCGCGCCGCGCCTCGGATCAATTCCGGGGCTTTACATTTCGCGCCTTGGTTCGCGTTCCAGAACGCTTCCGGGTGCGCTAACGCAGCACGTCATAAGGGGCATTACGTAGTAACGCGATATGTTGCGTTTACGGGACGCGTCACGATGTGCCTTTCTAACGCGGTATTTGCACTAACGGAACGTTTACCGATTCGCGGACCGGCAACGAAACAAGAAAAAATAATTGAAACTATAATATAAATTGAATTAAAAAAATATAATACAAATATATATAAAATATATTTGTGAATTAGAATAAAAATATATGTTACAGCTATAGATATTAGCTTTTAAAAAACCAATGAAATTCACTGAAAAAACCATAGGTTATAGACCATATATAGTTCGGGATTAGCATTTACAAAACCTTAATTTACTCGCACAAAACCATTGAAATTCGCATATATAGTTAAATGCAATAACTATATATTGCGCACCCGCAATCCACTGCTGATGATGTCACATATTACATCATTCATGACATGGTCAGTGACATCACTGATGACATCACTGATAACATCTCAAATGACATCATTGATGACATCTCAAATGACATCACTGATGACATCACTGATGACATCTCAAATGACATCACTGATGACATCACTGATGAAATCTCATTTGCCATTACTGATCACATCACTGATGACATCATTCATGTGATAATACGATGAACCTCTTCAGACTCTAATATAACCTTAGATACACTCAGTGTAAACAGACACTCACCGACTGTCAGTCATCCATGGAGTTACTCACACACCTAGTCAGTCATGCAAAGAATCAATCACACCTCCATTTCCTCAACTATACAGTTATACACACCTTACTTATTAAAGCATATACTAACACATATTTACTCTCTTATACAATCCCTAATACAAGTTCACAATAATCCATACAGCCACTCACACATTCACTGGCTCTTATGCACAGTTATTTATATATGTCAACTCTCACATGTACTGTGTTTTACATATGTACTTACTTTGACATGTAGCACTGAGATATCCATTCACTCACCAATACACTCATGCACACAGTCAACCGCCCATACAGCTGTTTCAACATGCACTTTTGAACCCATACATCTAGTGAATCAACTGCTCACACATCTATGCACAGAGTCATACCCCTCCCAGCCACCCACACACACACTCAGTTTCCCATACAAATACTTGTGCAACCAATCAATAACCCATATAGTTACTCATATAGCTACTGATCAACACATGCAGCAGTTTACAGAACAACAGACATAATGATGCACAAATTAAGACAGTTTAGTCACTAACCCATGCACTCAGTGAGACACATTTAATCACTCTCTCAAACAGTCAGTCATGCACCTACTAAATCCTTCATCCAGACACTTATACATCCACTCATTCTTCAATATGTAAGACATATTTTAACTTTACAGAAACATACAGTCACTGGATGATGTCATCAGTGATGTCATCAGTGATGTCATCAGTGATGTCACTGACCATGTCATGAATGATGTAATATGTGACATCATCAGCAGTGGATTGCGGGTGCACGATATATAGTTATTGCATCTAACTATATATGCGAATTTCAATGGTTTTGTGCGAGTAAATTAAGGTTTTGTAAATGCTAATCCCTAACTATATATGGTCTATAACCTATGGTTTTTTAAGTGAATATATATATATATATGTATTAAAAAAATATATTTTTTTTAAGTTACATTAATTATTTCTCAATTTTACGTTTATTTAAGTATTTTAAATATGTTTAAATTAATTTAATTTATTATTACATTACTTTTAATTTACTTTTAAGACATTTAAACAATTCGATATTTTGACAGTCTATATTTTTTACACTCGATATTTTGGAGTCAATATTTTTGTACTTACTTGTTTGAAGATAGGAAGTCGATATTTTTGCAGTCGATATTTTGACCTCGATATTTTGTGCTCTCAATATTTTGACTGTCAATGTTCTGTCAGTGATCCGGGAAATACAATGCTACCATTACCAATGAAGTCCTATAATACCACAATGTACTTCAAATAGTTTACTCCTCTTTTTGTACAGGGAAACTGATGTAAAGTGCAATTAGAATAAATCAGTGAGAACCCAAATTTATTTGATTCCAGACATGTTTTCTGTACTCCAGACTGTGGCAACTGAATATGCTTTCATAACTACCAAAAGATGCCCCAATGAAAATCACCACTTTCTAAATCAATCAAATTATAATGCAAACTAGGAAAATGAGAGTACTGTTTAACATATCAGAATCACGCCCTTTGTGCAAGCTGTGTTTAAGGTGTCTTGAACTCCAGATTCATGACACCTTTTCAAATCATGTTGCGAGATTCTGTACAGAATTGAGAAGAAAGAATGCAAGCTTTTATGTATGATTTTATGATACTTACTGTAAAAAAGATTTGCTGATTTCCATTAAGAAACTGTATTTGTTTTGGAGAGCCAGGCATAATCCTAAAGTATAGAAATTGCTGAGTATTTTGCAGTAATTAGCTGGGATGTTCTGTATATTACCATTATTCTGCACTTGGCTTCTATCAAACATTGTGATAAATGTGGTGGCTACAGGTATGGAGAATTGTATTTTCTTCACACAATTATATAGCAATAAACTGCTATTACACCTATAGCATGAAATATGGTATTGCATAACTTTGTATGGGAAGACACACCTTTCATACGCAAACCAAACGAGAAACTGGCGAGAGACTGGTCCAAGATGAAAAAGTCTCAAAGGTAACGTTCTACCACTTCCATTCAGATGAGAAAATTATGCACAAACACATTGCAAGCACACCGGCAAGTAGCCCCCCCAACCGCTCCAGGAACGGGGCCTGTGTCAGGACTCCGACCAGGATGAGGATCAGGATCGTGTGCAAAACCACAGCAGTGATAAGCCTATCTCAATCCTTCACAACTCTCTAGTCCTGGTTCCCCGATTCTTCTTCAAACAGGACTCTTACCTGCCGGCAGTGGAGCTCCAGCTGTGTAGGAAGTCTCATCAGAAGCTCTGCCGGATACTACACAGGCAACACATGTAAGTATTGTCTCTGGTATTTTTCAGTGGTCAGGGAAAGATACGGGTGATGATGATCAGCTATGCTATGCTCAAGGGGAATATATGGAGGATGATGAGGGCTTATTACCCGGAGAAAGGATGGGTGCATTAATGTGTCACTCTAAGGCAGAGGTGGATTTAAAAATGAAAGTGTAAGCAATCATCAACCTGCCACAGTGTATTCAGAGTCCCCAATACTGCAGTCTGAGAAGTGCATGCTCCATGTCCTACAAGCAGAGGTCTTTTCTACCCAAGGGGGTGTGCTCCATAAAAACGGAAGGCAGCAGGACAGCCCAAGCAGAGAAAATCCATAGACCAAGCTACAGCTCACCTTCCGTCTAATCCTGCATCAGCAGCTGAGCAAGGCTAATGAACAAGGTGCAAAGAGTAGTCCGCTTAGGAAATGGGTGACCGCTAAGGGGGAGGTTAAATCAATCATTACCCAATTATCTGCCCCGTTCCTAGGCTTTACTGGCGCAGCACTCCCAGCTACATGCACAACATACCCAGCATTTCCACTCCACCCTGGCCTACCCCGGATATTCTCTAGGACACCATCAGATCATTACCCTTTGTCTACGATTAAGGAGGTGATGCGAGAGATGGAGGAGGCTGTGCAGGAACTATCTTTAAGATCTATTATGTTAGCCTTACAGACTCATCGGATCAAGGCGCATGTCTACTATACTCAGGTAAGAGCAGACAATGTGCAGATGCAAAAATAACTGGAGGTGGTCGGATGTGAGTGAACTAGAAACAAAGAGAGGCCTGTAATGAGGAGTCGGCAGTGATAACAACTAAGGGCCCGATTACGATGCAGTAAGAAATGTCTCCGACAGCCAGTCAGAGACATTCTAACTCCATCGTAGTCTCCTGTGCCGAATCATTTCCGACTGACCAATTTGATGAAGTCGGTCGGAAATTATTCCAAACAGGTGTTCTGAATGGCTTACAACGGCCTTGGAGAGCCTGTTCGCCATTCGGTAAGACTTCAGTAATGCCTCAGCCAGCTCTTTCCAGCCAAGGGATTACGATAGCAGCTTCTCACTGACTTCCTGTGCCAGCCTTTCTGACACAGAAACGGTACGAAAGGGGGTGGTGATGGACGGAGCATCTGAAGCAATCAAACACTCACACCCAGTCAAAAGATCTGGGTTTAATCCATCACCGTTCTTTAGCCCACTCTGCCACCCCAGTTCAGACATGGCTATATGCAAATCAGTCTGACCCTGTGCCTCATGGGAACAGTCCAACCCGAACTGCCAAGCCATGCCTTCCATGGACCGGAAACAAGCTTCCGAGGACCGGTTTCTGGCATTCCATCCGTCTTCAGCCCGGCTTGCTTGAATCCAGTGGCAAAGTGAGCAAGGGACTCACGTCTGAGCATACCCTGCCACACTTATGGCGGCCAAAAGCGATACGAAAGGGGGTGGTGATGGACGGAGCATCTGAAGCAATCAAACACTCACACCCAGTCAAAAGATCTGGGTTTAATCCATCACCGTTCTTTAGTCCACTCTGCCACCCCAGTTCAGACACGGCTATATGCAAATCAGTCTGACCCTGTGCCTCCTGGGAACAGTCGAGCCCGAACTGCCAAGCCATGCCTTCCCAGGACCGGAAACAAGCTTCTGAGGACTGGTTTCTGGCATTCCAGCCGTCTTCAGCCTGGCTTGCTTGAATCCAGTGGCAAAGTGAGCAAGGGACTCACGTCTGAGCATACCCTGCCACACTTATGGCGGCCAAAAGCGGTACGAAAGGGGGTGGTGATGGACAGAGCATCTGAAGCAATCAAACACTCACACCCAGTCAAAAGATCTGGGTTTAATCCATCACCGTTCTTTAGCCCAATCTGCCACCCCAGTTCAGACATGGCTATATGCAAATCAGTCTGACCCTGTGCCTCATGGGAACAGTCCAGCCCGAACTGCCAAGCCATGCCTACCCTGGACCGGAAACAAGCTTCCGAGGACCGGTTTCTGGCATTCCAGCCGTCTTCAGCCCGGCTTGCTTAAATCCAGTGGCAAAGTGAGCAAGGGACTCACGTCTGAGCATACCCTGCCACACTTATGGCGGCCAAAAGCGGTACGAAAGGGGGTGGTGATGGACGGAGCATCTGAAGCAATCAAACACTCACACCCAGTCAAAAGATCTGGGTTTAATCCACCACCGTTCTTTAGCCCACTCTGCCATACCAGTTCAGACAACGCTATATGCAAATCAGTCCGACCCTGTGCCTCATGGGAACAGTCCAGCCTGAACTGCCAAGCCATGCCTTCCCTGGACCAGAAACAAGCTTCCGAGGACCGGTTTCTGGCATTCCAGCCGTCTTCAGCCCGGCTTGCTTCAATCCAGTGGCAAAGTGAGCAAGGGACTCGCGTCTGAGCATACCCTGCCACACTTATGGCGGCCAAAAGCGGTACGAAAGGGGGTGGTGATGGACGGAGCATCTGAAGCAATCAAAAACTCACACCCAGTCAAAAGATCTGGGTTTAATCCATCACCGTTCTTTAGCCCACTCTGCCACCCCAGTTCAGACATGGCTATATTCAAATCAGTCTGACCCTGTGCCTCATGGGAACAGTCCAGCCCGAACTGCCAAGCCATGCCTTCCCTGGACCGAAAACAAGCTTCCTAGGACCGGTTTCTGGCATTCCAGCCATCTTCAACCCGGCTTACTTGAATCCAGTGGCAAAGTGAGCAAGGGAAGCACGTCTGAGCATACCCTGCCACACTTATGGTGGCCAAAAGCGGTACGAAAGGGGGTGGTGATGGACGGAGCATTTGAAGCAATCAAACACTCACACCCAGTCAAAAGATCTGGGTTTAATCCATCACCGTTCTTTAGCCCACTCTGCCACCCCAGTTCAGACATGGCTATATGCAAATCAGTCTGACCCTGTGCCTCCTGGGAACAGTCCAGCCCGAACTGCCAAGCCATGCCTTCCCTGGACCGGAAACAAGCTTCTGAGGACTGGTTTCTGGCATTCCAGCCGTCTTCAGCCTGGCTTGCTTGAATCCAGTGGCAAAGTGAGCAAGGGACTCACGTCTGAGCATACCCTGCCACACTTATGGCGGCCAAAAGCGGTACGAAAGGGGGTGGTGATGGACAGAGCATCTGAAGCAATCAAACACTCACACCCAGTCAAAAGATCTGGGTTTAATCCATCACCGTTCTTTAGCCCAATCTGCCACCCCAGTTCAGACATGGCTATATGCAAATCAGTCTGACCCTGTGCCTCATGGGAACAGTCCAGCCCGAACTGCCAAGCCATGCCTACCCTGGACCGGAAACAAGCTTCCGAGGACCGGTTTCTGGCATTCCAGCCGTCTTCAGCCCGGCTTGCTTAAATCCAGTGGCAAAGTGAGCAAGGGACTCACGTCTGAGCATACCCTGCCACACTTATGGCGGCCAAAAGCGGTACGAAAGGGGGTGGTGATGGACGGAGCATCTGAAGCAATCAAACACTCACACCCAGTCAAAAGATCTGGGTTTAATCCACCACCGTTCTTTAGCCCACTCTGCCATACCAGTTCAGACAACGCTATATGCAAATCAGTCCGACCCTGTGCCTCATGGGAACAGTCCAGCCTGAACTGCCAAGCCATGCCTTCCCTGGACCAGAAACAAGCTTCCGAGGACCGGTTTCTGGCATTCCAGCCGTCTTCAGCCCGGCTTGCTTCAATCCAGAGGCAAAGTGAGCAAGGGACTCACGTCTGAGCATACCCTGCCACACTTATGGCGGCCAAAAGCGGTACGAAAGGGGGTGGTGATGGACGGAGCATCTGAAGCAATCAAAAACTCACACCCAGTCAAAAGATCTGGGTTTAATCCATCACCGTTCTTTAGCCCACTCTGCCACCCCAGTTCAGACATGGCTATATTCAAATCAGTCTGACCCTGTGCCTCATGGGAACAGTCCAGCCCGAACTGCCAAGCCATGCCTTCCCTGGACCGAAAACAAGCTTCCAAGGACCGGTTTCTGGCATTCCAGCCATCTTCAACCCGGCTTACTTGAATCCAGTGGCAAAGTGAGCAAGGGAAGCACGTCTGAGCATACCCTGCCACACTTATGGTGGCCAAAAGCGGTACGAAAGGGGGTGGTGATGGACGGAGCATCTGAAGCAATCAAACACTCACACCCAGTCAAAAGATCTGGGTTTAATCCATCACCGTTCTTTAGCCCACTCTGCCACCCCAGTTCAGACATGGCTATATGCAAATCAGTCTGACCCTGTGCCTCATGGGAACAGTCCAGCCCGAACTGCCAAGCCATGTCTTCCCTTGACCGGAAACAAGCTTCCGAGGACCGGTTTCTGGCATTCCAGCCGTCTTCAGCCCAGCTTGCTTGAATCCAGTGGCAAAGTGAGCAAGGGACTCACGTCTGAGCATACCCTGCCACACTTATGGCGGCCAAAAGCGGTACGAAAGGGGTGGTGATGGACCGAGCATCTGAAGCAATCAAACACTCACACCCAGTCAAAAGATCTGGGTTTAATCCATCACCATTCTTTAGCCCACTCTGCCACCCCAGTTCAGACATGGCTATATGCAAATCAGTCTGACCCTGTGCCTCATGAGAACAGTCCAGCCAGTACTGCCAAGCAATGCCTTCCCTGGACCGGAAACAAGCTTCCGAGGACCGGTTTCTGGCATTCCAGCCGTCTTCAGCCCGGCTTGCTTGAATCCAGTGGCAAAGTGAGCAAGGGACTCACGTCTGAGAATACCCTGCCACACTTATGGCGGCCAAAAGCGGTACGAAAGGGGGTGGTGATGGACGGAGCATCTGAAGCAATCAAACACTCACATCCAGGCAAAAGATCTGGGTTTAATCCATCACTGTTCTTTAGCGCACTCTGCCAATCCAGTTCAGACATGGCGATATGCAAATCAGTCTGACCCTGTGCCTCATGGGAACAGTCCAGCCCAAACTGCTAAGCCATGCCTTCCCTGGACGGGAAACAAGCTTCCGAGGACCGGTTTCTAGCATTGCAGCCGTGTTCAGCCCGGCTTGCTTGAATCCAGTGGCAAAGTGAGCAAGGGACTCACGTCTGAGCATACCCTGCCACACTTATGGCGGCCAAAAGCGGTACGAAAGGGGGTGGTGATGGACGGAGCATCTGAAGCAATCAAACACTCACACCCAGTCAAAAGATCTGGGTTTAATCCATCACTGTTCTTTAACCCACTCTGCCACCCCAGTTCTAACATGGCTATATGCAAATCAGTCTGACCCTGTGCCTCATGGGAACAGTCCAGCCCGAACTGCCAAGCCATGCCTTCCCTGGACCGGAAACAAGCTTCCGAGGACCGGTTTCTGGCATTCCAGCCGTCTTCAGCCCGGCTTGCTTGAATCCAGTGGCACAGTGAGCAAGGGACTCAAGTCTGAGCATACCCTGACACACTTATGGCGGCCAAAAGCGGTACGAAAGGGGGTGGTGATGGACGGAGCATCTGAAGCAATCAAAAACTCACACCCAGTCAGAAGATCTGTGTTTAATCCATCACCGTTCTTTAGCCCACTCTGCCACCCCAGTTCAGACATGACTATATGCAAATCAGTCTGACCCTGTGCCTCATGGGAACATTCCAGCCCAAACTGCCAAGCCATGCCTTCCCTGGACCGGAAACAATCTTCCGAGGACCGATTTCTGGCATTCCAGCCATCTTCAGCCCTGCTTGCTTGAATCCAGTGGCAAAGTGTGCAAGGGACTCGCATCTGAGCATACCCTGCCACACTTATGGCAGCCAAAAGCGGTACGAAAGGGGGTGGTGATGGACGGAGCATCTGAAGCAATCAAACACTCACACCCAGTCAAAAGATCTCGGTTTAATCCATCACCGTTCTTTAGCCCACTCTGCCACCCCAGTTCAGACATGGCTATATGCAAATCAGTCTGACCCTGTGCCTCATGGTAACAGTCCAGCCCGAACTGCCAAGCCATGCCTTCCCTGGACCGGAAACAAGCTTCCGAGGACCAGTATCTGGCATTCCAGCCGTCTTCAGCCCATCTTGCTTGAATCCAGTGGCAAAGTGAGCAAGGGACTCACGTCTGAGCATACCCTGCCACACTTATGGTGGCCAAAAGCGGTACGAAAGGGGGTGGTGATGGACGGAGCATCTGAAGCAATCTCACACCCAGTCAGAAGATCTGGGTTTAATCCATCACCGTTCTTTAGCCCACTCTGCCACCCCAGTTCAGACATGGCTATATGCAAATCAGTCTGACCCTGTGCCTCATGGGAACATTCCAGCCCAAACTGCCAAGCCATGCCTTCCCTGGACCGGAAACAAGCTTCCGAGGACCGATTTCTGGCATTCCAGCCATCTTCAGCCCGGCTTGTTTGAATCCAGTGGCAATGTGTGCAAGGGACTTGCATCTGAGCATACCCTGCCACACTTATGGCGGCCAAAAGCAGTACGAAAGGGGGTGGTGATGGACGGAGACATCTGAAGCAATCAAACACTCACACCCAGTCAAAAGATCTCGGTTTAATCCATCACCGTTCTTTAGCCCACTCTGCCACACCAGTTCAGACATGGCTATATGCAAATCAGTCTGACCCTGTGCCTCATGGGAACAGTCCAGCCCGAACTGCCAAGCCATGCCTTCCCTGGACCGGAAACAAGCTTCCGAGGACCAGTTTCTGGCATTCCAGCCGTCTTCAGCCCATCTTGCTTGAATCCAGTGGCAAAGTGAGCAAGGGACTCACGTCTGAGCATACCTTGCCACACTTATGGTGGCCAAAAGCGGTACGAAAGGGGGTGGTGATGGACGGAGCATCTGAAGCAATCAAGCACTCACACCCAGTCAAAACATCTGGGTTTAATCCATCACCGTTCTTTAGCCCACTCTGCCACCCCAGTTCAGACATGGCTATATGCAAATCAGTCTGACCCTGTGCCTCATGGGAACAGTCCAGCCCGAACTGCCAAGCCATGCCTTCCCTGGACGGGAAACAAGCTTCCGAGGACCGGTTTCTGGCATTCCAGCCGTCTTCAGCCCGGCTTGCTTGAATCCAGTGGCAAAGTGAGCAAGGGACTCACGTCTGAGCATGCCCTGCCACATTTAGTGGTGTGAGTGTTTGATTGCTTCAGATTCTCTGTCCATCACCACCCCCTTTCGTACCGCTTTTGGCCGCCAAAAGTGTGGCAAGGTATGCTCAGACGTGAGTCCCTTGCTCACTTTACCACTGGATTCAAGCAAGCCGGGCTGAAGACGGCTGGAATGCCAGAAACCGGTCCTCGGAAGCTTGTTTCCGGTCCAGGGAAGACATGGCTTGGCAGTTCGGGCTGGACTGTTTCCATGAGGCACAGGGTCAGACTGATTTGCATATAGCCATGTCTGAACTGGGGTGGCAGAGTGGGCTAAAGAACGGTGATGGATTAAACCCAGATCTTTTGACTGGATGGGAGTGTTTGATTGATTCAGATGCTCCGTCCATCACCACCCCCTTTTGTACCGCTTTTGGCCACCATAAGTGTGGCAGGGTATGCTCAGACATGAGTCCCTTGCTCACTTTGCCACTGGATTCAAGCAAGCCGGGCTGAAGACGGCTGGAATGCCAGAAACCGGTCCTCGGAAGCTTGTTTCCGGTCCAGGAAAGACATGGCTTGGTAGTTCGGGCTGGACTGTTCCCATGAGGCACAGGGTCAGACTGATTTGCATATAGCCATGTCTGAACTGGGGTGGCAGAGTGGGCTAAAGAACGGTGATGGATTAAACCCAGATCTTTCGACTGGGTGTGAGTCTTTGATTGATTCAGATGCTCCGTCCATCACCACCCCTTTTGTACCGCTTTTGGCCGCCATAAGTGTGGCAGGGTATGCTCAGACGTGAGTCCCTTGCTCACTTTGCCACTGGATTCAAGCAAGCCGGGCTGAAGACGGTTGGAATGCCAGAAATCGGTCCTCGGAAGCTTGTTTCTGGTCCAGGGAAGACATGGCTTGGCAGTTCGGGCTGGACTGTTCCCATGAGGCACAGGGTCAGACTGATTTGCATATAGCCATGTCTGAACTGCGGTGGCAGAGTGGGCTAAAGAATGGTGATGGATTAAACCCAGATCTTTTGACTGGGTGTGAGTGTTTGATTGATTCAGATGCTCCGTCCATCACCACTCCTTTTGTACTGCTTTTTGCCGCCATAAGTGTGGCAGGGTATGCTCAGACGTGAGTCCCTTGCTCACTTTGCCACTGGATTCAAGCAAGCCGGGCTGAAGACGGTTGGAATGCCAGAAATCGGTCCTCGGAAGCTTGTTTCTGGTCCAGGGAAGACATGGCTTGGCAGTTCGGGCTGGACTGTTCCCATGAGGCACAGGGTCAGACTGATTTGCATATAGCCATGGCTGAACTGGGGTGGCAGAGTGGGCTAAAGAACGGTGATGTATTAAACCCAGATCTTTTGACTGGGTGTGAGTGTTTGATTGATTCAGATGCTCCGTCCATCACCACCCCTTTTGTCCCACTTTTGGCCGCCATAAGTGTGGCAGGGTATGCTCAGACGTGAGTCCCTTGCTCACTTTGCCACTGGATTCAAGCAAGCTGGGCTGAAGACGGCTGGAATGCCAGAAACCGTTCCTCGCAAGCTTGTTTCCGGTCCAGGGAAGACATGGCGTGGCAGTTCGGGCTGGACTGTTCCCATGAGGCACCGGGTCAGACTGATTTGCATATAGCCATGTCTGAACTGTGGTGGCAGAGTGGGCTAAAGAACGGTGATGGATTAAGCCCAGATCTTTTGACTGGGTGTGAGTGTTTGATTGATTCAGATGCTCCGTCCATCACCACCCCTTTTGTACCGCTTTTGGCCGCCATAAGTGTGGCAGGGTATGCTCAGACGTGAGTCCCTTGCTCACTTTGCCACTGGATTCAAGCAAGCCGGGCTGAAGACGGCTGGAATGCCAGAAACCGGTCCTCAGAAGCTTGTTTCCGGTCCAGGGAAGACATGGCTTGGCAGTTCGGGCTGGACTGTTCCCATGAGGCACAGGGTCAGACTGATTTGCATATAGCCATGTCTGAACTGGGGTCGCAGAGTGGGCTAATGAACGGTGATGGATTAAACCCAGATCTTTTGACTGGGTGTGAGTGTTTGATTGATTCAGATGCTCCGTCCATCACCACCCCTTTTGTACCGTTTCCGACACAGAAAGGCATTGGGAATCTGTCCTTGGGGGCCACCAGCAAGGCCACTAAATGGTGGCTTAGGGGGCAGTCCTGTTGATCCCTGCAACCGGAGGCAGGCACCTTGAGGCGCCTGCCATGGGGTGCAGGGATGTATTGCACCTCTGCTGTTTACCAAGAGAGCATGCATTCTGTTCAGAATGCATGCTCTCATGGTAAAGAATAGGATTGCGACCGAACAGGGTTCAGTCGCATCCTAATTCCTGGGCTGGAACTGTCGTTCGGTTCCAGTTCCAAACAGTTATTGGACGGACTCCTGTCCATCCCACATCGGAATCGGGGCCTAAGTCTGTAGAGAGTCTAGAAAGCCAGCTCAAATTGCTCCAAACCAAGATTGAGGACATTGAAAACCGGCGTAGGAGAAAAAAATCTGAGGGTTTCTGGGATTCTGGATGGCAAGAAATGCGCTGAACCTCGGCAGTACATGGTACAATTATTTAGAAGGGCTTTTCCAGATCTGAGTGACTGGGACTGGGATTCGCAAATACACCGTGCTCATCGCCTCCCCCTCAACCGCAATGCCTCTGGGTCTAACGGGGTACAGTTGTGGCCTATGCTGATATACTATGGGAACTTTCTTTTGAGGAAGGCCATCTCTCTTACTGCCTGACCAACATCCCTGATTTCAGTCGATTGCATGTCAATTGTTGCCTGGTCAGATTTATGTACATCTACAATGGACCGGAGATGGAAGCTGCAGCAGTTTATTGATCAATTGAAAGCTGCTGGTGTGCAAGTGTTCTTACAGGAACCTGCTCACCTTAAAATGTTTAAGGATGGTTAGTCCAAGATGTGCTTGTCTGAAAAAGATGTAATGCCGGCTCTTGCTTTGATAAAGGGGACAACATAAGCATACTTGAAATTAACTATATATGGAAATGGGTTGGATTTTCTGTGTGCTCATTTTATGCTGATGGTCCATAAGGAGGGTGGATAACAAGTTGGAATACTATTCCTCTTTTATTTTCTACCTCTTTTGTCTTCTCTTCTAGCTTTTCTCACTGCCCTCATACCTCTGCCTGGTTTCTGCTTTATCTCTTTTTGTATATTTTTTTTACTTGGTGGTGGGTGTGGTTTTGGGGAGGACGGGCTGGGGGCTCTTATTCGGGCCATTTTTATCAATGGCCCCAGATTGCAGGGATTTGCAGAGTTTAAGACACCCCATTCAGCAATGGATTTTACTAGAGGAGTTATCAATATTGATGATGTCGTATTCCATAGACATCTTGATCTAAATCAGAGTATTATCTGTCATCTGTGTAATGTGAAAATATTGTATTCAAGTCTCCAAAGAGCTCAACTAAGTGTTCCATAAGTATGTTAAATGTTATGGGGCTTGAGTGTGTAAGAGATCAGCCACTGGTAGATTGCATACAGTGAGGGAACTGGTTGGGTTTCGAATCCCTGAATTTTTGTACTGTCTGAGGGCTGTTCGGAATGAATGATTTAAACTTTCTGAGAACAGTTTCAACTATATTAAGACCTCATGACATGCAGCAGGGGTGGACTAGGCACTGCAGAGTGTGAAATATACCCCCTGCACCATGCTGTCCTCATGCTATGGTAATGAACGTCAATGCACCAAAACGCCAGGGATAGAGGATGTGACATCACCCCATTTGACCCCAATAACATCACAGGATGTGACATCAAATTGTCTTTGATCCATTGCCACCTTCTCCTCAGCTGTCTCAATTGTCAGTCTTTTTATTATATGTCTGTCATTGGTTGTTCTCAACTGTTGCAGTCTCTTTCTGACCGCTCCTGTCCTCTCCTCTGTCTCACCTATATCTATCTCACTTATGTCCTTATAATATCTCACCAGACTTTTTCACCTGTTCTGTCACTTTATCACCTCACTTTCACCTGGGTCTGATCTCTGTCTTTCTCACCTGTCTGTCCCAATATAATTTCCATATATCTCACCTTTCCCTACCCCCACTCCCGAAGCTGCTTCTTTCTAACCTGACTCGGTCTTCCTATTACCAATGTCCCTTTCTTTAAACTGTCTCCCATTCAGCTGTTACTTATCTCAGCTTTCTTGTAAATTGTGCCCCTTCTTTCAGCTTGCACTTTCTTATCTGTCCACCTCCCAATCTCTCACAGCTCTCTTTCTAATCTACCTCTTTTTTAACTTCTCTCTCCTGTTTTCATCTTCCCTCTGAGGTGTCTTTATGATCAGTGTCTCTATTTCATCTCACAACTGTCTTGCCCATCACTTTCTGCCTCTCCTACTCTCTGGGTATACTCTTTTTCACTTGCCTATCACCACTTTTACCTCGCTCCCCACTCTCTCTTAAGTGCCTCTTAATTCCTTGTCTCTTATCTGTCCATGTCTGAGCTGTATCTTTCTAGCATGTCTCACTAACCTGCCTCTGCCTCTCAAGTGTCCCTCTATTGCTTTTTCAACACCTGTCTCTTTAGCTCTCTCTCTCATACTATCTCTCTCTCTCTCTCTCTCTCTCTCTCTCTCTCTCTCTCTCTCTCTCTCTCTCTCTCTCTATCTCTATCCCTCTCTATCCGAGCTTTCTCATTCTAATCTCTGTCACATCTCTTATACTGTCATCCACTCTCACATCTCTTTCCCTCTCTCTGGCTCTTGGCTGTTTTTCACCAGTCTATGTAGCTATCACCTACTGCACTCACCTGTCTTACTCTCTTTCACACGTGTACATTTGTGTCACATCTGTCACTTCACTAATGTTGCTTCAATCCCTCTTTCTATTTTGAACCCACTCTTTCACACACAAACACATGCCTGCCATTTTTTTTACCTCCAACCTGTCTTTCTGTAGTGTCCTCTACTGTTCTTCCCTTTGCTATTCCACCCTTGCTGTCCTTCTCTGGCCTGTATTTCTTGCTTCGTTTGCATGGTCAGGGGCTGCAGGAGACACCGAGAGGCATTTTTTCTCAGGTCCGCACATGAGGTAGCTGATCATCACAGGATATATACAAGACTTACTAGAACCTTGTTTAACTTCTCTTTCTGCACTGCCCTTACCAACTCGGAAACCAGGGGTCGCAAGGACAGTGTCTGGGATAGTAGAAGCAACACAGGAATCACAGCTGTGACTTGTGGTGTCATGTCATTTTCTTTCTAGTACTAGTTCGACTATGGAGCCTGAATTGTAGAGGCAGCATGGACCCTTATGTTCATACAGCCACCACCGAAGTTATATACTAGTTGGTGGCGGAGGAAGAAAGCCAAGGGGTGGCGAATTACGATCAAATAACAAACTAAAATAATAAAAAAGAGACAACCCTGTTTGCCTCTACCTGAAAGAGAAGGATCAGGTTTTTGTGATTCAGATTGGAAACACTCTTCTCCTCTGATCATCTCCTTCTCGTTTCCCCGCAAAGGGATAGGGCCTTACCTGGGAGAAAGAGTATACTGAGGTTTTTACTAGGGATTTTCCATGTTTACCTTCTGGTTGCCTCTTCCCTCTCGTAGTATGGTGCTGCCACACCCCGGGGAGGACACTTGTAGGATAAAGCTTTCTAGCATTTTTCAGTTCAGTGCCAATTGCAGGTCCACAGCTGATTGTGTAACCATCAAAGAAACCGCCTTTTTGAAGCTTTGTTACATCACAAAGTTATTTGCTACGCTATAAAATAATATCTGTCTCTGCAATTGCTGTTAAAGAAACTTCCGTAGTCTGAGATTCTGCTAGGAGCACAAATCTCCAGTTGGGTATGGTTCTCAGATTAGGTAGCCCATTAGGATGGCGGGCGGAGGCACCACCACAGTGCTGGCGGTGGCGGAAAATGCCATTTTCCGCCCGCCAGGAGCGGTCCTCATGTCCGCCATATTAGTATGGCCAAACATAGCCCATTTCCCGTCCGCTGCCGTGTGACACGAACCGCCGTGTGAAATGACGTCCCGTCCGCTGTACAAATCAGGATGCCCCAAACAGCCAGTCGCACCGCAGCGGAGAAACTGCACAACCAGAGATTACGGAAGCACGACTGCGGAGTGCGAAACCAAAGTCCCAGTCCTTTCCGCCCGGTCCCAACTGCAATGGAACCAGCTCTACACGTCTTCCCGGTGCTGTACCTGATACACTACCAGCAAATCATGCAACATCGCGGACGGCGCCGCAGGTATGCAATAAAACAACTCCGAACACAACAACAACCCACAATACCTGGGCAGATATAGGTTTCCTGTCCACACCTGACAACCTGGTGGGGACAGGACCATATCCAGAACTATACTAACACATGTCCTACCTGTCACTAAATCATCCCACCGCATCCAGGTCACCCACCAACCGCGATATTGATGCAATGTCCCGGTCACGTCACCACAGCGGTGAAGACGCAGGAAAACATGCACACAATGCAGAAGGCAGGGCCAGCGCCAGGCATGGACAGTGCACAAAGAACAAAGGGCCACACCTCCACATACTAGGCCTCCCAAACCTATAGGGACATGCTATGTGCCCCCCTGTACTCCCCACGCACATGAACCAGCCAGGTGAACCCACACCCTGCACCAAACAACCAGGGAGACAGTCTCAGCAGGTGGGGCTGCAGAGGAACACACAGCACAGAAGCGCAGGGCCAGGAAAACCCACACACCACACCGACACTACACACATGGCAAGAAAAAATAGTCAAAGCACATAATGAACATTCGACCAGAATATGAACAACCATCCAACTGGACACACAGCCTGTCAAGTCACACAGACATACCCCACACTGACACACAGCCACATACTCAGACCAAATGTCAGCAGCAATGGAGGACAACAAATTGGAAAGCTAAAGTGAGGTGCACACAAATGGAAGGCCAAGGAGACGACCACTAAGCATGTGTACATCACATGCAAGAGAAGGAACATATAACAACACCCTTAGCACATCAAATCACACATGGCTAGCACAGAGAGTGAAATTAAACCACAGTTACCTCTGTGCAACAACTTTGGGAGACAGCAAGGCAAACCATGTATAGGCACAGGGATGAAGGAAGTCTCTGAAGTCAAACAGTGAACAGCCACACATCTGTTTCCAACTGCTTGACAGGTGCATGTCAGCTGCACAACACACAGGGCCCATGGACACACTCCATGACTGTCAAACATAAGTAGGATCCTTCACACATACAACCCAACCTTACACCTGCAGCACACAACACCAGTGTCAAACACACAGAAGGGTGCCAATAATGTCCAGTCAATACACTGACAAACAATCACTCTCCCTGGGGGCATCCACAAACATCACACACACACACTCAGGGATGCCTGAACCAATGCTGGCACAAAACAACAGCCAAACACAAAACTCAATAACAACATACACAGAAGGACAACAAGACCAGACCTGTGCTGTAAAACAGTGGAAAAGCAATGGAAGCCCAGTCAGAACAGGAGTACCCAACATTATCTCTCAGGAACAATGTACAGACAACATACCCCAACACAGACAAGAAGTGCTTCATCTCACAGCAATCATGGACACAAACTGGGACCAATGGGCCCACAATGAAACACAGACAGACATACCACACCACCCATCAAGTTAACATGGTGTCATAGTGTGCCACATGCATGCACAAGCACAATACTGAGAAATGACTGTTCACATATGAGACGAGAAAACCCCAAGGATGCACCCAAAACAAGCCCAAGAACAAGAATAGCCCTAAGTGCATGTGACAGACACACAAGTACTGCACACTACACTGACAACACACATCTGAATGAATAACAACCCACTAACAAAACACACACACTGACATGAAAATAGAACAGACAGAGCTTCTGTCAGCTGCAAGAGACAAGACAGACCAAACACTGCACACATCCACATCAAACACACAACAAATGCACATGCCAATACATCACATTACAAACACAACAGAACATCAGGGGGTGCACACCAGGCAAGGACAATGCAACATACACTCACAGCACTGCATGCACGACAAGCAGTGTGTGCACACCAAACATACTAGTTCCACACAGATATGAGTGACACACCATGAACCCTCACAACACTAATCAGCACAGCACACAGACAACATCACACTCACGAAGGGAAGGAGTGCCTCCGCAAACACACATACAGCTAACCCAACAACCACAGATGTACAAGTCTGGGACACCCAGGTGAACACAACATGACTAGATGACTGTGCGGCACAAGTAGTTGAACTGCATATGAGCAACTATGGCTGCAAAACAAGAAAAGAAAATCACATATAACCAATTGGGAAACTGTCCTGAGTGGCACATTGGTCCTGTGCACAGATCAGCACCACAAAGCATAGTGTAACAAATGAAGTTATGGGAGGCGCACACACTGGCAACCCAAGGGGACAGCTGGCATGAGAGTGAAGTGGCGTGTACGCCAGTAGTGGACAGGTCAGGAGTGTATCACACAAAAATAGATGGAGTGCAGATTCACAATGGGTAGGCATCAGAGGCACAGATAGGGGATGGTATGACTCCACACCCCAGGTGCCATAATGGAGCCACAAAAGCCCCAAGTGACAGCAATGCATGGAAAAACACACCCACAATGTCAGTGTGGCTGAGAATGGCTGCACAGTGAGTACAAACAGTATCAAGACACATGACTGATCAATAAACCAGAACACTGACTTGCCAGTCACACATGCTGCTTACTCACAATTGCCACCAACAACAAATAGGTGTCCCCCAGAAGTGCAAGGACACATCAACACACTGCACAGTGAACAACCTACAACTCCCACATGTGCACACAATCACAAGCACAGGGCTGACCAATTCAAATAACAGGCACTCAACTCCTGGCGACACATGTGTGCAGTTGACATTGCAGGGGCACACACATCAACACCACAGACAAAGTTGCTCCCTTCACACTGCACACTTCTTGGCCACCCAAGTGCACACATTGAAATTCACCCATGTGACTAGGATGACTGGACATCACAAGATGAGCATACACCAACACTGCTGGTCACACATCAAGAAAGATCACACAGACATGTTGACCCTGGGCAGCCAGCCTGCAATACTATGGATAGAATCCCACTTCGTGCTGGCAGTGCATACAAACATGACATGTGTACAAGATAGCTAACCTGACGAAACAGTGAATATGAGAACAGTAGTTCATCACAAACCAACAAAATTGCAGCTCGGAGCCCCAGAGTCAAGAAGAACTGAAATGCCTGTCACCTCTGTAAAACCCTGAAAAAATGAAACAGGCCATTGGCAATGTTGAAGTGGCATATAGAGCATGTGTACCAGTAAACCATAACCACACAGAAAACCCTTTATTTAGCAAGGACACTGACAAGGCACACAACAGGAGTAACTGTCTTTATTCACATATCACACAGATAGGCACCAAAAGTAGACAAGCGCAAAGACATAGTGCAGAGTAGTTACATGTGATCTTGCACAGGGAATGTGCAAACAGCAGTGAACATCAAGGCCAGTGGCCAGTCCAAGGTGCAGAGTAAGTACATGAGATCATGCACAGAGAAGGGGCAAACAGCAGTGAACATCAAGGCCAGCGGCCAGTACAAAAGTGCAGAGTTGTTACATGAGATCCTGCACAGGGAAGGGGCAAACAGCAGTGAACATCGAGGACAGTGGCCAGCACAAAGTGCAGAGTAGTTACATGAGATCCTGCACAGGGAAGGAGCAAATAACAGTGAACATCAAGGACAGTGTCCACTCCAAGGTGCAGAGTAAGTACATGAGAAGCTGCACCGGGAAGAGGAAAACAGTAGTGAACATCAAGGCCAGTGGCCAGTCCAAGGTGCAGAGTAAGTACATGAGATAATGCACAGGGAAGGGGCAAACAGCAGTGAACATCAATGCCAGTGGCCAGTACAAAGCGCAGAGTAGTTACATGAGATCCTGCACAGGGAAGGCGCAAACAGCAGTGAACATCAAGGCCAGTGGCCAGTCCAAGGTGCAGAGTGAGTACATGAGAAGCTGCACAAGGAAGGGGCAAATAGCAGTGAACATCAAGGCCAGTGACCAGTACAAAGTGCAGAGTAGTTACATGAAAACCACAGTTGATCAACTGGGGTTTTTGCATTTGTCACCCCGAGTGGGATGGGTATGCTCAGATGTGAGTCCCATGCTCTCCACACCACTGGATTCAAGCAAGCCGGGCTGAAGACGGCTGGAATGCCAGAAACCGGTCCTCGGAAGCTTGTTTCCGGTCAAGGGAAGGCATGGCTTGGCAGTTCGGGCTGGACTGTTCCCATGAGGCACAGGGTCAGACTGATTTGCATATGGCCATGGCCAAACTGGGGTGGTGTGGAGTGCAAAAAAACGATGGATTTAGGCCAGATCTCTGTACTGGGGTGAATGTATGACATTGTTCTGCATTCTGTCCATCAACTGTGGTTTTTGCATTTGTCACCCCAAGTGGGATGGGTATGCTCAGACGTGAGTCCCATGCTCTCCACACCACTGGATTCAAGCAAGCCGGGCTGAAGACGGCTGGAATGCCCGAAACCAGCCCTCGGAAGCTTGTTTCCGGTCCAGGGAAGGCATGGCTTGGCAGTTCGGGCAGGACTGTTTCCATGAGGCACAGGGTCAGACTGATTTGCATATGGCCATGGCTGAACTGGGGTGGTGTGGAGTGCAAAAAAAATGATGGATTTAGACCCAGATCTCTGTACTGGGGTGAATGTATGACATTGTTCTGCATTCTGTCCATCAACTGTGGTTTTTGCATTTGTCACCCCGAGTGAGATGGGTATGCTCAGACGTGAGTCCCACGCTCTCCACACCACTGGATTCAAGCAAGCTGGGCTGAAGACGGCTGGAATGCCAGAAACCAGTCCTCGGAAGCTTGTTTCCGGTCCAGGGTAGGCATGGCTTGGCAGTTCGGGCTGGACTGTTCCCATGAGGCACAGGGTCAGACTGATTTGCATATGGCCATGGCTGAACTGGGGTGGTGTGGAGTGCAAAAAAATGATGGATTTAGGCCCAGATCTCTGTACTGGGGTAAATGTATGACATTGTTCTGCATGCTGTCTATCAACTGCGGTTTTTGCAATTGTCACCCCGAGTGGGATGGGTATGCTCAGACGTGAGTCCCATGGTCTCCACACCACTGGATTCAAGCAAGCCGGGCTGAAGATGGCTGGAATGCCAGAAACCGGTCCTCAGAAGCTTGTTTCCGGTCCAGGGAAAGCATGGCTTGGCAGTTCGGGCTGGACTGTTCCCATGAGGCACAGGGTCAGACTGATTTGCATATGGCCATGTCTGAAGTGGGGTGTGGAGTGCAAAAAAACGATGGATTTAGGCCCAGATCTCTGTACTGGGGTGAATGTATGACATTGTTCTGCATTCTGTCCATCAACTGTGGTTTTTGCAATTGTCACCCCAAGTGGGATGGATATGCTCAGACGTGAGTCCCATGCTCTCCACACCACTAGATTCAAGCAAGCTGGCCTGAAGACGGCTGGAATAGCAGAAACGGGTCCTCGGAAGCTTGTTTCCGGTCCAGGGAAGGCATGGCTTGGCAGTTCGGGCTGGACTGTTCCCATGAGGCACAGGGTCAGACTGATTTGCATATGGCCATGTCTGAGCTGGGGTGGTATGGAGTGCAAAAAAACGATTGATTTAGGCCCAGATCTCTGTACTGGGGTGAATGTATGACATTGTTCTGCATTCTGTCCATCGACTGCGGTTTTTGCAATCGTCACCCCGAGTGGGATGGGTATGCTCAGATGTGAGTCCCATGCTCTCCACACCACTGGATTCAAGCAAGCCGGGCTGAAGACGGCTGGAATGCCAGAAAACGGTCCTCAGAACCTTGTTTCCGGTCCAGGGAAGGCATGGCTTGGCAGTTCGGGCTGAACTGTTCCCATGAGGCACAGGGTGAGACTGATTTGCATATGGCCATGTCTGAATTGGGGTGGTGTGGAGTGCAAAAAAACGATGGATTTAGGCCCAGATCTCTGTACTGGGGTGAATGTATGACATTGTTCTGCATTCTGTCCATCAACTGTGGTTTTTGCAATCATTCAAACGTGGCATAAGTGAGCCATGTGATGACCATACAGCCAAATAGCCTGCCTGTGACTCAGTTTAACTAGAGTCACAAATCCCTCTGAGCACACCTAGGGCCCTGAGGGGGGCAAAGATTTACCTCCAAACATGTTGCCACTGTCACATCTGGAGGGAGCAGAAGGGGACAACACAACCTAACAGTCCACAATGGCCATGAGCTCATGCTATCCACCATGTTGTTCTTTGGGACACAACTACAGTTGCACATTGGTATCAGATGTCTAGTCCTCACAATTCTGACATCAGGCAATGCACACATTGAGGAAAGCACACTCAGATGATGCACACTGCCGTTTCCTTCCATGGGATGTCCCTGACTACCCCAATGCAGACGATGCCTGAAGGCCACGGCTCGGAATGCAATGTCAAGGGCCATTACTCCAATGACATGAGAAAGTTCAGGTAGGGCAAATGCATGACAGCTGCACGCAACACAGAGGCCACTTAAAAGCCACTGCAGCACACTACCAACACCGCAGAGACCAGCTCTGGCCTAGGCTTTGAAGAAATGCAGCCACTCACAACCAAAGACACCCTTCCCAGAATACTCACCCCCAGCTTGCTGCTGGTGCGCCTTCAACCATGCATCCAGCTCAGGCTGTGTCACAGCTAAGATGTGTGCCATTAGTGGTGTCATGCTCCTGCGCACCAACCTGCCAGTCCGAGGGAACAGCCCCAGTGTCATCTCTGCCACGTTCTTGCTCAGCCGGCAGATGTCATCCCACATCTTATGCCAGTGTTTACGCCATCGGTTGGAGACACCTGGAGCCCGCACCTTGCCTGCAATGGCCCTCCACACAGCCTTATGCTGATGGACTTTGAGCTGCAGGCATAGAAGACAAGAGGGGGGGAAATCAGTGACAGTGCTATGTACCACTATTCCTCAGTACAGGTGCATGATACCAACGCAGCCCAACTTCACAGACATGTCAAGCTGAGACAATATTGCATCTCATATGACACATTTGCATGGGAGAATCATACGAAAATGCATGCAGGCATGAGTGTGGACACAATACCTGCCCATCTCAGACACATGCAGGATTCCAGCACAGAAAGTCATGTGTAGGCTGCCCACATCTACTATCCAGTTTGAGGGTGAGCAAGACATACATCACATTTCAATATATGTTCAGGGCCGACTCACTGTGTTCAACACTGCACAGCCAACAATGTCCTTGCCCTGTCAATGGCTCACTGTGTCATGGAGGTCACATCGAGGGACATGATCTTACAATCCCACACCCTTCTCACAAGGCCTGTTGTGTGCAATCTACAGGGCTGAGATGGCTCTTTGAAGAAGAGTCCAGCTAACCACACGCATGTTACACTTTGTACATTCAGTGATGTGTCCTTGTCAGATTGGGCAGTGCCTGTGCAGGCCAGGTGGGATCACACTGAGGTCCAATGTGGGGCATCAGAAATGTCACATGAAGGGACAAATTGAGAGTGTAAACAGTGCCTATACATGTCAGTAAGTACACATGCTGGAGGAAATGGAAGGGACTATGCACAAAAGTACACCAATCTGCTCTGTCATAGGTGAATAACTCCTAATAGTGTCACCCTCTCGTATTAAAGTCCTGAGCATAGTTCTGAGCCATGGATGATGCAAAGTTTGAGTCAGACACAATTCCATCACTACCCTCTGGACGTAAACCCTTGCTAAGGCCACAGATGTGCCTGTGAAGGACATCAGGGACCCCCACATCCATACACACAAGCAATTACTGTCCAGCATTACCAACTTGCTGCGTCACTGCATGGCTGAAGAAACAGTACATATCCCTTACATTCTGATGTGCAGGCAGGGAAACCTGTGAAATAGGCCACACACCCCTTTTCCCTGTAGACAGCATGCTAGGCAGTGCATGACACAGCCTTACAATCGTAGGCACATACTGCAGCATACTGCAGCAGATCAACATCATGTGTGCCCACCCTGCACTCTCACTTTCACCCTGAAACACTTAACACGACATTTGGAGCACCATAGAGCCTCGCATACTCTATGAGCACCTGGTCCACCAGGACCTCCAGCTCCTCAGTGGTGAAGGGACGGGCCCAGATCTTCATTTTTGTCCACCATGAGCGTGGAAGGGTATACTCAGATGTGAGTCCCTAGCTCATTGCACCATCAGGATTCAAGCAAGCCGGGCCGAAGACGGCTGAAATGGCAGAAACCGGTCCCCGGTAGCTTGTTTCCTTCCCAGTATAAGAATTGGCTTGGTAGTTTGGTCTGCCCTGTTCCCATGATGCACTGGGCCAGGCTCAGACTAATTTGCATATAGCCAAGTTCTGAGCTGGGATGGTGCAGTGAGCTAAAAAACGGTGATGGATCAAGCCCTGATCTTTGGACTGGGTAAGAGTGGTCTGCTTAATTCAGACACTCTGTTCATCGCCACCCCCTTTTCTGAATCAGGACACAGGAGCAGCAGCAGTTGATGGTGAGGGGTGTCAGGCAGCAGGCTCTGGAAACAGGAGCAGCAGCAGTTGGGGGTGAGAGGTGGCAGGCAGCAGGCTCTGGAAACAGGAGCAGCAGCAGTTGGTGGTAAGGGGTCGCAGGCAGAATGCTCTGGAGACAGGAGCAGCAGCAGTTGGTGGTGGGGGTTACAGGCAGGAGGCTCTGGAAGCTGTGGAAATGTGAGGCTCTCTCCCACACATAGATAGCCCCTGAGCTAGTTTTAGTAGTTCTAAGCTGCTGCAATTGCTGCAAGGCCCTTAAGACTCTCTTGTTCCAGCAGGCTTTCAGTCTATAGTCCTCTGTATTCTCTCTTGCCCAGGAATCCCTCTAGCACCATAAAACTGCATTGTGAACGTGTGCTCTATAAATTTTTAAAAATTCAAAACAATTCAAATTCGAATTCCAGGTCAGCCTTTTTCAAATGCATCTAATGACTGGCTCTGCGGTGGCGGTGCATGCCTACCGCGATTTTCAAAATTGCATTAGTCTACCGCATTTGTGGTTCCCATTGGCTGTAGGGCATGGGCCATGGCAGTGACACACCGCAGGGGCCAGGCGGTCGTTACCGCAGTTGTGCATCTTTCAATTGCATCCAATGACCGGCTGTGCGGTGGTGGAGCATGCCTACCACGATTTTCAAAATTGCATTAGTCTTCCGCGATTGTGGTTCCCATTGGCTGTAAAGGCATGGGGCATGGCGGTGACACACCACAGTGGCCAGGCGGTCGCTACCACAATTTATGTCCCATACATTGCTATTAATGACCGTGATTTGGGTGGCGGAGCATGCCAACCACCATTTTACCATGTGTATATGCCTATCACTACTGCAATTGTGTTTTGGCCATTGGCTGTGACACACCGCAGGGGCCAGCCAGTCGCTACGTCGGATTTGCTGCCATGCATTTGAGCCAGTGACCGTGATTTGAGTGTCAGATCACCTTGACAGCACCTATGGACACGCCTTGCATTTTGAATGGACAATGGCCAGGTCTCAACAGTGCACATTGGACACATGATTCATGGCACAAGATTGTGCACTCAATGCCAATGTAACCTTAACCCCACTGCTGACTACACATGCCATGTTGTTGAATATGATTAGAAACATTGGCATGTTCTCCCTCACATGTCACCTGAGAATTTTGCTGGGCATGTACACAGAATAGTGTTGTGATGGACTCTCCAATGGGTACACATGTCAATTTGTGAAAGTGCTGAGTAAGTCACAGTGATGAATGTGCAGATTTGGCTGTCTACTTTTCTTGACTCATGCACATATTTGTCAATCAACTCACAGTCTTGGGTCATTGTGTGGTTGAGGTGTGTCCTGAGTGAGTTATGCAAGAAGATGTGGCAGGTACAGCAGTTAGGTAGGAGACAGTAGTGTGGCAGTTTCCCACATATGCTGTTGGTACTACTCTCAGGGCTGCCCATGCAAGAAGTGACCATATCCCTTTGCGCATTCACAAATTTGGATATTGTTTGTGAGAAGCTAGCAGTGTGAAAAGTGGACAGTGTAGGGATGGTGTAGCTAAGGGTCTCCCTACATGTAAGTTGTGCCGTAAGCTGAACTTTGATGCTAGTCATTGTTTGCGTTGTGTCTGTCAGAACGTAAGATGTTGGACACATCTCCTGGTGGATTGCTTTGACATGTGTCTGCTTTCATCTCACCTAGGAGGAGACCAAATGTGCATCGTCCCTTCACAGTGCTGGCAGATATAGAGGATGAGGAGGTCATACGGAAATTGCGTCAGGATCGAGACACTCTCCAAGACCTATGTGCTATGTTGGAGCCCCACCTGCAGCCTGGCAGGACATCATCATCTCACACGTCTGTGCCAAACTCCCAGGCTCGGTTCCTGACTCGTACATCATGCATAATAGCATTGTGCCCCGACTAATGTATAATCTGCTTCTGGAGCATGCATGGATTGTGGGTGAGTACGGAGAGTCTAATAGAGTGCTCTGTGTGTGTGAGACATGATGTCCTCTGCCACAGTTACATTACAAAGTTGCTCTGTGTATTGTACACCTAGGTGATTCAGAATATCCCTACTGTCCTTGGTTGCTGAGCCCACTGCCGAGAAAACAACCACCCGCTCTAAACTACAATGCACAGCCCTGAGCTCATGGATGCAAGGTAAATCTGCCTCAGCGACCACAGTAAACACAGGGCCTACCGTCATCACAACTGATACCACCGTTGATTTGACTTCATCAGAAGCCATAAACCACTCCATTTATACACAAACTGAGCACACAATAGCCCCGATGACTCGTATCAGGCCTGGTGACATTTCAATTGATACCATAGTGGACTCTGATACAAATTTTAATGCTCTTTTGAAACGCCTAGATCGGCTTGAGAGTCTGATAAATAAATCAAATACATTTATATGCACACCCAAAGTTACAAGTAAAACCGGCGGGGCGTCAGAATACAAAGCCCCCGAGAGCAGCATACATAAATGTGCCACAGCAAATTGCTTACCCCATGCCCCCTCTTTCCAATAACGCTAGCGCAAAGTGTGGCAAACATAAAGGTAGTTTACTCTCCTGATCCACTCCCAGTGAGATTTCTTCAACATGCACAGTGTCTAGTAATATTAGCAATAGTTTGCACTGCAACATCTCATCCACCAACCCTTCTGCATCCAACAACCCTACAACCCTGGCCCCCATGCAATTAAACATCTGAAGCGCTACCCCTATCCCAGATAACCATAATATCGGGCTGTTCTTAGAGACCAGGAGTGATGTTCTTATTTTACCACCTGAAGCATGCCCTTATGTCCTAGTCTTAGCAGGCGTTCCTCCTCTAAGGAAAAACCAAACTGAGTCTTGGGACCAACTCCGGAATAAGAGCGCCGACTAGTTAGCCAAACATAAAGGCCTAAGGAGGCAAATGTCAGCAAGATAATATTAATGGTGCTCAGGGTGGGCTGGGTTGGACCCTCACAAAAGAACATCAAAGGGGACTGTATTATTGTTAATTTTAGATGCCCCCACTGGTAAAATGGTTATTGTCAGCACAGGAACCTAATAACAACTTTCAAACCTCATTTGGTCGTTGCCCTTGGGTTTTTTCAACAAACCATCCCCGGACTCACAACTTTGCTATCCCCCCACACACCATGCATAACAGGTTCTCTGTTCTGTCTAGTCTAGAGAGCCTGGATTGACTGTCTCCTGTTCATCACCTGCTGTATCTGTCATCAATGGACCTTCCACAGACCCTCCCATTGCTGTTGGCCCGAACTGAATGATTCAAATTTACATGTGCTTAGTTGAAATGTTGCAGAGCTAGCTTCTAAGTTGCATTCTACAGAGTGGGTCGAAATAGTCCGGAAATATGACATTTTGGTGCACAAAGGAACTATTTTTAGAAGGCTTTGTATTTAATATTAGTATTGTACCTAGCCCTAAAGCAGGCCGCCCATCAGGTGGTCTTTCAATCTGGATTAATATCCTAGCAGGGGGGACAAATTTTGATAACTTCCAAGCAATGATTTATGCATGAGGGGTATCAATTTGTTGTATCAATTTTTATAATAATGATTTTACAACACTACCAAATATGAATTTTATTAATTTGTTTGAGTTTATTGGCAATTTACTAAATCAGACTGTGTACAATAAATTGGCTGGAATCTGTCTGGGCGGTGACTTTAATGCTACACTTCCTAGGGACAATGGTCCAACTCCTATTTCCTCGGCCACTGAGTCCCCATGAAAAAGAGGGATGGAACTATTGGACCATTTATCTATTTGCAATTTAACTAATGTAATGCAAATAGCTGACGCATATCAAAAAGAAAATTGTCCAATACCTACCTATAGGGGTCATGTCTCTTTCTCTACAATTGATTATGTTTTTATATTGGCCTCATTGAAGGACCTTTTTGTAAAGGCAGAGGTTTTGCGTACCACATCCAATTTCAACAACAATCAGATTTTCTCCTAGACCTAGTCCCGTTGACGAACCTGGGGCAAATAATTTAGTGGCATCTACTGACAAACTAAGAGTAATCTGAAAGGACATAGACAATAAAGTTCTATTTGCCAATATGATAAAATTATACCCACGACTCATTGAAACTTGTTTGTCAACCAGCGACCCTAACGCAGAGATTATTGTGGCGTTTAGTAACCTATGTGCTGGCATCAAACACGATTTCTAGATCAGCATTAAACACCAGTGAGAAACCCAAATGGTTTAATGGCACCTGCTTGCAGGCAAATGAAGAACTACGTGTAGCATTAGCGATTACACCCAGGGACATAACCCTTGTTAGATATTTACGACCTCGTTACAAAGAAGCAACCAGCTTGCAAAAAGATGAGCTTTTAAAGGAACTTTGGGGTAATCTTGCCTGTGCGGCTAACAAACACTGTCATCCTAAGTACTTGGTCCACCAGCATTATCATGCCCATTTTTAAAAAAGGAGATCGATCTAATCCTAGTTGCTACCAACCAATTTCTTTGATAGACAATACTCAAAAAATCACAGGAAGGGTCGTGTTCAACAAAATCAGGATATGGGCCATAAAGGATAACATTTGAAATCATTGCCAGCTGGGTTTCAGAAGTAAACTGAGAACAATTGAACAGTGTCCTAACCTAAATCTTATTATTGGAAAGTATACAATAGCACAGAAGTCACCTATTTATATGGCTTTTATGGACCTCACATCAGTGTTTGATTTTGTCAACAGGTCACACTTGTGGTCGGTCCTTTTAAACTACGGGTGGGATGAGGCTTTGGTTCACTTTCTGACACACTTGCACAGGGACTTGAAGGCGCGGCTGAGGATTAGTAATGATGGGGAGGTTTCAGGTGACATTGCCATTGGTAGAGGGGTCAGACAGGGATGTGTACTGGCCCCTCTACTATTTATTCTTTATATAAATGAATTACACAATGCCCTGTCAGAACTCACTAACGATGTACCAAAAATCAATGGTAATATACGCCCAGCGCTCTTATACGCGGATGATGCGGTCCTTATGGGCCGCATACCGAACGCACTGCGCACTTTAGTTGGGGGTTTTGTATCCTTTATGGCTGATTTAGAGCTTTGCACCAATTTTAATAAATCATTCATAATGACTTGTGGCCAAAAAAAACATTGCATTAACTCAATAACTTCAGGCCGCGAGCGCCTACTATGCACTCGCACTTTTCCCTATCTGGGCTTAGTATTTTTTGAGACAGGAAGTTTTTAAAAGCAATTAATTCTATTTTGAGCCTTCCCCAACCAAACCAGGCAGAGGTAGTTTTACCCCTAATGAAGATTTTTAAATCGCAGTGCATCCCCACTGCCACATACGGCGCTGAAGTCTGGGGTTTTATAAATTGCAGCGAAGAGAAGAAAATAGATTCTGCAGGGAAATCCTGGGGGTCCAAATTTCTTTCCCGACCACGTTAAAAATATGACTAAACCCAGCAGCATCTTTAACAAGGGAGATCATCATAGACTGCCTTAAATGTGATAAGGGAGGATCTATACCCTGGCTTTCCGCTGTCAGAAAAAGCCTAATCAGCGTGAACCTTGATCATGTTTTCCTACACCCCTCAGCACTAGAGGGCATGAACAAAAGAACACTCATGGGTGTATTATGTGAATCTTATAACAATGAAAGACACATTACGTCCTAAACCTTCAGTTGCCAGGTACATGACCCTCCTGGAGGTAAACAGCCCTCAAACATATATATGCCATCTAAATACCTCTTGAAGAGTATTGGATGATGAGAGGAGTCTGCTCTTTTGCCTTAGGGATGTCACTATAAAATACTCACTTTGCTTCGCTTTGGGATTGAACAATACCCTTGAGCAAATGCCCTGTCTGTGTGGTACTGGCAGTAACCAAACTGTGGTACACTTTTTATTCTCTTGTAACTTTTACGGAAAATATACGAAACAATATTTGATTCAGTATTTTAAGGCATTTGCCAACATTGATTATAGATCAGCAGATCTCGAGATTCTTAGACTCGTAAGCGACAACTTGATCTTCCGTGAAAGTTGGCCTCAAACCCCCGAACAATTAGTAAACAATAAGGTGGCAGTCCCCTAGGCTGCAAAATGTCTCTGTGCCCTTCAGCACCTAATGTACATGTGAATTAAGATCCCCAGTCCTACAGAGACCCCGCAATATAACAATTAGATTGGCCACGGAACATTACCCATCAGAGGCCTCATTTAAAAGAATGGGTGAGACCCCTCTTTTTATTTTTGTTCTTTTCTCTCCATTTTTACCATCTGCATCCCCTCTATTACAGCGATACGAGGTTTTACTCCTCTAGCTTTAAGTAGTCAAACAAGTATTTGCTATCACAGGGTGGAAGCCATACACCACCCTCTAATAGCAAACACAAATGTACTGCAAATGCACACCCCGGGCCATTGTATGAGCTGCGCCTGAGAGGTCGCCCTCCTTAGGACCATGATGCATGTTAATATAATCGCATACTAGCACTACTTACACATGTGTAGTACAGCAACCAGAATGTAGTGAAGAAGCAGAGGAAGCACAAAATCTAAAAATATAAATCCTACCAGAAGTCGGATGACATAGTTCAATGAGGCGACGACCCTGGCAAGAGTAGAAACAGCTACATGAACAAAACGGATCTTCAACACAACGCAGGCAATTTTGAAATATTGGTGAGTGGTGCCTTCTTTTTGCCTTCGCCCCGATCGTCGCCAAATTTATGTAGTGAAGAGGCTAACAGCAGTGGATCCAATAAGTAGATTTATTACAAGAAAACAAGACACCTGAAACAACCACCAACAGGAGCAAACAGCAAAGCAACCGTCTAGCACGGTGTACAAACTCCGCAAGGTTTCCCTCATGGCAGCCCTACATTCTAACATTACATACTTAGATTCTAGTAGAATTGCATACTAACATTCTACTATGACTTACATTAGAATACTACACAGAGCACATGACTTTACAGCAATGAGCTCATAGTTTCATCCTAGAGTCTTGAGATGGATAGGGGTAAGTCTTTCGCTTCCCACTCCCTATATTGTATAACCGTAAACTAACACTTCTTCCACAGGTATGCTACAGCGCCCAGAGCACATCACTTTACAGCAATGAGATCACAATTTAGGCTCACGGTTTAATCCCTGAGTCTTCACACCAGTAGGTGTGAGTAGTTTTCTTCGCACTCCCTATATACTATAGACGCATACGAACACTACTTACACACTTATACTACAGCGCCTAGTATCCTACAGCGCCCAGAGCCCATCACTGTACAGCAATCAGCTCGGTTTCATCCCCAAATCTTCACACCGGTAGGCGTAACTACTTCGCTTCCTGAATACTATCAACACACAGTAGCGGTCAGTAGTTTGCTTCCCACTCCCTGTATGGTATAAATGCCTACTAACACTACTTGCACACGTATGCTACAAACACAAGAGCACATCACTTTACTGCAATGACCTCATGGTTTAGACACTCGTTTTCATACCTGAGTGTAACACCATATCAAATCAGCACCATGCCACTTTCAGGAACACCACACTTTCAGACCGTTAACAGTGATAACTATCTACTGGCGACCGCCAGTAGGTAATCAAGAACAAATTACAATAGTTCCTTGATTATTTTAGCTTTCAAAACTTCTCTCTATTACTGTCTTTCTACTTTTCCATATAAATAGTATTTTTAATATACAAGTTCACATTGAAGTCAGAAATGCAACGTATTCTATCAACACACTTTCTAGAACATTCTACAACAAGTGGAGGTTAAAAGTTCATACATTTTTTAACCCTAACAATATGTTTTGCAACATTTTCTCGAACATTTAACGTTACGTGCAGGTTAAAAGTTCACAATAGTTTTAAGTTCGAACAGTGCCTTCCAAATGCAGGTAGCAGGTGTGGTTGGGTTGAACAAATGTTATCCTATAATATGTACTCCACGTGTAAACTGCTTTTTCTTAACCAATCACAAAGATACCTTTCCAACGCACCCTACTTTTAAAAAACAATGCTTTTCATCTCCCAATGATCTACAGTTTTGTAAGCGAAAAGAAACTAGTTCCCCATCTTTAAACATATCTCTTGTTCTACGAAGGAACTGCATGAGCTACAGACATCTTTCCATACCTTCCAGCCATACCTTCAAAATGCTAGTGTGGATCATAGGACATAGCTATGTTTTCTGGTGCAAGAAGTATGCAGAAAAGAGACGTATTGACTTAGACCTAGGTTTACAAAATGTGGACATTAAATGGTTTGGACAGAGAGGACTAAAGTGGCACCGATTGTTGCCTTTGGTTAAAACCTCCAACACTCTGACCTCATGATTGTGCACTGTGGTGGAAAAGACCTAGGCACATGGACCTGGGTAGGTTTGGAAATGCTTATGAAGGACACCTTTGGGCAATTGATGTTACTTTTGCCTCAAACTGTCTTTGTATAATCCAATATATGCCAAAGACAGAAGTGGAAATGGTCCAAATAAGTTTGTCCTCAGATTGAAAAATCTTGGAAAAAAGGCAACAAAGCTGTATCTGTGTACCTCAGAGACCACAAAATGGGCTCCATCTACAACAACAAAATACGTTTTGATATGGCAGATATATACAGAAGTGATGGAGTACACTTCACAGATCAGGGAAACAGAGTTTTCCTGAATAACTTGAAGCTGTGCATCCGCACTTATATGTAGCTCCAACTAATGAACACAAGGGCTCTTTTTAGAGCCACCCTATAACTTACAACTTAGGCCCGCTATTTTAGGGCCATATAACGCCAACTCCCGCACCCTCGCCAAAATATATTCTCCACACAGCAGTGGTGCAGCGGCCAGACCATCTCACTTTGCAGCACAGACCTTATTTAATTATTTATTTATTTAATGCGATTTTTAAAGCGCGCAAATACCCAGACGGGTGTCTCGGCGCTGACGTAACAGAATCCTCACTGTGGCGGAAAGTAATTTATGCTGAAAACAGCCATGTTTTGAGTTTCTTCCTGAAGTTGATGAGTGTGGGAGCGGTTTTGATATGGAGAGGTAGCGTATTCCAGAGATTGGCTGTCGAGATGGTAAAGCATCTGTCTCCCCAATTGGCCCTTCTTGTGCGTGGGACCTTCAGCAAATGAGCTGATGATGAACGTAAAGTTTGTGAATGTTCAAGCGGGCAAAAGGCTTTTTTTTTAGAAATAATGGGCCTAAGTTGTTGATGGCTTTATAAGCAATGCATAAAGCCTTAAATTTTGTCCGGCTCCTCACTGGGAGCCAGTGTAACTGTTGTATATATGGGGAGATGGATGTGAACTTGGGGATGGTTAGTAAGGTTCTGGCCGAGGCATTTTGGACCAGCTGCAGTCTGTTGAGGACCTCTCGCTATGATCCCCAGCTCTACTCACCTATAGGGGTGAGTAGTTTGCGCTTTACAAATACTGTATTGATTTACCTTCGCACTCCCTATACAACACCACTTAAGCACTATACACAAGCTACAATGTTCTAATCAAAAGTTCATCCTATAACATCAGTGATGTCATTTGAGATGCCTTCAGTGATGTGATGAGTGTCACTGACCATGTCATGAGTGATGTAATATGTGACGTCATCAGCAATGCATTGCGGGCGCGCGAGTTATAGTTAGCTGAACTAACTTAACGGGGGAATTTCAATGGTTTTGTATGAGAGAAATGTCCAGCTAACTATAACATGGGTGAAACCTATGTTTTTTTCAGTGAATATTAATAAGTATATGTAAGAGTCAGTGATTGTGAGAGTGGATATATGAATGAGTGTATAATGAGTAATGATGATTTTTGAACATATTAACTATGAGTTACTATGTGTTTGAATAAATGAGGTGTATAATTGTGTAAGGGAGTTAATGCAAGTGTGATTAATTTTTCATGCGTTAGTAGGATGACTGCATAACTGACTAAGATGACTGCTGATGTGTCAATGTCTATGTATGTGTATAAGTGCATTTGATAGTCTTCTATTAATTAGTGAATGCATGTATAAGTGATTCTGTTGTTGAATGGGTAGTTGTGTGTGTAGACTTAGGAATCAGTGTGTGGGTATGTAGTAACTGGTATTGGTGTGTCACATGGTTTCAAATATGGTACTCTGTATTTTACACTGACTGATGAAAGGTTATACTAGTGTATGATGAGGTGTATCAGATTGTCACGTAGATGATGTCATCAGTGATGTCATTTTAGATGTCATTAGTGATGTCATCAGTGATGTTACTGACCATGTCATGAATGATGTAATATGTGACATCATCAGCAGTGCATTGCGGCCGCGCAAGTTATAGTTAGCAGAACTAACTATAACCTAGGAATTTCCATGGTTTTGTATGAGTAAAATGTCCAACTAACTATAACAGCCCTGAAACCTATGTTTTTTTCTGTAAATTTCTAAGGTTTTTTTAAATGCTGATTTCTAACTATAACGTCTCTGAAACCTATGGTTTTTTCTGTGAATTTCAATGGTTTTTTAAATGCAAATTTTTAAGTGTAATAGTAGTTATACCTATTTTTTTTGTATTGATTTTCTACTGTTTTTTCACTGTTTATTTATAAATATTCATTAAATAACATATTTTTTAGGAAAATTGCAAAAAAAATGTTTCCTAAAATCAAACTGACATATTGTTTATTTTTTTGTTTTATTTTTTTGTTTTAATATATTTATTTTCTTTTATTTAAAAAGAAAAAATATTTTTTTTTCTGAGTTGTGCACCCAAAGCGTACACATCATGGTGGGTGTGCGGATTCTAGCCGCCATTTTAGAAAAGTCGTGAAGGATCCGCGTTTGGTGTGCGACAGCTGCATGTTTTTCAGTTACATCATATACATTTAATATTACGTGATGTGCGCGATTGGTATGCGACCAGTTCTCGACTCCTGCTCCCCCTCATTCGCGACACATGCGCATTATGGTACACAACGCTTGACTCCAGTGGCTTGGAGAGCACGGGACCCACGTCTGGGAGACTTATTTGTTATGAAGTTTCTTAATATCCTCATTTACTACAGTCTCCTCAGTAGGAAATACTTTCAGTTTTTTTACTTTGGTTCCATTAAGAAAGCATTCAGATGTTTCAAACATTTGCCATAAATTCTGAATGTTAGCACTCTAGTTGCTCATTAGATCACTGTAGTAAAGCTACTGCTCACCAGGGAAGTCTGCTGCTGGTATTCAAAGTGCATGTTTCAGTCTGTATGTCAGAATTTATTAATGAAATAGAAGAGGATTTGAGAAGTCAAACTGTGCCCTAATTTTTCTTTCTGCAGCACTAATCATAATTTCTATGGCAAAATGAACCCCCTCATTGAGTTCCTTTTTAAATTAAATGTTTTAAGTGTAACCACTTTATTATAATCAAGATGGCTTCAGGTCTTCCATACTTTGTCATAAGTAAGACTGTTAGCGCTCAAGTTGTTCTTTAAGAACACTCTGGGATATTCTGTCATTGAGCTGTACTTGGGCTACATCTTGGTGATATGTGTGCTACATTTGGGCCCTTTTGTCTCTGGCGGCCATCTTGGGAGACTTATTTGTTATGAAGTTTACTAATTTCCTCATTTACTACAGTCTCCTCAGTAGGAAATACTTTCAGTTTTTTACTTTGATTCCATCAAGAAGGCATTCAAATGTGTCACATATTTGCCATGAATTCTAAATGTTAGCACTCTAGTTGCTCATTAGATCACTGTAGTAAATCTACTGCTCACCAGGGAATTCTGCTGCTGGTATTGAAAGTACATGTTTCAGTCTGCATGTCAGAATTTATTTTAATGAAATAGAAGAGGATTTGAGAAGCCATCATTTTTCTTTCTTCAGCACTAATCATACTTTCTATGGCAACATGAATGCCCTCATTTTGTTCCTTTTTAAATTAAATCTTTTAAGAGTTACCACTTTATTCCAATGAAAATGGCTTCATGTGTGCTATACTTTTGTCATACGTAAGGCTGTTAGCACTCTAGTCTTTAGAACACTCTGGGAAGCTGCAGTAGAACACAAAGGAATCAACTGACAGTCTCTGCCCTTGTTGCATGTACATGTTTTAATGAGAATGTCAGATTTCATTCTCACATGACTGAGAAAGATAATGTGAATTTTCAGAAAATATGCTCTCAGTTTAGCTTATAGATCACCTTCCAAACCTCTGTGGGAAAAGCATGAGAAAATAGTTTTCTCTCAAACATGATTCATGATATCCCAGCAGAAGGCTTTTTCACATGGTAAAATCAGCTTAGAACACACCATAATTCCTAAAATTAATATGGTACCATCAGCAAATGATTTATAATGTTACTAAAGTCTTAAAACCTTCTATTAACTGCAATGCTTTTTAATGAGGTGCTATCATGTATATTGGTCCCAAGATGGCTGCCAACACTTCTTGGATGAAGTGCTGACAGCCAATCAGATCTTCCGATGAGATGTGTGGTTAGGCTCTGCCCAGATATATATATATATATATATATATATATATATATATATATATATATATATATATATATATATATATATATATATATATATATATATATATATCCTTTAAAATCTAAAAAACAACTGAACAGATTTACACCATTTAACAAAAAGGAACGAGTCTGATCCAAGGACTACCTCTTTGCCAAGTTTGGTGTAATTCCGTTCAACAGTTCGGGCTGTAGCTGCAACTAAAGGTTCCTAGGGGAAATTGCATGGGGAAAACATGTTTTGGGACCCCCTTTTTTCTCTACCCCAGCTTGACAAATCACCCCAAAACTTTCAGGATAGGAACAGACCAGAGCGCCCCACGAGTTTTGAAACTTGCACGAAGATTCGTCAACCGGCACCAACGTTTTTGGAAATAGAATGTTGCGGATTTCCTATGGAAAATAGGTCCTAACTATAACTACCTACTGGCGACCGCCAGTAGGTAATATATATCTATATATATATATATATATATATATATATATATATATATATATATATATATATACCAACGCTGACTCCTTATTTCGAACAAAACAGCATGCCGTGGACACCAAATTTGCAAAGCGATATTTATTTAAAGCTTAGACAAACACCCTACACATTTAGGAGCTTGAGCCCCTTGCTCATGAGTAACTGTGTTAGCTACAAACACTCATTTAAATAAACCACCTTGTGATTAAACAATAGTATAGACATAGTGAAAAGAGTCTCAGAGTCATACAAGTTACTTCACTCGATGACACCTAAGAAATTGTATCCTTTCCTTACATACAACGTAAATATATTTTTTAAAGAACAAAGCATAACATTTCATATTGTACGATTGTATATAGTTCTCTTATTGCAGTGAAAAAGAGTGGTGTTTTAATCGGGAATTGTTTTGCAAACGAACATTTGCAACAAACTTCATTTTTCTCCATAGCCCGAAAGCGGGCAGTGGTACAGAGAATCGGCACCAGTGCTGACTATTGCTGACCGAATGGATACTGTAACTCGGCAACACTGCCAGTCGTCTACTCTGTCCCCATTATGACATGTTAGCTTTGCACATAGTGCGAAACTGCCACCTCACATATTATTTGAGAAATCACAGTCTTCACTATTACGGAGACGCGAGCTCTCCATTGTCCTTAAGTAAAAAAAGGGCGACCCTGCGTGCTAGACAGTGAACCCATGTGGGTAATCTCCTGTGCTCTGTCATAAATTAAACCCAAATGGGCAAAGGAATGGGGGGTGTCAAACAGTGTGTAAATGAAACAGGGACCTGAAATAAATAGGGATTTATAACTGTGAATAATCAATTGCCCTAATGGGCAATCTCTAAAAGTGGGTTCAAAAGATACAGCCCAAGTGCACAAAATAATTCAAAGGGCGAATAACTATTGTTCTTAGAAGATGGTCGAGATATTTGAGCTCCAATGCCTTCTTCTTATCACTGCAATATTCATGTTATCTGTAACAAAACATAAAACAGAGAGATATAGTTAAAATGCATCTCCACATGTGTTCATCCAGACGTGTAACACAGTAAGTATTTATTAAAAAACATGGATATGAGGTAAAACCGGAACTATAATTGATTATTCCTAGGGCAATAGAACAGTTTAAGTATGATCTTGTTAGCTTACATATTGCAAACATCGAAATAAATTATTACTTTGATATCTCCATATCGCAGATACTAGATACTAGTCACATGCTTCAAATTTTACATGTATATGGATCACAGGGGACATTAACAATTAACCTAGATGGACTGACAGTTCTTCATCACAGTTATGCTCTGCTGGTGCCAGTGTTTGATATTGGATTATTAATCTGGGCTCTATAGGAATAAGTGAGTTGGTGTGTGAATACCTGTAAAGGTGAGTAAGTGATTGTTTGATTAACTCTGTGGGTGAGTTAGTATCAGTGTAAGTAGCTGTATGAGTGTCTGACAGTGTGTGAGTGCTTCTATGGATATATGAGTGAATATATCAGTGGCTGTATTAGTGACTGAGTGGGTGTATTAATGGCTGTATGGTTGAGTGAGTGGATGTGTGTGTAAACCTATGAACTAGTGAGTGTGTATGTAAGTACTGGTATGGGTGTGTCAATGGTTTTGAGCATGGTAGTGTGAAAATTGGAGTGGGTGTATGAAAGGTCACATGGAGTGTGAGTGGTACGTCAGAGATTTTGTATATGATGTCATCAGTGTTGTCATCAGTGATGTCACTGGCCATGTAATGAGTGATGTAATATGGGACATCATCAGCAGTGCATTGAGGACATTAACAGTGTATTGCAGGGGCGCGAGTTACAAGTATAACTGCTGAGTTTTTAGTGAATTTCTAAGGTTTTTTAAAATTCTATTTCCTAACAATAACGTCCCTGTGACCTTAGTTTTTTTTCAGTAAATACATATATATATTCATCCACACACAACTGTCATCCTCGAAATCCAAGGCAGACACAGAAATCGACATGCCATGGTAGGAATTAACACCCTTTATTCTTGCTTGATACAGACACTTTTCGGCTTCACAGAAGCCTTTCTCAAAGTGAGCACAATGCACTCAAATTCCTCTTGAAATACAATATCTTTCATAGATAGTGACAACACACTTTGAAAACAGAATAGAATGTGAAATCTAGCAGAATTGTGTGGGAACTTATGGTAACATGTTAAAAATTGTTCATAATTACTTTTTTTGAATTGTGAGTTATCCTGACAGCTCCTATTATGATGTTACTAAAGTGTAGAGTGCAGGCGGAGAATGTAGCATACAAACTCATATAGGAACAGTTGTTGCATTAGAAATGTTTGCATAGTAATGCTTGAGATTAATTCATACCTAGCAGCATGCTTAAAGCTTCATAATCATATAATCCAATATATAAGTGTATTTGGTTTTGTAAGCTCAAAAAGCTTGTGCCTGATTAGCAAAAAATTAGACGTATAATGTGTATAAATATGCATCCAACCCCTAAAATAACTTTAACCCCTTCCAGGCTCATGACGAGCTGGGCTCGTCATGAAGTCGCCTCCTACCAGGCTGATGACGAGCCCAGCTCGTCATGATCACTGGACTTTTGAAAATTCCAGCACAGGAGGAAAATATCACTAGCAGCGATGGTGATAATGAATGCTGCTATACTGTTGACCATCATTGTCTTGCAATCATATAACCCTAGACGCTAATAGAAATGTTCCCACACTCCAACCCATCTGAAAGAACTTTCAATAATGGATGATCCCGCGATGTAGACAATTTGTGGAGATATTTGTATCATGACAGGGAGATGTAAAAAGTTTGTGCTGGTCAAAGTGTCACATTACTGCTGGAAACCCCACAGTTATGACGCATCACCTGAAATGGAATATTGTGGAGTGGTGTGTCATTATATGCAAGGGAGAAATGTGGCTGGAATGACCAAGACATATTTTTACATAATTTCTTGTTCCAATCCTCCTGCTACTCAGTTACATTATTCATAAAGTTGCCCATAATTAATTTACTGGTCCAGGGTGCCCATCTTAATAACCAGTTTGAACTTGTCCCATCTGATATGGATGTAGAAAATTGTGAAAAGAGCAACCTGTTATGTCCAAAGGATGACAGGAAAAGGAAGTAAACTTAAGGATTTAAGTTTATTCAGGAACATCAAGTACAGCACTAGATCAATCAGAGTGCACATCCAAGAAGCTTCAGTCTTCAACTGAAGATCAGAGGTATAACATTCCAGAATAACCTAGCAACCAAGGCACTAGGATACAACCATATAATAGAATACATACAATGAAGGGGATTTCAGAAAAACAAAGGAAATAAGAAAACATAGGATATAACACAACCCAGTGAACATATTAACAAAACGAAGAGCATCAGACAAAATTGCAACTTAAAATCACCAAAACAATGTGTAGTGGTCACTCCAATTGACTGCTACTGGTATTAAGGCATACCTGTGTCTAAATTCCAATGTGCTTGCTAACTCTTCATCCATGTTAAGACCAGTTGACCACTTGTAGTTGAGATCCAAAATATAACATGATTCTAGGACTCTTCTATGTCTTTTCCGGTCTACAGCCTGATTACGTTTTTCGACCCTGTCAATGCCAAAGTAGGAGAGTAAATCATTGTCCTCATTGTGGACTTTTGTGAAATAACCCACCACAGTGTAGGGGGGGTCATTGTTATTGATAGCTCGCAGAAGCTCTGAAACCCTTTTCTTCACAAGCAACCAGGTACTGCCTATGTATGTGAGTTTTCAAGAGCATTCTAAGGCATTACCATTAAACCGGATATGCATGTGATGAATTTATAAATGGATCTGTTCTTGCCAGTTGGGAGTGTGAAATGCTTTCCATTCACACTGTGCTTACATGCCTTGCAGGAGCCACATTTGAAAAATAATTTTTGGTCATTCAGCCATGTGGATATTTTGCAAAATAATGAGAGATGGTGCCGAAATCTCTGCTAAGAAGTCTGGCGGCTGGTGCAATTAGAGGTTGGCGGCCCAGAATATCAAAGTTGCATAGCTTGACAATCACCAGATGCTTATTTAATTCACTACCAGACACTCCCTGACCCTTCATCGTACTCTTGCAGGTTCCTGCTTCCCTTTTTCAACAGTTTTTCCATTGTTCTCTTTCTCTATATTGCTGTATTGTTTTTTTTCTATCTCTAGCTCCCGGGAAATGTCCAATCAGGAAGTTTAAGCGCTGGTCCACAAAAAATAAAACAGTGGCCCCCACCATCAACTACTGCCTTAAATTAAGCACAGAGTCTTTGGTTGACCCTGGAATAATAATAGTAAGTTTGCAACAGAAAACAGTTTCTTTCTTCTCTGCAGATGAATGTTTAGATGATCTTTTCTTATTCATTGTACCTTTTTGTTTTGTGTTTTAATTGTTTCTGACTCACTTCCCCCTTGTTTCAATTGAACTTGTTTATGTGTTACTCTTTTTCGTCAAAAACGTGGCCTGAGTCGATTATGGTGGTGCTGGTTTAAATTTCATCCTCTGGTGCCTTAGTTTCCCCCTGCACTTTTTAGGTTTTGCACTTGTCAAGACATTTTGATTTTACTGAAAAGATGTATATAATATACTTACATTTAGGGGATTTCAGTCAGCTGTCTTCATCCATTGATCTGCTATTGTGTCATCCACATTTATCTTCTGCGCACTACAGCATACTGCATGGGGCAATGAATCAGCTCGTTTCATCCATTAGCTAATTTTACTTTGAGTGAAGGCATGCTACCATTTCAAAAGGAGGACATCCAGATACAAAGTATTTCCCTTAAGTGCCAAGGACTGCTATGGCAAAGTGTGTTTGTAGAGCCCAAAAATGTTGTTGCCAATTATTTACTTTTAGATTGGTGGGACCTGCCAGCATCCTCAACAATAACGTTTAGCAAAAACTAAAACAAAACAGAAACTAGAATTAAGAAAGCAAAAATCTGGAGGTCAATGCCAGATATATCAACTTTGCCTGTGCATATTTACTTATGCTAAGGGCAGTTTTTAAGGATAGCACCATTGAGTCCCAAGAGCATTTCGAGCCTATCTGCTGTAATCGGGACTAGACTTTTCATCTTCAAGAAATATTACTGTGAAATTTCTTACTTGAATACATGAGAAAATTGTGTGGGCCCTTAGATGTTCTGATAGTATTTCGCCGAATAGTACTGTGGGCACGTTTCTTTTTTAATCTGACAGATTACATCTATTGGTTGATATTTGTGGCCAAGGGACATACATGTCTTCGGGGTCGATTGAACAATTGGCTCATCTGTTTTTCCATATAGCTGCCCCTTTTTGCAATTAATTTTGATTTGGCTGCTTGATAATTACACATTTATTGCAGTACTGGGTTGTCAAAAGTGGATTTATTTCGGTTCATGCATTTAAATTATGTGCACTCAGATCTTTCAAGGTTCAAAATATCAGTCTGTAGGTTGTCGTGTTACTGACTGTAACTCAGTCATTTAGTTATTGGCCACTTTTGACATTTCCCTAAGAAAGGCAGTGGTGTAACGTAAAAGTGTGTGAACTCCCTGTAGAATCTGAAGAGAAACCCCCTGAGTCTCCCATATTTCAAAGCTATCCATTTCATTTGGGCAGAATAGGGCCCTTCTGAAGGGATTGTATGTTCCTGAAGGGTTGGTCTCCCCAAGCAGGGTGGGGAACCCCAGCGCAGCTGAGGATGCAGGGTTCTGTGTTATGTCCCTGGAAAAAGGATATGAAGAGCTTTTAAAAAATACTAAGGAGACGAGCCATTGCGGTGCAATGCAAAACATACTATTACTATTTATTATATATAAAAAAGACTGCTTCACAAATTTACATATTGAAGTCAAAACTATAAAAAAATTGCATCCTAATTTTTTATTAAAGTAAAAGTGTAGAACAGAGTTGCAATGTAATAAAGGCATGGGTGGACAACATTGAATGGCACTGTAAGAAATGGGGGGGGGGGAGGGAACGGATAAATCATTTCTACTGTCGCAAAGAGCATATTGTGCAGGAGATAGATCCCCTCTACAAGGGAAGACACAATTAACAAAAACAGCACTATTTTCTAAAGAAAACTGAAGCTAATGTGAGTCTAAATATATACTGATGATAAATCAGAAAAGCTGTAAATTAAATGGAAGAAGTTGCATTTTCAACACACAGCTGTCATTTTCAACGAGTTGCAGTTTTTCTTAGCTCTTGAGTCATGTTCCACAATTGTAGTGTGCAAGCTAACAGCACACTTCATTGAACTCCATCTCTCCAGCTTCATGCTTATGGAGCTGTTCCTGTTGAATGCTTTTCATCTGGACTGCACAATGATGTGGTTGGAGGCTGACATTGATTAAGTGCACGAGAACCATGTTTTACTGTGACAGCTGCTAGGAATCTGTCAGCAAATCAATGTTTGGGTCTCGTCTCTCCTGCCTCCCAAGCACCCTGCAAGTACTCAGGAAAAGAAAACACTGATCTTGCTGCCTGCTGATTTTCCCTGTCTTTGTTAAAAGTATATTTAGTATCTAATGTAAACTAAAAAATCCAAAATGCAATATTTTTTCTTGAACATTTATTTATTATACTGTCTATGGTAGGGGAACACAGCATGCACATCCATAATGTTATAAAGAAAATAACAAACCAACCATTTAATGCATAGAAAGCAACAATACAACTATATAATATTAATATGTTCATATATATATATATATATATATATATATATATATATATATATATATATATATATATATATATATATATATATATATTCACTGAAAAAACCATAAGTTTCACACTAGTTATAGTTAGGTATTAGCATTTACAAAACCTATTAAATTCACTGAAAAAACCAGAGGTTTCACACCAGTTATAGTTAGCTGGAAATGTTACTGACATAAAACCATTGCAATTCCCACGTTATAGTTAGTTGGACTCACTATAACTTGCGCGTGCAATGCACTGCTGATGACGTCACATATTACATCACTCATGACATGGTCAGTGACATCACTCATGTCATCACTGATGACACCATCCTTGTGACAGAGTGACAGACCTCCTTTCACTGTAATGTAACTCTTGGAAGTTGCAGATGTTTGGGAGTGAGTTGGGTTAAGGGAGTGGGCTACGCTGGACTATATGTGTACTGTCAGTGCTTCGTCGGCATTTAATCCATTGGGGATCTTGGAATCCAAAAGGATTATGCATCTGGATTCCAAACACCGTAGGGCCAATCTGCGATTTCCCCCTCTGATGTTTTTTGCGGTACTGTCGATGACAAAATATTTGATGTCGTTGCTGTTGCCTGAGTGTGATTTGTTAATGTGTCTGGCCACCGGGTATGTTTCATTGTTGTTACTTATGGCTCGCAAGTGCTGTAGGATTCGGACATGGGCCGAATGAATGGTACTTCCTACATAGCGTTTCCCGCATTTGCACACAACGACGTAAACTGCATACTCTGTTTTGCAAGAGTAGTAGCCTCTGATGATGTAGGGCTTATTTCTAAATGGGACTTTAACCTGTGTGGTGTTGATTCCTTGCTTACACGCTTTACATTTTTCGCACTTTTTGAACCCTTTCTGGCTGTGCAACCATATAAGTGGCTTGGTTATGGTCGGTGCATTGCATACCAGCTGGTTGCACATTGACTTGGCCTTCCTGAAAGTGACTGATGGGTTTCTACCACTCCAACGACCTATTACAGGATCATTCTGAACCAAAGGCCAATGCTTCTGTAAGATTTTTCTCACATGATTGTGGTAAGTGTTGCACCCCATTATCATCTTGGGGATGTTCGGTAAGGACTTGCTTTGTTTCTCCTTCTTATCTTTTTTGTCTGCAAACAGGAGATCCCTCCTGTTTACATTCTTGCATTTATGGTCTGCCTTTGCTAATGTTTGAGGGCTATAACCTCTTTTGTTAAGCCTCTCAAATAAATTGGATTTGGCCTTGTTGGCACCTGCCTGAGTGCTGCAATTTCGGGTCATACGTAAACATTCTGCGTACGGAATGGATTCTTTTAGTTTGACCGGATGGAAACTTTGTGCACGAAGCACAGCGTTTCCCGCTGTTGGCTTTCTGTATGTTCTTGTTTGGATTTTATTCTGATCTACATACAGTTCCATATCAAGAAATTGGATTGCTTCTGTGCTGGTGGAGCATGTAAATCTCAAATTGAGGGTATTCTCAATAATGGCAGCTGCAAATGCTTGAGCACTCTCCTCAGACCCTTTCCATAGGATAAAAAAAACATCTATTTAGCGCTTATAAATTATCACATTTTCACCCATGCTAGCTGCCTGGGTTATCGCCAATACTTGCTCCTCCCACCAGCCCATATGCAGATTAGCACAGCTGGGGGAGAAGCAAGTACCCATGGCCGAACCTTGTAGTTGTTTATAATGCAATTGATCAAATATAAAGGTGTTATTGGTTAAGCACCATTCTACCATCTGTAGTAACATAGAGGTGTGTTGGTACAATGTAATGGGTCTTCTGTTGAGATAATGTTGGAGTACTTTGAGCCCATCTGTGTGTCTGATGCTTGTATATAGCGACTGCACATCAAGAGTCATAAATACATACTCCTCATTCCAATTTAAGTCATAAATTTTAAAGAGAAAATCTCCACTGTCTTGAACATAGGCAGGTAGGTCTTTCACAAATGGTTGCTAGAAACTGTCCACATAGATGCTAGTGTTCTCAAAAAGACCACCTATGGCCGAGATTATTGGTCTCCCTGGGGATTGCATTGCGTTCTTATGTATTTTTGGTATCATATAAAGCTGGGGTGTGGTGGGATAGTCATTCTTAAGAAATTCAAATTCCTGCTTGCTTATCAAGCTCATGCCTTTCCACTTGTAGAGTTCTGCATGATACCGTTCTTGGATTCCCACAATCAGAGTGGGGCTTACTCTGCAGTAACATTCGCGGTCTTGCAATTGTGTCATCGCTTCATCGTTGCACATCTTAAGCGGCCAAAGTACTATATTTCCGCCTTTGTCAGACCATCTTACCACTATATCCGGTCCGGCCTTGATTTTAGTCATGAGATTGTTGTATTTCAATCTTCTGTTGTGATCTTTGGTACAGAAATTCTTCGTACTCATAAGAGATAGCTCCTTTAGTTCTTTGATTACATTTTCAGAGAATAAATCTAATCCATCTTTCAATAGGATGAGCATAAACACAGATTTAGGTCTGAAGTTGGTTTTCACTGTGAGGTGGGTATTCAAATTCGATTGGGCGGCTATATCCCCTGCTGACAGCTGGCTTAGTGATTCGTCGTAATCTAGTGCATTCATGTCGCTCAAAATAGCCATATCTGCAATAGCTAGTGTTTTTTCTGTTTCTGGACCCAACTCCTTCTCTGAGTCTTTCTTTGCACAATTCCAAAAATACTTCTGCAATTTTAATTCCCGTAGGAATTGAAATAGATCTATCCGCATTTGGGCATAATCAAAGTTTGTCACTATACAATAAGTTAATCCCAAAGATAGAATTTTAGTCTTTTCCTCAGTTAATTTTAAATCTGTAAGGTTCACAACAGTATTGTCCATATTTCCCAATTGCTCGTCTGCCATTATTGTTTCTTGTTCTTTCTGTATTGTGGCTTTGTTTGTTTTGCCGCCACGTTTGCCCCAGCGTCGGTCTTTTCTTTGTCGGCTTTTTGTTTTTTGTCGGATTTCGTTTTGCCCTTGTTCCAAGCCTGCCGCTGAGTTTGCGGCCGAAGTGTTGTTAGGCGCTGTAAACGAAAATAAGCTAGTTCTTGCGCTGGTTTGGGGATTGGACCTGTTGCCCCAAGTGAGCTGTTGCTATCTGTATCTGAACCTATGGATGTGCTAAAGTCCGTTCCACTGGCTACTGATGTTGTGTCCGCCCCGCTTGCAGTTGCGGAGAGTTGTTGTCTCTTGATGTTATAAATTTTCTAGCGAAGGTGTACACTCGCCCATTAACATAGTCGTTTCGACCTCTCTGAAACTTTATGGCTTTTCTCTCTTTAATTTCCTCCTCATGCTTTAACAGTCTGGTCTTTATTTCTTTCAACAAATTGGTAATCTCTTCCTGTTCTTCCCTCGAATCCAGTTCTTTCAAAATTTCCTCGATTCTGGCTATTAGTTTATCACGGTCACTTGCTGCATACTGGATTAATATTTTAACCATGTTTTGTGATGCCTGGGCACTATTGTCGGCCCAGTCTTGAAGCATGGCCGGGTCGGGGTTTTCATACGTTGGGGCCACTAGGATTCGCAGTCCCCTGGGTATTCAGCCCACGTCCAGATATTGTTTCAATGATTTGATCTCCCACCATTTGGCTATCTCTTTTTTGCAGAGTTTCTCCAACTCCCCGCACAGTTTTTTGGTGCTGTTGTCTTTCTCAGATTCTGAAATTGTGGCCGCTTGTTTGTCTTTAGCAGACTTGTCTGTGTCTGCATCCACGAAAATGTCCAGCGCAGCCTCCTCCCGCTCCTTTTCCCACTCCGCAGCCATATTCATTCAGGAATCGCTGTTGCTTGGGGATTTCACTGCCCGTTTCTATTGCTTTTCAGATCCGGGACTACCTCTCCCATAAACCCTTGCGCTATTACTGTCACTACCACAACAAACTTTCGCCGTCTTACCTGACCGCCTGCAATTGCCCTCTAGCCCTCGCAGGAATCCAGCAAGTCAGCTACCAGTCCGTGCGCAGTAAATGCAGTCTTTTCACATTAATGGGTTTCGGGGGGCGCTGCGTATCTCTCTCCACGAGGGTTTCACCACCAGTAATCCTGAAGACACAGCGCTGCCAAAGCGAGGAGGGTCAGTGTAGGATTTTCCAGGAAAAACAAATCCTTCGTATTGGTTACCAATCCGCATTCACTCCGATCAAGGATGGCACTGACACCGTGAATTTAACTCAAGACAAAGTTTTAATCCATAAAGCTGCTACAGACACGTTTCGGCGGAAGCCTCCACCTTGCTCACTTCATCTGCTATGAATGACGCTGTCAATTAAGTACATTCCAGCACATACACAGTTGCCTCACTGTGACTGGTTAATCGTTACCTATCTATCTATATATATAATTTCTGGATTCGCCCTTACCGTCCTTATGCGTGACGATTCAGAACAGAGCACAAACTCCTCTTGTATTGCGATGTATTAATAATTTATCCATACCATACTGCCATAACGTTTCGGTCACCCTATGACCTTGCTCACATAAAGAAACGCTATACATTTGTGCTTTTAAACAAAACAAGTGACCTGATTGTGTGATGTAATGGAGCATAGGCATAGTAAACAGACTGTTCTGTGGCAATTTGTTGACTTCGCTAATCCTGGAGAGTACTCATATACTGATAGGAAAACAATTGTATTGTTGTATAACCTTATTACATGAGACAAAGCACAATAAATATTTCAATATAATAAATAAATACATACATATGCTGAAATAGTTAGCTGTCCATATTGTGACCTATAATGGTCATAATAATATTCACAATAATGACAACTTACATTAACATAGGTCTTGAAACCTGAATTGAGACCTCATCTCTCTATGATGCAATCTAACTACTTAAATGCGTCATAGTTGTAGTATGGTCCACACCCTTAAGTATCACTTGATGTTAATTTTATAATGCAGAGTAAGATGTCTTAAAGAGTCTCCTGTTGCGTGTCTCCTTGCCTGCTTTATGTATATATGCTGCCTAATTCATTATCTCCATTGTGCAAAGTGTGCTAATGTACAAATTTGCTTAACCATAAGTGCCTAAGTGCATAAAAGTGCATGGTGCTTCACTGTGCAAATATACAAATCTGTCACCCTGTATAATATTTTTGTTATTATCTATAACTATAACATTTAAATAAAGAAATAAATGCATATATCATTCTCATCTCATATCTTATATATATGTTCGCGTAGCTATATAGAGCACATAAATTCTCTTATAACGATTCTGGTCACTAACACTTTGCTTGCTTATTTTAGTCACTAACTGCTCTGTCCCTTCGTTACCAATCGGTATTTCAGTACAGTGGGGTCTGTCTAAAAATTTGACAAAAAACACAATTATAAATTTTTTTAACAAATGATTCCATAGAATACCTCATAAAAATTTCATAAAAAGCTCCTGATCATAAAACTGTTTTCCTAAAACATTGTTCTAAATATGTTTTATATAAAAAATTGTATTATATAAGAAATTGTGTTTTATAAAAAGTTATGGAGCTCTTCATTGTTATTCAAACCCATGTGAGTCTTGCTGTCTAATTCTAATATTGTTGTGCGACTCTAGCTGCCTGAGCATGTGCTCTCTATTGCCTCCTCTACGTGGTTTTGGGGTTGCTTTAATCACATAATATTTCAAGTAGTTCAGGTCATTCCTATGTGTGGCTATTAAGTGTCTGGCCTCTGGATAGGCTGCATCATTATTATAGCTCTAAGGTGCTGGCAAATTCTCACATGCACCTGCATCTTGGTACTTCCTATGTATCTGAAGCCGCAGGTGTATTCCAGCACATATACAGCATATTCTGTTCAGCAGTTTTAGTTGCCAGTAATGGCTATCTGTCTCTGGCTGAAAGGAGTTGTATAGTGGGTGGTGTTAATCCCAAACCTACACACCGGACATCAAGAGCATTTAAAGAAACCTGGTTTAGGTTTTAACCATGTGCTATCTTGGCTTATTTCAGGACTGCTCTTAAATAATTGTGTCCCCATTGATGCTGCTCTGCTAAATGTAACTATTGGAAGTCTTTCCAACTATGTAGCCATAACGTTGTCTGTAAGCAAGATTAGCCAGTTGGTATTAACAATGGTCCTAATCTGCCTTTCTTGGCTGCTAAATGTTGTAATGAGCCTCATGGTGCTATATTCTGATCCCCTAGATGATTCTAGAGCCTGTTCTAAGGGCGTAGTTGCTGTATTTTTTCTGGGCAGGGATTCCCTAGATATTGTTTAAATGTTATTCATGGCATCTATGAGAGTTTTCTCATCATAGCCTCTTTTACTGAATCTTTCCGAGGTTTCAGATAGGCATCTGTTGGCTTCTGTCTCAGTGCTGAATATTCTTTTCATCCTGACAAATTCCCCGTATGGTATGCTTTTAATCAAATGTTTGAGGTGTGCGCTCTTGGCATGAAATATCAAATTACCTACCATGGGCTTTTGGTGCAGTGTAGTTTTCACCTTCATATTGTTCACAGAAACTTACACATTCAATAAGTCAATATTGCAGTCACTAATATTGGATCAATCAATCAATCAAGAATTTGTAGAGCGCACTATTTACCCATTAGGGTCTCAAGGCACTGGGGGGAAAAAAGGGGGTGGGCATTACTGGTCGAACAGCCAGGTCTTGAGTAACCTCCCAAAGCTGGGCAGGTCTTGGGTCTGTCATAGGCTCAGTGGGAGGGTGTTCCAGGTCTTGGCGGCGAGGTGGGAGAAGGATCTGCCGCCGGTGGTTGTTGCTCGGATGTGAGGGACAGTGGCGAGGGTGAAGTCGGCGGAACAGAGCTGGCCGTTGGGGCTGTAGAAGAAGAGTTGTCTGTTGAGGTAGGCTGGGCCGATCTTGTGGAGTGCCTTGTGTGCCTGGACGAGGAGCTTGAAGGAAATCCTCTTGTTGACAGGGAGCCAGTGCAGGTTTCTCAGGTGGGAGGTGATGTGTCTGTGGCGTGGTACGTCAAGGATCAGGTATGCAGAGGCGTTTTGAATGCGTTGCAGTTGTTTGGCCAGGGCTCCCGCGTAAATGGCGTTTCCATAGTCGAGTCTGCTAGTGATGAGGGCCTGGGTGACTGTTCTTCTTGTATCTGTCGGGATCCACCTGTAGATCTTGCGGAGCATGCAGAGGGTTTTGAAGCAGGAGGAGGAGACAGCGTTGACTTGCTTGGTCATGGAGAGTGTTGAGTCGAGGATGATGTTTTTTTATTAACTTTTATTAAAACCACAATAAATAACTGAAATGTAACTTAAAGATAACAATGTAATAAATAACTAGAAACATAACTTTAAAAAAACAATTAAACAAAATGTGATATGGACTCCAATAGAAGTAGCGTAGGTAGTCTGTAAAACAAAAATGAAAATAAGTGTTCAAAATTACATCGATGTGACTAAATGAGGTCAAACATTACAAGTTAAGGTAATACTTAGCGATATTTTATAATTTGCACGTCTGCAGTGTGCCTGATACATTCCACCTCTCTTTTAGGCTCGCGTTCAAGAGGTGTCTCTACAGGAGTGCCTACTGCGTCAGATTTACAGTATGGATCAACAGGTCTTTAAAATGATTCAGAGATGAGACAGAACTAGGTGAGAGATCAAGTCATTATATCATTATTCTTTGGGGCTTATTAACAAGCCCCTTGCACCACTTTTGCATTACTTTTCCCATGTTAAAAGTGATACAAAAGTGGTGCAAGGGGCTTGTAAATAAGCCCTTTACTTTCTAACGCATTTAGGAGGCATTGTATATTTAGGCCGCTCTGCTTACCTTGTGTACACACTGACCAACAGAGTTCACAACTTGAACTCAGCTTTGGTTGTACACGGCAGAGTGGACAGCAGCGTCCATAACTTTAAAAGAGAAAGAGAAACGATGTGAGAGAGAGTGAGAGAGAAAAAACGACATTAAAACATGAGAGAGAGAAAGTTATAGATGGAGCAGTTAATACTGGGGAAAATCTTCGTAGCTCACCTTTTGCCTCCATTGTGTGCCCAAGCACGTGTTGGTTCATAGTGAACCCTACAGTTTAGTGATCTGAAAGATAGTATATAGAGTTACTAATAGCATAGTACATACAACTGCACAAGTATATTTTTGGTTTATTTATTTGTACACTCAGGATAATGTATTTCATAAACTTTCACTGTAAGAAGGTGTCTGTCACTGTTTTTCTTCCAAAGTACTATATCCCATGCACTCCCACTGCATAGCGGTGAGTTATCAAAATTGCATACCTAGACTGTTTGCACCATCTTGCGAACTCAGAGGCAGTTTTACAAGCTCCTTACGCCACTTTTCCCATGTTAAAAGTGACACAAAAGTGGCGCAAGGGGCTTGTAAATCTGCTGCTCAGACTGTTGTAAACTATCTATTCTCACTGCTCGGAGGTAATTGTACATTCCTACGCAGTGAAGCTGCTTTACACTACCCACTCTCTTCTTTCTCAGATGACTTGTCGTTGTTTCGGAAACAAGCTTCTTTGCTCAACTTGTGCCATTGGCGTGATTCAAAGAGAGTGCACCAGCTTTCTCAGACGTTGTTATGATGGGCACGCATCATTGCAGAATCCAAGAACGTAGAGCTTTGGAGGTATTTGGGGGGGATGATGTTTATTTGTGAAACACAACCTGTAAGATAAAAAGGAAGATAAGATTGTGCGTCATTTGTTTATGAAAGGAGAGTGGAAGTGAGAGAGTGACTGAAAAGAATATTTGCAGCTCACCTTTCTGTCACCGGTGTATTTTTCACCACGTGCCGGGACATAATGCACCCTGAAGCTCTACATCTAAAAGATAGTAAAAGAAAGATGTTATGATTGGTATTTGTTACTATCTTAATGTGGAGTAGAATTACATCGCCCTTTCACACACCTTCGCTCCCGCATTTAAAAACAATTAATTGTACAGTTTATATACCGGACAGTTGACCGATTTTAAAAACGTTCCTGCTTTTGGAAAAAATATATATCAATGCAATAAGATACGGTATATAGGACTGCGTACGACTAAATCGCTGTGTCGATTTTTGTATCCAGTCTGCGGCACCCCATCAACTCCCACCTATGCGCACCCAGGCCTCACTGCTCACCTTTTCATGGACAGGACACCTTCTACATCATGCAGTCCCGCTCTGCCACAAAGAAATCTGATATATGGTGCTGAGTCTTAATATCGGTATGGCTAACGATATACTCGCGCTCCTATCATCATCGCAGGTTCCTCACTCGCTCAGTCCTTCCGATACCACTAACTCAGTGACCAAAGAGGCCACGCACGTAGTGGTGGGCCCTTATACTTGGTGGTTCGTGCCTACATGAGGCGTCCGAACCACCAGGACAGACCATCACAGCGCTTGGGATGGGAGCAACTCTAAAATGGCGCAGAGCACGTGCGCTTCATCTTTTTTATTGTTAGGGTTACGTGCGTAGTGATGCATGTGCTGGATGGGTGTGGTGTAGGTGTATACCAGCCATGAGGGAGTGTGTGTGTGTCTTTCTGACAACTAGACCTGGAAGTAAGAAATCAGTACAATGGAAATCTGGGCAATGTTGGAAAAGTGTCGTCATTTGTGTTAAAAGACAGGACCAATGGTATAACCTTAAATTGGGGAGATCCAAGCCCCCCCTTTCCCGCGGGAGAGAGAGGAGGCTTGTTGACCTTCTTATTTTGCCAAATTGCCAAATAAATTTGATAAAGACAGATTCCAGTTTAGACATTATTTTTTCCTCAATGAATAGTGGTATGGCCCTAAACAAATATAATAGCTTCGGAAACATTGACATCTTGACTGCATTTACCCTACCAATCAATGAAAGATTTTATAAGTGGTAAATAGTTTCCTTCCACTATTTTCTCTACAGCAGCGTTAATTGTTACTCCCAGGTATACTGCTGCTTCCACATATCTGGAATCTGCCTTTACTATATTCCCTGTACAGATTATCTGGGTCTTTGCTTCGTTCAATAGGTAGCCAGAATTGGAACCAAATTGTTTTGTCAAGTCGACCAAGGTTGACATTGCTTGTTGGGGGTCATTAGTAAATACAGCCAGATCGTCCGCATAGGCTAATATTTTATTTTCAAACCCATTCATTATCACTGGTTTTAATCTAGGGCACCCCAAAATTGCCTGAATGAGCGGGTCAATATATAGGGAGAATAGGATTGGAGAACATGGGCATCCCTGCCGAGTTCCTCTTTTAATATAGAAGGTATCAGATTTCTCGACCATAACCGTAACTCTGGCCACGGGATCAAGATACATAGCTTTCAAAGCTCCGATAATTTTTTGCCCAAAACCTCTCCCTATCAAGATGTTCCACATATAGCTCCAAACCACGCGGTCGAAAGCCTTCTCCGCGTCGAGCAGGATCATGGCGACCCCCCCCCCCCGTGGCAGCATGGGCGTCGAATATAGCTTTTGCTCTACTTGTATGATCCGTTGTGCCACGTCCGGGAACAAACCCATGCTGCCAAGGAGAGACAAGACCACCAATAATCCTGCCCATTCTCGAGGCCCAAATTTTGGAGTATACCTTGGTATCAGAGTTAATTAGAGATATCGGTCTATATGACCCCGGATTCTCACTGAGTTTCCCTTTTTTGTGAAAGATAATGATGTTTGTCTCTTTCCAAGATTCCGGGGTTTCTCCCTTATATACTATCCCGTTAAAAAGATCTACTAATAGGCCTATAATTTCAGTTTCGATACATTTATAAACCTCCAGATCAGATGACCATATTAATAATGCCAGATCGGAAGTATATCAACTCTCCTCTATCTTTGAATTATTATTGGGAAGAAAGGCGACGGGTATTCTGTTATGTGAAGTAGATCGCAGATTCTATAAAAAAGCGAGATACAAAATTATCGACAGCGCTTGGAGGGTATGGAAGGCTAGTAGAAAACTGTGCAATATCCCCAAAATTAATGCATATATTCATATTCATAGATTCAGTCTCTTTTCAAGGTTAGGGATTGAAAGGGCCTTAAAAATATGGAGGGAGCTGGGCATCAAGGTATTTCGGGATCTAACGGATGGGGAAGGGTTTATAAGCTTTGAGGCATTACAAAAGAGTTATGGTATTCCAGATAATCATTGGTTCACCTATACCCAGGTTGATCGCTCCCTGAAGGCTATCAAACCAAAACCGCCTTCCCCAGCAAATAGTCCCCTCCTGGATGCATTGTCCAATGGATGCAATAAAATTAAGCCTATATATAACATCCTTCTCGCAGAGATTCACGATGATATCGAAAAGACAGAGGTGGCATGGTCCAATAAACTTGGAAACCCAAATGTAGATGTTGACCTGGCTATAGAACTGAACAAAAGAATCTTTAGAGCCACAAACTTAAGAGCTCAACATTATAAAACGGTGTTCAATTTATACTTTACCCCGGCAAAATTATATACATGGGGGGTTAGATCAGATGACAACTGCCCAAGATGTGGGGGGGGACAAGCAGATCTTCTACATATGTTTTTCTCTTGCACTGTCTTGACCCCAGTGAAGAAAGAGATCGAAAAATTATGGGAGGGGCTGCTAGGTCATAAGATCGATCTATCCCCTACCCTGATGATCTTGGGCACAGATTCTAATTTAAACTTGGGCAAAGAAGAAGAAGCCTTGGTGTTCATTTCTGTAGCCGCCCTCAGGATCCTAATCTCTGCGGGGTGGAAGGATACTGTTGCTCCATCCTTTCAAATGTGGCTATCCAGGTTCCTTGGTATATATAATATTGAGATTTGCCTATATGAATATAAGAAGGGGAAAGTACGGGACTTTGGAAGAAGGTTTTGGGCCCCGGTAACTAAATGGAGGGAGACTCACGCAAAAGATGCATGAATTGTTATTCTGTATATTCTACTGTTGTATATATTGGAAATAGGATAATCATGCACCCTGTCTTTCTTTTATATATATTGATGGTTTTATATGAGCTTTCTATATCAATGGTCTTAATTATTTATCTAATGTACATTTGGATTAAGTATCTATCTCTTGTATTTAATGAACCTGGGAATTAATTATTATGCCTGTGTCCTGATTGACCTAAGTATGTATTTTTTTAATCTTTTTTGCTGTATTTTGACTCCAAATAAAAAAAAAAAGGAAATCTGGGCAATGTTTCGTTTTTGGTTTTTCCTGGTAGTGTAAGTGGATGTGGTTGGCCTGGCGTATGCCAGTGCTGCGCGAGGCTGTGAACCATGATTCCGGAGCTATGGGCATGGTTCCGTTGTGAGCTATAGAAATCAAGTGATTCGAGTGTCCGTTTTGTAGTGCTGACATCACCCGGGTCTTAAACGCGAATGTGTCATTATATCTGTAAAGTTCCACAACATGGCCAACAAGGAAGGTACAGGGTATCACTGACTCTATATTCATTCATAGTTGCACACATAAAAGAGGGTGGAAATGACGCATTTCTGCGATTATGAATGTTTGTTGTACATTCAGTGGAGTGTTGTAGCTGTAGTAAGACAGGGCGGTGAAAGATTTAAGTAGCAGTTTTTGGCAAATGAAGGGCAGCTAAAATATGTATATATATATATATATATATATATATATATATATATATATATATATATATATATATATATATATATATATATATATATATATATATATATTTTCCCCATACCACTCTTTCCATCAAAGAAGGCGCTGACTCCGTGTATCTTAATTCAAACGTTTTATTTCACAAATCAGCTGCTGCCCAGACGCGTTTCGGCGGCTTGCTCCCGCCTTGCTCACTAACATCTGACCACTGGGTTATGCGCTATATATACATTTACATCATGTCTTGGGATTCAATTAACATGGCTAATTGGCATTCCTTGTTGTCAAGGTAACGTGGTAACACCCTCGTGGTGACGTGACTATTAGCATGACTTTGCACATTACATTCATGGCTGTCTTGTTTCACTTAAAATCACGTATTACCACACTTACTTTAAACATTAACATCATGTCTAAAATTACATTTATAAGAGCGTTGCGTATCTGTATTGCCACACTGAAGGTCTTAACACATAACATATCTTAGATTGATAATCCCCGTATTGATTCATTTTGCATTTCCCCGCTTTGAGTTGTGTACTGTTTCACCTGCGCGGTCTCTCATACGTCATGAATTAATGCGTGTCAGAGGGAGAGAACGGGCCACGTATGTGATTGGGTGTGATATACGAGTGAGTGATGTAAGGGCTCGAGACTGCCGGTAATCGGTTTGTCGGCCTGTTGGCAGAGCCAGAACATGCTTCGCTATTCACAGTGAGATCTCCTGCACCCGATGGCGGCATACTCCCGGTAGGTTTGATCACTGATGTTGATCTCCCCATGATTTGCCTTACCTACAATTAAGCCACACCACATACGTATATATATATATACATATGTGGTGAGGAACAGTCCACACTTACTGTCAGAGATAAGATGGTAGCATACGCTATTTATAGCACAATATAATGTTGTAGAGTGTAGAAGCAGCATTTTAAAAACATAATAAATACACAGACACAGATAGATAGTTGAAGTGTGTACGGGCACATGTGCTCGATTCCATTTTATTATGTTGCTGTTGGTAACAAGTAGAATAGTAATTATGATATCATACATAGATAATCAATCGTAAATGGTTTATGATTTCTGCTGTACAAAGGTAAGAGCACTACATGTACAATAATACACAGAAGATTCTATCATAAAGTGTTCATGAGTTGTGGTGCAATGAGGTAGGGTCTGTTTGTGTGGAACCTGCGATGATGTGTGGTTCAGGCAGACCGCACTGCTAACAATGTCTTTTGCTACTGAATTTTGCATTAATAAGTCCACGTGGTGATTATTTATGGTGCACTGAGTTAGTGGTACGTCTGGTAGTCATCCTGTTGCCTACTGGACTGCATAATCTGTAATCACGATTGAAATAAAAGATGAAACATGTATGGAATACATTGTCGAAATTTGAATGTTGCAGGGACATTATAGTTCAAGTTTTGACCTGTGCTGTCCGCAGTGTAGACTGCCATTGACTGTGCCTTTCCAATTGCAGCGTGAATTTTGTTTTTCAACTAAACCTAGAACTGGTATAAAAGAAGTTTTTAAAAGAAGGCTACTAAAGGGATATTGTATAGGGTTTGATAGACGTTTTATTTAGTTTGGTACTACACTCTGCAAATAATAAATAAAGAGTCATTTGAATTCTGCCTGAATATGCCCACGTGGCAATGAATTATGGTGCACTGAGTTAGTAGTACCTTTGCTTCTGAGCGTCTACGTAACCTGTGATGATGCATGGTCCGGACAGGCCGTACTGGGGGTAATGTTTTTTTGACTACTTAATTTTGCCTTACTAAGGGCACGTGGCGATTATTTATGGTGCACTGAGTTAGTGGTACGTCTGGTGCTCAGCGTTTGCTCACCCTGCGATGATGCGTGGTTGTAGCAGTCTGTACTCAAAGCATTGACTGTTGCATACTGTACTGCATCAACTTTGAGGGGAAAAAAACTACCATCAATAGTTATCAATTGCTCTGCAAACTAGGTCTACTGATTGCTCCCCATAACAAATGAAATGATTGCATTTCACGCAGTGCATTCTAACTTTCACACAATGGGGACGTATGTCTGGTGGCGATATTGAAGGTGATGCCCCAGAGGTACTTGGTATTGCCGGTCGTGGAGGTACATTTTGGCGCTGTGTTCTACATTCGTTGTGAACATAGTTCTCAAGATGCTGGGGTTAAAGATGTTTGCGCATACTAGCTGTGCCACAGGAGTATTTTTTGTCTGTGCCTTAAATAAATGAAGGCTGAATTCCCTACTGTCTGTAGTGTAGATAGAAAGCTGAATTCAAGTTGTGAATACTACTGTCTGCAGTGTACAGCGAAGCCACTAGTCAGCACAGTTATAGAAGAATGCTTTTTTTCACTTATTTACACAAAATGTAAATACATACAGTATAATTGCCTCTGCATTAAGTAAATCAAGGCTGAATTACCTACTGTCTATAGTGTACTTGTAAAGTTGTATTCAAGTTGTAAATCCTGCTGTCCGCAGTGTAGATCTTAGGGTGGAGTGCATCATCTGTAATCATGATTGAAGTGGAACATAGAACATGCATAGAATACATTATTAAAATATGTATGTTTCAGGGACATTTAAATGGGACAGTATGTCTCACCGTGACATAAAACTGTTCACTCTTCTTTGCGATGATGTATGGTGCATTGAGTTAGTACTATCTTTGGCGCTGAGCTTGTACGTATCCTGCCATAATGCATTGTGCAGGGAGGCTGCACTGGGAGCAATGTTTTTTGCCTAATGAATTCTGTCTTAATAAGGCTCCGGGGAGATGACTTGTGCTGCAGTGAGTTAGTGCTACTGAAAGAACTCAGTGTGTGCGCACTCTGTAATGGTTCGTGGTTCGGGGGGGTCGCAGTGGTATAATGTGTCTTATCTATTGGAATGCGTCATGTACAATCGCAATTCTACCTGAATCGTGAGGACTCACAATGTAGATCGAAGGCAGTAGTGATCACTGAGATCAGGAAATTCATTTTGTCGTATCTTTCAACAAAATCTGAGGACATAAAGTACAAATAACTCTACCTTAAAATAAACAAGGCTAAATTACATGCTGTTCGTAGTATAGATTGAAAGCTGAATTCAAAATGTGAACCCTGCTGTCCGTACTGTAGATTGAAGGCAGAAATATCGAAGAATGATTTTTGTCACTTATTTTAACAAAATCAGAACACATACAGTACAATTGTTTCTGCATTAAATAAATGTAGGTTGAATTTCCTACTGTTGACTTAAAGTTGTGAACCCTGCTTTCCGCAATGTAAATTGAAGGCAGTAGTTGATACAAACATTGAGGAATGCTTTTTTATCACAGTTAACAAAATCTGAGGACATAGTACAATTGTGTCTTCCTTAAATAAATTGAGAATTAATTTAATGCTGTCTGTAGTGCTGATGCGCTTCTGGTATCAAGTAGTGAACTCTGTTGATCGGAGTGTACATTTGAAAACAGTACTCAGTACACTGAGGAATGTTTTTTGAGGTATCCTTTAACAAAATTTACTCTGCCTTACATAAATCAAGAATAACTTGAATGCTGTCTGTAGTTTAGATGAAAAGCTGAATTCAAGTTGTGAACTCTGCTGCTCGCAATGTACATCTTAGGTTGCACTGCATTATCTGTAATGTACTCCATACATTGACTGTTGCATACGAGACTTGGTAGCAAGTGGTGAACTCTGTTGATCGTAGTGTACATTTGAAGGTAGTCCTCAGTACAGTCATTGAGGAATGTTTTTTGTTGCAACATTTCACAAAATTGTCTCTGCCTTATATAAATCAAGGCTAACTTGAATGCTGTCCGTAGTGTCGATGGAAAGCTGAATTCAAGTTGTGAACCCTGTTATACGCAGTGTTGATTGAAGGCAGTAGTTGACACAGACATTGAGAAATGCCTTTTGTCACTTATTTAAACAAAATCTGAAGACATATAGTACAATTGTCTCTGCATTAAATAAATGAAGGCTGAATTTCCTACTGTTCATAGTTTAACAAAATATTAGGTCGAGACTGAATTCAATGTTGTCTATAGAGCTTCTGCACCACTGATATCAAGTTGTAAACTCTACTGACCGCACTGTAGATCAAAGGCAGAAGTCTTTTAGTCTTCTCATTTCATCTCTTGCGAAGTTTCCCGGATGTTTTGTCTGAAGATGTCTCCTCATACTTGGTGTTCCACAAGACTATTTTTTTGTAGGGTCACCCCTGCACAGCACCGCCTTGCAGATTTTGCAAGTGACTTTGGTAGCATTAACCTTCTTCTGGCTTGGAGGAAAAGTAAAGAACTTCCAGACAATTGATGTATACTTTTCTGGAGGGGTAGGTTGAGGCACAAATTCTTCATTTCCAGAGTGTTCTGACTCAGAAGATGCTTCATTAGTAGCCATTTCTCCAAGTTTGCCCTCACAATGTAGATCAAAGGCAGTTGTTAGCGCAGATATCGACGAATGATTTCTGTGACTTATGTAAAAAAAATCTGAACACATACAGTAGAATTGTATCTGTATTACGTAAATCAAGGCTGAATTCCCTACTGTCCATAGTGTAGGTGGAAAGCTGAATTCAAGTTGTGGACCCTGCTGTCCACAGTGTAGATTGAAGGCAGTTGTTGACACAGACATGGACGAATGCTTTTTGTCACTTATTAAAACAAAATCTGAAGAAATATAGTACAATTGTCTCTGCATTAAATAAATGAAGGCTGAATTTCCTACTGTTCATACTTTAACAAAATCTGAGTACATAGTACAATTTTCTCTGCTTTAAATAAATCGAGACTAAATTCAATGTTTTCTGGAGTGCTGATGCGCAACTGGTATCAAGTTGTTCATTCTACTGACCACAGTGTAGATTGAAGGCAGAACTCAACACAGATACCGATGACAAATTTAGATCCAAAGCTGAATTCAAGTTGTGCACCCTGCTGTCCGCACTGTAGATCGAAGACAGTAGTCGATACAGACATAAGTCTGCGGTGCTGTGGCGCTGATTTCTCAATGGGAGTGTATCGAGGAAGCACATGGTCATGGAGGCAGCCTGGTGGCAGGGTGCGGACCCTCGCGATGGCGCAGTCTCTTCTCTTTGCAGAAGTGAACCACGGCCAAGGCGTAGCCTAATTATTTATAGTCTTTTGTTGACGTTGTGCACGTTTGACCAGCCCACTCCGCTTCTGTTTCAAAGGGGGGAGGGTGAACACAGCTACATGACGGAAATATTCACCAGTGTCTGAGATAATATGGTTGCGCCCACTATTCAATACACTATACGAATAAATGGTATATCTACACACGGAAAAGTTTTGGGTATGTACAGTGAATTGTGTATAGTATTTCACCGGTAGTGTTAGCGTTGTGTACATTATTGTTGATGTTCGAGTTCTTTCTCCTATACATACTTGGTTGCCACATATCTGTACATTGAGCTAGTGTGCTGTTGCAGGGATATATTATTTTGGAAAGGTCCGTTGTCCTGTTTTGCGCTGCCTCCTAGGTAGTAGGGGGGAGGGGTCCGGGGGCAGTGGTTGTGGTGGTGGTGGCACTGGGTATTGTGATTTTGTGTCGGAAGTGTATATTTAGAACCTCTATCAAATATTGCTCTTTAAATATGTCATGAATGATGTAATATGTGACATCATCAGCAGTGGATTGCGGGTGCGCGAAATATAGTTAGTACAACTAACTATATAGGAGCAATTTCAATGATTTTGTATGAGTGAAATGTCCCGCTAACTATAACACCCCTAAAACTTATAGTTTTTTGAGTGAATTTCAAAGGTTTCTTAAAAGCTAATTCCTAACTATATAGGCCTGAAACCTATGGTTTTTCAGTATATATATATATATATATATATATATATATATATATATATATGTATATATATATATATATATATATTACCTACTGGCGGTCGCCAGTAGGTAGTTATAGTTAGGATAATTTTCAATGTTAAATCTCAACATTCTATTTTGAATAACTTTGGCGCCGGTTGACGAATCTGCCTGAAATTTTCAGGAAAATGGTCTCATGGCGGTCCGGTCCTTCCCTGAAAGTTTGGGGGGGATTCGTCAAGCGGGGGCCGAGATAAAAGGGGGGTCCCAAAACGCGTTTTCCCCATGTTAATTTCCATAGGGCGGTCGATGTCACTTTTAGCCCGAACGGCTGAATGTATTTCCACCAAATTTGGCAAAATTGTAGGGACTGGTAGCCCGATGTGCCTTTGCTATGTCTCAAGATATGTGCTCCAGTGGATTTTGAGTAATTAAGGTTCAAAAAAATATATATATCTATAGCAGCGCACAGGTGCGCGCACCGGAGTGCGCTCCAGGCGCGACACGCGAGGTGCGCATGGAAAGCTGATTGGCTCTCGGGTGTCTGTAAACATTCGAAACAGTCCGCAGCGGCCGCCATCTTGTACCTCGGTAGGATTGAGGTGGTAAAAATCAAAGGGGGAAATGAGCAAAAGGGGGCAGGGTACACCCCCCCTGACCCCCTAGGTTTGATGTGGGGGTCATAAAAAAGCCGTACAGGGCCCCCCAAAATTTTTTTTAAAATTTGCGCCGAGGGAGCGCCTGGTACGCGCACCGGTGAGCGTACGATTGAGAAAAAGAATGGCACTTTTTTTTAAAAAAAAAATAGCATTTTTTTATAAATTGGAGGTAGTTCTGAAAAGAACTTTTTTTTTGTTTTTGTTGTTTTATATTTTTTTTATACTTTTTGAAACGATTTTATATTTTTTTTGGTTTTTTTTCAGGGGAAAAACAAAAACAGGGATTCAGAAAATGCTCAACAGGAGCAAAAAAAATGAGAAAATTTAGGGACGGGGAGAGCATTGGTGTTCCTGTTTCTTTATTGCAATGAGTTCAACGCTCTGCTCCCCGTAACAGAGTAGTTCGTCACAGTTTGTGCATAAACATTTTATTCCTGCAAATACCGGCTGGATGTTAGGGACCATTCTTGCACGTGCTGAACCTGAAGGTGTTGCTCCACCAGTGGAGGTGCTGCTGCCATCTCTTCGTGCCTTCTCTGCCAGCTCCCTGACACTCTCCCTGGAGTAATTGTTGGGGTGTCTTCTTTTGACATGCCTAATTAAATTGGCATTTCCAAAGCTGTATTTTTTTAGAGGATTGCCTCTGGATAAAATACTTCCACATATTTTACAAGTTACTTTACTTGCATTAACTTTTTTTTGTCCTTCAGGGATGTCATAAAATTTCCAGATGAAGTGGTTCTTTGTTTTCTGGTGAGGAGGGTCCTCTTGCACAAATCCATCTGAATCACTGCTGGAGGACTCCCTTGCAGCCATTGCTGTAGATCAGGAAAATTAATGAGTAAAGAATTCACAAAACACCTCTTGCTCTCTCCAAGTGAAAATCAATAGTGAGAGAAATGGGTGGGTTTCTCTAAATTTAGAAAAAAATAATTATTGAACCAATGAAAAGTGTTATTTACAGGTCACATGACCATGGGCTTCATCATTATGAAACCAAAACTGTTATGAACCAATGAAAAGTGTTATTTTCTGGTCACATGACCCGACGCGCTTACGCGACGCGCCGCGGGGCGCGGCCAGAGGCGCGCCGCGTAAGCGTGTCAGACGCCTACGTTGCACGATCGTATTCGCGCGAGTACTTCCGGGTGCGCTTACGCCGTGCGTATCACGCGGTCGCGGCTACGCGAACGTCACAATCATGTTTTCGTTTGCGATATTGGCGCTCACGAGACGCTCCTCGGAGCGCGCCCGGGGGCGCTTTTCAGAAATACGCTTTTCGGGGCGCACTCCGGGGCGCGCTCTGGGAGCGCTCCCCCCAAAAATAAAAAAATAAAAAATGGGAAAATTGTAGGGACAGGTTGTCCTATTCTGAAGTGGTTTGTAAAAAAATTAACTTTATAAAAATATGTATTGTGCTACATTGGGCTTAATATATGTTAGAGCCAAAATGTAGCCCAAATGTAGCCCAAAGTAGCCCAATGTAGCCCAAAGATGGCCACCAGAGATCAAAAATTGTAAATGTAGCCCAAAATTCAACTAGATGTAGCCCAACTGTAGCCCAATGACAGAATGTACCAGAGTGTTAAAAAGAACAACTAGAGTGCTAACAGTCTTATTTATAAAGTGAAACTTATAGTTAGGAATTAGCATTAAAAAAACCTTTGAAATTCACTGAAAAAAACCATAGGTTTCACACCAGTTATAGTTAGGAATTAGCATTTAAAAAACCTATTAAATTCACTGAAAAAACCATAGGTTTCACACCAGTTATAGTTAGCTGGAAATTTTACTGATATAAAACCATTGAAATTCCCACGTTATAGTTAGTCGGACTCACTATAACTTGCGCGTGCAATGCACTGCTGATGACATCACATATTACATCACTCATGACATGGTCAGTGACATCACTCATGACATCACTGATGACACCATCCAGTGAATATGTGTCTTTCTGAAAAATAAATATTAGTGAGTTATGTTTAAAAATTTAAATACATATATTAGTGTTTCACTTTGTGTATAAGTGGCTACATGTGTTGATAAGTAGCAACATGCGTATGTATATGGGTTATTTGATATTATTATTAGTATCAGTATGAGTGTCTATATGGTTTGGTGGGGGTATTACTTAGCACATAGATGCATGAGTGACTGACTCTTTGTTTGTATGTGTTTTGAAGACAGCATATGTACAGGACTGTATGGGTGGATGAGTGTCTATATGTGTTTGTTAGTGAGTGAATGACTGTCTCACTAGTGTCTTTATCAGTAACTACATATGTTTTAATCTAGTATATATGAATATTGATGTATATAAGTGAGTATATGTGAGAGTAAGAGATTGTAAGATTTCCTTTTTAAATAAGTATGTGTTTCTATAAGTGATTGTTTAAGAGAATAAATATGTGTAATTTTCAATAGAAGTAAGGTGGAAGTGTGTGTATAACTCTATATTCAAATAAATGGATGTCCAATAGTTTATTTGCACGTGTGAATATGTGTGTGAGTAACTTTTGGATGAATGTCGGTGTGTAACAGGATGTATAGGTGTATCACTTCATATGATGAGTGAGTATATGTATGAGTGACTATATAGAACTGTTGGTGAATGAGTGGATGTGTATATAGATAGTGGAATTACTGAATTGCTTGTTGTAACTGATATAGGTATCTCCATTTTTTTAAAAATTTCAGTTTCTATTTTTGAATATGTGTCTCAAGGGTTACATTATAGTGAAAGGAGGTCTGTCACTATGTCACAAGGATGGTGTCATGAGTGATGTCACTGACCATGTCATGAGTGATGTAATATGTGATGTCATCAGCAGTGCATTGCACGCGCAAGTTATAGTGAGTCCGACTAACTATAACGTGGGAATTTCAATGGTTTTATATCAGTAAAATTTCCAGCTAACTATAACTGGTGTGAAACCTATGGTTTTTTCAGTGAATTTAATAGGTTTTTTAAATGCTAATTCCTAACTATAACTGGTGTGAAACCTATGGTTTTTTTCAGTGAATATATATATATATATATATATATATATATATATATATATGTATATATATATATATACATATATATATATATATATATATATATATATATATATATATATATATATATATATATATATATATATATATTACCTACTGGCGGTCGCCAGTAGGTAATACTCACTCATACAGTCAGTCATGCACCTACTAAATCCTTCATCCAGACACTTATACATCCACTCATTCTTCAATATGTAAGACATATTTTAACTTTACAGAAACATACAGTCACTGGATGTTGTCATCAGTGATGTCATCAGTGATGTCATTTGAGATGTCATCAGTGATGTCATCAGTGATGTCACTGACCATGTCATGAATGATGTAATATGTGACATCATCAGCAGTGGATTGCGGGTGCGCGATATATAGTTAGTGCAACTAACTATATATGGAATTTCAATGGTTTTGTGTGAGTAAAATAAGGTTTTGTAAATGCGAATTCCTAACTATATATGGTCTATAACCTATGGTTTTTTCAGTGAATATATATATATATATATATATATATATATATATATATATATATATATATATATATATATATATATATATATATATATATATATATATATATATATATATATATATATATATATATATATTACCCACTGGCAATTGCCAGAAGGTAGTTATAGTTAGGACCTTGCTTCTATTCAAAAAGTGTTTAGTCTGTTGCCAGTATCTGTAGAGCCGTATGACGAATCGTAGCAAAATTTTCAAAACTAATGGGGCACTCCAGTCAGCTCCTGTATTGATAGTTTCAGGGTGATTCATCAAGCAGGGGCTGAGAGAAAAGGGGGGGAACCAAAACACATTTTCTCCATATTAATTTCCGTAGAAATTGTTTGTCGCATCTACAGTAGTTCCCTAGAAATTCATATTAAAAAAATCCTAGTATCTGGTGACCCCGGTGGATCCGCAAACCCTCCGGATAACGAAATGACTTCTGATTGGCTGCCAGCACTTCAAACCAGGAAATGTTGGCAGCCATCTTGTGACTCAGTTAAACTGAGTCACAAGAAAAAAGGTCAAAAAAGAAAAGAGGGCAGGGTAGAAACACGCCAACACCCTAGGCCTGGTCAGGACCAAAAAAAGCATTAAAAAAACAAATGTCAGTGGGATTTGCGTAAAGTGCGTGAATTCTGCTGGAAAAAAAGTAACCCTGGGCAATGAACTCGGCTCCACTAGAGGAGTGTGCGAGATTTGTTAACTACGCATTCCATTAAAAACACGGAATTCGGGCAAAAACTCTGTTCCTCCAAGTAGCTGAGTCAGCTACTAAACTGCACCCACAAATGCTTTGATAAAGCACCTGTACCTGCTAAAAAGCATATAACCAATTCACAAAAGTGAACCATGAAAATGAAAAGTATCAGGCAATGAGAGAGGTAATGATTTTGGGGTCCCCCTAACCGAGGGGGAGGACCACGCAGATGTCTTGAACACAAAGAGCATATCATGCTGAACGATTCAATGGTGGTCCCATCCTCTTAGTACCACCCCCAGAAAAGTCATGGGAAAAAATACAATACCAACCAAAGGCCCTGCAAAGCATTATGGGACGAGATTAGCAGTGGGCAGTTAATAATATAGTATCCAATATCAAAACATTCCTCAAGGGGCAGCAGCTCTCGGGCTGAGCTGAGAGCTAATACTATAAATTCTACAAAGAGCTGCAGTTCAACTAGTCGTTGCTAGGTGTCTCTCAAGTCAAATGCTTTTGCATTTGACTCATGAGGGACACCTAGTAATGACTAGTGGAACTGCAGATTCATGAAAGGGTTTCAATTCTTTTGCATTTGACTTGTGAGGGAAACCTAGTAACGAATAGTGGAACTGCAGCTTGATGTAATAATTTCAATGCTTTTGCATTTGACTCGTGAGGGACATCTAGTAACGATTAGTTGAACTGTAGCTCTTTGTAAAATTATTATGATATTGGATACGAAAATATTCACTCCCCACTGCTAATTTCATTCCATAATGCTTTGCAGGGCCTTTGGTTGGGATTGTATTTTTGCCCATAACTGTGCTTGGGGTGGTCCTAAGAGGAAGGGACCACCACCGAATTGTTCAGCAAGATGTGATCGTTGTTTTCAAGGCATCTGCTTTGTTCTCTCCACAGGTTAGGGAGGATCCCAAAATCATCACCGCTCTCACTGCTTGCAAAATTTTCATTTCCACATTTGTGAAATGAATATATGCAGTTTAGCATGAAAAGTAGACCGGGGCAGTAAATTCCGTTCCGCTTGCAGAATTTTTGTAATTTTGCCTTCTGTGAAGAACACGGAATTGCCAAAAAGTTGGTGATCCGCTGCTTCGTGGAATTTTTTGCTTGTTTGCGCTTTCAAAATGTGCGTTCGCAAAATATTTCTCCCCGAGTACGCAAACAGCGTTTGCAAACAGGAAAAAAGCATTGCGAATGGGCGGAACAAGCAATTCCGTGCTCGAGGAGATTTTTTACCATTTTGCTGTGCTTTGAGTAGCGCGACTACGCAAATTCTGCCCACCCCAAATGTAAAGACAGAGATACTTGTTATTTGACCAAAAGTATATGAGGTCACTGTTTTATTAATTGGGAGTCAGACGGAGCAAAGTTGTGGAAGTCATGGAATTCACTGCGTTTTTGTTCAACTTCTTGGAATTCTCCGTCATAGTACTCCACCAACTACGCCCACCCTTAAAAAATACCACTATCTCCTGCGCTTCATTTAATTAGGACCCTGGGTGCTCCAAGTCCCGGGCAATGACAAAATATGGTACGGGGGCCCCCCGCAGCCCTGAGACCGCCACCTGCAGCCTCGGAGACCGCCACCTCCCGGGATTCTCCATTAAAAAAAATATAGTTTGGGGGTCTTGAGATGCCCCACATGGGCTGGGGACCATCACCTCCCCGGGGTATACATAAATATTTAAGTGCTGGGGTGTGTTGCGGACTTCCGGACCCCGGGATCACCACCTCCCCGGGGCTTTACCCCGGCCTTGGTTTGTTTAATATATCAGCATGAAAACGTCATATCAGAACATTGAGGAAATACTGCACTGATCGGCAGACTGACTGCTCAATAGTAAAATAAAATAAGCAGAATGTCCAAATTTCTGCCCCAGTGGGCATATGTTTCAATAGCTCTTTATATAAAGTCCTAAAAATTGACAACGTTCATGCCATGAATTCTTAAGTATAAGCATTTGCATAAGCATTGAATCACCTAGGGTGATTGGAAAATTATATATATATATATATATATTCACTGAAAAAACCATAGGTTATAAACCATATATAGTTAGGAATTAGCATTTACAAAACCTTGAAAATTCACTGAAAAAACCATAGGTTATAGACCATATATAGTTAGGAATTAGCATTTACAAAACCTTATTTTACTCACACAAAACCATTGAAATTCGTATATATAGTTAGTTGCACTAACTATATATCGCGCACCCGCAATCCACTGCTGATGATGTCACATATTACATCATTCATGACATGGTCAGTGACATCACTGATGACATCACTGATGACAACTCAAATGACATCACTGATGACAATATCCAGTGACTGTATGTTTCTGTAAAGTTAAAATATGTCTTACATATTGATGAATGAGTGGATGTATAAGTGTCTGGATGAAGGATTTAGTAGGTACATGACTGACTGTATGAGAGAGTGATTAAATGTGTCTCACTGAGTGCATGGGTTAGTGACTAAACTGTTTTAATTTGTGCATCATTATATCTGTTGTTCTGTAAACTGCTGCATGTGTTGATCAGTAGCTATATGAGTAACTATATGGGTTATTGATTGGTTGCCCAAGTATTTGTATGGGAGAGTGAGCGTGTGTGTGGGGGTGGCTGGGAGGTGTGTGACTCTGTGCATACATGTGTGAACAGTTGATTCACTAGATGTATGGGTTCAAAACTGCATGTGGAAACAGCTGTATGGGTGGTTGACTGTGTGCATGAGTGTATTGGTGAGTGAATGGATATCTCAGTGCTATATTTCAAAGTAAGTACATATGTAAAACACAGTACATGTGAGAGTTGACATATATAAATTACTGTGTATAAGAGCCAGTGAATGTGTGAGTGGCTGCATGGATCATTGAAAACGTGTATCAGTGATTGTATAAGAGAGTAAATATGTGTTATAATATGTTCCAATAAGTAAGGTGTGTATAACTGTATAGTTGAGGAAATGGAGGGTTGATTGATTCGTTGCATGACTGACTGGGTGTATGAGTAACTCCATGGATGAGTGACAATCTGTGAGTGTCTGTTTACACTGAGTGTATCTAACGTTATATTAGAGTCTGAAGAGGTTAATCGTATTATCACATGAATGATATCATCAGTAATGTTGTCAGTGATGCCATTTGAGTTGTCATCAGTGATGTCATCAGTGATGTCACTGACCATGTCATGAATGATGTAATATGTGACATCATCAGCAGTGGATTGCGGGTGCGCGATATATAGTTAGTGCAACTAACTATATATACGAATTTCATTGGTTTTGTGTGAGTAAAATAAGGTTTCGTAAATGCTAATTCCTAACTATATATGGTCTATAACCTATGGTTTTTTTAGTGAATTTTCAAGGTTTTGTAAATGCTAATTCCTAACTATATATGGTTTATAACCTATGGTTTTTTCAGTGAATTTCAATGGTTTTTTAATAGCAAATATCAAAAGCTGTAAAATGTATTCTTCTTTTAAAGGAAAAATATATTTTATATGTTTTTAATATAATTTTTTTATGTATATATATTTTTTTTATTAGTTTTTTTTGTTTCGCTACCGGTCCGCGCACCGGGTAGCTTCCCGTTAGCTCAATTTGGTGCCGCGACCCGGTCCGCGAACCGGTAAACGTTCCGTTAGCGCAACTGCCGCTTAGAAAACAACATCGTGACGCGTCGCGTAAGCACGACGTATCTCGTTGCCGCGTGATGCGTCTTATGACGCGCTGCGTTAGCGCACCCGGAAGCGCTCTGGAGCGCGATGGGCAGCGCCCCGAAAGCGCTCCGGGGCGTGGCCCGGGATGCGTAACGTAAGCGTAACAGGTCATGTGACCTGAAAATAAAACTTTTTATTGGTTCTGAACATTTTTTTTTCAAAATGATGAAAGCCCCCACCTTTTTACCTCATTCTTACTTTCTACTTCCAGAGAGCAAGACCTGTTTTTTAGAATGGCTTCTATTTTAGCTGCAGCTGGTGCTTCTCAGCAACCACCACCACCACCACCACCAAAAGGACCACCTCCAACACTGGGCTTTGGTGTAGAGGAAGATAATGAGGATGAAGAATATGAGGAGGAAGAGCAAGTAAAGCAGTTCCTGACAGAAACACCATTGCAGAGCCATTCCCAAGCACAAGTAAGGGATCTTGCTGCCAACCCCCCAAATGTCATCCCCAGCACCTCCAGTGGACAAAGCTCATTCGCCGGACCAGAAGGCCGAGAAATGGTCTACAATTTTCAAACTAATTTTGAAAACTACAAAATAGTTTGTATATATTGTGGAGGAACTATCAGTTTTGGAAAAAAGAGTATTACTTTGATTATCCAAGCCGGAGAAAATCATAAATGCAACAAGAAGACAAAACATTGATTCCTTTTGATTTTTTTTTGCTCCTGTTGAGACATGTTCTAACCCTGCTTTTTTGTTATTTCCCCTAAAAAAAAACACACAAAAAACACAAAATAGTTTTCAAAAATCCTAAAAAAACAAAAAATTGTTCTGAAAATTAATAAAAAAATAAAAAAGAAGAAAAAGAATAAAAAAACAGTTCTTTTCAGAACTACCTTCCATTTATATCAAAATTGCTAACATTTTTATACCCTGTCTTTCTTTTTTTCTCTTTGTTGCGCTTCCCGGAGCGCTGCCCGGTTCGCGTACCGGGCGCTCCCTCTGCGATTTTTTAAAAGTTTTTATTTATTTTTGGCCTTTATGAGCGTCCTAAGCCCCCCCCAGAAAACCTAAAGGGTCAGGAAGTGTCTACCGTTCCCCCTTCTACCCATTCCGAATATTGTTTGCCCTCCATCTTGTGTCTCAATTCTACCGATACACAAAATGGAGGACTCCCGTAACGCTGCCGGTTCGCGTACCGGGGCGCGCACCGGTGAGCGCTCGCAAAAAAAAGGTGGGAAAGTAATTTACAGAAAAACCACTGGAAACACTTTCATCAAATATAGAAAAGGCCCTACTACATAGGAGTCCCTACCATTTACCCGAATTTGATGGAATTCCATTAAGAAAATTATGCTGTAGGCCTGACTAACTATCCTGAGGTAAATTACATGACAGAAACACATATGAAGTGTTAGAATTGACAACCAATTAAAATGTTACTTTAATTTTCTACTATTATTTCAAGACATTTGATTGGTTATGTACCTGAATATATATAAAGAAAGAGAGAGAAACTTAGCCATTTTGACTACTACTTCCTGAAGTACATTTCAAGTGCATTTCAACTGAGAACCTAAACTTCTTTTTGAAAGGTAAGATGTTATTTTAAAAACTGAAGTATGTTGTGCACTTTAAGTTAATTAGGAAAACATTTTCTGATAGTTATATACTATCCCTCTGTAATAGTTATAGAATAAGATAGACTTCTCTGTTATAGTTATGGATGGAGTTAGGCTTGTCTTATTATGAATTTACTTAGGCTTTATCACATACACTTTTTTATATTGCTACTTCCAGTCTGATACCATACACTGCCCAAAGTTAAAATCACTGTTAAAAAAACCAAACTACCTGTCTGAACTTAAACCCAACAGTGCCCTATCTCTACTGATATATTTTTTTTAATTCAAATTACAGCACAAAAATGGAAGGAGAGCAAATAAATACCTTCGAAATTGTTCTGAAAGCAACAAAGATACAGATATTGAACCCAATGACTCTGAATTCTTTGATGAATCACGGGACTATGAACTTCTTCAATGTGTAGAATCAGTAGATTTCCTGATTGAAAATGAGGACATTTCTGACAATCAAATATTAGAAGTTCTTTTAAATTTTGAAAACGAATCTGAGAAATAAATTTATATTTAATAATTCAAAAATTGTTTGAGACATTATTCATTTTTATATGTATTTTTTAAACTAGTACCAAATTGATTATAATGTAAAGTCAGACTTTAAATATACTGTGCAACTTTTTTGTGTAACATAGTAAGTTTGCTCATAGTTACTTCCTTTCTCCCACTATTTTATCTCCAATGTGTATTTAACATCTCTTTTTCATCTCCTGCCTCCATATTCTTTCTGCTTTCCTCACATACTATGCTATGAATTCCATATACCACAATAACTTCTGAAACAACATGCCAGATATCTACAAAGGAAACTGTGTATTTTTATTTTTAGACTCTGCATTGGTACCTACATGTTGGTACTTAAATAAAAAATAAAAAAATACAACAAAAAGAACAATCAATATACATACATTATTTGAACATTCTTTCATTCTATTTTCCCTATATTACGCTCCCCGGACCGCTTCCCGGTGCGCGTACCAAGCGCTCCCCCCGCAAAAAAAAATGATAATAAAAATATTTTTTTTTTGCCCCACGGGGCCCTTTTAAAGCCCCCTCATCAATCCTAGGGGGTCAGGGAGGATGTACTCTGCCCCCTTATGCTCATTTCCCCCTTTGTTTTTGCCACATCTTGTGTCTCGATCCTACCGAGACACAAGATGGCAGCCGCTCCGGACTGTTTAGAATGTTCACAGTCATTGGGGAGCCAATCCGCTTCTCCTCGCGAAGTTCCGTTACGCGTCAGGTATGCGAACCGGGGCGCTAACCGGGACGCTGTCACAGATATATCTGTTTTTTAAAATGTTAATTTCTCAAAATCCACTGGAGCACATATATTGAGACATAGCAAAGGCACGTCGGGCAAACCATATCTACAATTTTGCCAAGTTTTGTGTAAATCCATTCAGCCGTTCGAGCTAAAAGTGATTCCAACCGCCCTATGGAAAAATGAATAGGAAAAACGCATTTTGGGACCCCCCTTTTTTCTCGGCCCCCGATTGACGAAACCCCCCCAAATTTTCAGGAGCTGCTCAGAAACGAAATGTGCCATTTTCCTGAAAATGTCAGCCAATTCCGTCCACAAACGCCAAAGTTATTCAACATAGAATTTTCAGAAATCCCATAGGAAAAAAATCCTAACTATATATACCTACTGGCGACCGCCAGTAGGTAATATATATTCAGGGGTGTTATAGTTAGCTGGACATTTCACTCGTACAAAACCATGGAAATTCCTCAGTTATAGTTAGTTCTGCTAACTATAACTCGCGCACCCACAATGCACTGCTGATGATGTCACATATTACACCATTCATGACATGGTCAGTAACATCACTGACAACATCACTGATGACATCTCAAATTACATCACGTTGCGTTGAAGGGGTTGCATTTACAAGGAGAGGAAAAATTATGCAGGGTGGCTTGTCCTCTCCTTGAAAATATGAAGGAGTGCCTGGCGCCATCACTACATTACAAAAAGTGACGTACTGGTGGTGCAGGGTGCTTGTAAATCCGCCCCATAAGTGCTTAGGTATTGGAAGACTGATACAATAAGAACATAGTGCTGGATAGGTGATTGAAGAATTGCATGAGACTGACAGGAGGTATCCTACGCTGCATGGGTACTACTCCAGTATTTAATGGATTGGACCAATAGTATGTATCTGCTTAGAGATTTGTAGGGATTATTTTATTTGTACTTGTGTTGGTTCCTAGGTCATTTTATAAGAATACCACTAGTAACTGGAATGATGACAGTGCTGCAGAGTGAACACTTAATTTATAAGTGCTTATGTATTGGTGGAGTGATAGCATAAGTAGATAGTGGTAGATAAGTGATTAAAGAAGTGCATGGGACAGACCGGACGATTCGTACACTGCATGAATACTAACTGGGTATTTAGAAGAGTGTATCAATAGTATGTAGCTAGTTAGAGGTCTGCTTGGATAGTGCACAAAATATTATAGCTGTACTTGTGTTAGAAGCTAGGCCATTCCAAAAGTTCATGACTAGTAACTAGAATAATTACAGTATTACAAACAGAGTGTATAGTGAATTTATAAGTGCTTATGTATTGGTCGAGTAATAGGATAAGTAGATAGTACTGGATGGGTGATTGGAGAAATGCATGGGACAGACAGGAGGATTCCTACACTGCATAGGTACTAACTGGATATTTAAAGAGCGTATCAATACTATGTAGCTGGTTAAAGGTCTGCATGCATAGTGTACAAAATATTGTACCTGCACTTGTATTAGTGGCTAGGCCATTCTTTAAGTATATGACTAATAACTGGAGTAATTACAGTGCTGCAAAGAGAGTGCATGCTCAATTTATAAGTGCTTAGGTATTGGTGAAGTGATAGGATACGTATATAGTGTTGGTTGGATGTATAGGTAGTAAGTGAATATTTAAAAGACTGTATCAATGCTATGTAGCTGACTAGAGGTCTAAAAGCATAGTGCACAGAATATTGTAGCTGTACTAGTTTTTTTTGCTAGGCCATTCCTACACTGCATAGGTACTAACTGGATATTTAAAGAGCGTATCAATACTATGTAGCTGGTTAAAGGTCTGCATGCATAGTGTACAAAATATTGTACCTGCACTTGTATTAGTGGCTAGGCCATTCTTTAAGTACATAGTAGAATAATTTCAATGCTGCAAAGAGAGTACATGTTGAATTTATAAGTGCTTAGGTATTGATGATGTGATATGATACATAGATAGTGCTGGATGGGTGATTGGAGAAATACATGGCACAGACACAAGGATTCCAACACTGCATAGGTATTAACTGGGTATTTAGAAGAGCGTGTTAATAGTATGTAGCTTGTTGGAGATCTGCATGCATAATGTACAAAACATTGTACCTTACTAGGATTAGTGGCTAGGCCATGACTTAAGTATATGACTAATAACTGGAGTAATTTCAGTGGTGCAAAGAGAGGGCATGCTAAATTTATAAGTGCTTAGGTATTGGCAGAGTGATAGGATACGTACATAGTGCTGGATGGGTGAATGGACAAGTGCATGGGACAGACAGAAGGATTCCTAGACTGCATAGGTAATAACTGAGTATTTAAAAGACTGTATCAATGCTATATAGCTGATTAGAGGTCTGCATGCATAGTGCACAGAATATTGTAGCTGTACTAGTGTCGGTGTGTCTATGATTTTGAGAATGGTAGCAGGGCCGGACTGACTACCGGGCAGTTTGGGATGCTGCCGAGCTGGGGGCTGATATCACTGCGGTGGTGGCTGATTTAGTTCATGGAGACCTGCATGTGCTTTGAAATAATTAAAGCAAAACCAATTTCGTTTATCACAAGCAGGTCTCCATGAACTAAATCAGCCCCCAGCTCAGCAGCATTCCAAACTGTAGCCAGTCCGGCCCTGAATGGTAGTCTGCATTTTAGGGTGTGATGAGGTGCATCAGATGATCATGTGGATGATGTCATCAGTGATGTCATTTGAGATGTCATCAGTGATGTCATCAGTGATGTCACTGACCATGTCATGAGTGATGTAATGTGTGACGTCATCAGCAGTGCTTTGCGGGGGCGCAAGTTATAGTTAGCACAACTAACTATAACGGCCGAATTTCTCTTGTTTTGTACGAATGAAATGTCAAACTAACAATGACGTCCCTGGAACCTGTGTTGCTTTTAAATGAATTTCTGAGTTTTTTTAAATGCTTATTTCTAAATATAATGTCCCTGAAACTTGTGTTTTTTTCAGTGAATTGTATATATATGTATTTAATCTCCTCTCACTCTTACAATGAAGGAATCAGCACTCAGGTTGTAGTTTGGAAGTATTTAATCTGCAAAGGACATGATCCACGCATTTCGGCTTGTCCGAACCTTGCTAACGATACAAGACGTCATTTTAGCATCCCTATTTAAATGTACAAATGCCTCCAGTTGCCAAAATTAACAAAGGACTACATATTACTTTAATCCAAAAAGCTGGCAGCCATATTGGCCTTGTCACAATGTGAAAATTCAGGAATTGATACAATAAAGAAAAGAAAACAAGTGTTAATATGCACACAATATCATTTCAGCATATCTTGCCCCGTGACCGCCATGCCTGTATGTTCGTCAATGTGACTTATTCATAATAAACATACTTAGGATTGCAAACATCAGCATAAACAATGGACTATACATTACTTTAAAGTGAAAGGCTATCGGCCATATTAATCTGGGCACATTGCTTATTATAATGGTTCTTACACGAAAGAAAAGAAATAAAAGGGGTGTTAATATACATACACTATCCCTAAATAAAGTTCTAGCGATTATACTTCCATTCCATTCACAGCTCATTTGAGATGTCATGAGTGATGTCATGAGTGATGTAACTGACCATGTCATGAATGATGTAAAATCTGAGGTCATTAGCAGTGCATTGCGGGGGCATAAGTAATAGTTAGCTCAGGCAACTATAACTGCTGAATTTCACAGTTTGTGTATGAGTGATGTTAAGTAAGATACATATCACAATGGATGGTGGGGGGTTGGAAGCAGGGCCTGGCATTGTGCTGCCCCCGCAAGCTTGCTGCTCCTGCCTTCCCTCCTCCTAGCTTTCCATTGTCCAAGTCCATGTCCCTGCTCCATTATTACAGCCCTGTGTGGCCGTTGTTCTTCCACTGACCTTCCCGCCTTCTCTGAACAGTTAGCTTGCTGCCCCATCACCTCCTCCCTATCCTCTATTGTCTGAATCCATGGACTAGCCTCCTCCCTCCTGCCATGCATGGTCTGATGTGCTGCCACTGCCTTCCATTTAGCATGATGTACCAGTCCACTCCTCCTGCCCTCCATTGCCCACTTCTATGCCCCATCATTGACCTCCTGCTTAGCCTCTGTGCTTAGCTTGCAGCCCCTATTCTCCTTCCCCCTGCCCGCCGATGTCTGTGTGCATGCCCCTGCTCCATCTTTTTTTCCCACCATGTTCCATGGACCTGCCACTCCTATCTACTCTGAGTGTTTTGTTTAGCTGACAATCCCCTCCCACCTGTTTAGCATTGTCAGATGACTGTAACCTGTCCCTGCCACCTCCACCCTGCCTGTCCACATTCCATGCCCCTATCCCCTTCCTCCTGTCCTGCATGATCCATTTTACTGCCACACCCTTTTGCCCTCTCTGATCTGTTGTACTGCAACTGCTCTAGCCGGCCTGCCCCACGCGGTCTGTTGTGAGGCCCCTTCCCCTGAATTCTCTTGTCTGCGCCCAGGTCCTGATCCTCCCTTCTATCATCCATGATCCTTTGTGCAAGCCCCTGCACCCTCCTTCTTGCCCATCATAGCCATTGTGCTGCCACTAACCCTCCCGCTTGCCATGCATGGTCTTCTGTGCTGCCACAGCCCCTCCCACCTTCCCTGTGGGGTCAGCTAGCTGCCCCATACCCCAGCCCACCTTCCCTCCATGGTATGTGTGTATGCCATTATAGTCTCACTGTTGCTCTCCATGGTGTGTCTTGCTTCTAGTGCCCATGCTGCCTGACCTCCATGGTCATCTTGCTGCTCCTGCCCTGCGACCTTGCCCCCAGCCCTCTGTTTCGATGTGCAGACCCCTATTCCCTCCCTCCTGGCTTGTCTGTTCCATTGTAATGCCCCTGATCCATCCCTCCTGCCCTTAATGGTCAGTTATGCTGAAGCTTTCTTTCCTGTCCCTCTATTATGGTCAGCTAGCTACCATTGCCTCTTTCTCCTCTGTTCTGTGTTGTCCATGTGCATGGTCCTGTCCCCTCCCTATTGCTTTCTATGGATTGTTGTGATGCACTCCTGTCCAGGATGCCCTGGCCTGTGTGGTGTATTGTGCTGCTGCAAACCCTGATGCCTGCCCTGTAGGGTCAGTTTGGTGCACCTCTCCATGTCCCTCCTGTCCTCTGTTATCCGAGTCCATGTCCCTGCCCCAATTCCTCCTGCCTTCCATGATCCAATGTAATAATAATAATATTCCACATTTGTAAAGCGCACAATCACCCGTAAGGGTCTCTAGGCGCTGGGGGCCGTCGTGAAGATTAAGCAAGCTATTGCCCAGAGTCAAATGGTGCTGGGCTAATCTGCCGCCGGTGCCGGGGATCGAAACGTGATCCCCAGATTCCGGAGTCAGTCGCCCTAGCCGCGGCGCCACACCTCTTCCCAATGTACCATACTTGTTAACATTTTGAACTTGGTAAGAGGGAGATTTTAAAAAAAACTGGGGTATTGATTTTCCCTTTTGACTTACATTGAAAAAGAGGAGTTTGTATACAGGAGACAGACCAAATAAAGCCCTTGTTGGCTTAAAAACATTTGACGTTTCCTGGCTGAATCGGGTCTGCTGGCATGTATAGTTGTACTACCACTGCCTGTTCCTTCTGCCTACAATGGTCTATTATATTGCCACAGTCTCTCTTGAAAGTCCAGTATTGTTGGTTTGTTGCCCCTGCCCCCCTTTCCACTTCCCTCCATAGTCTGTTGTGCTGCCACCGCCCTTCCTGCCTGCCGAGTGTGGTCAAATTGTTACCTCTGCACCCTCCAACCTGCCTTAAATTTTCAGAGTCCGTGCCCCTGGCCTCAGCCTCTCAACGGTATTCTAATGAACAACTAGATTGCTAACATTCTATATTCATTACAAAAGTGTGGAACGCCTGACGTCATCCTAATGTAATCGAAATTGTAATACCTAGAGCATTTCCTTTAGAAATTACATATATTGAGAGGGTCTTATTTGCATCAAAATTATGGTTAGTGCTCTAAAAAACTAAAATGAGGACATATTTTCTGAGTTTTCAAATAGCGACAAAACACTCTAAAACTATTTGGTATATTTATGTTTTTTCATCCAGTTAACCACTTTATTAAATGTTGCACTCAGGGGAGAGGATGTGGTGTTACTTCCAGAGCTGCAGACTTTGCAACTGGGGAACCAGATTGGATTTTCTGCTTCAGCTCGACATTCTCTGATTCTGGTCAAATCACTTAATCTCCCCATGACTACAACCAAAATGAATTTGTTCTTGTGCGATGTAACCAATGCTCATGTAAAGCACTCCAATACCTGACAAGTCTGCACTATATAAAACTGCAAAAACACAAAAACTAAAAAGTGTTTTACACACTGGCTACATGTGGGCTACATCTGGGTGATATGTGTGCTACATTTGGGTTATTTTGTCTCTGGTGGCCATCGTGGGAGATTTATTTGTTATTAAGTTTCCTAATGGCCCTTATTTACTGCAGTCTCCTCAGTAGGAAATGCTTTCTGTTTTTTACTTTGATTCCATCAAGAAGGTATTCAGATATGTCACAAATTTGCAATACATTCTCAATCTTAGCACTCTAGTTGGTCATTAGATAACTGTAGTAAAGCTGCTGTTCACCACAGAAGTCTGCTGCTGGTATTAAAAGGGCATGTTTCAGTATGCATGTCAGAATTTTTTAATGGAGTAGAAGAGGATTTGAGAAGTCACTCAAAATGTGCCTTAATTTTTCTTTCTTCAGCACTAATCATAATTTCTATGGCAAAATCAACCCCCTCACTGTGTTCCCTTTTAAAATAAATGTTTTAAGTGTTACCAGTTTATTCCAATCAAGATGGCTTCATTTGTGCCATACTTTTGTCATAAGTAAGACAGTAAGCGCTCTAGTTGTTCTTAAGAACACTTTGGGGCATTCTGTAATTGAGCTATACGCAGGCTACATCTGGATGATATTTGTGCTACATTTTGGGCTCTTTTGGCAAAATGAACACCTTCATTTTGTTCTTTTTTAAATTAAATGTTTCAAGAGTTACCACTTTATTCCAATCAAGATGGCTTCAGGTGTATAATATGTTTGTCAGGACTATTAGCGCTCTAGTTGCTCTTTAGAACACTCTGGGAAGCTGCAGTAGAACACGAAGGAATTAACTGACAGTCTTTGCCCTTGTTGGATGCACATGTTTTACTGAGAATGTCATACTTCATTCTCACATGGCTGAGAAAGATCATGTGAATTTACAGAACTATATGCTCTCAGTTTAGCTTATATATCACCTTCAAACCTCTGTGGGAAAAGCATGAGAAAATAGTTTTCTCTCAAACATGATTCATGATATCCCAGCAGAAGGCTTTTTCAAATGGTAAAATCCCCTTAGAACACACCACAATTCCTAAAATGAGTATGGTACCATCAACACATGACTTATAATGTAACTAAAGTCTTAAAACCTTCTATTAACTGCAATGGTTTTTAATGAGGTGCTATCATGTATATTGGTCCCAAGATTGCTGCCAACACTTCTTGGATGAAGTGCTGTCAGCCAATCAGATCTCACGATGAGATAAGTGGTTAGGCTCTGCCCAGATATATATATTTATTTTTTCAATTAATATTTAAAAAACTACTGAACGAATTTACACCATTTAACAAAAAGAGTTCTTTCTGAACAAAGGGTTACCTTTTGGCCAAATTTGGTGTAATTCTGTTCAGCAGTTCGGGCTGTAGCCGTGTCTAAAGTTTCCTATGGAAAATAACATGGAGAAAACACGTTTTGGGACCCCCTTTTTTCTTGGCCCCCAGCTTGCTGAATGACCCAGAAACTTTCAATATAGGAGCGGATCGGAGTGCCCCACGAGTTTTGGAAATTTCGGGAAGATTCCTCAGTAATCTCCAAAGTTATTGTGATTAGAATGTTGCGATTTTCCTATTGTAACTAGGTCCTAACTATAACTACCTACTGGTGACCGCCAGTAGGTAATAATATGCACGGCAAACTCTAACCCGAGACTCCAGCAATCCCTCAATCATCAGGACACCACCAGAGAAGGAGACGCAAGCCGACCCAGTCTTGCAGATGAAAAATGATTTATTTGTTTTTTTCGCCGCCAGCATAATGTTTCGGCCTGCCCAGAGGCCTTGATCACACAACGCTAAATGAGGAGCAGTTCATTTTTAAAGTGCAAAGTGCTGATAATTCTGTTACACGATTGGTTGTCACAACAGCCAGCATGAATAAAACTAGAACACATACTACATGAGGAATTGAAGACAAAAATATACAGACTTCACATTGGAAAATCCGACCTGAGCAAACACAAAACATACGTTTTTTAAGAAAGACCGCAAAATAAATGGTGCTAGCCTTCATAAAAATAGTTTAAAAAAAATGTATATACAGCTCGGTCAATAAATAAATTCAAGATGATTTCTTCACTAACCCAATTTGATGCAGTTGGTGAATGGTCTACAGTTAACGTCCTTAAATAATATGACCCAAGGTAGTCAACTTACGGAAAATAGGCTTATAAGAAACATTCTAGCTTTACCAACAAGCACCCCCCTGGTCCCACTACGAATGGACTTGGGAATTCTCCCAATTGAAGATCCTATTTTGGCTAGGCCGCTGCTATATTGGCGGCGGCTCTGGAGCACACCGGAATTAAGGCATTATAGGGATGAACTGAAAGCGGTACTTTCAATGTTGGGGGTTGCAGGTCGTATACCCTGGTTGTTGTTTATTAAGGACTCCTTCCGTGCCCTGGGCATGGAGGACCTATGGACCACGCCCGAGGAAGCATGTCCAGCTATCTCCAAAAGTCAATTAGCTAAGACTGTGAGAGCTTATAAACTCACAAGAGTAATACATGGAGTAGCTACGACAAGCTTAACACAGGTGTTTTGGGATTTAAAGTCAGTTTATCAATTTGAATTGATTTTAGACCAGATTCAGCCACCGTTAGCAAGGAGGCTATACTTGCAATTCAGATACGGAACCTTCCCGCTTTATGCAGTAACTGATAAGTGGGCTGGACACACAAAGTCTCTACGCCCAGGCTGCATGGTGGAGGAGGAAACTCTGACCCATGTAATGTTCTTTTGCCCTGCGTATAAATCATCTAGGGCAAAGTGGACCATCCAATTGTGTAGGAACATGGGCATTAGAAACTATTGAGATCTTCTAAGGATTCTGAAATCTGATACTGCATTAGTACATAATGCGGTGTGCTCAAAATTTCTCTTTGCAATGTGACTTAAACGTATGTTTTTGGTAAAGGAAGCTATATAGTAGGTAGTGATTTCCTTCCTCTGGATACATATTTTATGTATTACGTTGGTATGTTTTGCTCTCTTTTTAAAATTATTGTTCGCTGATTTTTAGACTCCCTTTTAATCTGTTTATCTTAAATTATGTTTTATATAGCCTTAACTACATGGTTGATTCGCTGCACTCCTACTGCAACTCTTTGCACAATGTATGAATTTATAATGAAGCGAAACTGCAATTGACAATGCTGACACTGATTATGTTTTAATGTATTGTAAAAATTACTTTTGTGCTTTTTTGGCTGAAATAGCCACAATAAAGCTTAATGACTGAATATGACCCAAGTGGGTTAACTCATGTCTAAAATCCAAAAACATGTAAACAATATCAATCACGCGGCAGTAGCAGTACAAACATTGTGTAACATCAGTGCAGTAGAATGTGCAAAAATATGTGCAGAATATAAAAGACCAAATTCTCTTATGTTAAAAAAATCTTAAAAACAGATGAAACTAGTTTCAAAAACCACTGAATTGTACTGAGAGAAAGGGGCAAGCCCCTTAATCATCCCCATAGGTAAAATATGTTTTTGCAGCCAAATAGGTAAAGAAATAGAAACTATAAGCAGGTATAGAAATCTTCACTGGCGTTAAGGCCTGAGGGAGGCTTGCTATCAAGCTCCAAAATGTATCATGTCTCGAGAGCTCATAAAATAGTTCACTGTTCCCTCCCCTCCTCAACGGTGGAACCGCATCGATGACAAAGTACCATAACAGTTGAATTTGATTTCCATGATGATCTTTAAAGTGACGTGCAACTGGGTAAGCAGTGTCACCGGTGTTGATGGCCCTTATGTGCTGGAGTATCCGTTCGTGAGCCTGCAGCCTGGTACTACCCACATACCGCAGGCCACACGGACACTCCAGCACATACACTGCAAACTCAGTTTTGCACGTCAACTGTTTATGGATCACACAGGGGATGTCAGAAAAAGGTGTAATATATTCTGTTCTGCTCACCCCGTGTTTGTTCTATTATCAAAGGGGCTACCCGTTAAACCAAATTAGGCATCCGGGAATGTAAACCAATCTTATACACAAATGATGCCTATGGTAATAATTCAAAGAGGAACTTTTTCAGAAACAGGTACCATTAATTAACTGTCTCAGATTTGGTTAACCTACTTCTTAGATAAATCAAAATATTACCTTGTCTCTCTTCATCCATCCACTATCTACTCAATGATTCAAAATAACACATTTTTTTGGTTTTTGAAAACTTGTTTAGTAAACCAATTTTTGTTGAAAAAAGAATTTGTTCATTTTCTTTACTATATTATTTTACATTTGTTATTTTTACATTTTTTTACACCATGTATATATATACGTCATTCTTTTTACATATATACAATTTATCTACAAAAAACAACAAACAATATGTATAAGGATAATATAACAGTTTGTCTCATGAATCAATAAATAGGTTCTAGTGCCCAGTTGTTTTTTTGAAACAGAAAAGGATATGGCATAAAACTATACAACCTTATTCCTTAGTCTTGATCATCACAATATATTTACAGAAAAAGCCTGGGAAGAAACATACTTTATACTTCCTTTTCAAAATAAGGCTTTTACTAACAAAACCACTTTTTTTTAGTTCAATATTTCTGTGATGTCAAAAAATTGTAGTCAACGCGTTTCAGCCTGTATTTCTTAAGGCCTCCTCAGGACTAGGGCAGCAATATTATCTCCAATTATTTTCTATGTGGCTCCAATTGTTATACCACACATACGGCGCAGCTCACCCATCCGGGCTTGCCTGCTCTTTAAATGTAGACGCCTCCGTTCGAGTATCTTACTGCATAAGCAAAACGGGGCTCGTAAAACATTCCAGCACGGGTCTCCTTAATCGACTCCTCACGGGTGCTCTGGCAAACTACTCAGCGACCTGCTCATTACTAGGTCTCATGAGATTTAAAATTATACATATTGTTTGTTGTTTTTTGTAGATAAATTGTATATATGTAAAAAGAATGACGTATATATATACATGGTGTAAAAAAAATGTAAAAATAACAAATGTAAAATAATATAGTAAAGAAAATGAACAAATTCTTTTTTCAACAAAAATTGGTTTACTAAACAAGTTTTCAAAAACCAAAAAATTGTGTTATTTTGAATCATTGAGTAGATAGTGGATGGATGAAGTGAGACAAGGTAATATTTTGATTTATCTAAGAAGTAGGTTAACCAAATCTGAGACAGTTAATTAATGGTACCTGTTTCTGAAAAAGTTCCTCTTTGAATTATTACCATAGGCATCATTTGTGTATAAAATTGGCACCCCGTGTTTGCAGGCCTTGCACACAGCGCACTTTCTGAAACCCTTACTAGCCTGGAGCCAAGAGGTGTTAGTTAACACCTCTGGACTGGATTTGACCAGAGCATCGCTCACCGTGCGTGCTTTTCTGAAGGAAATTTCAGGTTTAGCTGACATGAGGTTACCGATGACAGAATCATTAGATATCAAGTTCCAGTTTTTGGTAACTATTTTGCGGAGAGCTTGATGCTGTCGGTTATACGTCAGTACAAGTCTGACCGTTTTTTTGGTACTGGCGGGTTCTGCTTTCGGGATTTCTCATGTAGCAGAGCTTCTTTCCTCGGAATGGAATTAACCTTCCGAATAGCCACATCTAAAGCGGTCTTAGTATAACCCCTAGCTAAAAATCATGCTTTACTCTCCTCCTGTGCTGCCCTGCATTGGCCCTCAGTGCTGCAAATGTGTCTAATCCGCAGCATCTCCCCATAGGGGATACTGCGAATCAGATGTGCCGGATGATGACTCTTGGCATGCAGCACCGTATTGTCAGCTGTGGGCTTTCTGTATAATACAGTCTCCAATTTGTTGTTATGCACCACTACCTCTACATCCAAGAAGCAAATTCTCTCCTGACTAATGTTGGAGGTGAAGATAAGATTGAAAACATTCTGATTTATTCTGATGATGAAGTCACTGGCCTGCTGTTTGGTACCCCACCATATGAGAAAAATATCATCAATATAGCGGTACCAGTGTACCACATGTTCAACAACCATATCATGGAATGTGCCATGTAGGACCTGCTCCTCCCAGTAGCCCATATGCAGACAGGCATAACTGGGAGAAAAGCAGGCCCCCATGGCCACCCCCCTGACTTGCTGGAAATACTGATTGTTAAACATGAAGAAGTTGTTGTGGAGATATAAGGAAATCATAGTCATTAACATTTTGTTGTGCTCATACAAATGAATCACTCTATTACCCAGATAGAATTGTACAGCTCTCAAAACGTCCATATGTTGAATACTGGTATAGAGAGCTGAAACATCTAGCGTAATCAGCCAACATTGTGAGTCCCAATGCACATTTTCCAGTTTTCTTAAAAAATCCCCAGAATCTTGTACATAAGACGGTAACATTTTCACAAAATCCTGAAGAAAAAAATCAATGTGCATGGTCACATTTTCCAACAGCCCACTCCTGGCGGATATATTTGGTCTCCCCGGGGGATTTTGGAGGTTCTTGCGGACCTTGGGGATCAGGTATTAAACAGGTATCACAGGGTGTTCTTTCTTTAGAAATGTTAATTCATCCAGGCTCAACAAACCTGCTCTTGTCCAAACCCATCAGGAGTGTGTAGAACTCTGTCTGAACTCACCTGACAGTCAACACATCGCAGCATTTGTAACATAATGCATTGTTTAGTTGGAGGTAAGTCTCCTCCAAATATAGAGAAAATGGCCACAGCACAACATTTCCCCCTTTGTCGGCTTGGCGAATAAAGATGGTATTATCTGCCTGCAATTTCTTGACCAAGGTATTATAATAGTTGTTATGAGCCCCATATTTGAATTTCTCCTTTATTGTTGTAACATGGAGTTTCTTGATCCCAGCTGAAGTTAATTCGTGAAAACTGTCAATGTTGTCATATAGCATAAGTGGGGTAAATGTCGATTTAGGTTTGAAATTTGTATGACCTGTCAAATCCAACACCACCTGTCCCTCTAGAGATCCTGTGACCGGAGCTTCATCGCGTAATGCTATCAAATCCTGAAGCAAACCAGAATCTTTGGCAACTAACCCTGGTAATAAAGTTACTGAGGTAATCTCCTGTATGTTAGGTTGGTATTTGTTGCTCAAAAAGTATTTCTTCAACTTCAATTTGCGTGTGTATTTGTATACATCTATCCTGGTCTTGAAATATTTGAAGTTACTCGCAGGACTGTATGTAAGTCCAAGCGACAAAATGTTTACATCCTCCTTGGTGAGAGCAGTTGTAGTGAGATTGATGACAGATGAATCTCCTACAATTAAGGGACAGGTGTCATGAACTGATTTTAGTTGTTTTGTTTCCATCTCTTCTTGGGGTAAAACTTCTTTTTGTTTTTTTCTGAGACGATCTGCTTTCCTTCGTTGTTGCCGCTTTTTTTTGTATCTTTGTTTGCCCATTGACTGGGTTTCCGGGGTCGTATAGTTTCTCGCCTGTCTTGACGCAGGCAGTGAACCTTCTGCGCTAAGGAGAACTTTATAAACCTCAACCGCGGGTCATGTCTAGTTGCATCTATATCCGATCCACTGTCAGGCACCAAACTCACATCTGATGCAGAGGACAACAGACCTGAAGCTGGCAAATTACCCAAACTGGCCGAAGCCACTGTAGAGCTTGAAGTACCTTTGGAAGCCTTAATAGCGTCAAATTTTCTTGCGAATGTAAAAGTACGCCCTTGCTGGTAATCAACTTTGTTGCGTTGAAATTTGAACGCTTTGCGCTTCTTGATGATGTCCTCTTCTTTGCGTAGGCTGGCCATCATGTCACCCCTGAATTTAGTGGAATCTGCTTCAACTCCTTTTTCCATAGAGCTGATTTCAATATTCAGTTCATCAATCTGCTGCTGTAATAAAATATGCTCGCTCTCTGCATATTTTACCAGGATTGTAACCAATTTGCGGGAGGAATCCAAATTACATTCCGCCCATTCATTGAGCATATTAGGATCTGGTTGCTCATAACTGGGCACTAACAGGATTCTTAATCCTCGAGGGATGCATCCCACCTCAAGGTATCTACTCAATGAACGGTGCTCCCACCATTTAGCCTGCTCTCTTTTCATTAGTTTTTCTAATTTCTTATAATTGTCACGGAGGCTCGTGCCTCTCTAATGTACACTCTCAGTGCGAACAGTTCTGTTAGACTCCCCAGCTGGGGAGTCGTCAAAGAGGTCCATTGCTGCCTCCTCTCTACCCCTCAATGCGTCTGCTGACATGCTCACCCAGAAAGACGAACAGCTTCCCCAGTGGTCCTGTTCGCAGTCCAAACAAACTCCTTCACCGGATAATCCGTGTTGACAAACAGCACTGCCGCAGCGAGCACCTCAGCTGGTGCCGGAACGTCCGTCTCTCAGCGCCGGTCTTGTTTTCGGCAGCGATGTGCACACTGATCTGGTCCGGGGGCTTGTGCAGCTACTCCACACCGGAGTCAAACGAGATCTTCCGGGTAACCAAAAGAGATTGCTTCCTGCTGCACCGCCCACAAGGAAGGAGGGGTCAACTCCAAAGCTGAAGACTCAAAAACCGGCCATCAAAATGCACAGCAAACTCGAACCCGAGACTCCAGCAATCCCTTAATCATCAGGACACCACCAGAGAAGGAGACGAGAGACGACCCAGTCTTGCAGGTGAAAAATTATTTATTTGTTTTTTTCGCCGTCAGCATAACATTTCGGCCTGCCCAGAGGCCTTGATCACACAACGCTAAATGAGGAGCAGTTCATTTTTAAAGTGCAAAGTGCTGATAATTCTGTTACAAGATTGGTTGTCACAACAGCCAGCATGAATAAAAATAGAAGACATACTACATGAGGAATTGAAGACATTAAATATACAGACTTCACGTTGGAAAATCCGACCTGAGCAAACACAAAACATACGTTTTTTAAGAAAGACCGCAAAATAAATGGAGCTAGCCTTCATAAAAATAGTTTTTAAAAAACAGCTCGGTCAATAAATAAATTCAAGATGATTTCTTCACTAACCCAATTTGATGCAGTTGGTGAATGGACTACAGTGAACGTCCTCAAATAATATGTAATATATATATATATATATATATATATATTCACTGAAAAAAACATAGGTTTCAGGGACGTTATAGTTAGTTGGACATTTCGCTCGTACAAAACAAGAGAAATTCGAACGTTATATATAGTAGAGCTAACTATAACTCATGCCCCAGCAATGCACTGCTGATGATGTCACATATCACATCACTCAAGAAATGGTCAGTGACATCACTGATGAAATCACTGATGACATCTCAAATGACATCACTGATGGCATCACTGATGACATCATCCAGTGAAAGTGTGCTTCTCTAAAGAATAAATATATTTCATATATGTTAATGCCAAGGTGCATTGAAGAATGAGTTGGTGTATAGGTGTCTGGGTGGAGGATTTAATAGGTGTGTGTCTGACTGTATAAGTGAGTGATTAATTTTGTCTTTCTGAAGGCATGGGTTAGTGACTAAACTGGGTGAATGTCTGTATCAGTCTCTCTCTTGTTGTGTAAGCTGCTGCATGGGTTGATGAGTAGGTAAATGACTTTATATATTGGTTACTTATTGGTTGCAGGAGTACCTCAGTGTTTATGTGTGTGGGTGGATGGGGGGTGACTTTCTGCCTACATGTGAATGTGGATAATTTACTGGGTCTATGGGTTCAATAGTGCATGTGGAAATAGCTGTATATGTGAGTGAATGTGTGTATCAGTGTGTGCTGGTGAGTGAATGTATGTCTCAGTGGTATATGTGTGAGTAACTACATATGTGAAAGGCAGTATATGTGAGTGTTGGAGTATATAAATGACTATATGTGAGAGTGAGTAATTGTGAGAGTGGCTGTATAAATAAGATTCTGCTTGTGTCAGTGATTGTATATTCGAGTAAGTATATGTTAGTATCTGTAAGAGTAGGTTAGATAGTGAATGTATAACTGTATAGGTGAGTAAATGGCAGTGTTATTGATTCTTTACATGACTAGCTAGGTGTGTCAATAACTCTATGGATGTGTGACTGTGTATGAGTGTTTATATAGGTGTATGAGTACATATAATAGTACTGTATTGTTGAGTGACTGCATGTATGAGTAACTGTATGCGCGAATGAATGAATGTGTGTGTATAGCTAGGAATTAGTCAGTGGGTATATAGTAACTGCTATTGCTTTGTCTATGATTTCAAAGGTGGTAGTCTATATTTTAGAGTGGGTGTATCACAGGTTATATTAGGGTGTGATGAGGTGCATCAGATTATCACGTGGATGATGTCATCAGTGATGTCATCAGTGATGTCATGAGTGATTTCACTGGCCATGTTATGCGTGATGTAATATGTGACGTCAGCAGCAGTGCGTTGTGGGGGTGCAAGTTATAGTTAGCTTTCCTAACTATAACGTTCGAATTTCTCTAGTTTTGTACGAGTGAAATGTCCAACTAACTATAACGTTCCTGAAACCTATGTTTTTTTCAGTGAACTTCAATGGTTTTTTAAATGCTAATTTCTAATTATAATGTTCATTAAACCTATAGTTTTTTCAGTGATTTTAAATGATCATTCCATTCTCAAGCGGATGACAACAGCCAATATCGCCAGTTTTCCAGCAATAGACTCCGCAAAAAAATCGCTTAAATGAGAGCAACAACTAATGCTAATAATATGCAGAGTAGGCATTCCCGTGCAAAAATAACACAAAACCACCACTTCTCGATATTTTCAACGAGCAGACAAATCTGCGGTGTGATCCAAAAACAGGAGATAAGTCGTTGTAGCAGTAGGAATCTAACATCTGCCTTTTACTGGTGTAAAGCAGGACAACTACCTAGAGTGTGAATGGAAGCCCAGCCCAGAATCACATCTGAAGACCAACACATGACATAGAGCTACTGATCACGCACCTCCCACACCCAAGAAGGCCATAATATCCACCGCCACCACCCTCAGGACCTCCCTCCCGGACCAATCCCTCCCTACTTCCACCGAGGCACCGCAGAACAGGACAGTGGACCTTCCAAAAACGGCATGGTCCCTCAGCCACACAATAGCTGAATGTTGGGAGATGTGGCAACCGAGTTTGTGTGAAGTACGCAAGTCACCTGAAAATAATAATGCACACAATACCAAGTGTAGTGGGGATGTGCTGGACAGACCTCACTATGCAGAGCACAAACCTCTCCATGTGGATATATACTGCTGGTACTTGTAGTGTTGTGCACAGTGGACGCAACCATGTTACCTCAGGCTGTTGGAAAGATCTTGCTCATGTAGCTGTGTTGTCCCCCCTGGAAGCGGAAGCAGAGTGGGCTGGTCCAACGTACGCCACTCCAGGGTGGGAGTATGAATAAATAGGCTGGGGCTCTGGGCGTGGTTCACTTGTGGGAAGGCCAAAGCATCTGCCAGGGAGGCAGCCCTCACGTGCCATGAGGCCTCTGGCCGTGACCGTTGGCCTCCTCGACACAAGCCCTCTGCAAACCCAGCGGCACAGCACTGCAGACTTATTTCTGTACAGACTATTGCCTTTGATCTACACTGTTGACAGCAGGGTTGACAATTCAGATGGAGTGGCGATTGCAGATGACGCAGTCCAGTAGGCAAGACACATTGCTTCCAGGGCGGCCCGACCAGACCACGCATCATCATAGGCTAGGCACACTCTGAGAGCCATAGGTACCACTAACTCAGTGCACCACAAGTCAACGCCACCTGGCCTTATTAGGGTAGAATTCCTTAGACAAAAGACATTGCTCCCAGTGCGGCCCGCCGGGAACACGCATCATTGCAGGGTGCGCACACACTGAGTGCTTCAAGTGCCACTAACTCAGTGCACCATAAGTCATCGCCACATATCCTTATTAGGGCCGAATTCATTAGACAAAAGACATTGCTATCAGTGTGGCTCACCCGGACCACGCATCATCGCAGGCTCTGCACACGCTGAATGCTTCTGATGCCACTAACTGTGAAGCTCAACTCAACACTACATGCTGTGGGCCCTTTCTGACCACTGCCTCCGGCTTACACTGCGGTCAGCAGAGCTTAAAATTACATTAATTGTTGACTCATTAATTACAGAGTCCAGTAGGCAACTAACTACAATGTCCCTAAATCCTACATAATATCCTTTTAGTGTCCTTGCTTTAAGTACTTTTTTGCTATCAATTATAGCTTTAGTACAATGACCAAATTCATCTTGAAAGGAACACTGAAGGGCGGTATACACTGCGGACAGCAGAGCTCACAATTTGATTCCATTTTTGATTTATTTATTACAGAGTGAACTGTACTCTATGTCGTTGAATTTTCTAATGAGGAAGTCACAAAAAACATTCTTTGATGTCTGTCCTGACTACTGACTTCGATCTACACTGCGGACAGCGGGGCTCACAATTCAGATGGAGTAGTGATTGCAGATGACGCAGTCCAGGAGGCAAGAGATATTGCTCCCACTGCGGCCCGCCCACACCACACATCATTGCTGGCTACACACACGCTGAGCACCACACCTACCACTAACTCTATATAGCTCAAGTCGATGCCACGTGGCTGTGGGATCTTCCTAACCACTGCCTCCGGTCTACACTGCTTTCAGCAGGGCTCACAATTGAAGAGTAGTACCAATGCAAATTGTGTAAGAGACTATAATCCGTTAAGACCAAATGCTCCCAATCTTTGCAGCTCAAGTCAACGCCACATGGCTGTGGGCCTTTACTGACCGCTGCCTCCGGCCTACACTGCGGACAGCAGGGCTCACAATTCAGATGGAGTGGCAACTGCAGATGACGCAGTCCAGTAGGCAAGACACATTTCTCCCAGTGCGACCCGCCCGGGCCACTCATCATTGCAGTCTGCGCACACGCTGAACGTCATAGGTACCACTAACTCAGTGCATCACAAGTCAACACCACGTGAACTTATTAAGGCAGAATTCATTAGACAAAAGACATTGCTACCAGTGCGGCCCACCCAGACCATGCATCATCGAAGGGTGCGCACACGCTGAGTGCTTCAGGTGTCACTAACTCACTGCACCACAAGTCCTTGCCATGTAGCCTTATTAAGGCAGAATTCAGCAGGCAAAAGACATTGCTACCAGTGCGGCCCGCTCTGACAACGCATCATCGCAGGTGCCGCACCTGCTGGTTGCTTCAGGTGTCACTAACTGTGCAGCGCAACTCAACGCCACATGGCTGTGGGCCCTTCCTGACCTCTGCCTTTAGCCTATACTGCGGTCAGCAGAGCTCACAATTAAAATTGAGTCTTGATTCATTAATTACAGAGTCCTGTAGGCAACTAACTGCAACGTCCCTAAAACCTACATAATATTCTTTTAGTATCCTTGCTTCAGGAACTTGTTTTATATCAGTTATAGCTTTACTGCAATGACCATATTCATCTTGCAAGTCCAAATGAACACTGAATGACAGTCTAAACTGCGGACAGCAGAGCTCACAATTTGAACTATAACGTCCCTGAAACCTAAATATTCCATACATATTTCAGGTCTTCTACCATATGCCTACACTGCGGTCAGCCGAGCTCACAATTTGAATTCAGTCTTTTTTTATTAACTGCAGAGAGAATTGTGCTATATGTACTCGGATTTTGTTAAGAGGATGTGACAAAAAGCATTTCTCGATTTTTGTGCTGACTACTGCCTTCGATAGCAGGGCTCACAATTCACATTGAGTTGCAATTGCAGATGAGCAAGTCTACTAGGCATTAGACATTACTCCCAGTGCGGCTCACCAGCACCAAGCATCATCGCTAGCTGGGCACATGCTAAATGCTTCTGATGCCCCTATCACAATTCATGGACCCTTTATGATACAATGTTTTGGGTATAATTTCACAACTGCTGCCCCTACCTCAGTGTTCCACAAGTCATGGACCCTTTACGATAGAATCTTTTGTGTATTATTTCACATCTGCTGCCCCAACCTTGGTGCAGCACAAAACATTGACCCTTTATGATTGAATCTCTGTGTCTGATCCAATAATTACTGTTGTACTTGTTACCAGCACCAACCATTACCGGAGGGCTGTCTTACAGTCACCCCACACACATCCAGCACAGACATCACTGGACATGTGACACTGGTAATAAAAAGGAGTCGAGCGCACGTGCCCGTACCCAGTTCAACTATCTATCTGTGTCCGTGTGTTCATTATGTATGCAAGATGCTGCCCCTGGGCCGTACTTCATTACATTGTGCTGTAGACAGCGTATGCAACCATGTTAACTCCGGCAGAGGGGAAATCTTCTGTTATGTAACTTTGTCTCGGTCATTGTACAAGTACGTACGTAGAGACTGGATCATTAGAGTACTGCAAGGAGAGTGTATAGTGAATTTATAAGTGCTTGGGGATTGGCGCAGGGATTGGATAAGTACATATGTTGGTGGAGCTTAACCCCCGAGCACGAGCTTTGCTCAAATTGGCTGCCCTCCATGTGCCGAAAACGTAAATTTGGGCTTTGCATGACCCTGCATTGCTATAGCTGCAACACTCCCCTAAATGTGCAATAAAAAAATCATATCCACACAGATGTGTTATGTGCAAGATCTTTCATGCGTGGAAGTATGGATTAATGTAGGGTTAGTGATTCCCCCTACCTTCCATGTTGGCCATGTTTTGGGTCTTGGGTCACAGGGTGACACATTTGCGCTTGCTTCCCGGGTGGGGACACCCTCATCAGTTGATTCCTCATACAGCCCAGGACAGAAAAACGTCCAGAGCTCCGGAGTCATTCTTCACAACCTCACGCAGTACCTTCATACACCAGGCCAGCCCACTCCACTTACGCATACAGGGAGGGACAACAACGCTACATGGCCCAGATTTTTATTGTAGTGATCTACTGCTCACAGGTCTAGTTGTCAGTATGCCACAGCCACTCCCTGATGGCTTGTTTACACCCACACCACACGCATCAAGCACAGGCATCACATGCACTTCTCTTACCTCTTGCCTCTGACTGCACCCCACTTACCTCCTTCTGCACCTCTCCTATCTCTTTCTGCACCTGTCTTGCCTCTTTCTGCACATCTTTTCCTTTTTTTCTGCACCTTTCTTGTTTCTTTCTGCAACTCTCTTTTCTGTTTCATCACTTCTCTTGCTTCTTTCTGCACCTCTCTTGCTTCTTTAAGCACTTCTCTTGCCTCTTTCTGCGCTTCCTTTGCCTTTTTCTGCAACACTCATGTCTCTTTCATCACTTTTCTTGTTTCTTTCTGCACCTCTCTTGCCTCTTTCTGCACCCCTGTTCCCTCTTTCTGCACCTCTCTTGCGTGTTTCTGTACCTCTGTTGCCTCCTTCTGTACCTCTCTTGCTTCTTTCTATACCTCTCATGCTTATTTCTGCACATCTTTTGCCTCTTTCTGCATCCCTCTTTCTGCACCTCTCTTTCCTCTTTCTGCACCCCTGTTTTCTCTTCTGTATTTCTCTTGCCTCTTTCTGCACCTCTGTTCCTTCTTTCTTTACTTTTCCTGCCTCTTTCAGCACCCCTCTAGCCTCTGTCTGCACCAATGATTGTTCTTTAAGCACCTCTCTGGTGTTTTTCCACATATCTCTTGCCTCTTTCTGCTCTTTTTCTTGCCTCTTTCTTAACCCCTCTTCCATCTTTCTGCACTTTTCTTGTCTCTTTGTACACTTCTCTTGCCTCTTTCTGCATATCTTTTGCCTCTTTCTGCACATTTCTCACTCTTTCTGCATCTCTCTTGTTTTTTTCAACACTTGATTCCTTCTGTACTTCTCTCACCTGTTTCTAATTTGAAAGGGGAAGTGCAAGCTGTCAAGTTTAAAGGTCTGCATGCTCTCATGACTGAGGTATATATCTACGTGTACATGTATTCACACGTATTATGGAATTGAAGATGGTAGCTTAAAAAGCGGGTAGCTTCTCGAAAAACACTGCAAAATCAGCGCAATCCCATTCCATCCATGCCCTCCATGATGTTTAAGTTCAAGACACCCCACAGAAAGACTAGGCCCATGCAAGACTCAATACCCCTGGTGAAAAGGCCACAAGTACAGCCCCAAAAAACGAAAATCTCTGAAAAATCAGCACAATCCCATTCCATCCATGCCCTCCATGATGTTTAAGTTCAAGACACCCCACAGAAAGACTAGGCCCATGCTAGACTCAAATACCCCTGGTGAAAAGGCCACAAGTACAGCCCCCAAAAACGAAAATCACTGAAAAATCTGCACAATCCCATTCCATCCATGCCCTGCATGATGTTTAAATTCAAGACACCCCACAGAAAGACTAGGCCCATGCAAGACTCACTACCCCTGGGCATAAAGGTTGAAAAGTAGGCAAAATGGTTGCAGGCCTAACAACAATGCCTGCATTCAAAATGGCCACTTGCCTCCCAGCACATGGCCAGGGCCTGTAGCAGCACTCAAAATGGCCCCCAGCCACATGGCCTGTCCCTCCCCATGAACACCCCCAAAAATCGAAAAACACTGAAAAATCAGCACAATCACATTCCATCCATGCCATCCATGATGTTTAAGTTCAAGACACCCAACAAAAAGACTAGGCCCATGCTAGACTCAATACCCCTGGTGAAAAGGCCACAAGTACAGCCCCCAAAAATGAAAATCACTGAAAAATCAGCACAATCCCATTCCATCCATGCCCTCCATGATGTTTAAATTCAAGACAACCCACAGAAAGACTAGGCCCATGCAAGACTCACTACCCCTGGGCATAAAGGTTGAAAAGTAGGCAAAATGGTTGCAGGCCTAACAACAATGCCTACATTCAAAATGGCCACTTGCCTCCCAGCACATGGCCAGGGCCTGTAGCAGCACTCAAAATGGCCCCCAGCCACATGGCCTGTCCCTCCCCATGAACACCCCCAAAAATCGAAAAACACTGCAAAATCAGCACAATCCCATTCCATCCATGCCCTCCATGATGTTTAAGTTCAAGACACCCCACAGAAAGACTAGGCCCATGCAAGACTCAATACCCCTGGTGAAAAGGCCACAAGTACAGCCCCAAAAAACAAAAATCACTGAAAAATCAGCACAATCCCATTCCATCCATGCCCTCCATGATGTTTAAGTTCAAGACACCCCACAGAAAGACTAGGCCCATGCTAGACTCAAATACCCCTGGTAAAAAGGCCACAAGTACAGCCCCCAAAAACGAAAATCACTGAAAAATCTGCACAATCCCATTCCATCCATGCCCTCCATGATGTTTAAATTCAAGACAACCCACAGAAAGACTAGGCCCATGCAAGACTCACTACCCCTGGGCATAAAGGTTGAAAAGTAGGCAAACTGGTTGCAGGCCTAACAACAATGCCTACATTCAAAATGGCCACTTGCCTCCCTGCACATGGCCAGGGCCTGTAGCAGCACTCAAAATGGCCCCCAGCCACATGGCCTGTCCCTCCCCATGAACACCCCCAAAAATCGAAAATCACTGAAAAATCAGCACAATCCCATTCCATCCATGCCCTCCATGATGTTTAAGTTCAAGACACCCCACAAAAAGACTAGGCCCATGCTAGACTCAAATACCCCTGGTGAAAAGGCCACAAGTACAGCCCCCAAAAACTAAAATCACTTAAAAATCTGCACAATCCCATTCCATCCATGCCCTCCATGATGTTTAAATTCAAGACACCCCACAGAAAGACTAGGCCCATGCAAGACTCACTACCCCTGGGCATAAAGGTTGAAAAGTAGGCAAAATGGATGCAGGCCTAACAACAATGCCTGCATTCAAAATGGCCACTTGCCTCCCAGCACATGGCCAGGGCCTGTAGCAGCACTCAAAATGGCCCCCAGCCACATGGCCTGTCCCTCCCCATGAACACCCCCAAAAATCGAAAAACACAGAAAAATCAGCACAATCCCATTCCATCCATGCCATCCATGATGTTTAAGTTCAAGACACCCAACAAAAAGACTAGGCCCATGCTAGACTCAATACCCCTGGTGAAAAGGCCACAAGTACAGCCCCCAAAAACGAAAATCACTGAAAAATCAGCACAATCCCATTCCATCCATGCCCTCCATGATGTTTAAATTCAAGACAACCCACAGAAAGACTAGGCCCATGCAAGACTCACTACCCCTGGGCATAAAGGTTGAAAAGTAGGCAAAATGGTTGCAGGCCTAACAACAATGCCTACATTCAAAATGGCCACTTGCCTCCCTGCACATGGCCAGGGCCTGTAGCAGCACTCAAAATGGCCCCCAGCCACATGGCCTGTCCCTCCCCATGAACACCCCCAAAAATCGAAAATCACTGAAAAATCAGCACAATCCCATTCCATCCATGCCCTCCATGATGTTTAAGTTCAAGACACCCCACAAAAAGACTAGGCCCATGCTAGACTCAATACCCCTGGTGAAAAGGCCACAAGTACAGCCCCAAAAAACGAAAATCACTGAAAAATCAGCACAATCCCATTCCATCCATGCCCTCCATGATGTTTAAGTTCAAGACACCCCACAGAAAGACTAGGCCCATGCTAGACTCAAATACCCCTGGTGAAAAGGCCACAAGTACAGCCCCAAAAAACGAAAATCACTGAAAAATCAGCACAATCCCAATCCATCCATGCCCTCCATGATGTTTAAGTTCAAGACACCCCACAGAAAGACTCAGTCCACCCACCACTGAGTACCCCTGGGCAAAAGGCCCCAAAACAGCCCAAAAATCGAAAATTCCAAAATTGTAGTTGCAGCAACTGTAATGCCCCAAACAAACGTACTTGTAAAATTTCTAATCCAACAGTGATCCAAAGAAAGTCAAAAAGGCCTCAAATCCAAATATCCAGCAGCATCCACAAAAAGTAATCCTTCCAGCTCCAGGTCCAAATAAAAAGTGACCAGGAGATGGACAAAGCACTGGGAGGAGCCTGCTGGACAGGAACAGGAAGTTGAAGACTGTGGGGCACTTCCTTCCTCCCACCCCCCTCCCCCCTCCCCAAAATGGACTCCTCGCTAAAAAAGTGCAGGCAAATGTCAACCTAAGGAGTTATTCAGATAAAAATCATCATTTCAAGAAGGTTTATGCTGTTTGCTGGTGGATTTCTTGTGCAGAATTGCAAATTTTATATTTTCGCTTGTGCGAGATTGTTGCTGCTCGCCGCATCTCAAAGCTCGCAATTGCGAAGTAGCGCGAGACGTGATCTCGCCGTACTCGCGTTGACAAACGCTCGCTGCAAAAGTTGGCAAGCCGCGATTACGTAATCGCGCTTGCCAAATTCCCGCGGGATCCCGCAGCAAGATCCAAAATGGCGCAGCACTCGCAAAATATCGAGAAACACAACTCGGCAAACGATGATAAACGCCGCGCGCCGCAAAATTGTATCACCAAGAAAAAAAAAATCCGCTGCGTGCGAATTTGCGGATTTTGCGGGAAATTCGCAAATCTGGCGGATTGCGAATTTACCCAAAATCCGCGAGCGTAACGGATTTTCCGCCCATACTTAGTGCGGAGGCCTTCAAAGTTATTTGAACACGTTGTTGTTCCATCTGATCAGCGCACGTTCTAGACATATATGCAGCTGTGGCCACCTCTGTTTTTGCTGCGTTTAATATTGCACTGCGCATGCATGCAAACAAACTTTGGAGAACATTTGCATGCAGAGAGCTGGTGTAGAAAATTATGTGATCCATTTCTACTAGGACCAGAGGTATGGGGACGCCTTGTAAACCCAAGAGACCTTCTGTAGATATAAAATAACCTACTAGCAAGGGAGGGTGAAATTGTAATCTAGCCTATTTCCATTTAGCATTTTAACATGCTTTCTCCTTTTGTATTTTATGGAATAGTAACTATGCTGATAATCTTGTTGCTTATAATATGTCTGCTTGTATTAGCTAAGATACTGCGCCTGAGAACACAGCATTAGAAATAAATATTTTAAACTTGCACGTGTCTTCATTTACTCCCTGTTTTGGACTGGTATGAGAATATCACGAAAGAGTGTTCATGTGTTCCACATTGCCTGAGGTATTCTCAGTTCTGGGTTGTCTAATCATTGGGGGTATGGAAGAACCAATGAGGCACTGATTGCTAGTCTGGTAGGGGATTTTGGCTACTAAGGTGAGTTTTGGTACACCCTAATTCACTGAGGTTCCAAGTCTCTATGCACAGTTCTGTGTATGAGCAGAATCCCTGCTACATGGCGCCCTTATGTTGGTGGTCTTATTACTTGACGCTTGAGTAGTACTTCAGTCAGTCCTTAACCCCTTCACTATTGTTTACGGATAACAGTAGAGTCGGACAAACCTACCTATAGATACATAGGTCTTTTCAAGCTTGAATCTTTTAAAACGGTTTCCTTTTGAATTACTATCCAATTGTGCTACTAAGTTTTACATTGTCGCTTTTTCTTGTGTCACTATGGCTGACATTGTTATACCGCAGCATAGTCGCATTGCGGTTCGCAATCATTTGCAAGCATACCATGTTGGTTTGGAGGGCATGGCAGTGATTTTGGTCGTAAGTGCTGAGGTTGCTTACCCATTTGAGATATTCTACTCTTGGGTGACGTTTCCTGCAGTAGAAGCGGCTACGCAGTTTTTTCACACTAACACTCACACAGCCGTGCCCTGGGAATATGTCCCTTATAGGACACAGGTGATTCCGATTTCTGCATGGCAGCACCGTGTTTGGTTTGATGGCGCCCTTCCCCACAGTGTAACGGTGGCTAGATTGGGTCCTTTGTCCATTCGAGGCGCATCCCGGACGGTTTTGGCTGCACTGACCCTGCATCCTTGTGCGGGGCAGGTCCCCGTTGCTGAGTTACGGACCCTATATGATTCTTCTATTAGTGTCATTCGGGCCCGAGTTCAATATTTACCCGCAATTTCCAGGGCGGGCCCATGGTGTTGCGGCCCTTCCAGCTGGACCGAGTGGAATGAAACTTAGTCCCGTGATGGTCAGTGCAGTGATGGGCAAGCGCCCCCAAGACAAGGATGATATGCCTTTTTGGCTTGCTGAGAAATTTGACCAGCTGGAGGCAGTTTTTCCTAATTCGAGTCCCGTAGAAAAACACAGGATTCTTACAATTAGTTTACCTAAGGATTTGGTACCAGAAGCCGGTGACTGTGAGTCATGGCTGTCCTTCCAACGGTCATTAAGCGTGTTCAGTACAAACACGGGCCTGAGGCTGCGGTTGAATTGGGAATGAGATTTGTTGGCACGTTTGTGTAGTAGCCGATCTCGTCCTTTCTAATGTAAAGGGAGATGCAGTGAACTTTCAAGTGGCTAATGCCTTACGCGATGTCCCCGATGCCGAGAAACCCCGACAGTTAAAGGGAATTATTACGGCTGCGTATAAAACCATTGGCCGCAATCGTTTAGGTGTAAAGCCCTTTACTGCTAAAGATAAGAAGCAAACTCGGAGAGCAAAGTTGAAACAGACGTTCAACCCACAGCTCCAAAGAAAAATTGGAACAGAAATAAAAAACAGGGGAAACAGCAACATAAACAGGAGTCCCGTCCCCCATCACCAGTGCCTGCGTCTACTCAGCGCATTTATGATTTGCGCGACCGCACTACGATTAAGTCACCTGATAGAATTCAGGTTCCTTATCAACGCTCTCCTCGTTCTTTACAGGACACTTCGGCCTCATCGTCCGGTGGTGGCGGCGGCGGCAGAGGTCGCGGTGGCCAGCAGAGTCACGACCAGCCCTCGCCCGAAAGACGGAAAAGGCAAGCAGGGCGATTCTTCACAGAAAAGACCCCAGTTTCAGAAAAAGAAAGTTGCCCCTTTAACAGCGAGATATGCCACAGATAGTGAGAATGCAGCTTCGGAATCAGACATGGGCGCTGACGTTGGACAATGCGACGGAGATTACCATAGTGCGAGAGGCCCTGCGTCCACTACTGAAGGTGACAGCGACTGACCGATATGTTGTTGTAGAGACAGCTGATACCAGAGTAGCTCCCTTTGATAGACTTTATGAAATAGTCCTTTTAATTGAAGGTGACATACAAAGTATCATAAAAGGGGTATGACCCTGCTCGCAGGCAGGTCGCTCCCCACGCTGCTGCACGGCTTTGCCTGCATTGTTTTTGCCTAATCTTGTATTTTTGCCCTGTGCCTAACTTGCTTTCTTGCCCAAACTTGTTTTTATTCACCTGTGCCTGTACTTGCTTTCTTGCCCAGACTTGTTTTATTCCCCTGTGCCTGTACTTCCTTTCTTGCCCAGACTTGTTTTTATTCCCCTGTGCCTAACTTGCTTTCTTGCCCAGACTTGTTTTTATTCCCCTGTGCCTGTACTTGTTTTCGTGCCTAAAGTTTGTTTTTCCTTCCTGTTCCCACTTCTCCCGCGGCCCCGCCCATTTTTCCAGCCGCTGTGTCCCTGCGGCCCTGCCCACCTGCAATCCCATTCGCCTCCCCGCTCCCGCCTCCCAGCTGCTCGTCCCTCCCACATCCCCTCATATGGAAGCCGCGCAGCGGTGAAAGGAGCGACCTATGACCCTGCTCGCAGGCAGGTCGCTCCCCACGCTGCTGCATGGCTCTGCCTGCATTATTTTTGCCTAATCTTGTATTTTTCCCCTGTGCCTAACTTGCTTTCTTGCCCAGACTTATTTTTATTCCCCTGTGCCTGTACTTGCTTTCTTGCCCAGACTTGTTTTTATTCTCCTGTGCCTGTACTTGCTTTCTTGCCCAGACTTGTTTTTATTCCCCTGTGCCTAACTTGCTTTCCTGACCAGACTTGTTTTTATTCCTCTGTGCCTGTACTTGTTTTCTTGCATAAACTTGTTTTTCCTTCCTGTGCCTAGTTCTCCCGCGACCCCGCCCATTTTTCCCGCCGCTGCGTCCCTGCGGCCCCACCCACCTGCAATCCCATTTGTCGCCACGCTCCCGCCTCCCTGCTGCTCCTCCCTCCCACATCCCCTCATATGGAAGCCGTGCAGCGGTGAAAGGAGCGACCTATGACCCTGCTCGCAGGCAGGTCGCTCCCCACGCTACTGCACTGCTCTGCCTGCATTGTTTTTGCCTAATCTTGTATTTTTCCCCTGTGCATAACTTGCTTTCTTGCCCAGACTTGTTTTTATTCCCCTGTGCCTGTACTTGCTTTCTTGCCCAGACTTGTTTTTATTCCCCTGTGCCTGTACATGCTTTCTTGCCCAGACTTGTTTTCATTCCCCTGTGCCTGTACTTGCTTTCTTGCCCAGACTTGTTTTCATTCCCCTGTGCCTGTACTTGCTTTCTTGCCCAGACTTGTTTTTATTCCTCTGTGCCTGTACTTGTTTTCTTGCCTAAACTTGTTTTTCCTTCCTGTGCCCAGTTCGCCCACGGCCCCTGCCCATTTTTCCCGCCGCTGCGTCCCTGCGGCCCCGCCCACCTGCAATACCATTTGCCGCCCGCTCCCGCCTCTCAACTGCTCCTCCCTCCCACATCCCCTCATATGGAAGCCCGCAGCGGCCGTGATCAGCGGGCCTGCCGCTGGCGCACAGCTGGCGCACCTAAGGCAAGCCCGTCTGTGCCCGTCTGTGCCTGGACCGTGCCCAGCGCCAGGTCCCCTGGACACCACAAACGCCACGACACCCGCCACCGCTACGATGCCAGAACCCTCCACGCACTCAACATTGGACGAATACACACCTGCTTCCTGGCCGCCACGAAGCGCACCCACGGAGCTTTCACCTGCCGGAACTTCAGCTTCAAAAGCATCCGCCCCACCATGCTGCCGACCAGGAAAGAACTCAACCACCTCAGATGCATCCTTCTCAACACCCCCTCCGCCCGAAAACATGCTGTTGAACCCTGGGACCTACTCGACTCAACCTCCCCAGACGTTGCCTTCCTGACGGAGACCTGGCTGAACCTCGCCTCGGCACCCGACATAGCCATAGCCGTCCCGGAAGGCTACAAGATCACCAGCAAGGACCGCACCAACAGAGCTGGAGGAGGAATCGCCATCGTCCACAGGAACACTCTCAGAGTCTCGACCAGCACCGACGACACCCTCAGCACCGCCGTACACCTGCACTTCCAGATCCACACCAACCCCAACACCACCCTCAGAGGAACCCTCATCTACAGACTGCCCGGACCCCGACCACTGTTCAGCGACTCCATCACCGACTTCGTCAGCACACACGCCCTCACCTCCACGGACTACATCCTCCTAGGGGACCTGAACTTCCACCTTGAGAACAATGACGACACAAACTCCACCACCCTGATCGACAACCTAGCCAACCTCGGACTCAGACAACTCGTCACAACACCCACCCGCTCCTTCGGTCACACGCTTGACCCCATCTTCTCCGCAAGCCCCCACGTCTCCTTCAACCGTACCACCGAACTCCACTAGACCGACCACTGCTGCATCCACTTCACCTTCAAGAAACCCACCATGCACCACCGCACCCAACAGATGCCTCACCGCTGCTGGAGCAAAGTCACTGAAGACCAGCTAACCATCACCCTCGCCCAGAGCCCACCTGCCCACCATACCGACCCCGACACCGCCACCTGCAACCTCAGACAGTGGATCAATGACTGCGCCAACACCCTTTCCCCGATCAAGAAACCCTCTAACAATCATACCAACAAGAAAGCCAGCTGGTTCACTGCAGACCTCCGGGCCTCCAAGCAAACCTGCCGAAAGCTGGAGAAGATCTGGCTCCGTGAACGAACACCGGACCACCACGCCGCCCACAAGAATGCCACCCACAGACACCATCACCTCATCAGATCCGTCAAAAGGGCCTCCTTCAAAGACCGCCTAGAAAACAACGCACACAACAGCAAAGAGCTCTTCAACATTGTGAAGGAACTCTCCAACCCCAGGTCCAACACCAACGACGTCCCACCCTCGCAAGACCTGTGCGACTCACTGACCACCTTCTTCCACTGCAAGATCACAGACATCCACAACAGTTTCAACGCCACAACCGCCCCGACAACCAGTGAGTCCTCTGCCCCCACGACCACCATCCGCACCAACCACCTGCTCTACTGGACCAACATCAACGACGATGACACCATCAAAATCATGAACACCATCCACTCCGGATCTCCGTCAGATCCATGCCCACACCACATCTTCAACAAAGCCAGCACATCCATCGCACCCCATCTCCGGAAAGTCATCAACACCTCCTTCGAGACAGAAACCTTCCCAGAGAGCTGGAAGCACACCGAGATCAACACCTTACTCAAGAAACCCAAGGTGGACCCCAAGGACCTCAAGAACCTCCGGCCCATCTCCCTGCTCCCGTTCCCGGCAAAGGTCATTGAGAAGACCGTCAACGAACAACTGACCCTCTACCTCGAGGAGAACAACATCCTGGACCCTTCCCAGTCCAGGTTCCGCAACAACTACAGCACCGAGACTGCCCTCATCGCCACCACCGATGACATCAAGTCCCTGCTGGACAACGGAGAAACGGCGGCCCTCATCCTCCTGGACTTGTCAGCCGCCTTCGACACGGTCTGTCACCACACACTACGAACATGCCTCCACAACGCTAGGATCCAAGAGAAGGCCCTGGACTATACCACCTCCTTCCTCTACGGCAGAACACAGAGCGTCCGCCTTCCCCCCTTCCGCTCCGAAGCCACCGAGATCATCTGCGGCGTACCCCAGGACTCATCCCTCAGCCCAACTCTGTTTAACATCTACATGGCACCACTAGCCCACGTCGCCCATCGGCACGACCTCAACATCCTCTCCTACGCCGATGACACCCAGCTGATACTCTCCCTCACCAAGGACCCCCACACCACCAAAACCAACCTTCACGAAGGAATGAAGGCCGTTGCTGAATGGATGAGGAACAGCCGACTGAAGCTGAACTCGGAGAAGACGGAGGTCCTCATCCTCGGATCCAACCCTTCGGCCTGGGATGACTCCTGGTGGCCAACCGCACTGGGAACCGCTCCAACACCCACCGACCACGCACGCAACCTAGGGGTCATCCTCGACTCCACCCTATCCATGACTAAACAGGTCAACGCCGTCTCCTCCTCCTGCTTCAACACCCTCCGCATGCTCTGTAGGATCTACAAGTGGATCCCCACTGAAACGAGAAGAACAGTCACCCAGGCCCTTGTCAGCAGAAGGTTGGAGTTTGGAAACTCCCTCTACGCAGGAGCCTCGGCCAAACTCATGAGAAGGTTCCAACGCATCCAGAACGCATCTGCACGCCTGATCCTCGACATCTCTCGCCGCAGCCACATCACACCCCACCTGAGAGACCTGCACTGGTTCCCGGTCAACAGGAGGATAACCTTCAGGCTCCTCACCCATGCACACAAGGCACTCCACAACACCGGACCAACGTACCTCAACAGACGACTCAGCTTCTACACGCCCACCCGCCAGCTCCGCTCCGCCGACCTCGCCCTTGCTACAGTCCCCCGCTTCCGAAGAGCGACCTCAGGTGGCAGATCATTCTCCAACCTCGCCGCAAAGACCTGGAACACCCTCCCCATCCACCTATGGCAGACCCAAGACCTGCTGACCTTCAGAAAAATCCTCAAGACCCGGCTTTTCGAGCAGTAGCAGCATTCCCCACCCCAGCGCCTTGAGACCCTCACGGGTGAGTAGTGTGCTTTACAAATGATATGATTGATTGATTGATTGAAAATCTTACAACTGCCGATGACATTTTTTTAGCAGAGGCTGACTGGCCCGTACCTTTGGTTCTCGCAGCTCCGAGAGGGGAGGAGGTGATCCTCCCTAGTTTTGCGCACACCGTCTCGAAGGAGCATGCGCTGAATTTTGCAGAAGAGTGGGCTAAAGCCCTTGCGCCGGCTCTGTACCGTACGCACTGTGGTTGGGATAAATTTTCCCCACACCACGAGATTCCCTTACGGTCTATGCCACAGCCTTAACCTCAATATCCCATCCGACGTGAAGCTAAGGCTTCCGTTGTGGAAATCCTTGAACAATTGGAATATCAAGGTGTAATTGAAACTTGCGTGTCGCCCATGAATAACCCACTTTTTTACTGTGACCAAGCCAGACGGTTTGTACCATTTGGTATTGGATTGCCGGCATTTGAACTCGCATTGCCGTACCTGTGCAGTACAGAATACCCACTGCTCTTCTCTAGTGGATGATCTTGTGCGAAAATGGTTTAAAACCACACTTGACATATCCAACGGTTTTTTTTGCCCACAATTTGGATGGTCTAAGTTCCAAATGGACCAGTTTCACTTCTGACGGCAAACAATGCCAATTCAAACATCTGGGTATGGGCTATAAGAATAGTCCAGGTGTGTTTGCTGCCCGTATCATCTCTCTCTTAGAGAGAGTTGACCCAGATGCGTGTTCGTGTGTGGATGATATCTATCTAGAGACAACAAAATTTGGGCTTCGTTTACAAATTCAACTTTGCAAAGTCTCACATTGCAGAATACACAGTGTTGTTCCTGGGCTATGAGCTCAACAATGAAGGTAAAGGATTGGCGCCTCACTTCTTGGAGAAATGCGCACAGCTGCGTGCTTCTACAACTCTGAAAAAATTTCAGTACTTGCTGGAATTATTGAATTTCGGGCGTACTTAAATTCCTGTATATGCCCAGCGTATCAAGCCTTTGTATGCTTTGATACAACCTACTTTCACCAAATCGTGCTGGCTGCCTCAACATTCAGCCTTTTTGCAATCTTTGTAGGCTGATCTTCTAGAATCTAAATTCTTACTGGCTCGTGATAACCACACCAACCTGGTGATAAGAATCATCCCTGGGGCGGTGGGTTTCACTTACCTTACTTTTAACGAAGGAGACACAGTACCTATTGCTTACAAGTCACACTTGTACACTTCGGCAGAAATGCAGTTTTCTACTGTGGAAAAAGTTTTGACAAGTGCAAATGGTGATTCTTAAGGAACTAGCACTGTCGCAGGAAAACGCATGTTGGTTGTTACCCCCGTATCCTGCACCAGCGGCAGTGACAAAGGCCAGTGTACCAAATTATAAAGGTTTGCACCCACAGTGGATACAATGGGCAGCATCTTTGATGTCTCCGGATGTCACATTTATTTTTGATGCATCCTTACAGTCACTAGAGTTTTTGCAGTATGAATTTGTTCATCCTGCGCCATTGACTATGCGACCTTTGGAGGATATCGATTATATCATATACACTGATGGTTCAGCGCAAGTTGTACAAGGGTCTAACCACGCATACGTCTCAGCTTGCACCATTGTGGTAGGTACCATGGTGAATGATGAATTTGAGTCCAAAGTCGTGCACACGCAGACTTTAGGGGACTGTACCGCACAATTGGCAGAGCTCTGTGCTTGCATTGGAGTACGCTGATCCCAGTGTAACGACTCTTATTGTGAGTGATTCTTACTACTGTGTCCAGTCTTACAATGAGAACCTGTTCTTTTGGATTCAGAATGATTTTCGTGACTCCAAAGGTAGCACAATAAAACATAAAATGATCTTGGTCCGAGTGGCTGAGCTTAAAGAGCAGTTGCCACTCGTGTATGTAATTCACACTCACGGTCATCAGCGTGCGGGAGTTCATACTGTAGGCAATTCTTTGGTTGACGAGGCCGCAAAATTAGCAGTATCGACATATTTGGTTGCAGCAGTTACACGTTCCAAGAGTAAGATTGATGATGATATCTTGGCGGCTGTAGCCACAACTGAGAAGGGAAGTAAATATCCTAAGGGGTTCCCTTCAAAGTATTCATACCACTTAAGTCCTGATAAAGTTCCTTATGTGAAAATACCGGACATTGGTGAGAGGTTAATTCCCAACGCGGATTGCAGGTCCACACTGATTACAGATGCCCATGAAGGTGCTACATTTGAGCATGCGGGCGTTTCGGCTACTGTATCTCATTTACAACAACGTTTCTGGTGGCGGGGACTGTAGAAACAGATGCGTGATTATGTCCTTCAATGTGACATTTAAACCTTCATCTGCTGCGCGTCCACCCCAGACACAGTTGTACATTTCTAATAAACCACTTGATTGTGTTTACTTAGAACACTGTGGTTCTTTTTCTTCCGATACTGCGTATAAGTACATCTTAGTAGCAGTTGATTCATGCACACGCTTTGTGTGGGTGTGGCTACACCGCAGCGCTGATTCATGAACTGTCATAAGAGACTTGCGTGCCTTTGTAGGGATTTTTGCCTGTGGCACCTTTCATTCGGATCAGGGCCCAGCTTTCACCTCTGAGGCTTATAGGGATGCTATGACTTCGTTGGAGATCCAAGTCAAGTTTTCATCTCCATACAGACCTCAGGGTAATAGTGTTGTGGAACAAATGAACCGAGATTTAAAGCAGTCTTTGACAGCTAGGGTTATGGGCACTGGCAGGAACTGGCTGGCCCACCTCAATAGCGTACAGCGTGCCCTTAATAATATCCCTAGAAGGTCTCTGGGTGGGGGGATCCCATTCGAGATGCTCTTTGCTATCAAGATGTTTGTCCCAGACCTTGACGGTCTAGACCAGGCGGCGGTTGCTGCCTCCTGTTGGGATTTAGCACGGTCTGCGCTCAGTCCTCTCTCTCTGCACATGTCCAAAGGTACACCCCTCCCCCTTTTTGCCCATGTGATGGTTTTTAAGGCAGTGGGACCGGGCTATCAGTGCTTGGTTTTAATTCCGGTCACGTTGTCTTTCTGGGAATCGTGTACCTGATCGGGTTGCTGAGTTCGTGTTTTTTTTTCTCTCCAAAGGACGGATTTGGTGTTGAGTCAGAGCGAGGCTTCGCTCTGACCGTGAAGTACGTCTTCGGGATTCTTGATGGGGATATCGCAAGTGACTCATTAACTTGCTCAAAGACAAGGAAGTAGGATTCCGGTGCGCGGCTGCGCACAAACATTGCATTCTAGTGAGTGTATTCATTTCCGGGTGTTTTGTGACCCTCGGCGTTCTTGAGAGTGACATTTGGGTTCAGGAAACGAACCAGCTTTACACTAACGTTTTGTTTTTCGGTTTTATCACTGCAAGTGGCCACGGGGTTTTTTTGGGCAGTGGATAATTGTGGAGTTTTTTTTGCACACATAGCGAGAAGAACGGGTTTTTTCAGTCCGAGGACTTTTTTCCCCAAGAAGCGTGCAGCACACAGAAAGGAAAACTAACCCGGCTGGGTGTTTATTTTTGAAGGCTTCCGGACGGACTCTGAGGAATAGAGTCTCCTATGCTGCCCTGCTCCAGTCATTATTTGGTAAGAAGGAGTGAAGAGGTTGTGTTTAATGCAGGTAATTGAATGTGCAAAGAGAGATTGACATTGGAAGGGATTCTCATGATTGCTCGTTTCTGCTTATGTTTCCTATGCAGGGTGCGAGGTTCATTATATGCTCTTGAAGCTTAGGAGAGCGGTCAGGAGATTTACTGGGTCTACAAGCCTTCTTCACCTTCCCTTCCCCCGGGGTATTTATTTTTACCCTTCCCTCTCTCCTGGCCCAGGCTGTAGAGTGCATTGGTATTCATACGTGGCCTGCAGCCTGTGCGGGGGTAGAGAGAGGGGACTATCATCGCTCCTGCAGCGTGGTTCCGAGTGGGAGACAGCTTGACAAATCCATGTAGGGCAGGTCTTGCAATGCTTAAAGGAACATCAGCTGTATGTCAGATTGGAAAAGTGTAGCTTTCACACGCCTAAGGTGGAGTTTCTGGGATTTGTGATTTCCGAGCAGGGGATCATGATGGATCCCAAGAAAATAGAAGCTATCACTTCCTGGCCGTCGCCGACTTGTGTGAGAGATATTCAAGTCCTACTTGGGTTCGCCAATTTCTATCGGCGGTTTATTTCGCACTTTTCAGAGATCATAGCCCCCATGACAGTATTGCTGAGGAAAGGGGTGCCTTTTGTGTGGTCATATCATGCTCAAGCATCTTTAAATCTGTTAATCAAGAGATTCACAACGGCACCCGTTTTGGTTCATCCTGACCCTTCATTGCCTTTTTTTGTGGAAGCTGATGCTTCCTTGTGTGCTGTTGGGGGGGTGTTGTCTCAGAGAGATGTGGAGAACGGATTTATGCATCCGATCGCCTTTTTCTCTAAGACCTTGCTGCCCGCCGAGAGGAATTACACCGTTGCGGAGCGGGAATTGCTGGCCATCAAACTGTCATTTGAGGAGTGGCGCCATTATTTATGGGGCGCTCGGCATCCGATAACCATCTTCACTGACCATAAAAACTTAGAATTCTTCAGGTCAGCGCGCGCCTTAACCCCTCGGCAGATGAGGTGGGTCTCATTTTTTAATGAGTACGACTTTATCATTACTTACAGGCCTGCAGCACAGCAAGTAAAGTCGGATGCATTGTCCCGTATCCATGTGAAACACCCTGACCTGTCCAGTGAGAAAGTGAAGTGTTCCTTCATAGCTCCTGAGAGAATAGTGGGCAGCATTTCCATTGATGACTTTAATGAATTGGTTCGGGTAGAACTGGCAAAGATCGATCTAACACCTTGGATGTCTCAACCCTTGATATCCTTAAGAACTGGGTTGCTGTATCATGAGGACAAACTGTTTATTCCTCCTAATCTCAGAGATATGGTATTGGAATGGTGTCATTCTTCTTCTCTGGCTGGGCATCCTGGTTCCACCAAGACCATAGAATTCTGTTTGAGGTGGTTCTGGTGGGAGTCAGTGGCAAGAGACGTGCAGTCGTATGTAAAGGCCTGTCCCGTGTGTGCAGTGAATAAACCAACACATGCTAAACCCTCAGGATTGTTGCATCCTCTCCCTGTCCCTAGGGCTCCCTGGCAAACAATAAGTATGGATTTTGTGACGGAATTACCTCTGGAGTCTGGTTTTACAGCCATATTAGTTGTAGTTGATTCCTTCACTAAGATGGCACATTTCATTCCTTTGGCCAAGTTGCCTACTGCTAGGGAATTGGCTACGATCTTTTTGTCTTCAGTGGTACGCCTACATGGATTGCCTCTGGCCATTGTTTCCGATAGGGGGGCTCAATTTATCTCTCATTTCTGGAAGGAGTTGTGTGCTGCTTTAAAGATGGAGTTATGTCTGTCCTCCGCATATCATCCTCAGTCGGATGGTCAGACGGAGCGCACCAATTAGACCATGGAGCAGTATTTGAGGTGTCTGGGTACATCATTAGCTTGTAATTGGGTGGCGGCTCTCCCGCTGGCTGAATTCGCCTATAACAACAGTGTGCATTCAGCTGTGGGAATGACCCCTTTCTTTTGTTCCATGGGGTTTCACCCTCGAGCGATTCCCATTCAGCCTTCAGGCCAGGTACCGGCTGTAACTGCCTTAGGTCTTTCGTTGGTTCAGATTTGGAATACAGCGTTGGAACATTTAGAAAAGGCTAAGGTAGACATGAAGAAGCAGGCAGATAAACATAGGGCCCCTGCTCCTTCCTATCGGGTGGGAGATAAGGTGTGGCTTTCCACCAAGAACTTGAGATTAGGTGGGTCACGTAAATTACAGCCAAGGTTTGTGGGTCCTTTTCCAGTACTTAAGGTAATCAATCCAGTAGCAATGAAGTTGGGGTTACCTGATGAGTATGGGATCCATCCTGTCTTTCACACCTCCCTTTTGAAACCCTATGTAGTTACCACTCAGGTTTTGCCCCCTCCTCCCCCTGTGATGATAGGAGAGGAAGAGGAGTTTGAGGTTAGTGCTATCTTGGACTCAAAGAGAAGAAATGGGAAACTGATGTATTTGATAGACTGGAAGGGGTATCCCCCTGAGGATCGCACCTGGGAGGCTGCTAGTGGGGTACATGCCCCTAGATTGGTAAGACTTTTCCATCTACGTCACCCTTCCAAGCCTCGTCCGGTAGGGAGGCCTTTGCGGGGAGGTACTGTTGGGATTTAGCACGGTCTGCGCTCAGTCCTCTCTCTCTGCACATGTCCAAAGGTACACCCCTCCCCCTTTTTGCCCATGTGATGGTTTTTAAGGCAGTGGGACCGGGCTATCAGTGCTTGGTTTTAATTCCGGTCACGTTGTCTTTCTGGGAATCGTGTACCTGATCGGGTTGCTGAGTTCGTGTTTTTTTTCTCTCTCCAAAGGACGGATTTGGTGTTGAGTCAGAGCGAGGCTTCGCTCTGACCGTGAAGTACGTCTTCGGGATTCTTGATGGGGATATCGCAAGTGACTCATTAACTTGCTCAAAGACAAGGAAGTAGGATTCCGGTGCGCGGCTGCGCACAAACATTGCATTCTAGTGAGTGTATTCATTTCCGGGTGTTTTGTGACCCTCGGCGTTCTTGAGAGTGACATTTGGGTTCAGGAAACGAACCAGCTTTACACTAACGTTTTGTTTTTCGGTTTTATCACTGCAAGTGGCCACGGGGTTTTTTTGGGCAGTGGATAATTGTGGAGTTTGTTTTGCACACATAGCGAGAAGAACGGGGTTTTTTCAGTCCGAGGACTTTTTTCCCCAAGAAGCGTGCAGCACACAGAAAGGAAAACTAACCCGGCTGGGTGTTTATTTTTGAAGGCTTCCGGACGGACTCTGAGGAATAGAGTCTCCTATGCTGCCCTGCTCCAGTCATTATTGGGTAAGAAGGAGTGAAGAGGTTGTGTTTAATGCAGGTAATTGAATGTGCAAAGAGAGATTGACATTGGAAGGGATTCTCATGATTGCTCGTTTCTGCTTATGTTTCCTATGCAGGGTGCGAGGTTCATTATATGCTCTTGAAGCTTAGGAGAGCGGTCAGGAGATTTACTGGGTCTACAAGCCTTCTTCACCTTCCCTTCCCCCGGGGTATTTATTTTTACCCTTCCCTCTCTCCTGGCCCAGGCTGTAGAGTGCATTGGTATTCATACGTGGCCTGCAGCCTGTGCGGGGGTAGAGAGAGGGGACTATCATCGCTCCTGCAGCGTGGTTCCGAGTGGGAGACAGCTTGACACCTCCTTTGACGTAGATGAACATTGCAATGTTTTACAGCATCTACAAAAATGAGAGACAGTCTTGCAAAGGAACACTTGCCCTCCACATCTGAAGCTGCGTTGCAGATTCCGGTAGTTGGCTGGCTACCCCAAGTTGGAGAACTGGTTCGAGAGAAGATCGAAAACAAGAAGGAGTTTGGTCCCTCATATCGAGCTCCGGTTCCAGTGCTTGGCGTGAAGAGCACAAGAACAGTCATTTTACCACCACTTCCAGGTCGTAAAGATAAAAGGCATATCTCCATTGACAATGACAAACTACACAGAGTGGCCGATTCTTCTTAGTATGACTCCGGCAGTCTCATGTCCATCGATTTTGAGAAATTCTGCTTTGACCCCGGCTCCTAACCCCAGGTCTGATGTTGCCCTCAAGATGCCTGCAGTTTCAAGTCCTTTATTGAGTTCACTACCTGATGCTCACCTTGATGAGACTGAATATACTTACCCCACTGACTCATCAATGCCTGATTTGCAAACTTGTTTGGCTACAGAATCCAGATTTTCATTTGACACTTACTCTCACACATCGAAGACCCCTTCCAAGATTTCTGTTCTTGCAACACTGTTTAAAAAACATTTTTTGATTCCTCCTTGGACCTACATTTGGTTGGTGCTTTTTTCAATATACCTGTTCATGTCTATTGGATTTGTGGTGTATTTTTTCCGCCTTGTCAACGGACACTATGTTGAAAAAAGAACATGCATTCGACATATTAATGGAACATTTGCTCCCCATTCCTCATCACACAGATTGAAGAGGGACCTGGCTTTTGTTAATATCACTGCTTGGCCCGTCTTAGATGGGATTGTGTGAGATGATATTATTATTTTTATATTTCTTTTTATTGAAAAAAACAAGCAAGGCATGTACAAAACATAGAATTATAAGGACTCTACGAGGGTTGAGCATCATATCATCAAAGATTATAATAAACAATGTATTGACAAGAGAAGGGGAGGAGCAGAAGAGAACACAAAAATCCTACGAAAATTATCAGTAGCAATAAGGGGTCAGGGGAAAGCGGGACATCAAGGACCGCAGCCACAGGTGGTACACAGATGTCCCCTCTGTATCGATTCCAAGGACCCCACACTTTATGCCGTTTCCGGGGCCGACCCCGAGCCAAGTACACCGTTTCTCCCGGAACATGCACCAATCCATGCTTTCTACCCATTGCTCAAGATTGGGAGGCCTCTGGGACTCCCACAACTGTGCGATGTTCCGTTTGGCAATCAAGGCCCCTAGAGTCACCCATTGAGTCTGTGCCACATTATGATCAGTGGGCTCCCAAACATTCAACAAACAGTATCCGGCCTCCGGTAAAAGAGCCACACCCGTAACCACCTGCATCACCTCATAGATCCTACTCCAATAGACAAACACTTCCCAACTTGCCCAGATAATATGGAGGAACGTCCCCAACAGACCGCAACGCCGCTGACACAGACCCTCCTCAGAAAAACCAATCCTGACCAAACGGGGACTCGTGACATAGACCCTATGTAGCATTTTGAGCTGAACTAGCCTCAGTCGTGCCGGAATCGTGACCTCCTTCGGTCTTCATCTTCAAGCTCAAGGCCGTCATGGGTCCACTGATCACGCAGTTGCAATAGAAGGTCCGCCCTGTGATTGATCAGTTTCTTGTACACCAGGGAAATGGTACTATCAGGCATATGGCCATCCAAGATACGATCCTCTAACGGGATAGCCTCCGGTATCACCTCCCCTTCCGAGAAAACAGACATTAGCGCATGCCAGATCTGAGCATAACGGAAGTATTCCGTCCCTCCCAATTCAAACTCGGTCTGCAAGGTCGCGGACAATTTCACCTGTCCCTTCACCCATAGGTCTCCCACCTTGGATGTGCCAATGAGATCCCACTTGTCGAACCCTTTAGTGTTCCACAGTTTACCAAAATTGTCAGAGCCGAAAAGCGGGGTAGCCAAAGTCAGATGGTCCTTGCACCCTAACAAAATGGTAGCGTCGCGCCAGATCCGCACAGCCATCTTGGTTGGCCCTGTCAAAGTCCTCTCCACAGATTTAGTGTACAACGCTCTGTAATAATTGCCCCCAGGAAGTAGCCACCTATCCATGGCGAAACCAGGGTTTAACTCAGGGCCGTACATACCGTGATTGATGGCTCCCAACTGTGAAGCCCAATAATATCTCGTAATATCAGGGAGAGCAATGCCCCCATCATACCAAGGGAGTGATATTTTAGCGAGCGCATTCCGCGGTCTTCCGTCCCACAACAGTTTCCTTTGTAGACCCTCCACCACACGAAAATAACTAGCTGGGACTATATCAAGCGTGTTCTAATGGACATACAGAAAACGAGGGAGCAGCATCATTTTAAAAAGGGCCGCCCGCCCGAGCATCGACAACGGGAGTTTCCGCCAGCCCGCCACATCTTGCTTCAGCCGAGTCAAAGGAGGGAGAAGATTCCTTTCCTATCGAACCATGGGGTCCATCGAAACGTAAATTCTGAGATACTTAAACCCCTCCTTTGCTATTTGAATAGGACAGTTACGTGGTAGGATCGGTATCTCGCCACTAAGAACGTACAGATAGGATTTCGCCCAGTTAATGACCAAGCAGAGTTTTTGCCAAAGGAGGTCAGAACATCACAAAGCACTACCAAAGATTTCCTGGGGGAGGTCAAATACAGCAACATGTCGTCCGCATATAAGGAAATACGATCTTCAAACTGTGGAGACCACTTAATACCCTTCATCGGGGGCTCCCAACGGATCCAAGCCGCGTGAGGCTCGAGGGCCAACGCGAATAAAAGAGGCAACAGCGGGCAACCCTGGCGAGTACCCCGCCCAAGACAAAATGGCTCCAAGACTCGACCATTAACCATTATCTGGGCAAGCGGATCTGTATAGAGAAAATGCACCCAGCTGATGAAATCCGAACCGACACCAAATTTAGCCAGCACCGCCCACAGATACGGCCATTCAATAGTATCAAACGTCATCGTGGCATCTAATGACGCCAAAATGGCCGATTCACGCAGAGTTGAGGCCCTCGCAAGAGCCCTGTGCAGGTGTCTAAGGTTCAACACTGTATTCCTGTGCGGGATAAAGCCAGATTGATCCAGGTGAACCAAATCACTAATAACCTTGATTAATCTATTAGCCAACAACTTAGCAAGAATCTTAGGTTCAGAATTTAATAATGAAATCGTGTGAGATATTAGATTTCAAATCCATGGGCCCACTGAGGTTATAAATGTCCCGAATGTCCTAAGAGTTTCTATGGGGATGTAATTAAACAAAATATACGTTCTGATGATGTGGATGTTCAGGCCGTAGAAGCTTTGTTTTCTGATTTGAAATATTATGCTGCCTTTGATGATGAAGATTTGTATCTAGATTCCGCAAATTGTGATGATTTGTTTTGTTATCAACATTTTGGCAATCACCACATGCATAAAGCAAATACCAGGAGGAATACTGTTAATTATACCCAGTGGGAAAATTGTCCCGCTCCTGTACAAGGCAGTTCCACCTCTTTGTTAAATAGGGTCTCTAATTTTACTGATTTTATTAAATCAAATCCCAATGCATTTTATTTTAAAATGACCGAGAAGTCCACTTCCAAGATTAGACTTACCCACACAAAATTATTGTATTCAAAGCCCTTTTTAGACCAATTGGCCATTGAAGGCTACGAGTTGTGGAAAGATACTATTGCTCTTAAATCTGTTTGGGGTTCAAAAAGTTGGCAAGTGCAAGGTACTGAGGCTTTGCATCGTGCATGCCTCATCCCGAACAATATGTTGTTTTTGAATTCTACAATTTCACAAACTACTTGCTTTGGATTGGCTACTACAAAAAAATTAAATGCCCCTTCCTTTCCTGAATTAGAAGAATATTCCGGTTGGAACAATAATACCAAGTTTTCCTTCAGAGAATTGCAGACTCTGTTACTGAATTCTCCCTTTAACATATCCAGTTTGGATCCTAAGGATTGGTTGCTGTGGCACAGAAGTGCTGATTCATGCCAGCATCATTTTCTGGGTTTAGCTCCACACTACACACAGGTCAGGGTGGATCCCCGTTTTGAAAGTGGCCATTCAGTGACTACCTATTCTGTAGGCAAACTATGTCAGAGTTGGCTCAAACATTCCACTTTGGCGTCAGTTAAGCTGCATTTATCTAAATTGACTGACGATGTTGATCTGAATGATTTTATGAAAGGCCCGGCTTCCGGCAGATCTAAAAGATGGATATATGCTATTTATAACGAAGTTTGGAAACTGTCCCAAATTGAGGCGGCTTCCCGCATCAGAGGTATAGATCAAGCAAATTTAGAAAAAGTGCTAGCAGTTGTAGATAACAGCATTAACACGATTTCTTCCCGCATTTACACGTTAGATAACATTGTGTCATCTGTTGTTGATATTGTGCAAGATGAAGTGTCTGTTTTGTACCATGGTCAAAATCAATTGCGTTCTATTATGCAGTTTGCATGGACCTTACAAACCTTGAAAGCAGGAAAAGTGCTGTGGCACTACATGAATAAGTCATCATTATTTGCCCCATTTAATTTGACTGAAAAGCGACATTTTATGTCAATGAAAGATGCAACTTTTTCTATGCTACACATTGAAAAGTTAGAACCGTTACCTTTTTCTGTGGCTGAGACCAATTCGGCAATGTGGCTTATCCACGGGTTAATAACTCTACCTTTTCCCCTTTTCAAATTCGAAGCCTGTTTGAAGTACTATGCAATTGGCAGATATGAACCTCTGGGCACCGCTTAGCTCCATGAAGCTTGGTCACTACCATTTACCTATAAATGCCTTAGGGAGGAAAAAGAGGCTTACTTGAATGGTGAGGATTGCACTACAACACCTGATCACTCATTGATGTGTAAGAATATCCAATTTCGTGGCTCTTGTAACCAGAACGAGCCAAATTTGGCCTGTATTTTGAAAGGTACACCAGCACCTGCTATCCTAATAACATTCACATTACTGGCAAATAGGAGTTATTTACTTTTAAATAATAAAGATTGTTGTGGGATGTTGACAGGAATTCCTTACGTGGTTACCGTCAGTGAGCGTGTGGTTTGCTGTAAAAATGTGATGTTTCCTCCTCCGCATGGGAAGCTTGATGTTTCCATCTGGTCGACGATTCCGACCTTGAAAGCAGAGTTCAACAAGCTGAGTCGTATAAGAGTTCTATAGTCCCAGAAAGAAGTGGCCCTCACATCGACTCGTGAAACATTTGTCCTTCACGTGGCAAACACCGGCACAGAAGTGCATGCTTTATTAAATACAGACTTGCCCTTGCATTTTGGTGAATTAATTCACACTATCTTTCATGCATCCTCCACCACAGGGCTGGCTCACTTTTTTAAAGTTGTTAGCAGTGGCCTTGTGTCTTCTTTTCAAATTATATTTGGTGTGTTTCCGGCATTTTTTCATTCAATTTTTTTCCAGCCTGTTTGGTGGATTTCCCTTAATGCTGGCTCTGGTTGCAGGCGTACTTCTGCTGTTTTGCTTATTTAAAAAATGATGCATGTCCTGTGCTGCAAGAAGATCTGTTACAACTGCTGCTGCTCCGTGGCCGAATGCTTGAATTTTATGGAGTGCAGCCTCTTGCTACATTGAGTGTGGCTTATGGATTATCATTTCAATTTTCCTACTTTACATGCCTCCAGCCTGTATACAATATTGGATTGAGTTGTGTCATCGCTTCTCTCTCTTCCATGACCAAGGTCACGAGTTGGACATCGGATATTTTTTTTCTCAATTTCATTTTTTTCTGTCCCGACCTATTGCCTTCACTATGTCCATGGCTAAAATTACTTGATTTGAAGTACATTCAAATGATGGTGTTTTTTGTTCCCGTTTTTTCCCTGTGGCAATTTGAACTTGGTTCTGATAGTTGTTCTTGAACTCTGCTTTCCGAATTTGCCCTTTCTCTTATCCCTGCTCGGATCAAGGGAGGGTGTAATGGGGCTGAGCCTTGCATTTACACTGTGTTAGGTTAGCATGAGCTTATTAGAAGTTTAAATGCCATTTTTCCTTTCTGCTGCCTTTGCACACGGCAAACATTATTACAAATGTTTAGAGTCTAGCAGACTGTTTTGCTTCACAGGAGAATAATATGCTTTCCTATAGTAGCAACTTTGCTTGGTAAGCTTTGTCTGAACAGTGAGTGCCGAGGCCTTCAAGGTTATTTCAACACAGTGGTTGTTGTTCGGTCTGATCAGCGCACGTTCTAGACATAACATATATGCAGCTGTGGCCACCTCTGATTTTGGCGCGTTTAATAATGCACTGCGCAGGCATGCAAACACACTTTGGAGAACATTCCCATGCAGAGAGCTGATGTAGAAAATGATGTGATCCATTTCTACTAGGACCAGAGGTATGGGGCCGCCCTTGTAAACCCAAGAGACCTTCTGTAGATATAAAATAACCTACTAGCAAGGGAGGGTGAAATCTAGGTGTAATCTAGCCTATTTCCATTTAGCATTTTAACATCCTTTCTCCTTTTGTATTTTATGGAATAGTAACTATGCGGATAATCTTGTTGCTTATAATATGTCTGCTTGTATTAGCTAAGATACTGAGCCTGAGAACATGGCATTAGAAATAAATATTTAAAACTTGCACGTGTCTTAATTCACTCCCTGTTTTGGACTGGTATGAGAATATCACGAAAGAGTCTTCATGTGTTCCACATTGCCTGAGGTATTCTAAGTTCCATGTTCTGGGTTGTCTAATCATTGGGGGTATGGAAGAACCAATGAGACACTGATTGGTAGTCTGGTAGGGGATTTTGGCTACTAAGGTGAGTTTTGGTACACCCTAATTCACTGAGGTTCCAAATCTCTATGCACAGTTCTGTGTATGAGCAGAATCCCTGCTGCAATAATACTTATTTAAATATGGAACCAAACCACATTCACTGGATAATGTCATCAGTGATGTGATCAGTGTTGTCTTTTGAGATGTCATCAGTGATGTCATCGGTGATGTCACTGACCATGTCATGAATGATGTAATATGTGACATCATCAGCAGTGGATTTTCAGTAAATTTCTAAGGTATTTTAAATGCTAATTCCTAACTATAACATGTCTGAAACCTATAATTTTTTTATATATATATATATATATATATATATATATATATATATATATATATATATATATATATATATATATATATATATATATATATATATGTATATCAAAGGTTCAAGGTTCCCACCTGTTGGAGACGCACTCAGACATCCACTGCAGAACATCTTTTTTCCGGTGGGGAACTTTGGAGCCCGAAACGCGTCTTGCCCTCGCAGTTTTCAACCCTTGCAATAAACATCTGTGTATCCTGACTGTGGTCCGTCTCCTATTTTCCTGGTGGGTTCTGAGTGGCACTAGAACCTGAAGCGGCTGTTTTGGGAGTTTGCGCAGATATATATATATATATATATATATATATATATATATATATATATATATATATATATATATATATATATATATATATATATATATATATATATATATATATATATATATATATATATTACCTACTGGCGGTCGCCAGTAGGTATATATAGTTAGGATTTTTTCTCTATGGGATTTTTGAAAATTCTATGTCTAATAACTTTGGCGTTGTGGACGGAATTGGCTGAAATTTTCAGGAAAATGGAACATTTTGTTTCTGAGCAGCCCCTGACAATTTGGGGGGGTTTCATCAAGGGGGGGCCGAGAAAAAAGGGGGGTCCCAAAACGCGTTTTTCCCATGTTAATTTCCATAGGGCGGTTGGCCTCACTTTTAGCTCGAACGGCTGAATGGATTTGCACGAAACTTGGCAAAATTGTAGGGACTGTTAGCCCGATGTGCCTTTGCTAGGTCTCAATATATGTGCTCCAGTGGATTTTGAGTAATTTAGGTTCAAAAAAAGATATATATCTGGGCGGAGCCTAACCACACATCTGATCTGATTGGCTGTCAGCACTTCATCCAAGAAGTGTTGGCAGCCATCTTGGGACCAATATACATGATAGCACCTCATTAAAAAGCATTGTAGTTAATAGAGGGTTTTAGGACTTTAGTTACATTATAAATCATTTGTTGATGGTACCATACTCGTTTTAGGAATTGTGGTGGGTTCTAAGGTGATTTTACCATGTGAAAAAACCTTCTGCTGTGATATCATGAATATTGTTTGAAAGAAAACTAATATCTCATGATTTTCCCACAGTGGTTTGGAAGGGGATCTATAAGCTAAACTGAAAGCATATTTTCTGTAAATTCACATTATCTTTCTCAGTCATGTGAAAATGAAGTCTGACATTCTCAGTAAAACATGTACATCCAACAAGGACAGAGACTGTCAGTTGATTCCTTTGTGTTCTACTGCAGCCTCCCAGAGTGTTCTAAAGAACAACTAGAGCGCTAACAGTCCTACTTATTACAAAGGTATGGCACACCTGAAGCCATCTTGATTGGAATGAAGTGGTAACTCTTAAAACATTTAATTTAAAAAGAAACAACATGAGGGGGTATATTTTGCCATATAAAGTATGATTAGTGCTGCAGAATGAAAAATTAGGGCACATTTTGAGTGACTTCTCAAATCCTTTTCTATTTCATTAAAACATTCTGACATGCAGTCTCCCAAAATGGCCACCAGAGACAAAAGAGCCCAAATGTAGCCCAAATATCACCCAGATGTAGCCCAGGTATAGCCCAATGACAGAATGTCCCAGAGTGTTCTAAAGAACAACTAGAGCGCTAACAGTCCTACTTATTACAAAGGTATGGCACACCTGAAGCCATCTTGATTGGAATAAAGTGGTAACTCTTAAAACATGTAATTTAAAAAGGAACAAAATGAGGGGGTATATTTTGCCATATGAATTATGATTAGTGCTGCAGAAAGAAAAATTAGGGCACATTTTGAGTGACTTCTCAAACCCTCTTCAATTTCATTAAAACATTCTGACATACAGTCTCCCAAGATGGCCACCAGAGACAAAAGAGCCTAAATGTAGCCCAAATATCACCCAGATGTACCCCAAGTATAGCCCAATGACAGAATGTCCCAGAGTGTTCTAAAGAACAACTAGAGCGCTAACAGTCTTACTTATGACAAAAGTATGGCACACCAGAAGCCATCTTGATTGGAATTAAGTGGTAAGTCTGAAAACACTCAATTTAAAAAGGAACAACATGAGGGGGTTAATTTTGCCATAGAAAGTATGATTAGTGCTTCAGAAAGAAAAATTAGGGATCATTTTGAGTGACTTCTCAAATCCTCTTCTATTTCATTTAAAAAATTCTGACATGCAGACTGAAACATGCACTTTGAATACCAGCAGCAGACGTCCCTGGTGAGCAGTAGCTTTACTACAGTGATCTAATGTGCAACTAGAGTGCTAACATTCAGAATTTATGGCAAATGTGTGACACATCTGAATGCCTTCTTGATGGAACCAAAGTAAACAAGCATTGAAAATGCAATAGATCTCGCCCTCGTTTAAGTTAAAGCCATTCTGTTTGTAATGAGGTGGCTTTTTAGCTTTGCTTTTATTAGTGTTTTTTCAACTTTCATGTAAATAACATGTTTCTGTATGCATATAAGTATATGTATGCATGCATTTATGTTTGTATTTATATAGATATACAGATGATATATGTTTATATATGTATGTATATATATATATTCACTGAAAAAAACATAGGCTATAGACCATATATAGTTAGGAATTAGCATTTACAAAACCTTGAAAATTCACTGAAAAAACCATAGGTTATAGACCATATATAGTTAGGAATTAGCATTTACAAAACCTTGAAAATTCACTGAAAAAACCATAGGTTATAGACCATATATAGTTAGGAATTCGTATTTACAAAACCTTATTTTACTCACACAAAACCATTGAAATTCCATATATAGTTAGTTGCACTAACTATATATCGCGCACCCGCAATCCACTGCTGATGATGTCACATATTACATCATTCATGACATGGTCAGTGACATCACTGATGACATCACTGATGACATCTCAAATGACATCACTGATGACATCACTGATGACAACATCCAGTGACTGTATGTTTCTGTAAAGTTAAAATATGTCTTACATATTGAAGAATGAGTGGATGTATAAGTGTCTGGATGAAGGATTTAGTAGGTGCATGACTGACTGTATGAGTGAGTGATTAAATGTATCTCACTGAGTGCATGGGTTAGTGACTAAACTGTCTTAATTTGTGCATCATTATGTTTGTTGTTCTGTAAACTGTTGCATGTGTTGATAAGTAGCTATATGAGTAACTATATGGGTTATTGATTGGTTGCCCAAGTATTTGTATGGGAGACTGAGTGTGTGTGTGGGTGGCTGGGAGGTGTATGACTCTCTGCATAGATGTGTGAGCAGTTGATTCACTAGATGTATGGTTTCAAAAGTGCATGTGGAAGCAGCTGTATGGGCGGTTGACTGTGTGCATGAGGGTATTGGTGAGTGAATGGATATCTCAGTGCTACATGTCAAAGTAAGTACATATGTAAAACACAGTACATGTGAGAGTTGACATATATAAATAACTGTGCATAAGAGCCAGTGAATGTGTGACTGGCTGTATGGATCATTGTGAACTTGTATCAGGGATTGTATAAGAGAGTAAATATGTGTTAGTATATGTTTGAATAAGTAAAGTTTGTATAACTGTATAGTTGAGGAAATGGAGGTGTGATTGATTCTTTGCATGACTGACTAGGTGTGTGAGTAACTCCATGGATGAGTGACAGTATGTGAGTGTCTGTTTACACTGATTGTATCTAAGGTTATATTAGAGTCTGAAGAGGTTCATCGTATTATCACATGAATGATATCATCAGTGATGTGATCAGTAATGTCAAATGAGATGTCATCAGTGATGTCATTTGAGATGTCATCAGTGATGTCATTTGAGATGTCATCAGTGATGTCACTGACCATGTCATGAATGATGTAATATGTGACATCATCAGCAGTGGATTGCGGGTGCGCGATATATAGTTAGTGCAACTAACTATATATGGAATTTCAATGGTTTTGTGTGAGTAAAATAAGGTTTTGTAAATACGAATTCCTAACTATATATGGTCTATAACCTATGGTTTTTTCAGTGAATATATATATATATATATATATTCACTGAAAAAAACATAGGTTTCACACCAGTTATAGTTAGGAATTAGCATTTAAAAAACCCATTAAATTCACTGAAAAAACCATAGGTTTCACACCAGTTATAGTTAGCTGGAAATTATACCGACATAAAACCATTGAAATTCCAACGTTATAGTTAGTTGGATTCACTATAACAAGCGTGCCTGCAATGCACTGCTGATGACGTCACATATTACATCACTCATGACATCGCCAGTGACATCACTCATGACATCACTGATGACATACACTAGTAATATATTCATTCATTCATTCATTCATGAACTACACATTCATTCTGACAAACATATACTCACTAACATAGAAATATAGTTATTTCTTTGACCAGTGAAGGTAGTTCTAAAAAGAACAGTTTTTTTTCTTGTTTTACTTTTCAATTCTTTTTTGTGTTTTGTCAACAAGTTTTTTTTGTTAAACCCAAAAAATTGAACTGGAACCCAAAAAGTATCAAACAGGAACAAAAGAATGAAAAAAAAACTAATGTTGAGGACAGCGATGCTCCTGCATCCTGCGTTTCATCAGATCAATAGACTGTTCCCTATAACACAAAAGTCTATCGCAATGAATGCCTACAATTTTAATGTCAGCAAAATCAGGATCAATTTGTGGATGTGGACTGCTTGCTGAAAATTCTACTGCAGTAGTTGATGTGCCTGGTGCAGAAGCAGGTGGGTTCTCATGCAACCTCCGTGTTGCAGCTCGAGCAAAGTTATTGGGGTGTAAGTTCTTCACATGTCGTACCATATTTGCTGTGCCAAAGGAGTATTTTTTAGATGGATCACCCCTTGAAAGAGTTGTTTGGCAAATTTTACAGGTTACTTTTGGAGCATTAACCTTTTTTTGCCCTTCTGGAAAAGTAAAAAATTGCTAAATTAGAGCTTCTTTCCTCTTCTTTGGAGGTTCTTCAGGAATGAAACCTCCCTATGAAGAACTGCTGGAAGATGAGTCCATTGCTCTTATTATGATGATCTTCCTTCTATTTGAAAAAATTCTCAGAAGAAGTGCTTCTTTTTAGAAAGTCAAAGTTGAATGATTATAATAGGACAGAACTTTCAACAGTTGCAATAGGAAAAGTTATGAACCAATCAAATCTCTCCTTTTAAAGTCACATGACTTTGCGTATGCTTATGATGTGCTGACACAGCTGTTTCGATAGCAGTACGCATGAGGTTCTACCGCGATTTGTGTAATTGTTTTTAAAAGTAATATATGATTGTTAAAACTTTCAAAAGAAATGTTCATAGTTATCCCAAATAATATCTTCCCTTAGTATGTACATTAAATACATAAATATATGTTTTTAACTGTGTACAGGGCGCCGTACATGATGTCACACGGAAGCTTTGATGCAAGGCATAACGTCAAACCATATTCGCACTGTATGCGCGAGTACACGCTGAGTATGATTAGCAGTACAAAGTATATTGCGATCACCGTCTCACTGAAAAATGAGAGCTCAGGGTGTGCTAAGGAGAATGATTAGAAGTGGTCACTCATTGGAGATCCGATTCTGGGCCTGCCTCTACGCACATGTTAACACTGCCCTCATCTCTCTCTGTTTTTAATTGTTGGTGCACACATTCACACTTGCACATGCGTGGTGCACGCCCGCCCATACTCCCCACATGCCACCACCTAGCATGCTTGCTATCACTAAGCCTGGAAACCAATACATTAGCCAATGGGATGTCCCCCAAGGCCATCATTCTTATAGACCGCGAAAACGCTACCAATGATAGTCCTGCGATTGGTTTGCTCAGCCCCCGTGGTTCCCATATAATCCGAGAACTGACGTGAGCACGCTCTCTTTTGCCTGCCGGTGCTGCGGTGACAGACAGAGTGTCGTCATCGATTTTACTACCAACTCACAGCTCGAGCGGAGGAGGACTCCTGACATTCGACGTGGTATCACTACTGCTGCCACCCAGCCACAATACCATAGGCGCTGAGGCAGCAGCACCCGCACCCAAAACACCCCAGACCCAGCAAAACTGAAGAAAGGACAAAAGACGACAGAAGCCGTCACAACATCAGACTCCGCTGTAAATTGTATATGCATGATGCTATTTTTTTCTCCATCATATGGCTCTCCTAGCCCTCAATGGATTTAAATTGTATGCACATAGTATAAAAGTTTCTATCTGCGTCACAAGGTCCTACACACCTCTAATTTTATAAATTATGCGTCCATAAATTTCTGTGTCGTATTTCTGTACTACGCCACGTGCTTAGGCCTCTATCGTTATTAATTAATTGTGCGTCCATGATGATATTTTTTTCTGCGTCACAAGGCCGTCCCAGGCAGGCCCGGAATGGCCTTTGCGGGCACAGGCAATCCCCCGGTGCGCCGCAAGGGTGGGGGCCGGTTTTGGGCCCCTGGGGGCCGATTTTGTTACAGGGCTGTTTTTGCAGCAATCGGCCCTGTAACAAAATCGGCCGAAAACCGGCCCCGGCAAAGAGCTCGGTCACACCCCCAACACCCCCTCCCGGGGAAGGGGGTGGGGGGGCGGCCGAGCACTTTGCCAGGGACGGTTTTGGTTCCCAGTCTGGCCCTGGTCCCAGGCCTTCATTCTTATTGATCTTCCTTTGTTGATCCTAATATTTCCTACTGTCTCATGGAGCACTCCTATGCCTTTTTTTTTATAAATTGAGCTTCCATGAATTTCTGTATCCTATTTTTGAAGTGTGTCACGTGCTTTACAATGTGTTCTTTTTATTGTATGTTCATGATGGTATTCTTTTCTGCATCACATGCCCCTCCTACCCCTCAATGTTTTTGTATGTACATAGTATAAATGTTTCTTTCTGTGTCACAAAGTCCTCCAGACCTGTATTTTTATAAATTCTGCGTACATAAATTTCGGTTTTGTATTATTTAACTGTCACATGCTTTAGCCTGTATTCTCATACATTGTGCGTTCTTAATACTATTATTTTTTTTAATCCATCACGTGGCCCTCCCAGCTCTGCTTTGCTTTATTTTTCTGGAATATATGCTTTCTGGTTCATCGTATTTGCTCCCTCCTAATTCTCACATTAGTTTTAATATTTATTACTGCGTCACGTGACACTCCCAAGCCTGTATTCGTTTTCGAATACTTGTAAGTCTAAACAAATGTAATTGGCAGCCACGGCTCGTGCAGGATGTTATGCCGGGCGGTGACTTCAGCAGCCATGGCTCGTGCAGGGCGTTACGCCGGGTGGTGACATCAGGCAGAGGAGGGCAGGGTGGGGGGGGTTATAAAATGCGGGATATGGATGATGTCATTTAAGTCCTGGAAGAAAAAAATGAATTTTGTTGCCCGCGCTGCATCACATTTGGCGATGCAGCGCGGGTAACGAAATTCGTTTTGTTTTTTTCTCTGTACTTACCTGACATCGTCCATATCCCGCATTTTACAACCCTCCACCCTGCCCCTCCTCTGCCTGACGTCATCGCCCAGCGTAACGCCCTGCAGGAGCCATGACTTCCTGAATGCAATCGCAATTTAAAGAATCTCAATTTAGAGATTCCTTAATTGCGATTTTTGCATTTGGGATGATGCATCCCAAATCCAAAAATACCGGTCACAAATGGAAAGATTCTGAGAATCTGCCTGTTTGTGACCGTTTTTTTGCTTGGTGCAACTTCTTTAAAATACTCGTAAATACCAACAAGGGTTTTCAAGGATAACATTTATGAATATCTACCAAACTAATCTATAGTGCCCGTCGGAACGATATTGCTATTTGCATATCATTTTGTCTCACCACTACTATGGTTCTAACACGGTTGCTCTGAAACCTATGATTGTTTTTAACCCCAATCCTAATACGAACAATTACTATTCTTTTGAATAGTTGTGACAGCCCCATTACTTTCATTTTAAAACACTTGCAACATGTACAATAATTTGCAAACTACCTTTTCAATGGTTAGCATTGCTATTATGATTCCCTGAAATTCATCTTTTTTACATTCACAGTCTATTGAAAAGTATTGTGGTGTCTGCAACCAAAAAGCTTCAGCAACTTATACAGAAAACTTTATGGTAAGGATCTTTTCTGAGTTGCGTTGACTATGTCGAAAAGCTGACTATGCACCGTCAGGGATGTGGAATTCCTATAGCCCGATGCACAGCACATATTTTTTGGGGTCAAGGGCAACACGTTTTCATGTGTATTGTGTCCTTGGCACAAGTAGGCCCAACTTCCAGCAGCACTAACCCTAGTTAGCAGTACCACATAATGGGTCAGAGAAGGGCACTGTCTGCATTTAACGTAATATGTTTGTCCATATGTTAATGCTGTTTAAACCTGTATTTATGGTTCATTAATTGAATGCATTTATTACTCGGGCGCACACTCTAAGTAAATGTTGTAACCTCTGAGTGCACAACTGTCAGTGGCCTAACCCACGTATGCTTATCAGAAGTGTCTGCTGCCGAGTTAATATTTGTGTCCATATGTTAATGACCTTCAAACTTGTACAACATTGATGCAGTCATTATTATTAGTTAGAGTGACTGTTCCAAATAAATGTTGTAAGCTCAGACTGCACTACTGACAGTTTCTGTAGTAAAAAAAAAGTGTACACACACTTCCAAAGTTTAGCACTATGAGGCTATGTATACTGCTCCCAGAATGCTCTGCAATTTGATGCAAATAATTGCAGTAGCTTAAAAGCAAGTTTGATAATGTTTTGCTTTCAAAATAAAATGTTCATAAAATAGAGAAAGCAGCAAAAAAACATTTTGCTAAACTACTATGAAATTTCAGTTACCATTTTTTTGCAACTTCATTTATTAACGTGTTAATCCATGCTAGTATTTCCCAAAAATATTTATTATGGAAAATCTCTAACTACTTTCAATAAGATTATGGGAAACAAAATTCAACAAGCATTGGCAAACAGTAGGTCTGAAATTGATGGTCACCTTTTTACTTTTGTCATTCTGTGACTCGTTTTGGCATCGTGTTTGTAAAACGTTATTGGCATGTAAGCTGCTGCGCCCTCACTATTATAACAAACTTTGGCAAAAGCAAAAAATATTTTTAGTTTTAAAAAGCACAAACTTCCACAGTAGTTACTGGCACTAAACAAAACTACTTTGTGTGCCGATGTGCTCCTTGTGAACCAGCATAATGCTGTGACTCACAGTGAAGCCATCCAATACAAAGACAGAAAGAGAGAGAGACAGGAGAGAGAGCAGAGTGGATAAGAGTGGAGGGAACAGAGAGAGAGAGAGAGAGAGAGAGAGATGTAATAAACGCAAAAGGTCACGGTTAATGCCAGACCAAATTAGGGGCCCAATTATTCAAGAAATTCTCAAAAGTGCACCCATGGAATATGTCCTAGCATTAAGTGTAGCTATACAGCTTTTGTGAATTCCCAAAAATGTATACAAGTAGGACAAGAAATAGTACTCCTAGAAAATATTTGTGAACTACATTTTAACATGAGCAAATTTGCATGTGTTGATTTGTGGAGAAGTGTGGCTCAATGGTTAGAGCGGCAAACCCTGATGCAGAGGTCTAGTCCGGGACCAGGGTTCAATTCCCCGCCTTGTTGGGTCTTGGGCTCAAACATTCCACGGACCTGATAATTCTTGCCTCTGTGCCTATTCCAATCATAGAGTCCCACTCTGCAACTCTGGGCAATAGCTTGCTTAATCTCCACAACAGCCCCCACAACGCTAAGGATGCCTGGCCTCCACCTTGGGGGTGCCCAGGAGTGGACACCTCACAGGGAAAAGCCAGGATGGGTTCCACAGCGGTATTCGTACAAGCGCCTTGACACCCTTGTGGGTAAGTAGTGCGCTATATAAGTATCAATTTTTTTTTCTTTACATTTATATTTGCTCATGCGAAAATCTGGATGTTTACAAATTCACTTTTCCTCCAACACCTTTTTTCCCAACTCAGGAACTCAGGATAAAGGTTGATGTCTGTCTTTGTCGGGAAGAAATTTCCAACATTCTTCACTATGACAAAAGATTAGAGAAGAGTTGTTCAAAACGCATAAAACATGGAAGTTAGTGGGTTTGCATAGACTCAAAAGGCCATTCTGACCCTGGAACTATGTTTACCATGTAAATACATATAAAGTTTTTATTTCAAAAAGCTATTCACCTTTAAACAATACAATATTAATTACAACATACTTTTCACTTTCTTCTCAACAGGCCCAATGTTTCGAGTGCAGCAGATGACTCCACCTTCAATTCATAAAAGCCAATGTAAATCATACTTGCCTTTTACTGCCGGTATATGTGAAAAATGTGTTAATTTTGTTGAGTCTAAACACCCCTATATAATTCATTCTATTGTCAGATATCTACCTTGGTGATAGTGGAATTACCACTACAACCATTCAACAATAATGTGTAGAGGAGCTGTGTTGCTTCTTCAACTTCAAAGAGGAAGATTTAAATTTATATTTCAACAGATAAACAAAATAATTACTCAATTTCAAAAAGAAAATTAAGTAGGAATGTTAGACGAAGTCTGCTCCAACTCTAAAAGCATTGTGCAAATCGTAACAGGTGAAAAAAAGTGTGTCTCAACATTACTTTTTAAGATAATTTGGACACACGACTAGACTGCAGGAGTGTCCAAATATCGAATTAGATATCTTGCATGTGATCATATGTTACTTAAAAACATACTTATGCACTTTTTATGCTGGACAGTATTGCTTCTACACCCTTTCACTGCTTTCTTCCAAACGTTCAAAAAAGATTTCATTAATTTACATGCATAGTCTTTCAGGTCTGTATATCTCTAATGTAAAACAATCGTACTTGTTTTCTCTTTTGTAAACTGACATATGTAAACTCATCAGTCACTCCTATGGTAAGCCTTTACAATCCTGAATGCTGAGTGCTGAGTTTTGTGTGAGAGGATGCCCATACATAACCAAGCTAACTTTTCTTTAGCTACATAGAAACATGTAGTGTAACCTGTAAAACACTTTCAAATACTACCCTCCCACTAGTCCTAGAGGTGGATGTAGAATTCAACCGTTCTTCATAAAATAGAATTGGATGTCACTAAGTACAAAGTATTTCTGTATTATGGAATCCCTAATGCGTCCCTTAAAGATTCAAGCGAAGTCCAAACACATACTAACTGAAAACATACCAACCATTAGTAACCTGTAAAATTTGCCAAACAACTCTTTCAAGGTGTGATCAATCCAAAAAATACTCCTTTGGCACATCAAATATAGTACAAAACACATGAACTACTTGCACCCCAACAACGTTGCTTGAGCTGCAACACAGAGATTGCAGGACAACCACTTGCTGCTGCACCAAACACATCAACAGCTGCACCACCATCTTTAGCAAACAGTCCATACTCACATATTGATCTTGAGTTTCGTAAACTTAAATTTCTATGCATTTATTATGATGAACTTTTGTGTTATGCAAACACTATATCAACCTCATCAAAAACAAGAAACAGGAGCAGGGGTGTCCTCAACATTAGTTATTAGAAATTCATCAAGCTTTTTTGTTGTAAAAACTACCCCGTTCGAAGGCAGTTGAAAATGTGCACACTTGCTGCCTTTCTTGGCTGGGGTTATCAATTACTCTTGAATTTCATGTTCTGAGGTTCGGTAAGAATCGGAATGACGTTTTGGGCTTGTTCGTAGATGGATGAGTTTGGTATCTACGAACCGTAAATGACGAGATTAGTAGATGTACGTGTTTTCGCTACACTACTTGGAAGGGTTCGTCTTATTTACGGGTTTTTCATCTGAACCTTCGGGTTCCATTTTAGATATGGCATCCATTTTGTTTCTTGCCCTCACGTAGCCGGCGAACGGACGATGTCCGCTTGATGACCCTGGGATTCCCAAGCTCTTGCCGAAGATGCATATTCCTTTGAGTGTGCCTTTATGACTAGGGGAATGACACAGCAGAAGCAGATGGCTCCGCTCGAGGCTCATCTTGCCGTGCCGGTCTATTGTTTCAGCCTTGCATACGTTAGGCTCGAATCCTTTGATCCTGTGATCACGCTTCCGATATTGCCCCCATACTCTTTTCAATCTGTTGTCTGTCTTTGTTTTCCTGCACCTGTTTCTGTCCCTTCTCTTAGGTCGTTTACAACTAGAATGGAATGTGCCTAATGGTGGGATAGCGTACTTTTACAGTTGGGAACCGACATGTTACTGTAATTATGTTCCGGGCTTCTGAAAACATGAATGCGATCCTTTTGAAGTTTACTGTGGGAACTGAGTTGTAACCTTTTGTTCGTTATGTTGTGCAATGGCGAAAATGTGTATAAAAGGAGCGATCCACTTTTGCAATTCGAAGCAGACTCTCTGAACCTACACTATGTTGTACTTCTAGCGATTTCTGTGTCCCTGCAGTAAATAAACGCTGATCTTTGACGCGGAAGGAAGTGTCCCGTGTCTCTGTAATTTGTACGCCGGAACAGGTATCCCACGAAGTTTTCAGGTGTTGTCCCCTGGCACCGCTGGGCCTTAAATTAGCCCAGTCCTTCAGTTGGCGCCCAACGTGGGGCGACATCATGCGGTACCGGTCCAAAGCCTGACGATCGTGAGGAACTTCGTGTGAAATCTCTGAGGGAAGGTGCACCCCGCTTCATCGATCCTGTTGTCGAAATAAGTGGTCCGAAGATTTTTCCCGCGAAGATTCCCGCTTCCAGACGGCTGCGACGGACTGATGCCCTGACTGTCGACCTGTTTTGGTGCCTGGCGTAGTCCTTTGTACGGCGAGACGATAGACGGGCCTTCCTGGTGACGGCATTGTTCTTTCAGTTAAGTATTTGTGGGTCGCTCCCAGTTAGCTCTTTGGTTCCTTTTTAGGAACATTTGTTTCAAATTTGAAAACTTTGCATTTGCTTGACATTTGCTTCGTACTTTGAAACTTGGTTGTTGTTGTTGAAACTTGGTTGATTGCATGGTTCCATTGCATTATTTGATTCTTAGTTGTTGGGTTTTTCTTTGACAATTGCAATTGCCAAAAACCGAGGGTCTCGTATTTTTGCGAGGATATCGTAATTCGATAACCCTTGAAGTTTGAAACTTGGTTAGTGTGCATGATGCCTGGCCGTAGTATTTTGTTTGGTTTCCTTAGATGTTGCAGCACTGATTCCCGGTTGGAGGACTCGTGTCCGATACCTCCAGTTGGAACTTCGATTTATGAGCTCTATAGTCGACATGGAGTGGGCCCCATTGTATATAATGAATTTTGGATCCGTTATACGAGAAAAGATGGTGTCCTTAGTTGGCCACCCCATGGTAGTTTTGAAACTGAGATTTTAGATAATCTCGAAGCAAAATTGTTTAAAAAGAAAGCTAGGCCAGCAATGTTTGATTCCTTTCGGTTATGGCGCAAAGAGGCCAGTCAGAAAGAAATCAAGCTGACTAAGAAAAATAAGAGAGAGGGTATCATTTCGATAATGCAAGGTGCAGAACAGCATCAGCGAGACAAGTCAGAGAATGAAAAGGAAGTTTCTATCAGACAACATAGCATGGCGGTGGATAAATGTTATCCGGTTTTACCGTCGAGTTCTGAAAAGAAGGGAGAAGAATCGAAAGAGGATCCTTTGTTATCTTATTTACTAAAGTCACCACCCCCTTATGTACAGGGTGCTATAGCCCCTATAGTTCCTCCTGTTCTTCCGCCTGTCGTTCCGGCGGCTGTTGGTCAGCCTGCAGTTGGTCCTGTTCCTCCGAATCCCCTTGTTCCTCAAGTGGGCCCTGCTCCTTTACCACCTCTTCTTCCTACTGCTCCTTTGCCCATAACTTCTCAGTCTCTTGTTACTACTACTCCTGTTATCTTGGCTACTCCCACTGCTTCTACGTTTAGTCCTAATATTGTTGCTCCTGTTCTTCTTTCCTCTTCTCCTTCTGTTCGTAAACGTATACCTAATTCTGTTGCTACTCTCTATTCTCCACTTTTCGGATCGTTATTTGAATCTGATGTCTCTGAAATCTCTCAGAGACGAAGTCAAATGCCTGGTGTAAGGGAGAGTGAGACGTTAGTAACTATGGCGCGTAGGTGGATTAGACACCCTGCTAAGTACACTTTACGCATAGTTTTCGATACGTTCTCTCAGTTTAATGAGCCCACACAGAGATTCGTGTTCGAAGAGATGTGCAAATCATTGAGAGAAGAGTGGGATAATGATGAGCTAGATATCGTACCGCCCGATATGACTGAACTTCGGAGTCAGTTTTCGAACGGTGTGATTGTAGGTGGTGATGTACGGCGTGCATTAGAGCGATTGTTAGCTTTTAGGTCTACAGTGCCTTCACAAGTGTCGTTTGACGACGACTCCGATGATCCGAAAACGAAATCCGGTCAGTATCCCATGCGAGAGGTTCCCCCAGTGTGGATGCCAGGTGATGCTACTGTCAATCCTCCAATTTTGCCACACTTCCAGAGAGTTTGGATACACCTCCCATGGAAGCGATCAGAAGTCTTGCAGGTGAAACAATCCTTGCCTGACCCACGGAAGAATCCGGCAGGTTATTACAAGGAGTTATCCCAATTAGTGGATGCTTCTATTATGAACCTTGCTGATATCGACATGTTGTTTGGTAATGTCGTACCGCAACCAATCTGGGCGAAGATTTGTCGCGAGAATCATGCAGCTGAGTTAGGTGGTGATTGGGCTGCAATTGTAGCGGCCGATGGACAGCAAGTTGGTGGGGCCAAGCCTGAACAGTTAATTACGGATCTGCCCCAAAGAATCATTACGCTCATGAAAACACTCATGCCAGCGATGAGGGTGAACTGGGATAAATTGTCTGCTTGCAAACAAAAGAAAGACGAGAGTGTCTCCGATTTCTTTACTAGGTTTGAGGAGGCATTTATCGATCATAGTGGTCAGGACATGAGCACTGAGGGAGGTCAGCGATTGTTTGTCGATAAGTTTGTGTTCAATCTGTTGCCTGAACTATGCAATAAATTGAAAAATTCTGAAAGTGCTTAGGCTGTTTCAACATCAGCTCAAATATTAGCAACGGCTCAATGTTATGAGAATAGGGAAAAAGAGGAGAATGATCGTGCAGAAAAGAAAACGAAGGAGACAAAAACTAAGGTCTTGTTGCAGCAAGCGTATCCTCCGCGCTCGAATCAGAATGATTCGCAACAGCAGCATGTGCAGTATCGACCACAGGCACAGTCTTCTAGGATGCAGTCGCGCTCTGAATACTCTGCATCCAGATCTATGATTGGGAATAATCAGTGTGCATATTGTAAGGGTGAGGGCCATTATAAATTTCATTGCCCTGTTTTACGTGACCGAACGAATGGTGTCTCGGTTCGAGGAGGTCGTGGTGGTCATCAGCAAGCCTCTCGGGGTAGAGGTCGTGGCACCTCTCAAAATCAAAATGAGCGTTCTGCTCCTCCATCGGACACGAACAATTGTTTTGATCAGCGAAATACATTGTCTGGTAGATCTGCACAGTATCATGTGGATGACTATTATGTTGAGCATGAGATTGGTGCAGACAACGATTATTTGGACAGCCATAGACAAAGAGAGGGAGTAGTATCAGTTCCGGTTGATCAGAGAGGGCCTTACGTCGCAGTTGCCACATCGGGCGTAGTTGAGCCTTTTCTGTTGGACACTGGTGCAGCAAAAAGTTCCATCATGCATTCGAAACTCCCTGGCGCACCTTTGTCTGGCTTAACGAACGTTTCTGTTGGATTCTCTGGCGCCCCGGTTAGCAATCCAGTTTCTAGCCCTTTGTCCCTTACGATCGGGACATGTGAGCTAGAGGCTCCTTTGATTTTAACTACTGGTTGTGGTGAGAATCTCTTGGGTCTGGATTTGTTGAAGCGGTTATATGCGACTCTGTATTGCTCTCCTACGGGAGTGGAGCTTACATTAGGTCAGAGAGTGATCTCTCCTATGTACTTGTCAACTGATAAGCTCCCACCGGAATTGAGTTCCCTTCCTGAGTCTTTATGGGTAACAGGTCCCAATGATGTGGGCCTACTGGACATACCACCTTATGTAGTCCAATTGAAATCACATGTGAGATTACGGCGTATCCCCCAGTATCGTATCTCTCTTGATGGCGAGCGAGCGCTATCAGCGATCATTTATGAATTGATCGAAAAGGATGTTATTGAAGAAACTCTGGGAAATGTGTGTAATAGTCCGGTGTTACCTATTTTGAAACGAACTGACCCATTCAAGCCTCCTGTGTACCGTTTTGTGATTGATTTGCGAGAAGTGAATAAAATCGTGATTCCACAGTGTCTAGTGGTTCCTGACATTACGGCTTTGCTGACCCTGATTCCAGCCTCTGCCTCCTGGTTTTCGGTGATAGATCTAAAGAATGCTTTCTTTAGTATTCCGATTGCTGAGGAAAGCAGAGATCTATTCGGCTTCTCATTAGGTGGTCGCAGTTTTAGGTTTAAACGCGCACCACAGGGCTACTGTGAGAGTCCATCGATCTACAGTCAGGCCCTTAAGAGTCAACTTGATGCATTTGTGTTACCTGCTGGTACGGCCTTGATTCAGTATGTTGATGATCTGTTAGTGGCTGCCGACACTGAGCAAATTTGTAAAACTGCTACGGTATCGTTGTTAAAGCATTTATGTGACTTACATCACAAGGTGTCACCTTCTAAGCTACTGTATTGCTGTCAAGAAGTAACCTATTTAGGTCACTTATTGTCAAAGGAGGGAAGAAGGTTGACCCCAGAAAGAATTGCAGCGATCGCTCGAATGACTGTGCCAACAACTCAAAGAGACGTACGTGCCTTTCTAGGTATCACGTCATACTGCAGGCAATGGATTCCAAACTTTTCATTGTTAGCAAAGCCATTGCTAGCTCTCACGTGCAAGGATGTTCCGACTCATTTGCCATGGACTGAAGATTGTCAGAAAAGTTTTTCTGAATTGCGTGATGCGTTGTGTTCGGCTCCTGTGTTAGGTACTCCTGATTACAGTAAGCCGTTTACACTATACGTTCACGAGAGAGACGGTTGTGCGTTAAGTGTTTTGACGCAACAATTTGGCGGCAAACAGCGTCCATGTGCATATTTTTCTTCGACTTTAGACCCCGTAGCTAGAGCATTGCCGAGTTGTCTAAGGGCGAAAGCGGCAGCTGCGGTGTCCATTCGACAGTCCGCAGGTCTGGTCATGGATAATATGCTTACAGTGATGGTTCCGCATGCAGTTGACACTCTCTTGAATCGAACGAAGACTCAACACTTGACGAGTGCAAGGTTGTCCGGCTATGAGTTGACACTTTTGGCAAGTCATATACAGATAAAACGTTGTAATGTGTTGAATCCAGCGACATTGTTGCCGATTCATATGGAATCAGGTGATGTAGCACCACATGACTGTTACTTAAGAACTGAAGAAGAGACGAAGGGTCGTATTGACCTGAAAAACACTCCATTGGTAGATCCCGATGGTACTTTGTATGTTGATGGTTCATGCTTCAAGTTGCCGAATGGTGATGTGACGACTGCGTATGCTGTAGTGACGTTGAGTACGGTTGTGGAAACTGCGAGATTGAGTCAGAATTCGGCGCAAGCGGCAGAGTTGATTGCTTTAACGAGAGCGTGCGTTTTGTCTAAAGGAAAGCGAGTGAATGTGTTTACGGACAGTCAGTATGCGTTTGGCGTAGCGCATAGTTTTGGTCGATTGTGGAGAGAGAGAGGATTCATGATGTCTCATGGCACGAAGATTCAACACGGACAGCTCGTGAACGATCTTCTAGATGCACTTACATTGCCTAAGCAGGTGGCAATCATTAAATGCAGCGCACATCGAAAGGTTACAGATGATGTTGGTCGTGGTAACGCGTTTGCAGATGAGATTGCTAAGGAAACGGCCAAGAATCTGACAAAACATATGTATGTTACGAGTTCAGTGAGATGGCTGGAGGAAACTGGTATGTGTGAGGACACAGTTGAGAGTGTGAAAGCGATTCAGAATGAGGCCACCGAAACTGAAAAGGCTAAGTGGAAAGAAAGCACGGGGAAGTTAGACATGAATGGATGTTGGGTTGATTTGTCAGAGTATCAGAGATGGATGTTACCGGATGCGTATGTGCTTGCCGTTGTTACTATGGCTCATGGCATGTCACATATTAGCGCGAAAGGTATATGTAAATTGTTGTCTCCTGTATGGAAGAATGATGGGATTGCCAAGTGTGCTGAGAGAGTGGTCAAGAACTGTATGGTATGTTTGATGCATAATCCTGGCAAGGGCACTCCCACTCCACCTGGTCATTTTGCTCCTCCTACATGCCCCTTTGAAGTTATCCAATTGGACTTCATCCATATGGAGAGATGCAATATTTTGAAATATGTATTGGTTGTGGTTTGTGCGTTCTCCAGATGGATTGAGGCCTACCCTCTTAAGGATAATACTGCCCTGTCCACAGCAAAAGTTCTACTCAAAGAATATTTCCCAAGATATGGAATGCCACGGATCGTATGGTCGGATAATGGTAGTGAGTTTGTGGGAAGTGTGATGAAGAGTGTGTGTGCGGGTTTGGGTATTCGCCAAAAATTTCATAGCGCTAACCATCCTCAATCGGCGGGTTTGGTGGAAGGGTACAATGGTACTCTGAAACTGAAACTTGCCAAAATCCAAGCAACGACTGGATTATCATGGCCTGATGCATTGCCTCTAGCTCTCCTGTCGACCAGGGCGACTGTGCACTCTCGAGTAGGGCTTAGCCCATATGAGATTGTGTTCGGCCGTCCTGCGGACATTTGGGGAGTTCCAAGGCCTAAGGAATTTAGCAGAATTGAATATCCAATGTTGATTCACTATCTTTATGATCTGACTGCTAAATTGAGTTTGATTCATCAACAGGTTTTTGAAGCTCTACCGGCACAAACAGAAGGACCTGGACATCGGCTCTAACCTGGAGAGTGGGTGCTAGTCCGCAATTTTGGGAGAAAACGAAATCTTGAGCCAAGGTTCGTGGGACCCTACCAAGTCTTGTTGGCAACGAGGACTGCAGTTCGGTTGGGCGGCAGGAAGCATTGGGTGCACGCCACCCACACGAAGAGAGTACCGCTTCCATTGCTAGCAAATAATTGGATAAGGAAAGGGTTTTCCCCGACTGAAACCGATGTCATCCCAAAGTATGTGCCATTTAGTGATGCTCAACCTGCAGAGATCGATCCAGCTCAGCCAGATACGTCTGTTGAATCATCTGGAACTGTACCTTTGTCCTCAGCATTGGAGAATTCAAGTTCTGAACAGTCACCTGAACAATCGAACTCTGTCTTGCCACCTGAATCATTGTTTGAAGAACAAACTCGACCTGGAAAATGTCGATATTTCCTTCGATCGCGTGATTAAGGATAAATGAAAAATTCCCTTTTATTTTTGAATCTACATTACCCCCTTTCTGTTGCTATGAACATTGTAAATATTTGCATTTTTCCTGATCTTGAGTTCTTTCATTTTGTTTTATATATTATGCGTGTTCCTTTTCTGTGCAGCTAGGAGACTTATATGAAATTGAATGCTTCATTGATTAAACCTACCATCTGGGTTGGCCGTAGGGCCGAACGGGTACCTACTTCTGTTTGGCAGGTTTCTGACACTAGGTCGGTTACTTTTGTCGGTTTCTGGGAACTCCTGGGAATTGACAATTGCTACTCAGAATCAAGTGCGTCAAGAACGTTACGGACGGTCTTTAGAGGATGGAGTTCTCTAAGCTGTCAGAAAGAGAGATGATGTCGGCGCAAAGATCTAAGTTGCGTAAGATTTTTCAAACAAAGTGTTTTCTGTTTCAGATTTTCATGTTGTTCCTAACTGTGTCTATGTTATTGGTGGGTGGAGTGTATTTTGGTATTCAGTCACTGTTGCCTTCCACTTCATCTACTCCTCCTTCTCATGATCTGAATTCTGTTCTTGTTCCCACTGTCTCTCCACATTCTTTTCATCCTCTGCCCCAACATGAACAGGTCAGACGTGCGGAATGCATGAACAATTCCTTTGTCCAACTTTTGCATCGGCATCAGTTGGTGATGAACACTACCAACTGTTGGGTGTGTGGGTTAATGCCACATACCATGGATAAGGGTATTCCGTATTTAGTTCTTCCCTACAGCTCCCAGGGGTCAGCTCGGGCGTTCCAAACCATGTTCCGTAGTGCACTAGATTCCTACCCCCGTCGAGAGCCACGTCCCACAGACCCTGGTTCTGGCCCGTACCACAAGTCTTTGGCGATAGCGATTGCTGATCTGGATAGAGATATTTTTGATGCATCGCTTATTCCAGAGGAAGAGGTGCGAGCTTACAAGGATCTGAGTGAGGCTGAGTACAGTATTTCAGTAGGTGATAGACAGCTTAAGAGCTCGTCTCCAATCTGGATTGTACCCCACCTAGGTCATTTTTGTCTGCAAGGTCTTGGTCGAAATCCGAGAGCTCAGCTTGGGAAGAGTGCTTGTACTGAGACATACGTTTTACCGATGCTCTCTTCCCCTGTATTTCTGACTGCCAAGGGTACCTATTTTGTGTGCTATGATCGTGCTTATACGTGGTTGCCCCGTGACTTCTCGGGCACCTGTTATATCGCGAATCTCTTGCCACCGACTTTCACAGTTGCCTCAGACTATCACAAGACAAGAGTTGTGAGAGGTGTTATTAGCAAAGAGGACACTGCCGGTCAAGAAGCAGGAGACTTCTTTAAGGGTTCCCTACCGTTTTGGGGACCTATGGTCAATAGTAGGAACCTGAGACAGTTGGCTCGTGTGGTAGAATCAACTGCTAATATAACTGCAAGTGCTCTTGGTAACCTGACAGCAGAGCTTCAAGCGGATAGACTGATGACGTTACAGAACCGTATGGTTCTAGATGTTGTACTCGCAGATAGAGGTGGTGTTTGCAAGGTGATCCATTTGAGCTGCTGTATTTTCATACCTGATAATGCTCCAACTGTTTATCAAGCCATCTCGAAGTTGCATAAAATCTCCGAGTCCATACACGTGGACAAAGGTGATTGGACGCTTCTAGGATGGTTTTGGGGTCTGATGTCGACTTGGGGTTGGAAGATTCTGATGATTGTAGGGGTCGTTGTGACGTTTCTGTTCATGTGTTGTCTTTGTGTACAGTGTGGTCCTACCTTATGTAGCCTTTGTGCTACAACGTGTATAAGAAGGCCATCTGTTACCAGAGAGACATTGATGGATAGAATAATGTTCCAGCAACATCTAAACGATCTGATGAATATCGATATTGATTCTGATATCGACTAGTGCTTGCCTACATGAGGGCAAAAGGAGCCTCTGAGGTTCGGTAAGAATCGGAACGACGTTTTGGGCTTGTTCGTAGATGGATGAGTTTGGTATCTACGAACCGTAAATGACGAAATTAGTAGATGTACGTGTTTTCGCTACACTACTTGGAAGGGTTCGTCTTATTTACGGGTTTTTCATCTGAACCTTCGGGTTTCATTTTAGATATGGCATCCATTTTGTTTCTTGCCCTCACGTAGCCGGCAAACGGACGATGTCCGCTTGATGACCCTGGGATTCCCAAGCTCTTGCCGAAGATGCATATTCCTTTGAGTGAGCCTTTATGACTAGGGGAATGACACGGCAGAAGCAGATGGCTCCGCTCGAGGCTCATCTTGCCGTGCCGGTCTATTGTTTCAGCCTTGCATACGTTAGGCTCGAATCCTTTGATCCTGTGATCACGCTTCCGATATTGCCCCCACACTCTTTTCAATCTGTTGTCTGTCTTTGTTTTTCCTGCACCTGTTTCTGTCCCTTCTCTTAGGTCGTTTACAACTAGAATGGAAAGTGCCTAATGGTGGGATAGCGTACTTTTACAGTTGGGAACCGACATGTTACTGTAATTATGTTCCGGGCTTCTGAAAACATGAATGCGATCCTTTTGAAGTTTACTGTGGGAACTGAGTTGTAACCTTTTGTTCGTTATGTTGTGCAATGGCGAAAATGTGTATAAAAGGAGCGATCCACTTTTGCAATTCGAAGCAGACTCTCTGAACCTACACTATGTTGTACTTCTAGCGATTTCTGTGTTCCTGCAGTAAATAAACGCTGATCTTTGACGCCGAAGGAAGTGTCCCGTGTCTCTGTAATTTGTACGCCGGAACAGGTATCCCACGATGGTTTCAGGTGTTGTCCCCTGGCACCGCTGGGCCTTAAATTAGCCCAGTCCTTCAGTTCTGATTCAAACTCGTGGCCCTTCATTGAGCCTTTTTGTTGTACCTACTACTCTGGCCGAAGGCAGTTGTAAATTTGGACACTTACTGCCTTTCTTGGCTGGGGTTATCAATTATTCTTCAATTTGATGTTCTGAATCAAACTCGTGACCCTTTATCGAGCCTTTTTGTTGTACCTACTACCCCGGCCGAAAGCAGTGGGAAATTTGCACACTTGCTGGGGTTGTCAATTGTCCTTCTTGTAATATAAATTCCAAGTGCAGGACCTTTATTGAGCCTTCTTGGTAACTATTACTCGTGAATGGCAGTGGGTAATTTGCGCACTTCCTGCTGTTCATGTATAAACTAAAGCTTAAAAGTCTAACAATTTTAAAAAAGAGCCAGTATTTTCTATGGTTATCAAATCTTCTGTTTGTTATTGAAATTCAAAGTACAGGCCCTTTATTGAGCCTTCTTGGTAACTACTACCCATGAATGGCAGTGGGTAATTTGCGTACTTCCTGCCGTTCATGTATAAACAAAAGCTTAAAAGTCTAACAATATTAAAAAAGAGCCAGTATAGTCTATGGTTATCAAATCTTCTGTTTGTTATTGTAATTCAAAGTACAGGCCCTTTATTGAGCCTTCTTGCTAACTACTACCCATGAATGGCCGTGGGCAATTTGGACACTTTCAGCCTTTCATATTGTTTACATTATTCATCTACCACTCAATCAGCACATCATCTACACGTACACACACCTACTTGCTGCCTTTCTTGGCTATGGCTATCAACTATTCTTCTATTTCATATCTGTTTTCAAAGTGCGGGCCCTTTATCGAGCCTTTTTCATGTAGATACTGCACTACCAGAAGGAAGTGGGAAATTTGCGCTCTTACTGCATTTCTTCACAGGGGTTATGAACTATAGTTCAATTTCATATTCTTATTCAAAGTGCAGGCCCTTTTTCTTCAATCAACTACCACGGCCGAAGGCAGTGGGAAATTTGAACACTTGCTGCCTTCCTTGGCTCACAGTTCTGCGCCCTATAAGATTGCGCTCACAACCTCGGAATTATATATTTTTAGTGCGGGAGCTAGGGGTTTAGTGAAGGAAAGCCTGTGCTCTTTTAAAAGAGCACCTGCCAGCTGCGCATGTTTCAGAGCAAGCACATCGATTTGGGGCTTCCAATGCAATTTCCTGCTTAAAGGTACCCCCGATAGGTAAATATCTCAGTCTGCTCTAGGAGAACATTATTCATATGTACCTTGCCCCTCTTAACCTTTTGGGAATGGAGCACCATAAACTTTGTTTTGTCCCCGTTGACTACCAACTCATGATCGCGGCAGAACTCCTCAAATCTGGACAGCGCTACCTATAAGCCAGATTGGATCTTAGATAGAATCAGGGTGTCGTCCACGAATATGAGCAGGCGTGTTTTTAGGCCCCCCCAAAGTTGGAGCATTGGTGGGGCATGTGGAGTAATACTGTACCACCCTGTCAATGAACAATGAGAACAGGGTAGGAGCAAGGACGCAACCCTGGCTCACACCCTTAGTTACCGGGAATCTATCTGTAACTTCTCCGTGTGTACCCCATCGGACTTGGGCATAGTTATAATCATGCAATTTAACTATCATAGTTAACAGCTCCGTCAGCATCCCCACCTCCTAAAAAGCTTGCCACATTTTATTTCGAGGGACAAAGTCGAATGCAGACTTTAAGTCGATGAAGGCCGCATATAGTGTACCCCCACTTAAAGTAACAACCCGCCAAAATATTGTTACAAATCTAAGCACTTGGTCGATTATGCTGGTATGAGGACGAAACCCTGCCTCCATGGGTAATAATATGTTAAATTACTCTATCCACTGCTCTACTCGACTCAGTACTAGCCTCGGCACTATTTTCTGGACAGAGTCTATGAGGCTAATGGTCCTGTAGTTACCGGGTAATGTACGGTCCCCCTTCTTGTACACCGGACATCACCAGACCAGGTAGCAGGAAGATTCCCACCACTAGCAATGGCGTTTGTAATGTAAGTCACCCAATTAGCTTTGTCATGGGCGAATAAATCCGCAGGAACACAATCAAGGCCCGGAGCCCTACCACTCGGGACCAGAGAGAGTACTGTCACTACCTCAGTTTCCTTACATACCAGAGTGGGTATAGGTGTGGGGATTTTAAAAACATCCAGGTTATCATTGGGCGAGGAGAATTGGGCCTTAAAATATACGGCCCACTGATCCGGCGGGACAAAGATTATAGGTGAATTGGGTGCCCACCACTTCCCCGCTTCACCAGCTGCCAAAACTTGGACATATTGTTGTCATTACTTGCCAAAAGCAGATCTTGCCAGCGGATATTGTCCCACTCCTTTTTTGCTATCATTTCTTTTGTTTTTTTATAACTGGCCCTGGCATGTTTAATGTTCCCCAAATCCTTCAACCTAATAGCCTTTGCCAATACTTGGTACGCCTCTCTACAATATTTATTGTCCCAAGAGGCACTTGGAACCCCATCCTTTGCCTTCTTTTTACTGGACTTGATAAAATAAGTTTTAAGTTTTTCAAACAGATCGTTATGAACCTCGGGGATAATCTGATTTATATCTTCCTGTAAGGAACAGCTTTGAAGGCACATTATTGATTGGGCTACCAAAGCCTTCAAAGCGCCCAGGTCCACTTCCTTCTCAATAAGCCAGGACCATCTGACCCGCCTCGTATCATTAGAAAGCAGGATTTCCGATCGTAAGTCTACCTCAGTCTTGTTCGGGATCTTTGAGAGGCCTGGGGCATTTATTGTCATAATAAGGGGATCATGGTCACTTTCGGTTTGTTTCTGGACCTTCATGTCGAGAAGGGAATGCCATGATTCGATGTTAAGTATAATAAAGTCAATACGGCTACTCTTCAACCCATTGATAAATGTATGGGTACCTTCCCTATCTGAATGAGACCTCCTGTTAACCGCTTGCACCCCCCCTCTCCAGGCATAGCCCCTTAAGTTGCAGGGCAGCTTCCGTCCATTTTTTTATAAGACATAAATCTAGAGGCGGAATATGCCACTGCAGATCCTCATCCAAGCTTAAATTACTGTCCTCCTGATCAAGTGGTTCAAAGGTGCAAGTAAAATCCCCCAAAATAATCAAAGAACACCCACCTATCTGGCTATCTATTTAGCTATCAAAGTGCGACTGTATCCAAACGCCTCCCTCCATGTTGCCCTCTGGCATAAACATTAATTATTAATGTAACCCAGTCATCATCCGTGCCTAACCGTAAACCCATTATGTCTCGACTATCAATGGACACCATCTCATTCTGAGGATCTGAAAATTACAAACTTGTTCGTAATCAGCCTCCATTTTGTGATCACCGCCATTTTATGTTGCCCTCACTCAGGCAGCTCGGCGAACGCAATGTTTTTGTCGTTTCTGCCTTTGCGTGTCAGGTTGCTTCTCTGCTTATGTTTACTAGCAAGTGTCAGGGTCTGGTCGAGTACACTAATTCCTGTCTGAGCTGATTAATCCCCATCTGGACTACATGTTGGTTCACACCATTGTTTCCTTTAAGTTATCTTATCTACTGTCCTTCGCTACATGTCTACTGCATTCTCCTGTTTCACGACTGTCCTTCTACAACACACAGCTGTGTTTTCTCTGCTTGTAAATCGAATAATGTGGATTCATTTGTAATTTACTTAAGGGGTCGAGTGACAAACGGGACCGGGAATTTGAGTTGCCTTAGTCTTAAAACATTGTTTTTAACGTTTGCCTATAGCTCATGCTCGTGTGTAATTGCCTTTTTGCATTGTGTCATAACATATATAAACCTGTGCGCCACGGAGTTAAGTGGCAGTCTCTTTTGAACTTCGTTGCATTGACGACTTCTAAGACCACTGTACTAGCTGCAGCTAATAAATACCATCTTCTACACCAGACTAAGAGTCCGTGTCTCTGGATTCGATAAGGCAGGTGAACTCCAGGGATTTAGGCGTGCCCTGCGCCGCCGGGCCTTAAGGCTGCGGTTCTCCAACTGGCGCCCAACGTGGGGCGACTTCAGCGGTAGCGGTTGAGCCCGAGGGTCGTGAGGAGCCCCGCAAGAAAGTTCCGTAGGAGGCGCACCACCTGATCGACCCCTGTATGTCGGAAGTAGACTGAAGTACTTTGACAGCGCGGCTACTCCTCTCCGACGGCTGCTGACGACTGCTGCCCTGACTGTCGCTCTGCCTTGGACCCTTCTGATGATGCTTGGTAAAGCGAGACGATAGACGGACCTTCGCTGGTGTAGAACGATTCTTAGTTAAGTATTTGGTGGGTTGCTCCCACAGACCTTTGTTTTGTTTTGTTTTTGGTACATTCAGGCATTGCAATAGCTGAAGCCAAGGGGTGAGTACGATTATACTGTTTCACTGATCTATACCCCTTGTTGTTTGTGATCAGTCTAGAGAAGTGACGATGCCTGGGCTGAGTAAGTTTAAGAGATTTTGTTCTTTAGGTTGTACGAGGGATTCCCAGTCAGAGGAATCATGCCCGATCCCTCCAGTTGGAACTCCCACTTATGAGCTCTATTCGAAACATGGTATTGGTCCCATTACCTTTAACGAGACATGGGTCCGATATACGAAAAATAGTGGAGTATTAAGTTGGCCCCAGAATGGTAGCTTTGATCCCACTATATTAGATAATTTAGAAACGATTTTGTTTAAAAGAAAAGCCCGGCCGGCTATGTTTGACTCCTTTCGCCTTTGGCGTAAAGAAGCCAAACAGAAAGAAATTAAACAAGCGAAAAAGGATAAGAAAGCACAAGACATGTCGATTTTACAGGCTGCCCAACAGTTTAAAGATAATGAAGTAGATGGTGCAAAGGAGGTATCAGAGAGACAACATCGTATGGCGATAGATAGATGCTATTTGATGCTGCCTACTTCCTCTTCAGATAAAAATAAGGAATTAGAAGAAGATGCCCTAATGACTTGTTTATTGAATTCCCCTCCGCCCTATGTGCAAAATGCTACCGCACCTCCGTTACCCCTCCTGTTGTTCAGCAAGTGGTTGCTCAGTTGCCAATTGTTCAGCAACAGGCTCAGCCTATTAATACTTCTTTGCCTGCTTCTGCTGCATCCTCACAGTCTGAAATTCAGCCTCTGCCTTCTCCTGCTCCTACTCTTCAGCCTGCTATGTTTCAGTCTCCGCTGCCTTCTACATCTGCCATGCCTCCTATTCTTTTGAAGGATTCTCCTACTTCGCAGAGGAGGATAGCGGATGCTGTTTCGAGTTTCTTTTCTCCTCTCATTGGGTCATTTAATCTGTCTCCAGCTTTCTCTAGACGACAATCTCGTTGTCAGCTTCCTCTTACAGACGAGAAAGTAGTTTTGGGCTCTCTCGCTTGTAGATGGATTGAGCAGGGATTAGAATATAGCACCGCAGATATTATGAGTAACTTCTATCAATGGCCAGAACCTACGCAGAGATATGTCTTTAACGTTATGTGTCAAACCCTTATTAAAGGTTGGGAAGATTTGGAGTCAGATACAGTTCCCTTGGAATTGCTGAAGTTGCAGGCTGACTTTAATAAAGGCGTTATTGTAGGAAACCGGGTTGAAGAGGCAGTGAATAAACTCATTGCATTCCGTACAATGTTCTTGTCCTTGTCTGTTTCCGAGGCTAATCCCACCAATAAACAAGGTAGTAAGAATTATCCGATGCGTGAGGTTCCTCCTGTATGGAGAGAAGAGGTGATTGGTCCACCTCTAGTCCCCGCTCATTTCCAGCGTATATGGGTCCATGAACCCTGGAAGAGGTCTGAAGTGTTGGCGCTTAAGAACACTCTTCCGGACCCCCGTAAAAATCCTGCAGGATATTATAAAGAATTGTCCCAAACAGTCGACGCTTGCATTATGAATTTGGCCGACATTGATATGCTATTTGGAAATGTGGTTCCGCAAGGTATATAGGCGCGGATTCGTAAGGAAAATCACATGGCTGAATTAGGTGGCGATTGGGCTGCTATCAGAGCAGCGGATACGAATCAGGTGGGCGGTGCGAAACCTGAGGATTTGATTACGGCTCTACCAGGTAGAATAATTGAATTGATGAAGACTATGATGCCTGCGGTGCGAGTAAATTGGGATAAACTGGCTGCATGCAAGCAAAAGAAAGACGAAAGTGTCTCGGGTTTCTTCACTCATTTTGAAGAGACGTTTATATACCACAGTGGTCAGGATTTGAGTGTAGAGGGTGGCCAGCGGTTATTTGTGGACAAGTTTGTATATAATTTGCTTCCCGAGTTATCGAACAAATTAAAGAGTTCTGATAGTGCATGGGCTGTCTCTTCTCCTGCTAAAATATTGGCTACCTCACAGTATTGGCCCAGGACCAGGGTTCAATTCCTGACGCGGCAGGGTTGTGGACCAGGGTCAATGGACTCGATAATTGTCACCTCGGTGCCTAATCTAACCAGGGATCACACTCGGCAACTCTGGGCATTAAGCTTGCCTCATCTCTACAACGGCCCCCCACAGACGCCGGGGATGCCTGGTTTCACCTTGGAGATACTTATAAGGGACCATCTCACAGGGAAAGCTAGGACGGGTTCCCCAGCAGTCTTCAGCGCCAGGACACCCCGAGATGGGGTAGCAGTGCGCTTTACAAGTATCATCATTAGTATTATGAGAACAGAGACAAGGAGGAAAAGGAGAAACAAGAGAAGAAAAATAGAGATTTGAAAACAAAGGTTCTTTTACAGCAGGCATATCCGCCTCGCTCCAATCAGAATCAACAATATTCCCAGTTTCAGCAGCCTCCACAGTTTCAGAGATTGTTGCAAAAGCCCGAGTATTATGCGCCGCGACCTTTGTTAGGTCCTAATCAATGTGCATATTGTAGGGAAGAAGGGCATTTCAAGAATAGTTGTCCGGTTCTATTACAGCGTAATAATGGGATGTCTACTCCCCGAGGCCGTGGTCATTTTCAGGCAGGATCTAGAGGTAGAGGACGGGGTGCGTCCTCCCAGGAGCAACGTTCTTTTTCTTCATCTACTTCGAATTACTTTGATCAACAGGCAGTTCCGTCCACACAATATTACAATGATGATTATCATGTTGAAAACAGGGTCGATGATTTTCAGATTGAATAGGACAGCCATGGACAAAGTAAGGGAGTTGTGTCGATTCCAGTAGATCAAAATGGGCCATATGTTACTGTCAATACTATGGGCGTTTTAGAACTGTTTCTTTTGGATACTGGTGCGATGAGAAGTTCTATCATGCATTCTAAACTCCCTGGGGCACCATTGTCTGGCATTATGAATACCTCTGTGGGATTTTCTGGTGCCCCAGTTCGTAATCCGGATTCTTGCCCCTTGCCTGTCTCGATTGGTCCTTACGATTTGGAAGCTTCCCTTATTTTGAAGACTGGTTGTGGTGAGAATTTGCTGGGCTTGAATTTGTTGAAAAGGTTACATGCAACATTGTATTGTTCTCCTTCTGGTGTGCATCTTACATTGGGAAAGAAATTGATGTCTTCTATGTGCTTGCCCCGAGATCAGTTTCCACCTGATTTGCTTTCTCTCCCGGAAAGTCTTTGGGCCACGGGTCCGAATGACGAGGGTCGTCTTGCGATCCCGCCGTATGTTGTTACAGTTAGAGAGAATGTTAGGATGCCACGTATTCCCCAATATCGCATTTCAAGTGATGGAGAAAGAGCACTATTGGCTATTGTTGATGACTTTATTCGGAAAGGTGTGGTTGAAGAATCGAGAGGCAATGTTTGTAACAGTCCTGTTCTTCCGATCCTTAAAAGAACGGATCCTTTACAGCCTCCTGTCTATCGATTTGTTATCGACCTGAGGGAGGTCAATAAAATAGTGGTGCCACAGTTCCCTGTTGTTCCGGATATTACAGCTTTTTTAACAATGATCCCTGCCTTGGCAGTTTGGTTTTCTGTGATAGATCTAAAGAATGCTTTCTTTTGCATTCCTATTGCTGAAGAAAGTAGGGACATCTTTGGTTTCTCTTTAGGTGGCCGAAGTTTCCGCTTTAAGAGAGCTCCTCAAGGCTATTGTGAAAGTCCTTCTATTTACAGTAAAGCTCTTAAGTCGCAGCTTGACGCTTTTTCTTTGCCTCCAGGTGCTACGCTTATTCAGTATGTGGATGACTTACTGGTGGCTACTGATACGGAAGATGTGTGTAAGAGTGCGACTGTTGCTTTGTCTGCTTTAAATCATAAGCTGTCGCCCTCTAAGCTGCAATATGCCCACCAAGAAGTGACCTATTTAGGTCATCTCTTGTCGAAGGAGGGAAGGCGATTGACCCCAGAACGCATTCATGCTATTTCACAGATGTTTGTACCTACCAAACAGAGAGAAGTGCGTGCCTTTTTGGGTATCACTTCCTACTGTAGACAATGGATTCCCAATTTTTCTCTTTTGGCGAAACCATTGTTGGCACTAACGTTGAAAGATACTCCCCATCCGCTCCCTTGGACAGATGAATGTCAGAAAAGTTTTGTTGATTTACGTACTGCCCTATGTTCTGCTCCGGTGTTGGGTACCCCAGATTATAGCAAGTCTTTTACACTGTACGTTCACGAAAGAGAAGGTTGCGCATGGTCAGTTCTGACACAGCAATTTGGAGATAAGCAAATGCTATGTGCCTATTTCTCCGCTACATTAGACCCAGTAGCTAAAGCTTTGCCCAGTTGTCTCAGAGCTACAGCAGCTGCCGCAATCTCTATTAGACAGTCTGCTGGATTAGTATTAGATAACACACTCATCGTTATGGTTCCACATGCAGTGGATACCTTGCTGAACAGAACTAAAACGCAGCATCTCACAAGTGCTCGATTGTCTGGTTACGAGCTGACACTTTTAGCGAGTCATGTACATATCAAAAGATGTAACACGTTAAATCCAGCTACGCTGTTGCCACTCCCAGATGAGAAAGATGATCAGGAGAAACATGATTGCTTTCTCCGAACAGAAGAAGAAACGAAGGGTAGGATTGATCGAAAGGACACTCCGCTCAAGGACCCGGATGGGATCCTTTGGGTGGACGGTTCTTGTTTTAAACTTCCGAATGGAGAAACCACTTTTGCCTATGCTGTCACTACTTTATGCACTATTTTTGACATGGCACCTATTGGACATAATTCAGCCCAAGCAGCTAAATTAATAGCCTTGACTAGAGCGTGTGTGTTGTCAAAGGGAAAGAGAGTGAATGTGTACACGGATAGCCAGTACGCCTTTGGCGTTGCACATAGTTTTGGCAAGTTGTGGAGGGAGAGAGGATTCTTCACCTCCCATGGGACAAAGATTCAGCATGGCCAGTTAGTGACTGATCTTCTTGAGTCACTTACCTTACCTACACAAATAGCGATCATAAAGTGCAGTGCACATAAGAAAGTTACAGATGATGTGGGTCGTGGAAATGCGTTTGCAGATGAGGTAGCGAAAGCAACAGCCAGAAACACCGCTAGCCGAATGTATGTGGCAGGCCCTGCAAATTGGGTTAGGGAAATTGGAATGTTTGAAGACACGGTTGAGAGTGTGAAAATGATTCAGGGAGAGGCTACTGAAAAGGAGTTGAGTGCGTGGAAGGAAAGTACGGGAATGTTAGATCAGATGGGCTGTTGGACAGAGTTGTCGGAACATCAGCGATGGTTGTTACTGGACGCTTTTGTGTTACCGGTCGTAACTATGGCTCATGGTCCAACTCATATTAGTGCAAAGGGCATATGTAAGCTTTTGGCCCCGGTATGGCAGAATGAAGGAATTCCGAAATGTGCAGAAAATGTGGTTAAACATTGCATTGTTTGTCTAATGCATAACCCAGGAAAGGGTACCCCAACTCCGGCAGGTCATTTTGCTCCCCCGTCATATCCTTTTGAGGTGTTGCAGATTGATTACATTCATATGGATCGCTGCAACAACCTCAAGTATGTTCTGGTGGTGGTATGTGCCTTTTCCCGTTGGATAGAGGCCTACCCCTTGAGAGATAATACTGCTCTGTCGACTGCTAAAGTGCTAATTAAGGAATTTTTCCCTAGATTTGGTTTGTCGCGCATTGTCTGGAGTGACAATGGAAGTGAATTTGTGGGCCAGATTATGCAGAAAGTATGTTTTGGCCTTGGTATTAGACAGAAGTTCCATGCGGCAAACCATCCACAGTCAGCAGGTTTGGTTGAGTGTTACAATGGTACACTCAAACTGAAGCTAGCCAAGATTCAAGTTAGCACTGGCCTTGCTTGGCCTAATGCTTTGCCCCTAGCTCTTTTGTCTACCAGAACTACTGTGCACTCTCGTATGGGACTTAGCCCCTATGAGGTGGTATTCGGATGCCCGGCTAACGTTTGGGGCGTCCCTCGTCCCAAAAGATATTCTGACATACCATATCCTTTGTTGATTGATTATTTGCACGATTTGACTACTAAATTGAGTATTATTCGCCAACAGGTGCAAAGTGTTTTGCCGGAGGCCTCCACAGACCCTGGTCATACGATTCAACCTGGAGACTGGGTCTGTGTGAAGAACTTTCAACGGACCAAGAATCTGGAGCCTCGCTGGTCTGCGCCTACGCAAGTTTTGCTCGTCACTCGCACTGCTGTAAAAATGGTGGGAAAGCGCAACTGGGTGCACGGCGTGCACTGTAAAAAAGTGCCACTGCCATTGCCCTTTGACCAGTGGATTCGTAGTGGTGTGAGAGAATCGGTCACTGCAGCGATTCCTTGTTTCATTCCCTTATGTGATGCTCAAATCTATGGGACTCAGCCTGAAAAAGCGGATGATGATATTCTTCCAGCTGCTGTGCCTTTGCATTGTCGGATAGACACTACAAATCCAGAAGCTCTATTCCAGGACCAGACCATGCCGAGCAAAACACGTTACAATTTGAGACCAAGAACTAATAAAGAGAACAAATTTTTTTTTTGAAAATTTTCCTATTTAAAGACATTTCTTTTTTAAATCTTTTTGCTTCTTTGGATACAATTTTAGTTTTAGATGTGCTATCTGTCTCCGTTGCAGGGTCACGGTAGGAGTCTCAGACTGTAACCTGATTTTTTGATCCTTTAATGAGTGGCTAGTTCCTCAGGATATACAGAAGCAAGTAGCTGAGTGATTAAGGAAGATTGCAGTGAGCGACATTTATTTTAGATAAAGATGGATGGCGCAATAACCATAAGTAGGGAAAATAGGAAGCAGGAAATGAGAACCAAATATTGTAAATTACTGCGTAGTCGGTTTGGCGTAACTTTGTGTGTTTTGATGGTTTTGTGTATTTTATTAGCTTGCACAGGATGGATAGTTGATGTTTTGCAAACGAGAAATGTTGGTAATTCTACATCTTCTTTGCCTTCTCGTCTTTCTGTCTTTTCACATAAAATGCATACTCTACCCCCTCGTGAGCAGATAAGGAGAGCCGAGTATGTGGACAATACGTTCATTCAATTATTGCACCAACATCAGTTGGCTATTAACATGACTGACTGTTGGGTGTGCGGTCTTATGCCACATAATGCGCAAAAGGGAATGCCATATCTGGTTCTTCCCTTCTCATACGAAGGTTCAGCTGGGGCTTATCTGACGATGTTCTCAGCCGCATACCACAACAGACTTAGAAGCCCCGTAAGAACTTCTGGGAATGGACTAGATTTCAGTCATAGCTCTCTGATAAAAGGCATAGTGATAATCGCTAAAATCGTAGAGAAGAACAAGATTCCATTAGATGAGAAGAGAGCTTACGATGGATGGAATGTTACCCACTATGTCTCGATTCTTGGTGACAAAACTAAGAAGGGTGAGTCTTCCCCAGTATGGACTGTGCCCCATCAAGGTAATTTTTGTCTCCAAGTAAATAGCAAGAAAGCTGACATGCAGCAGAAATGTGCATACACGTACTTCTTTTCGTCCCTTGATTTTCCTCCGTTGGTTCTGTCACAAGGAACGTATTTTGTCTGCAATGACCGAACTCATACTTGGCTCCCTTCCAATTTTTCTGGAACCTGTTACATAGCTTTCCTCCTTCCCCCTACATATACGGCTCCGTCAGACCATCACAGAGTTAGGCATAGCAGAGGTGTAATTGATGCCAAAGACACGGCAGAACAAGAGGGTGGAGACTTCCTTAAAGGATTCCTTCCCTTTTGGGGCCCGATGATTAACAGTAGACATATTAGGCAACTGGTTCGAGTGGTTGAGACCACTATTAATGTTACTGCAGGTGCGATAGGTAACATTACAGCAGAGCTTCAGGCTGACCGTCTCATGACGTTGCAAAATCGAATTGCATTAGACGTGATCTTAGCAGACCGAGGAGGTGTCTGTAGATTGATCGGATCTAGTTGCTGCATTTATATTCCAGACTACGCTCTGGCAGTATACAAAGCCATTTCCAAATTGCACACGGTCTCCGAGTCGATTCACCAGGACGAAGGAGATTGGTCTTTTATGGGATGATTTTGGGGAATATTGTCAATTTGGGGATGGAAGATCTTAACGTTCCTTGGAGCAATCTTAGCCATCATATTCTCTTGTTGTGTATGTGTGCAATGTGGTCCTGCAGTTTGTGGACTGTTGGCTACTTTATGTGTTCCACAATCTGCTACTCAGAAGACAGAGAATATTCGAATGATGGTGCAGCAACAACTTGAAGATCTTATGAACATCAGTGTCGACTCTGACTCAGATTAGCGTGAGTTGGTTTGTCTTTGCCTGAGTAATGGCAAAAGGAGGGTCTGAGGTTCTGAAAATTACGAACTCGTTCGTAATCAGCCTCCATTTTGTGATCGCCGCAATTTTATGTTGCCCTCACTCAGGCAGCTCGGCGAACGCGATGTTTTTGTCGTTTCTGCCTTTGCGTGTCAGGTGGCTTCTCTGCTTATGTTTACTAGTGAGTGTCAGGGTCTGGCCGAGTACACTAATTCCTGTCTGAGCTGATTCATCCCCGTCCGGACTACATGTTGGTTCACACCATTGTTTTCTTTAAGTTATCTTATCTACTGTCCTTCGCTACATGCCTCCTGCATTCTCCTGTTTCACAACTGTCCTTCTACAACGCACAGCTGTGTTTTCTCTGCTTGTAAATCAAATAATGTGGATTCATTTGTAATTTACTTAAGGGGTCTAGTGACAAACGGGACCGGGAATTTGAGTTGCCTTAGTCTTAAAACATTGTTTTTAACGTTTGCGTATAGCTCATGCTCGTGTGTAATTGCCTTATTGCATTGTGTCATAACATATATAAACCTGTGCACCACGGAGTTAAGTGGCAGTCTCTTTAGAACCTTGTTGCATTGACGACTTCTAAGACCACTGTACTAGCTGCAGCTAATAAATACCATCTTCTACGCCAGACGAAGAGTCCGTGTCTCTGTATTCGATAAGGCAGGTGAACTCCGGGGATTTAGGCGTACCCTGCGCCGCCGGGCCTTAAGGCTGCGGTTCTCCAATACCTCCACCCCTGTTGCTGCCTTACCCAGAATATAAGGCTACCTATGGGTCTGCCTTTTGCACCCCGTTGGGCATGTTTGGAAAAATTGTAAAAACCCGGGTTAACGACCGGGTCAGTAGCCCAAGTTTCTTGAAAGGCCAATATATCAAACTAATCTATAAACCCAGCCCAATCATAGGATACTGTTTTCTGCCTAAGCCCTGCATTATTCCACGAGCCTACTGTCATAACAGACATATCCTGTCCTTGGTGCGGGCTGCCACAAGGGAGGTCAGAGGAGGGAGGTGTATTACCCACCGTCATATCGGGACCATGTTGGTAGTTGGATGCAGCTGGACCTACTGAGTGGATATCGCCCAAGTCATCCCACCCTGCCATTCTGTGTTTCCCTTGTGGGGGACAACCTCCTCCGAGGTGGTTTAAATTGTTACATGCTGCATCCTCCTCTGCCATATCAACCTGTATTCCTAGTGTGAAAGGCGGAGGCAGGTGTGCGGGGTGCAATTACCAGCAACCTCAGGCTCCCTCGACAAGGTCGACCCATTTGGGGCCGAACAGTTGTACTTAGTTAGTCAGTCAATGTCTTCTAATGAGGTGAGAACGTCAAAACGGTTATTGAGGGAGAATGGGTGCACAGAGTGGCCAGATGTATTTGAAAACCCGCTCCTCCCAACCATACATGGGGACATTATCGGGTTGATAGAAATAGCCCAAGGGGAGCATGGAGATGTTGTCCCCAACCTCAAGATCTCCAGCTCTCTCCAAAATTTGGCAGACTAGGCCAGGTGTCCGGAAGCTTAGTACCACACAATCACCCCTGAGTGACTTTGCAGACTTCCCTACCCAGGGTATTCTATAGGCCATTTTAAATTCATGAAATAATCAATCCTTGATCCCCATCTTTGTACTCAGTAGATGGAGAGCCCTATTTCTCAGTGTGGACCAATCTTCATTTGCCTGTAGGGCAAGCCCGGGAATATTACCTAAAACTACAGTGTAGGGGGCTGCTTCCTGTGGTAAATGTAAGTGGCTAGGGGCGCTCTGTGCCCCTTCAATGCGCAATCGATTGGGGGAGCATGTGCGTATGCGTGTTTTGCTTATATCTCGCTGCAGGCCCTGAGTATTGATGCTATCCTGGGTCGAAGGTGCACAAGGATTTGTAGTATGGGCTAGTTAGTTGGGTGTCCGGGCCTTGATGGTATCCCCCCTATTCTCCCCCCTAACCCCTGGGTGGTGCCTACAACCGACCGTGCACCAGCACAGATTGGTGTGGGGAGAGGCAAGGCCTGCTTTAATTTTGTGAGTCTTTCCTCTATTTGGCCCAGTTTTTGCATCAAAGGGTCTAGGAGATTAGCGATCCCCTGCACTATCCGTGTAAGGAGTAATCCCTTGGTGGGTATGGATGAGCTGGCAGAGTCAGCTGGTACTGTGGGGGTTTGTCTGCAACCTTCATTCACCCTTACGACTACCTTCCCTTTAGCCCCACGAGAAGGTTGTGGGATAGGCTTAGTGGGTCCCCCACCTTTCCTTTTCTTTAGTGGGGGTTCCCCATTCTCAGCATATTTGGCAGACCTCTCCATAGTCAAAACCATCAAGGTACCTAAACTATTCTCTGGGCTGGTTAAAATAACTGGTGATAAAGTACCAGGGCCCTGACTAAGCGGGCTTGAAAGTGAGGGTAAAGGGGCGGGGTGATATCAGGGAGTGCTAAAGCAGGCATAGAGCCCAGACAGACGCTGAGCGAGGGCGGCCAAGGTTCTAAGGAAAGCCTGCGCTCAGTTAACTGAATCTCGTGGATCAATACGGTTTCAGCTCTTGAAAGAAAGGCATCAAGCGTTTCAGAAGAAAGAAATAGGGCTGTTAATTTTTTGCCCCACCTTTGCTCTCAACCCTTCCTACAAGGGCATAGTCCTGACGACAAACCCAAGATTATAACGATTGCAGGAGGCAATGTGACGGAAAATAGTGCATTTGTAGCCATTTCCCTTCGCGAGTAATCAAGGATTGAGTTATTATAGGGGTTTCCCTGTTCATCAGCATTTTCTTTAGCGGGCACCAAACTTTTCTAACAAACATTGGGACCTGTTCATGTACAGAAATGGAAAAGTACAGGCTGCAATTTGTAAACCTTCTCCTGACCATAGCTTCCTTTGTTCCTATTCACAAACATTCCCAGAAGCATGCCAAGAAAACTGTTGTAGGTGCAGGATTTCAGGACTACTTCTGGGAATCCTATGTGAATTTTCCAAAAGCTTCTATTGTCATAGTGTGGAGTTCTCTACAGCAAAGATTTCGACACAGGAAGAAAAGGAGCCTCCTGCATGAATTCGCTATTTTACCGCAGGGAAAGTCTTTTCATTGTGGAGAAAGTCCCTCTCCTGTAGGCCTGGTGGGTGTGCTATCCCAGGCTGGAATGTATGTATGTATGTATGTATGTATGTATGTCTGTCTGTCTGTCTGTCTGTCTGTCTGTCTGTCTGTCTGTCTGTCTGTCCATCTGACAGATATCTATCTATCTATCTATCTATCTATCTATCTATCTATCTATCTATCTATCTATCTATCTATCTATCTATCTATCTATCTATCTATCTATCTATCTATCTATCTATCTATCTCATCGATTGTTCTATTTGTAAGGCTGTCATTTTGTGTGACTGTCTCTGTGTAAGCGTGCCATTATCTATTTAAACTATGTGGAGCTAGATGTTTGTTTATCTGCTGTCAACATCATCTCCCGTGTACGCTAGTATATATCTAAAATATCTGTGTTTGTCAGCGCTCCTGTCTTTGACAAACAGTGAACACATATTTTAATTAGAATTAAAGATTTCACACTATCGCGCATCATTGCATGTATTTATTTTTTTCTCAGAGACTTATTAACCCACTGAGAGTATAATGTTCCAACCTTGGAAAGCAATTAGGTACGCACAGGCAGCTCCACAAGAACGCCACTGAAATTGGAAATGTCCCTAATTAGAAAACAGCGCTCTTGCTACACACATGCCAAGTACAATTTGAGCTTATTTCTGAATCTCCTGACGGGTAATGCAGTGTGATCAGGTGCATACAATCATGCAGTTTAGGATTGCAGGAGAGGTCCTTTGGTAGGACTCTAATAACTGAAAAGGTCTAACATGATTTAAGATAGCGGGACAGTCTCGCCCACTTCATTACCACCTGCCTTAGAATTTCGGAATGGACACTGACACATCAGTGTGTAAAACTTGTGGGAATGGAATGTAAATTGGGTCTGGCTGTAATTTTAGTTAGGAGGTCTGGGCTGATGCCATGGTTTACTGAGTTGGCACACTGGTACTCATCCATTGACTGGATTGACCTTGAGAATGAAACGTTATTGATGACGTTTTTGGCAATATAAAGCTGACAACCTAGCTGGTGAACATCTTGAACCCCGGCCCACTCCTGATGGTGGGGCACGACGTGCCCTGGACAGGGTAGGATGCTCGGCCTGTTGGCTGGCACCACTGGCCTGCAGGCACTGGGCCTCCCACAGGGAATAACATGAGATGTTCAGCACATAGGAGCCCCAGGCTCCAACCCTGTCAATGCCACCCTTGACCAGGTAGGGAAAGTGGCCCTGCACGGAGCCTGGAGCCACACCTGCAGGGACTGGGCCTCCCAGATTGAAGCCATTGATTCGCCCGACTCCCTTAGTGTATTATGGAAGCTGTTCAGCCCCCAGGAGTCCCAAGCTCTACCCCTGTCTGATACCATGCTGGGCCAGGTAGGAAGGCTGGCTCTGCCCAATGCCTGGATCCCTGACCTGCGGGGACTGCCTCCTCACATCCTAGAGGTGCACAGGAGCCCTCCCTAGTCTGCAGCCACATTTCCCTGGGTAGAGACTGTCATCCTAGACCATTGGCTATGGGTGCCCCGGGTCGGTGTCTTTCATCTTCCTTTTCCCCGAACCTGGGGAGCTAAGAAGGGTTAAGCCACTGGCTAACCCCCCCCTCTCCTTGGACATGCCCGGAAATCCATTTTCCACAACTATTAAGCCCCCACAATGTGGGGCTTTCAGATCTGTGGGGGAGACACAGTTCAGAGTTAGCTGAGCAGGCCAGACTGCCGATCATCTGGTCAGCAGGACAACGACCAGTCATCTCATCGGCCAGCCACTAGTTGGTTATCTGATTGGCCAGCCCAGCAACCAGATGGCTTGGGTCAACCTTGTGACCAGAGTGCCCAGGCAGCCTTCATCAATGATGCCTGTGCTCAGGAGGCTCCTTCCACCTGGTGGCAACAAGCCACTGTCTGGCTTGTTGCCTCCAGGATACTTGTTGCCCGCTCCAGCCATCTGGTCACTCTTCTGACCTGGGAGGAACTATAGAGCAGGGTGGGAGGGAAAGGCCCCCATACCACACTGCATGTGGTGGAGGCAGCCTCCCCATTGATCCATACCCTGTCCCTTCCTCTAACCCGACAGCAGAGAGAACCCCAAGGAGACATGACACAAACCGAGACAAAAGCTTGGCTCAGAGAATGACTTTCAATAGTTTGCAGAAAGGTAGCTGCTCTGCTACTTGTGAAACCATATAACATAATTTTGGAACCAGATGCCCCATGACCATGCAGTACACTCAGAGCAATAGAGGCAGCCCCCTTCTGCACACACTCCAGTCCCTGATATGCAGCTTCATGTACCAGCACAGAGGCTGGCTATCAGGCCAACAGAGGCTCCTTGATAATGCAGCACTGTAATGGTTTAGGGAGGATTCTGACTTAGAGGCGTTCACTCATAATACTACAGATGGTAGCTTTGCCACATTGTCTCCTCAGCCAAGCATATAAACCAAATATTTGAATCTATGGTTCCTCTCGTACTGAGCAGAATTACTATTGAAACATATCAACAGTAGGATAAAACTAACCTGTCTCACAACAGTCTAAACCCAGCTCACATTTCATATTAGTGGGTTAATAACCCAACTCAAGGTGAAATGTACTTCACAATGATAGGATGAGCCAACATCAAAGGATTGATAGGCTACATTGCTATGAATGTTTGGCCCCCACAAGCCAGTTATCCCTGTGGTAACTTTTCTGACACCTCCTTCTTGAAACCCCAATCGTCAGAATGATATTGAGGCTCCACTTTTACAGGCTGTATTCATACTGAAAATTTTGATCGAGCTAGCTTTTGCCCTCCGCTGAAGGTTTCTGTCCTCCTTGAGCTCACTTTAGGACATCTGGGCTATGATTTGATAGGTTTACAGCCCCAGTCAAACTCCCAACTTGCCACTGTCCTTGTGTGTGTTGTGCCCGGCAGGCACCAGGAGCTTGGAATCAGAAGCAAGATCCCCATGAGTGTCACCACTCTGTCTCAACAGGGCAAAAGAAAAAAGTGAAGAATAGTGGTATCTCACTGTTGACCCAAGGGCCTCCTGCTTATTCTAAACCTCTCATGTCTTTTCACAGTGCAAGACTAGAGTCAAGCTTAACACATTCTTCTTTCTTTGCTGAGCCTGTTCCTTTGGTTGTGTTTTTGCTAGATAGTAGGTCGGAGCAGTGGGAATCTACTAATTAGATAATGAGTCATTAGGCTATTTTGTGCCACCATTCGGTGGCTCATTCTGGGTTATTATTGCTGCCTATCTGCGTCAATTCTGTCTTCCTTCTAACAACACATAGATTGTCTCGAAGTGGAACGATATTTTGAGTTGCCCTCGCGGATGAATGAATCACATTTGGATATAGATAGTGCCCTATCCAGTACTAATTTAACGATCCTAACTTTACCCACAGATTGCCTCTGAATGCAATTACATTTCAAGTTACCCTCACAGCAATGGTTACATGAATCACATTTGGATATAGACAGTACCCTCTCCAGCACAATTCTAAAAATCCAAACTTTACACATACTACTATGGTAACATTCAATTAACTTTAATACTGGTGGCATTTAACTAATTCTAACACTGGCACATTTTTATATAGATAGTATGACTTCCAATACTATTCTAGCAATCCTAACTTTAAACATACAACTATGATAAAATTGCTTACTGCACATCCTTTGCTAATGTTTTGCTTTTTTCACTTCTACATGCTTTTTTTCTACTATTTGTTTTCTGTTTTTATTTTCAAAATAAAGAACAAGTTCATTTATGTTTCTTTTGTTTTCATAAATATTTTCCTTTTTTTTGTTTAAATATTTTTATTCAATTTTTTTTACAACATTTATTCCCCTGAGCCCCCCCCCCCCCTCTGCACAGGACATAAGACAGAAAGAAGGAGGAAAAAAAAACATAAAATACAATCCAGTTTCCAACCTTCTAATACATTTCTATGTCTCCAGTTTCGATATCATAACCTAACATAATATAATGAAAAAAATCATAAAAATAAATTTACATTAAGGACCCTCCTAGCATCTCTAGAGTGGTTCTATATTTCCCGCAACCCTGTCCTTCCAATCTGCTATTGGTTTCCATATTTGAAGACCAAGTGCTCTACCCTGCTTCCCTTTCCTAGCATATAATGCTTTTTCCATATTGTATAAGTATAACAGCCTAGCCAACCATTGCTGCCTAGTGGGGGGGAGATTATCTTGCCATGCCAAGGCTATGCATAATCTAAATACTGCCATGGCTGCAAACACAAATTTCTCCATCTGTGATTGTTCACTAGTCCCATCCAATCCCAGCAATATTACTTCATGTGACATTTTTAACTTAAAGTTCAATGACTTATCTAGAAACTCTTCAATTCCCTATTTTAGGGGTATTAGGTTGGGACATTCAGCAAACATATGAACTATATTTCCCTCCTAACTATCGCATCTTGGGCATGTTATCCCTTGTGTACATCCCCACTGCGCAACCCTAGCAGGGGTATAATATAGCTTATATAGAGTCTTATAATGTTGGGCTTGTAAAGATGAAGAGGGAAGTACTTCCTGTGCCATCAGTAGTGATTTCTCAAAGACCCCCTCGTTAATCACTAACATATCTATCCATTTTGTTTTGAATTTGCTTAGATCATCTCCCCTATGTGCTATGAGTTCAGCATAAAACTTCTTAATCGTGCAACCGTGTCCCCCTTCTATTATTTGTAATATTGCATTATTACCAAATCCCGCCGGTCCCCCTCTTTTTCCAGCCAATAAACTTCTTGTTTGCAGATACTTGAAAAATGTCTTTGTGCTGACCCCAAATAATCTTTGTATTTCTGAGAATTGGTGCATTCCTAGCGGGCCTATCAGATCCCCCATTTGTTTCCCTCCTAGCCGGGCCCATTCCTTGAAGACAGTGTCAGCAAAAATCTCTGAGGGTAGTGTGGGATCATTCCCTAACCTGGTATAGGCATGATATCTTCCCAGTCCAAAACTCCTTTTAAATGCTTTCCAAACCTTGTGGGCTGCCTCCAGTGTCTTTAATCTGGTCCTCTTGAAATAGCTTGGTTCAGTGTATCTTAGAAATATATTTTGTGCCTCTTTGCATAAATACACCCAAAAATCCAGAATATAGTTCTTCTTCCGTCTCAGCACCCTCTATCAGGCCTGTTATTTGTTGTATCATTGCTGCCCAGTAGTAAAGCCTTAGATCTGGAAGTGCCCACCCCCTTTCTCTTTGTAATGCCATATATTTTAATGCTCTTCTTGTTTTGCCCTGTGACCAAATAAACCAATTTAATATCTCTACTCTATTGAACAGGAGAGGATTCAAAAATAGGGGGATAGTTCTAAATAAATATACGAATTTCGGGAGGATGTTCATTTTGATAAAGTTCACCCTGCCCACTATGGACATGTGCAGATTGTGTACCCTATCCAGATCTTTCTTCACTTTCAAGGTGATCGGAGAGATGTTCAAATCCACTAGATTGTCCAAATCAGCAGTAATAGTTATCCCTAAGTAGACCCCCTTGACGGCTACCCGCGGATCTGTGCATGTTGCATGTGCATTTTTTATCATTTGTGTTTTAGCCTTATTTAATGCGTAACCAGCAACCATCCCAAATTGCTCTGCCTCCTGCTCTATTATAGTAATAGCTTCTGCCGGAGAGGGCATAATAATCGCTATATCATCTGCGTAGGCTAAAACCTTGACCGGTCCCATTTTAGTCACTAGAGGCCTAATTTGTTCATTTAGTTCCAGTTTTTTAATAAACGGGTCTATATATAGCGCCAATAGCAGAGGTGAACACGGGCACCCTCGTCGTGTGCCCCTCGTTATCCCAAACGGCACAGTATGGCCAGTATTCACCCTTACACACGCAGTTGGTCCTATATATAGAGATTGCAGTGATTTTATGAATCCTACTCCTATATTTCCTTTCCTTAGAACTGCCCACAAAAATTCCCACGCCATGCGGTCAAAGACCTTTTCGGCATCTAATAACATAGCTGCCATTGGTTTCGCCTCCACCCCTTGTACATCAAATAGCGTGATCATCTTTCTAACATGGATTGTAGTGCCTCTTTGCGGGATAAATCCGTGCTGATTACTATTTACTAATTGTGTTATTACCCTAGCAAGTCTATTTGCTAATGTTTTTGAGAACATTTTAACATCAGCGTTGATCAGTGTTATAGGGCGGTATGACCCAGGTTCTGTTGCAGGTTTCCCTTTTTTAAGAATAATAACAATCTCTGCCGCTGCCCAGCTAGGTGGGATAAAGTCCCCTGTTTGTGCCTCCCTAAGTGTTCTGACTAAATCTGTAATAATTGAGGCAAAAAATACTTTATAGAATTCCCCAGGTGAAAATCCGGCCCTGCGGCTTTACCAGAGGGCAGGCTAAGCATAGCTCCTTTTATCTCATCTACATCTAATTGCATTTCTAGAGAATCCCTATCTGTATCCTGTAATTCATGTAAATATCTCTGAATATCGGCCAACTCCATGTCCTGCTCCTCCTCATACAATTTGCTATAAAACTCCCTAAAAACCTCTATGATACCTTCCTTATCTGAAACCATGTTGCCCCCCTATCTCTTATCTCCTTGATCTCACCCTTTGCCAATGTCTGTCTTGTGCTTACTGCCAATGTACGCCCTACCATTTCACTATATTCGTAGGTTTTTTCTCTCTTGCAATTATATATTTTGGCTTATTTTGTTGCTATATTCTCCTCTGCATCCACCTTAGCCACCATAACCTCCATTAAGTAATGTTCTAGCTCCTGCCCATCTGCAATAGCCTGTTCAAGTCTTTGCTCTGCATACATCAGATCGCTAATCGCCTGATCCATCTTAGCTTTCTCTTTTTTTTGCTTCGCTAGACTAAAACTCAATGTTTCACCACGCACCCCGGCTTTAAATGTATCCCATTCAATTCCTGGATTAGTGCTCCCTCTATTAATATCCCAGAAACCCTTTATCCAAGCATGCATGTGTGCAATATAATCTACATCCGTCAAAAGTTCTCTTTCAAAGGTCCATGATTTAGCCTTTTAAGCCCACTGCCTGTTATTGTCAGTAATAAGGGGTTATGATCAGACAGAATGCGGGGTAATCTTGCTATTGTAAGAGTATTTATAGGTAATCCAGAGGTGAAAAAATAATCCAGGCGAACACACTTCCTATGAGGGGCCGAGTAATAGGTAAATCCATCATCACCCACTTTAAGCTTTTCCCAGACCCCTATCAGGGCATTATTTCTGGCCATACTTAAAATTGCTCTTAACACCCTCTTTTTCCTCCCTTGGTAGGTACCCCTATTATTTAGTCCCAGACCTGATGCCCCATTGATGTTAAAATCCCCTGCGAGGATCACTTTTGGTGCCCAGGTGGCCAGTTCAATATCTGGGAATTCAAAAATTTCAGGATCATCCTCTTTTGACCCATAAATTGATCCAATTGTAACCCATTCCACCCCAACTAAGCATTCGATCAGGGCCCACCTACCCCAAAGATCTTCTAATTTTCTCCTGGTACTAATATTAAATATTTTAGTTAAAATGGCTACCCCCCTAACTTTTGCCCCTTGTTTTGAATATGCCAGCACCCGCAGCCCCAACTGTTCTAACAAGAAGGATTTGTTCCCTTCTATATGGGTCTCTTGTAGACATATAAATTCTGCTTGAGTGTTTTTTAATAGCAAAGCTACTTTTTGTCTTTTCAACCTATCATTCAGCCCACATACGTTCATTGTTAACACCTTCACCTTTGAATTCATCCTAAATCTTTATTATTTCTGAACCTCTCATACCATTTCCCCCCCTTTTCCTTTCCTCTTTCCTTCCCCTTTGCTCTGTGTATCGTCATTGCTGCACATTCTTTTGTTTTTGCTTTTAGATTTTCAACTGATTTTTTTGCCCCATTTACCTCTATAAACATGTGTGTAACCCTTGTGTTCCTTACATATATTCTAGGTTCCCTTTGAATAATTTCTTCGTTTTGGTGTGTCCTATTTCCTTTCCCTGTCCTCTGTCCTGTGTGCCCTCCCCCCCACCCACCCCCCCTGTACAGGCATATAGGTCAATTCTGACCTAAGTGTGACTGACTCCTAGTCTCTTGAGTGTCGCTTCCCCCTCTCTCCCTTAGTGCCAAAAAAAATCCCAAATTTACATTAACCAACTTAATCAATCAAACCCCCATAAAGCAACATGCATATTCCATACATATACCAGGTACCACAATAATGAGGTAAGTCTGTCTTATCTCAGACTGCCTATATATAGTATACCATCAGGTTGCATCCACTTAATATATTATTAATGTACTACCTGGTAAATTATTTATTTAAACAGTTCAATCACTCAATCATTTAGTAACAGGTGTCCCAACCTCCCCACCTTTTCTCTTTTCCTTTTCCTTTTCCTTTAGCTCCGTCAGAAACCCCTGTGCTTTTATTTCAGAAAAAAACATTATAGTCCGCCCGTTCAGTATGACTTTCAATCTGGCTGGAAACAGAAGATAAGCTTTGCAGCCTAACTTCTGAAATGGATCGATTAATTGTCTTAGCCTCCATCTCCTTTCTATTGTCACATGGCAAAAGTCAGGTCGTGCAAAAAAAAGTTATTCCCTTGAAGGATCTTTTATCCTGTGGTCTGGCCTTGTCCATAATTTCTTGCCTAGCCAGATAATTCAAGTAAACAAAAACAGAGAGGTCAAATCGGTCTCAGGACAGCCACAGAGACGGAGCGAGATAGATAAGAATCACACACTCACTTTGGGTGGATAGGAAGGCCCTCACACACCGACCTAGTCAGTGTCATGCTTCATCACTGGGCCCCACCAAAGAGGCCAAGTGCTGTGAGGGTAATTAAAATTAAAAGTGCCTAAAGGGGTATCAATAAAAAGTTTAATGAGTGATCCCTAAGACACAGATGAAGAGTAATATGTGTCTGAATTTAGCTGCCAAATTCAGACACATAATACTCTTCATCTCTGTCTTAGGGATCACTCATGAAACTTTTTATTGATACCCTTTTAGGCACTTTTAATTTTAATTACCCTCACAGCACGCCCTTTTTCACATAACCAGTTCCGCAGTCTTTCTGGCGTCGCTGCACACCAAAGAGGCACTCGGCCTCTTTGGTGGGGCCCAGTGATAAAGCATGACACTGACTAGGTCGGTGTGTGAGGGCCTTCCTATCCACCCAAAGTGAGTGTGTGATTCTTATCTATCTCGCTCCGTCTCTGTGGCTGTCCTGAGACCGATTTGACCTCTCTGTTTTTGTTTACTTGTATCTAACCGGGGACTGAGAGAGTGTCCTTGAATCTCCCTACCTCTCCCATTGTTGTTTTGTAGCCAGATAATTCCCCACATAAATCTTCAAGGCCCTAGGTTTTTCGTTTCGGGAAGCTCCATATGTTCTCTTTTGGATCAAGGGGAACCTATGTGCCCTCTGGACCTCGACCTGCCAGTCCCAGCCAGTAATTTCAGGAAAGGCCTCCTTCAGTAGAGTGGCGACATAGGCTCTAGGGTCCTGTTCCTCAACCCCTTCAGGGATACCCAGCAATCTAATGTTATTGCGCCTCTGCCTATTCTCGAAATCCTTGAGTTTCCACTGTGTACCCTCATTGAATTTTTCCTGTGCGGTCCTGAACTCTTGCCACCGGGTCACCTCATCTTCAAGCTTCCCCGTTCTCTCCTCCACCTCCGTCACCCGACCCGCCATTTCAGCATATAATTTGTTCATCTTGCTGAGGGAGCCCTCAATCTTTTTATTAATCTGTTTTGAACGCTTGGACTCTGATCTTGCCTCTCCTTGCATTTGTTTCAACGTTGTGTATAGTAAATCCATTGTAATATTTTGCACCTGGGTCTGGACCTGAGGTTGAGCTAGCGTTTGCCGTCTGATATGCTCACCTTGTGCTCCCTCGTCTTCCTGATACACATTAGATGTAGCTGAGTAATCCCATACCAGCTTTTTTGCCATCTCCATCTGTGATGGACTAACCGGGTTCCGCGATTTGCGTCCCGTACGACTCCTGTGAGATTTCCTCTTCTGAGTCAAAACATGACGCTGCGTTGGATCACCAGAGGAGGACTGTGTATATGCGTGGTCGTACTCTGAGTTCGAGTCCCCACTTGTGGCTAAGTTTTCATCTGACCCAGTCATTACTGAAGCAGTACCCTCGCTTTCGGAAGATGTACCTGACTCGTCGTTCACTGAATAAAATCGCTCTTCGTTAGGTGTACCAGACTCAAAGATATCTCTTTCCACCAGGGGCTGACCTTCCAAGATTTTAATGCCTTTTCCACTTTCTTCATTAAACAATATGCCCTCTCGATTTTTGTCTCCCCGTGATTCTAAGAGATCAGCATTCGTAATTTTATCATTATTGTTCGGTTGTTTATCAAGGCGCTGACATTTTGACAAAACATCTTTACTGCTGGTTCCCTTTGTAATGCCGCTTACCTCTTCAATCTCTTCAATCTGTACAACCTCTGTCTGTGTTGGAGACACCGCTGAGAGCGCAGAAGCTCTGTTCACTGCCTGACCTCTACTCGTCAGTTCTTTTCCAATTCCAACCACCTCACGTTGTTCTGCAGGATCCGTGACAGCTGCAGTATCCGCGGCATTTGTGTTCGGCCCATCCGGAGTCTTCCTGCTCTGTGCTCCGGACGCGCAGATCGTCCCCACGCTGTGCTCCGCTCTCTGCAAGGGCGAGGACGCTGAAGCTGCCGCCCCTGCTCCCGCCACCGACGATGTTGTTTGGTTCGCTTCTGGCTCCACAACTGAGTTAGCTGCACGGTTGCCGGTGAACGCCTCTGGTAACGTAGGTTGTCTCAAATCGCCCCCTCAAGCCTCGGGGGTTATCCTCTTTGCAACACAAGCTGCAACCTCTTTCTGTGCTTTTTTTTCCGCTGCTGATGCAGCTATCGCCTTTTGTTCAGCTCTTGCCTCAGCTTTAGCATCCATGTCCTTTTCTTTCTCCTTTTTCCTCAGTTCCTTTTTTTTTTAGGCTGATTCCATATTGCTCCTCGACGCCGCTTGCTACCTTGTAATTGTCGGCGATTCTATATTCTTTGCGGTCTCCTCTGTATCTTTTTGTTTGGCGCCTCGTGGAGGCATCCTTCGTTGCTCCTTCCCGGCTAGCCTGTATATCGGGATCACAATACCTCTATGCAGGTATTCCGTCGTAGTAGGTGCAGAATCTGTGTTAGGAGGTTTTTAATCTTTATACACATCGCCTCGCTGGGTTATGATGATCCTGTTCATCATCCCTTTGTTTTTTTTTAAAACAGGAGAGAGAGCTCATGGCGACTTACTCCCTCAACTGCGCAGCGGCCATCTTGCCCCGACACCGTTCCATCTTGCCCCGACACCGTTCCATTTCATAAATATTTTCCAATTCAGCCAGAAGCAATATTCCTTCTTTTGTCCATAGTTTTGCCAGTTTGATGCTTACTAGGCCTTCAAGTCTAGTGTAATTTTGTGCTTTTCGGTGTGCACGTCTTGCATGTTGCAACATTCCAATTTTTGTTCCAAATCTGAGTTCACAAAAGCTATAAAGCAATGATAGCGCTCCTTTTTTTTATTCTACCTTTGTAATTTGCATAAATGCTTTCCATTTTTTGAATGTCTGCTTCCCTGTCACATTTCCAGCAATATGATTTTAGGTAGAATGCTTTGTGCTTATTGGAGACATGTTTCTTAAGTTCTTTGAATGGTCCCATTATTTCTCCGCACAAATCACAGTTGTATTTTTCATTCGGATCTTTCCAGTATGTGACTTTCTTGGTGACGCCACTTCTATTGTCATTGGGTTTATCACTGAAATGATAGAAGTCTGGCAAATTTTCAAGAACTGATATGACAGTATCACTCTTAGCTGATGAGGCTATAAATTCCATGTTTTCTCTGAGGTTAAAGGTTTTTTCTTTGTCTATCAGTATGGAGGGTGCACTGGGTGACAAAGTGTGATTTAATTTGTTGTTATTCATTGTGTTGGAGCGCTAGGTGTAGAGTTTACAAAATCGGTAAGGAGGTTAATGATTTCTTTCAAAAGCATTACTTTTTTTGCCATTTTTGTGGGGCTTTTATTATCCAGGAAATACCCCACCCTGAATTGGGATCATTAACGTCACCATTTCTCTGCATCATGCATCCTGCCATGATAGAACCTTGTTAGGCCTATCTCCATAGTGGCATGGAGATATTTACCAGTGGGACCTCTAGGAGGCAAAGGCTGCTACGACTGAGAATGAGTTAAGAAATTCATAGTTACTTCCTCAATTCGGCCTTCAAATCCCTTGTTTGAATATTTGTTACTTCCACTAACATTTGCACCTGAAGCGGCTCCACCGGGCCCTCACATTCACTGCAGCAGTATTCCTTCTCATCGCAGATTATCCCCCACAGCCCTCTGCACTAGCAACAGACGAATTTGGATCTCCATGGCTACCATCCTGACGTCTATATCAACCAACCCCTTTTCTAGGATCTGATGAGTGTCAGCATGTCAGCACTGGACGCTCTAACCCAACTTTCAATGCCAATTCTGCTCACCAAAAGTGGCTGTTAGACCTCACAGTCTTGGGGGGGTCTACCTCCCAACTTTTTACCTACCTCCTCTACTTTTCTGACCTTGTTTTTGCTAGCTTTAGGACTCTGCACTTTGCCACTCCACACAAGTGCCTGTGTTCTCTCCCCTAAACATGGTAACATTGGCTCATCCTGAATTGGTGTTTTTAATTTACTTATAAGTCCCTAGTAAAGTGGTACCTCCTTTACTCAGGGCCCGTAAAATAATATGTTATTATTAGGCCTAAGAATGATGGATTAAACCCACATCCTTGTGACGGGGGGTGAATATCTGCATTGTCCAGCATTCTGCTCGTCAATTGTTTCTTTTTGCATATGTCTCCCTAAGTGAAAAGGGTATTCCCAGACATGGGTCTCATGCTCACTGCACCTCTGGATTCAAGCTAGCCTGGCTGATGAAGGGTGATGCCCTGAAACCAGCCCCAGGATTCTCGTTTCCTGTCCAAGGAGGACCTGGCTTGGCAGTTCGGGCTGAACTGTTCCCATAGGAAAAAGAGTTAAGACAAATTTGCATATGGCTGGGACTAAACTGGGTGGTGTGGTGAGCAAAGGAATGATGGATTAAACCCAGATCCTTGTGACTGGGAGTGAATGTTTGTATTGCCCAGCATTCCATCCATTAATTGTTTCTTTTGCACATATCGCCCTAAGTGGGAAGGGTATTTCCAGACGTGAGTCCTGTGCTCACTATACCACTGTATTCAAGCTAGCCTGGCTGATGAAGGGAGATGCTCTGAACCCGGCCCAGGATGCTTGTTTCCGTTCAAGGGAGGACCTGGCTAGGCAGTTCAGGCTGGACTGCTCCCATAAGGAACAGGGTCATGACTGATTCGATTTCCGGGACACCTCCTATGCTGACGACACGCAAATAGTATTGTCGTTGACTGAGGGAGGTGAGAAGGAAACAGGGGGACGCTTTTATGGCTGTATGAGCGCAATTTCCTGCTGGATGTCCTCTAACTGTTTAAAACTTAACTTAAGCAAGGTCTTAAAGTTTGGAAACAATCCTCAGGTGTGGACACCAGAGTGGTGGCCGGTGGACCTTGGTTCTTGCCCCATACTCACAAGGAAAGCTAAAAACGTAAGGGTAATGGTGGATAACAAACTTACCATGGGTGATCAAGTAAGCATGGTGATTTCAGCCTGCTTTATGGCTCTTAGAATCATAAGAAAAATTAAGTTATTTTTGACCAAGAGCAATCTCAAGACAGTGGTGTTGGCCCTCATAATGTTGCGTTTGGATTATTGTAGCAGCCTATATCTTAATGTTCAAAAACAACATACGAATAGGCTTCAACTAGTCCAAAACGCAGTGGCCAGATTGCTGTCTGGAATGCCGAAATTTGTTTCTGTGAAAGAAGAGCTTAAGAAATTGCACTGGCTCCCTGTAAAACAAAGAACTCGCTTTAAGGCACTATGTACCATCTTTAAGGCCATCAATGGAATTGGTCCAGAGTTCCTTAGGTGCAAATTCAAATGGTATGTCCCTGGTAGAATGCTACGGTTTACTGGTGCCAAACAAGTGCAAGTCCCTACTTTTAAGAAAGTCAATTGGGGCGGTAGGAGCTTTATTCTCTGTGCCTCCAGAGCTTGGAATGAGCTTCCAATTTTTTCTTAGGAATGTCCCAGTTCTCCTCTCCTTTTGGAAGTGCTTGAAGACATGGTCTTTTCTCAGTAGTATACACTCATTTTCCCCAGGTAACCAGTACTGAGCACCAGGACACCCCAGGGTAATCGTGCGCTCTACAAGTGCAAATAACATAACGTAACATATGGCTGGGTCTACACTGGGGTAGTGTGTTGAGCAAAAGAATGATGGATTAAACACAGATCTTTGTGACTGTGCACAGGGGGTAAAGATTTGCATTGTCCAGCATTCCTTCCATCAATTGTTTCTTTTGCACAGTGGGCCTGCAGCACTGATTGTTACACCCTATCAAGTAGCCCTTTAATCATGTATTAGTGCCTGCCATGGCAGGGCATATGTGTGCAGTTTTAATGCCATTTCGACCTGGCAAAACAACCCTAATTAAGCACTAGCCAACCCTTTTTCTAGATATGTCACCCCAAAGGTAAGCCCTGTGTAACCCAGAGGGTAGGGCATTTATGAGTCATGGCAATATACTTGCCAATTTATAATGTCTTTTTAGTGAAAACCTCCTAAAGTAATTTTTCTCTACTGCAAGGCCTATTTCTCCCATTGGATAACATTGGGGTTACATTATTACATTTTATACGTGTAAATTACAATTGGAAAGAGAAAGGACCCCAAGTCTGGTGTCTCTAGATTCCTAATTTAAAATCCTGATTCATGGTGAAGTAAGATTTTAAATAACACTTCTGAAAATTATTTTTTTAGAAAGATGGCATTTTCTTTCTTTAGCCATCTGGTACCTGCTGCCTGTCCCTGACTAGTGTGGGATGGGTGGCACCTGGGCTTTGTATATTCCCCTTAGACAGCTTCACACAAAGGGATCTTAGGTATGACTCGAGGGGCCATGATGGGTCATCCTGTCAGGATGGGAGGGAGGAGATGTGCTCAGCCTCACACTTAGACCTGAATAGATTGGTGATCAGCAGAGAGGATAGGAATTTCATGCATGCGGTGCCATACAGTAACTTGGTGTACACTACCCACCTACATTCAAGACCATTTCAAAAAGATTTTAAATTCTCCGTGATTGGAATTTTTTCAAATTGTTCTCAAAATCATGTGACTGGCTGCTGGTTCTACATTTGGAACAATGGAATTTGAGCTGACCAACATGGAAACACACACAGCAGCTCTGCTTAAAGACTTTTGAAAAGTGTGTGGGCATCCTGCCAAGAGTGCCACCAAGAAAATGAATTTACAAAAAGCAGTGAGGGCTTGGCCAGAAGCCCACTCAGAGGAGAATGATGGATTGGGGTAGGCTGAGAATGGCTCTTATGAGGGACCATCTGCAGTGGCTAAGGGTGAAAACCCTGAATTTGAGCTTCTTCTAAGAGCAGCAAGCAGTGTCTCTTCCTATGGTCTCTCCCCAGAGGAGCTGAAGGAGAGAGAATTCAAGATGCAGGTGGCAAAATTAAAAATAAAGGCTGACGAGAAAAAGGCTGAAAGGGAGGACAAGAAGGTAGAGAGAGCATTAGCAGAAAAAAAAACTTTTACTGGCTCATGAACTGAGCCTGAAGGAGCTGGATATCAAGGCCAGGCAAGAAGATTCCAGCATTGATGGTGACAGCATACATGCAGTACCTGATGGAGAAAAAAGGTTTGCACACCCAAGGTTGTGATGGCCAGGGTGGGAGATGACATTGAGAAATGGTTTTCTGGTTATGAAGTTGCACTGAAGGTTCGAAGCTTCACAGGGTTCTCGAGGAGCACTGGGGATAGAGATGGTCTATGGAAACACATGCCAATACTTTGGAGGGAAACACTTCTGATATTAGGGGGTGGGGATAAAACATATTATACCCCTATGAAGGCCATTTTAAATACCAGATTTGGGCTGACTCCAAAAAAGTATTGCCAAAGATTCAGGAACAGCCAGAAGCTCCCCAACAACTCCTGAGTAGATGTTTTAGATTTCTCAAGTAAGGCACTGAATGGCTGGGTGAGGGGCAGCAGAGTTGGTGGTGGGCTGTACCATTTAATCATGAGATAGCACATGCTCATTATCTATTTTCCTGAGTTATGCCAGCACCTAGAGGACAGTAAACTGACTGACCCCAGGAAGCTTGCTGAGTAGGCAGACAATTGGTCTAGCACCAGAGTGTCCTAAAAAGGTATATTGGGGGGACTACCACAAAGTGGTCAGGGTTCCCAAAGGAAGAAAGAGGCCGGAGATCTCAAAAGTCTGCCAAAACAATTCCCAATCTGGTGTGTGGTGTTTTCACTGTTTTACTGTTTGAAGTGTTGCACAAATACATTACACATTGCCTCTAAAGTTAAGCTTGATACTCTGTGTTAAGCAACTAGAGGGTGAGCACAGGTTAATTTGCTGAGTGTGGACGACTAGACACTTGCATTCCCTGCCTGGAACTACACCAGTGAGCGGGGGTTCTTACCCATTTAACCCCTTCGCTGCTCATGACGAGCTCAGCTCGTCATGAGGCACGGTTGAGCTGTGCTCATCATGAACAATTAGAAAACATAATAGTCAGCACAGGAGGAAAATATCACTAGCAGCCAAGGTGTTAAATTTTGAGAATAGTTTGAGATCCTTTTGGACCTCTTATCATTCGCTTTAGCAGAAAAATCTGGGGTTGAGTGCCAGCTGTCATGAGGGAATCTTTGAAGAGAACCATCGTCTAGATGGTTGGATAGTGTTACACCCCTATGCATAGTTTAGACGACCGATTTACATGTCAGTACTGCTACAGATATCCTTTAGAATTTTCTCTGGCATTGCCTTGCCCAGGCATAGTTCACCATCTTTCGTGTCCTATCACACACACTCATGCTTCACTTTCCTGAAAGGGTGCGCAAGAAGGGTCAGTAGTACGCCCACCAAAAGGCAGCTATGGATTCCCACCTCAGCTAGTGTATGCCAGCCCCCAATATCATTGTGACTCAGGGTTTCAATTAACCATCTGACTTGTGCATGTATTAGAGTCATTGGTCCATGTTTCAAGATGGGTAAAGCCGGTAACTGACATTGCCAAAAAACCCTGGTGTCAAGCGTGGACTAACCTGTCTAGCAGTTTGACAAGATCGTGTACACTCAGCACCTTCAAATCTAGTTGACAGGCACCCTAAGAAGAGGGTAGATGCTGTGGAGGGCATTGATGTGGACAATGTCTCTTAGTCCTGCAGACATAGCAAAGCGCTGCCAAGGCGCTGTAACACTCTCTGCTGAAGTGGAGATCTACCTGCCACACCGAAGCTTTCTCAGATGATCTGGAGCAGGTTATGGTGCATCACCATGAAGAAAATGCACCCTGCGGAGTCTGGCTGCACCCAGGCAGCAGCCTCGTTGATGGGATCTTCCCTCCTGGGCAAACAGCCTTCCCACTGTGTTATATCCTCCAGACAGACTGCACAGAACCACACCTGCAGTTTACCTCTCAGTGGTTTCCCTCCCTCTTGAACTCTCGCTTCAAAGTTCTTTTCAACTTTCCCATACGGTGCTTGTTGGCTATCAGACTTGTGCCCCAATGGTTGAAGTGCCAAATGACAATCAATTGTACTTAGGCCCTGATTATAATCTTGATGAATGGGAGACTCCGTCATAAACGTGACTGATATCCAGTCCGTATATTACAAGTTCCAAAGGATATGATGGAACTTGTAATACAGCGGACAGCATATACATCACATTTGTGATGGAGTATCTCATCAGCCAAGATCGAGATCAGGCCCTTAATCCCTGATATAACTGAGCAATTGCAATAGCATACAAGAATTGTCTTTCCACTACTGACTGTGGCATGACAATATACTAATGCACTTGGCTGATGATGCTCTCTAGCTGGCTTAGCTGAGAAATGCTTACTGTATACCCAGGGGACTCTGGAATTTTTTTGTGGAAGTGAAGTACAGACAGTAGTTTGCAGTCAGCCTGGAGCATACTGTAGGTAAAGTGAGGTCCTGTTCCTAGCTTGCAGCCATGTCAATGATCACATCAGAAGAGAAGTGGTATTTAGTTGTTACTGCTTCCTTTTGCATACCAAAGATGTTCATCCTCTGCCTGCATATTCTCTCTTTCCCCTTGTCTACTTGTTTTTCAAAATAGGGGCAAGGCAACAACTTCATTTTCTGACATGGTGATTTTTTTAAATTTTTTACTTTGGCATACTTTCTTAGGTTCATGTTGAAAATAATGTTTTGACTGTAGTTTGATTTCGTATGTGTGCAAGCTGTATGCCATTGTTTGATATAGTGAGTTTACCTAGTGATGGGGTGGAGTTGAGCTATGACTTTTAAATCCCCCAACTATCTTGAATTAGCAGGTGTGTGAATGTGACTGAAATATTGGATATATTTATATATATATATATATATATATATATATATATATATATATATATATATATATATATATATATATATATGTGTGTGTGTGTACTGTACTAATTTTGCTTATATTTTCAGTTGTGTGCCTTTTTTTCATTTTAATATCATGTAAAAAAAGATTTTTATATATATAAAAAACATACAATATTTTTCCTTTTCTATTCCTTTTTACTAAGGCAATGTTAGTTTAATTCTCTGATTCCAACTATTTCTATGAGATTTCCTTTTAGTAGTAGTGAGTAGCCATTGGTTGTATGTAACTTACTCTAAGACTTGACTGGCGATGATCTGAGATTGTTTGGGCTGCACTTCTACTGGAGTACATATTCTATAACTTGGGTGCACAGTAACTCTCTTTGCTCATCATTATTTTTCTGCTTAAACATCCCCTCGTCCAGTAGATAGTTCAATTTTCTAGCCTCTTACCCATCGTCTCCCACATTTACTCCTAAAATGTGTACCTATATTGTAGGAAGCTCGCTCTGTATATACTATACCAAAGTAAGGTATAGTGTTCACAGAATCCAGTGGATCCCCGAAGGTATAGCAGATGCTAAAGTATATGATACCTTTCTCCCTTTTGTGGTAGTGTGGTTGAGCAGTCAAGCTTATCAGGGTAGTGTTAAGCATTTGTTGTACACACTCAGGCAAGAAATGATGTCACACACTCAAAGACTGAAACCAGACCAATTGTTTGTATAAAAATGTGTTACTTTGTTACTTTTATTACTAGAAACAATGGTCCATATTTACATGCCCCTTGCACCGCTGTCGCATCACTTTTTCCAATATTAAACGTGACTCACGGGTGGTGCAAGGGGCTTGTAAATAAGCCCCAATATTTACTCAGTAGCAGGTAAGTGTTACTTTTCATACAATGTTACTTTATAAAATGCAGTGTTCACTGGTTTTGCAGGAACATACAAATTACATTTTTTTTTAGTTCAAAAAATAATTTTATTAGTCATAAATTAAGGCATCAATACAGAATAAAGGAAGATAAATGAGGGAAATGAAGGAATGGGGAGGGGGAAACTGAGAAAAAATAAACAGCATATGCTTTACAAGGAAATTAAATTACAAAAAGACTTATCATGGGTAATAGGACTGAAAGGGATAAAATAATTGTACATCTGAGGTAAATGCAGAGAATTACATAGTAGGTAACAATGCAGAAAAATAAAGGAACTGAAAAGGGTATCAGGGGGTTTGGGAACCTCCTGCTGAGCAGGTCCTGGACAAAATTATCCAAATGCATTGTAACAGGGAGCCATAGATCCGCACGTTTGGCTGCCAATTGGGCAGGAAACACAAAAGCAGTATCAAGTCTATGATTATGACAAACATTGTACCACCATGCTTTAAAAGAAATGTTAGAAGAAGTCTTCCAATTGATGGTAATCTGTTGGAACGCAACAGCCAGTAATAAATCAACAATGCGAACGGATAAATCGGTCCCCTCCCAGCAAGGAGAGAGGCTCCCTAAGAAAAGATGAACATAGGATAGGGGAATACAAGTATGAAAAATTACATTGATTTGAGCCCAAACCTGCAACCAAAAGTCATGCACATGTTTACAGAGAAATAACATATGAAACAGAGTAGTGTGTGGTAAGGAGCAGGACCAACAAGCATCTGAGACGGTAGAGAACCGTTTGTTAAGGGTAAAAGGAGTATGAAGCAGTCTGTTGTAGATGAAAAATAAGGATTGCGTCAAGGACGCCGCTCTAGACGATTTACGAACCTTTGTCCATATCCTGTCCCACAGGGATACTGGCCATGATATAGCGAGGTCTCGTTCCCACTGCTCTTCTACCTTAGACTTAGGTCTAGTAGATGTATGAGTATGTAGATGTTTGTAGATAATGGAAGCTTTAGGAATAGTGTGTAGGAGGGAGTGAAGCTTGAGGGCTGGGTCAGGAGAAATGGAGGTGGGTGCTGCCTGCATGAGTCGTGTGTAAATCTCCATGACCGCTGCTTTAAGTAAGAGATACTTGGGAGCAAAGGACGAGGGTAAATCAAAGGAGGAACATAGAGTGTGAAAGTGCAGAAAGGTTGAATTTGAAAATAACTTCGAAATCCATATTAATCCTATGGCCCTCCAGGATTTCCAGTAAAAGGGTCTATTATGAATTAAAAGATACTTGTTATGCCAAATGGCGGACGAGAGAAAGTCAGCAATAGTCACAGGGGGATGAGGATTGGAGGATAAAAGGAGCTTGACAGTAAATTTGTGAATAGGGGTGGGGATCGAAGAGGGTTTACGTGAGAAAGAGATATACTCAGCAAAGGAGAATGGGGAAAGGAAAAGGCGCTCAACCTTAGTCCATAAAGGGCGAGGGGAGGCGGGGTCTTGAAACCAGAAAGAAGCTTGACGTAACAAAAAGGCCTTTTGATAGGCTGGAAAGTCCGGAAAATTGACTCCACCTTCAGAAACAGGGCGAATTAGTCTGGCAAGGGACATTCTGGGTTTCTTTTTATGCCATAAGAAAGAGGACAGGACCGAATTAATTTTCTTAAAGAATTTGGTTGGGATGGAGATAGGGATATTAGAGATTGTGTAGAGAATTATAGGGGACAACATCATTTTGATGGTGTTGAGACGACCCCACCAAGACAAATAGAGAGGATGCCATCTAGCTGTAAGGGCAGATATTTTCTGGGAGCACTTATTCAGACAGAGGGAAATGGTGTCTGAAATAGAGGGGGTGATGTGCAAACCCAAAAATTTAGTATGGGAGGGACTACAGGTAAAATTGGAAGCACTAAAATCAGGTTTAAAGGTAAATTTCGTCAGGGGTAGAATCTCACACTTGTCATTGTTGAGCTTATAGCCCGAAATTGAGGAGTAAATCCGCACTTCCTCTAGGAAAGCTGGAATAGATTCTGTGGGATTAGAAATAAAGAGTAAAATATCATCTGCATAAACAGCAAGTTTAATGGGAGATTCAGCAGTCTGAAAACCATGTATATCGGGATTCTGGCGGAGCTTGGACAATAAGGGCTCTAGGGCGAGGTTGAAAAGGAAAGGTGAAAGGGGGCAGCCTTGACGAACACCTCTACCAAGGTCAAAGTAAGAGGAAACCTGACCGTTCGCATAGACCGCAGCCCGTGGATGAGAATATAACAGTGAAACTAGGGAAATGAATTTAGGGCCAAAACCAAACCAACCAAGCGTATGGAAAAGATATGGCCATTCAACCCTATCAAACGCCTTCTCGGAATCTAGGGCAATCGCTGCAAGGGAATGTTGGAGATGTGATGACTTCGGCAATATGTTAAATAAAAGTCTGGTATTGTCAGTGATGTACCGACCCTTAACAAAACCAGACTGCTCTTCGCCCAGGTGGTCCGGGAGTAAATGGTCCAGCCTTATCGCCAACGCCTTAGCAAAGATTTTATAGTCAATGTTGACAAGGGAAATGGGCCTGTAATTCTTGCAATGCTTCACATCCTTTCCTTCCTTGGGAATTAAACAAATGTGTGCATCAGAAAATGTTCCTGAGGAGTTACCTAGAACAGCAAAGGTATTAAGGAGAGAATGTAGTTTCGGAATCAACAAGTTGGAAAAGTGGAGATAAAATTCAACGGTAAAACCGTCTGGTCCAGGAGCTTTACTAAGTTTGAGATGTTGGAGCGCGGTGGTCAGTTCCTTCTCTGAAATGTCATTCTCCAAAGAAGAAAGATCAAGAGGAAAGTGTGCAGGTTTTTGGATAGTGGAGAAGAAATGCGTGAGAGAATGAATAGAGGGTTGGGTTTCAGAAGTGTATAGGGTTTTGTAAAAGCGAGAAAACTCAGTAAGGATGTCAGCGTCTTTGTGCTGTAAGTTAGAATTAGTGTCATAAATATATTCAATGTTCAACTTATTGTGCTTGATCTATAAATAATTTGCAAGGATTTTCCCAGCCTTGTTCCTGCCACCATAAAACCTAGCACTAGACTTTAGCAAATATAAGGAAGCATCCTCCGTAGACTTCTCATTAAATTTCATCTTGGCAGCAACAAGAGCTGTCAGACTATCTTTAGAATGTGAGGTGAAGTAGACATGTTCCAATCTCTTAATGTCACAAAGGAGATTTTTAGTGTATTGGCGTGCAGTCTTACGCTTCTTTGCAACATAGCTAATAATAAAGTTGCGTGCTGCTGCCTTAAAAGCATCCCAAACAGTGTACTTCGGGATGGAAGGGGTATCATTGAACAGGAAGAATTCGTCAAAAAAGGCAATGAAGGAAGCAGTGAACATTGGATCCAAAATTGGTATTGTTAAAGCGCCACCTCTTGGGCCCGTCAATCTTAGGAAGCACATCAACGCTGATTACAACAGGGGCATGATCTGAAAGCAAAATTGGACCAATTTCAGCAGCGGTGAGTGTTTGAGCGAGGGTATGAGAAACAAAAATATAATCGATCCGTGACTGGGATCGGTGGGATGGAGAGTAAAAAGTAATCTCCCGCAGGGTCGGATTACAAAGTCTCCAGGAGTCAACAAGCATATGTTGGGAGATGGCTTGAGTAAAAAGTTTGTGCGGTTTGTTGGGAACATAAGTGGCTTCGGAATTCCTATCCAAAAAAGGATCTAGGGGATGATTGCAGTCTCCAGCAAGGATAAAATTATCATCCATAAATTGAGTGATGCATTGAGAAAATTCAGCCCAAAAAAGAGGTTCACCATTAGTGGGAGCATAGATATTAAGGAGGGAGATTGGAACACCTCTGAGCGATAGTCTGACATGTGTCCATCTGCCATTAGTATCCGATTCTTGAGAAATAATTGTGAGAGGGAGAGATCTACGACACAAGATTGCTACACCACTACGCTTACCATCACCTTGTGAATAAAATACCTCACCCACCCAGCCCCTCTTAAGCTTTGCAGACTCTATGTCAGAGAGATGGGTTTCCTGGAGAAACGCCACATCAACATTCAGTTTGGCGAGGTGTGATAAAATGCGTTGACGCTTAATTGGAGAGTTGATACCCTTAACATTCCATGATACTATGTTCAATGACATGTTAGAAACAATAATCTATAAAGTACATCATATGCAAAAGTAGGATAAAGACCCATGAATAAGGATGAAGCAAGAGGAGATAAATATATAATAGAGATTGAGAAAGAAGAAAAAGAAAAGGAATTGTTGAGAACGAAAGAGCGTGCAGAAAGAGAGAGCAAAGTAAAAACTAGAGAAAAGCTCAGGAAGGTTAAAGAAAGAGAAGAAAAAAGAAGAAGAGAACTACAAACTGAAAAAAAAGAAGGTATGACATCCGCACAAACAGGGAAGCTTAAACACAAGAGGAAGGATAAGGAAAAAGGAAACAAAATAAGAGGGGGAAAAAGGGAAGAACATACCTACAAAAGGGGAAGACGAGATGGAGTCGGGGGGGAAGGGGGCACATAGGCAAGGCGACACTACCGTGATCGGCCGGGCAGGGAGTCAGGGAGACATCATCAGAAGGGGAAGAATTCCTGTGGAAACAAAGTGCGGAAATAAGAGAACAGATTAAAAACATAAATCAAAGGAGAAAAGGGTGCAGTAAACAGCAATGCAACTGAAGGAAAGTAACAATCAAGGGAACAAAACGAAATAGAGAGGTTAAACATGGCCAAAACATGAACATCGTAAGAATAAGAACAAGCAGGACACCATTTCAGCCAGGATGAGAAGAGGAAGGTCCAGAAGAGTCCATTGCGGTAGTCTTGTGTGCATTAATGAAGCTCTGTAGGCGCACTGGATCTTCATAGGTAGTCGTCTTGTTATTGTAGGTGACTTTAAACAGGCAGGGATGGTACAATCCATATCTAGCACCCATGGAATGAAGGACATCTCTCATGCCTAGGAAGGCCTTCCGATGATTGGCAGTCGCCTTTGCATAATCCTGAGCGAAGAACAAAGAGGAGCCGGACCATGTTAATTTTGGCGAAGCCTTGACAGCCGCAAGAACCTTCAGAAGGTCAGTGTATTTCAGAAAATAAAGAATGACACCCCTTGGTCGCTGTGACATGGAAACATATGTGGGAAGGCAACCCAAACGAGGAGCACTCTGAATGTTAAGAATCGTACCTTCTGGCAAGTGGAGTAATTTAGGAAGAAAGGACTTAAAGAAAGTGATTGAGTCCGAACCCTCAAGACCTTCCACCAAGCCGTAAATGCGAAGGTTGTTCCGCCTGTTCCTATTTCCCAACTCCTCCACCTACCTCTGGGAACGCCCACTTGTGAGGTTAGATGAGAAACCGTGGTATGAGTTTCCTGAAATGAAGCAACAGACTGTTCGACTGAAGAAACTCTTGTTTCAATTTGTGACCAGTTGTCCGTAAGAGCCTGAAGCTTGACATTGGTTTACTCCATAAAGGGACGCAAGGTCCCAATTTCCTCCAAAAAAGGGTGAAAGTATCTTATCTCTTCCAGCAAGAGTTCCATTGAGACAGGTGTGGACGATTTGAGTGGCGAGGGAGGGTCTTTCTTAGTCTCTTGGTGTTAGTTGTCCCCGATGATGACTGAGGAGGCTCCTTGGCAGTATCAGAGCCTGATGAGGCGAGAGAATCCTCTAATTTAGAAAGAGCTGAAAACACTTTGGAGTTCTTCACAAAGGCCACCTTTGTTGTAGTTTTGGAAGGTATGAGCGACATAGATTTAAGTGTCCCATATGAAACAGGTGAGATTGGAACAACCTACAAAGCGTGCGCTGCCTGCATAACAGGGTGGACTTCAGCACAAGGAGGTATGCAAGAGCATGAAATTGAGAAGAAGTAAATAGTCCAAGAAGGCACTCCTGAAAACAGCAAAGTCTTAAACTATAAAAACGCCAAGTAAAAGCTGACCACCTTGCATTGAGTCACAATCAACAGTCATCACGGCATCCGCATTGTCAGAGACATCGACGGGTAAAGACTGGTGGACAGGAAGCAGTAATTATTGATGAATACATTTGTGCGTTACCATCAGATCAAGGCAGGTGAATATTGATGAAGGTATGAATCAGTGGATAAAAGTAACGATGGGGTGGCAATATTTCGTCACATTCCTGTAGCTGTGAGCCAGTTTGCAAATCGTTGTAACTCCCCTCGCCACTACACCCAGTGAGGCTGAGGCAGGTTGAGTGGTATGGCAGAAGCGCTTCGTCTCACTGCGGAACAGAGTAGTAATCACTCAGTTAGGAGAACAACTTGTTGCTAATACCCAACAATAGCTTATGCAATGAAGGCCGCCACCCCTGAACTCAGTCACCTCCACGGCACATCAGCAAAGCAATGGGAGACAACGCCAGAAGCATCTCAAAATGGCGGTCGACAAGGAGGAATGATGTAGCAGCTTCTAACAGCGAGACCGAAGCGAGTAGAAAGCTTGCAGGCCACCCAAACTAAATAAAAGTGAAGGTTCCAGGAGGCAGGCGGCGGCCTTCACAAAGAAAGCCCCATGCGAGAACAAAGAGAGTTGGAAGTGCGCGGCGTCATAAAATGGAGGCCCGCCAGTACCTGAAGTGAAGTTAGCAACTGCGATAAAGTCCTCTGTCTCAGGGCATCTCAGCGTGTAATTATCAGTCGCGGTGCCATCCCGGAGTATTCCGCCGTTGAGAGAGAGCCGTCCAGCAGGAAAAGATGATCTAGAAATGTTATGCCTCCCGAAGCGTCAGCGGAGCCTCACACGGGCGCCGCCATTAACATCAGGCGCCAAGCCAAGCCCCCTACAAATTACTTTTGAAGTTGCAAAAATGGGTTGTAAGCTCTTTAGAACACTCAAAATATCTTTAGATTACTTTTGTTTTACTTTTCAGTTACTTTTCTACTTTTACACAAAACAAACTAATCACAGAGTGTAAACATCACAGGACATCAGTAAGCAGGTTAACTCATTTGAAGGCACTAAGTTGCTTTTGTTGTAGTACAGGACAGTTCAACACTTAGAAGATTTTTCAGAGTAAACGCACAATACAGTCCTAGGGAGAAAAACAAAGTGTTAGTTTTGCAGGTAAGTAAATGATTTTAGGAATTGAGCTTTGGGGGGTAGAACAGAGGTTCCCGAAGGTTCAGGTTAGCACCCATGGTGCACCGCTAGTGGCATTAGGGCAACCGGGTGCAGAGTGCAGGGCCAATGCTAGCCAAAGGGGCTAGGGGGCACCTCGGTTGGGCAACTGCTCACAGGCAGGCCACTCAGTAAGGCGAGTCAAGATCCTAGGGTTATGGTGAGGGCAAAGGAGATCCCAAGTTAGCATCAAGTTCACACTACGAGAAGTGCATGCGCAGCCGGGGGCAGGGTACTTAGGCGGTGTCAGGAGCCCAATGCAATCCTAAGAGGGGTTGTTGCCTTTGGATTTCAGCTGCAGGCTCAGTCCAGGAAGTCTTCCGGGAGGAACCAACAGCTGGGCAGGTAAGTAGAGATGTCCCTCGATGTCAGGACACTCCAGGTTGGGGTCACCAGGATGCAGGGTCGTAGACTGCAGGGGTGCCTTTCAACATCAGGAATCTACTTATCGGTCCTGTCGCAGTAGAGGGGGGTCGACGTGAGAGACTGCAGGCATCTACATGGAACCTTTGAGGTAATACTCTTCAATGGTTTGGAGGTCAGAACCAATGCAAGACCACTTCAGGATAGATGGATCCTCAGGACATGTGTCATGGGCATCTTGTGCAGAGGTTAGTCCTGGAGCAGGGTTTCTTGGTCCCACTGAAGTTGGATCTTCTTCTGTGGACAGGAGTCTTAAGACTTTATTGAAGTGCTAGACCAGTCTGCACCAAATCTGGAGGTCACTATCCTTTTTGGAGCTGTTGTTTTCTTCAGAGCTGCAGGTAGGCCAGTAGGGCTGGGGACAAGTCAGTTGGGCCTAGAGTTTTCACTGCTGCATCGTCTTCAGGTTTCCAATATTCTTAGGTTGTCAAGACCTGAACTCTGGGTTTAAGGCTGCCCCCTAAATACTGTATTTAGGGGAAATTTTAGGGCCCTAGAGGTAAGTAGTCATTGGGCTACTGACCATAGGGTGACTAAAGCCTTGGTGGGCCCACCCCATGCGCAGGAGTGGGCACAATCCCTAACCCTATTTGGAGTGTGCCTGCCAGATTGTGGGCACTGAAGAATGGGCTTTATCTTGCCTCCCCCACCTCAGGGCTGGGGTAGGCAGAGGTGGGCACACCTTCTGGGCTCTTCTTATTTTTCCTGCCTGTCTTCCTGCCGAAAAGGGGGTAAGACAGGAAGGGGGCCGGCCCCTGATAGCTGATGGGGGTCGTGTGCAAAGGCAGCAAGGCCTTTCAAGCGCCCCTGCCACAGATGGCTCTTCCCGACCTGGGAGGGTGTGAACACCTCTGCCCAGGAAAGGCTTTGTTTCTGGGCCCAAGGAGAGAAGGCTTCCCCTCCAGGGGTCCAGAAACTTGTCTTGTGGTGGAAGGCTGTTTTTCACCAGTCAGGAACCCACCGGTGGTTTGCTTGGTTCAGGGGTTCACTCTAGAAGGGACCCCGGAGTTTGTGGAATAATAACTTTTACATTGGAATCAGTGCAGGTTTGTTATTCTGAGATGTTTGATACCCATCCCAGGATTCAGTAAAGCCATTATAGTGCTAGGAAACGTGTAATGACCAGTTTCTAGACCATATACTCAGTGTGGCGTTACTGGGCACTTATAATATCTAAGAATGCCCTTGGACATTATAGGGACCTGCCTGCTCATGAGGATATGTCCTCACATGAGGTATAGGGCACCCTGCCTTGAGGGTGACTTACCTATGCCTCATGAAGTGCTGAGCAGGCATGGCACACAACACACAGTCTACAATGGCAGTGGTGCATGTTTGAGGTGAGAGGGTGGCATAATACATGCTGCAGCCCTCAGAGGCATTTCCTTAGCTACAATGTGGCATAATACATGCTGCAGCCCTCAGAGGCCTTTCCTTAGCTACCAAGCACTTAGTACCATAGGTACCCCTTACAAGGGACTACAGGTAGTCCAGATGTGTTCTAATTGTGGGCCAATGATACAGGTTTTGGGAAAGAGCACAGGCCATGGGTACCTGATTGGCATGGACAGAGGGCACACTCAGTCAAAGTGCATCAGAAATCTGGCAAAAAGGGGGGGTTACTGCAACAGAAATCTGTTTTCCTACGTACATTTACAGAGTACTCTGCATTATTGTTAAAGTAGTCAAACCGTACCTTAGTGAACTGCATTTGTAAATACATAATTTAGTACTGCTAGACTGCTGCGGTAGATGCTCACAATGAGTTTGAGTCTAGACCCACAATGTTTGTCTATGCCAATACTTTAAGTTTATAACCAAGTTTGAGGTGATACCTGATACAGTAGGAATTCCATGAGCAACTCTTCTCTGCTCTGATTTTGTGCAGTTTCTCTGTAGGATTCTTTACCTAATGGGTGTTTTCATTTCAGGCAGAAGAACAGGTTCCCCCAGGAACTCTCTGGGTACGGACTTTCTAGGAGTCACAACATGTTTTCAGCTTGGTCCAGCTATCCAGGCATAATCCTGGAAGTGTTTGGGAATTCCTTGTCTTTTGTAAATCTTACTTAGAATCAGCTTACCTTACCAGCCTCCTGCAAAAAATATCATAACTATTACATAAATACATAAGTGAATACATAGAGGAGCTTTGGCTCAGCCCTGTTCATCTCCTGGTCTGTTCACTTGTCTTTCATATTTTGCGCATTCCCACTACAGCATGGAATGAAACAAAGTGTCAGCCTACTTCTTCAATTACCTCTATTGCATTGTGAGTGACAATATGTTGCCTGATTTCGAGAGTACATCTGCCCAAAACCAAGTGCAGTGATTCCTGGAGTCCGGAAATACTGTTACCACCAGTATTTGTGCTAGAATTTCCACCTATTGAAAGTTAGGCCTCTCGGTATGGGGAATAATTTTAGGGACATGTATGCCATATTCTGAGGGGTTTAACACTCCCATTTACCCCCTGCTGTAAGCAGGGCATCAATGAAAGCAGTGATTTTCATAAGGGGTTGGACTGGGAGATTTGGGGAGGGAAAGGGAAAACTTGTTTTGTCAAGGGGAAGCATTGCAAGCTCTCCCCTTGCTAAAGAAAAATGTTGGAGGGTGCGAGCATTGGGTGCTAATGTAGCTAAATCCTATTGCAATTTTACCGCCTAGGATTTGCGGCCAGTAAAATTGGGTTTGGTGTTCACATGCCCAAGAAAACTGGATGCATGAGCCCTGGAACATTCATGCAGAGTGATATCCCACCTGGGGTACATTTCCACCTGGCCCTCAATCAGGGCTTATGTCATATTTGTGTGTTTAAACTATGCCTCCAAGTTACAGTAATTTGAAGCTAATAGTACCTGGACCATTAAGAATCAAATTTTTCAGTGGTGCGCATTAAAACTTAATAGGACTTCTATACGTTGTTCTAAATACGGATGCTTGCCAGGAAGTAATATGTTTTCTGGATTTATGTGGAATACAGCAGAAGTGGGGGGCTCCGCAAGACCATTTGGTAGCAAGGACTCAGTTAATGTACCAATCCTGAGATAGGGAACCTGGAGGAATATGTCGCCAGGAACCCCCTGCACTTAAAATGGAAATGGTGCATTGTGGGTAACAATCAGTCCTGTGAAACTCACAGGAGTACTTGTTGTTAGTAGGTTCCAAATCCTCTTGCACCATGAAAAGACACAAAGAATATGCACTAAGGATATTGCTTTATAATTTGTATTTAAAATAAGAAGATTAAAATAATACCCTAGTGTCCAAAAGGTGTATAGCAGTAACTATAAGAACAAAGACGATAGCGGCAATAACAGAGGTGTGGCGCCGCGGCCAGGGCGACCGACTCCAGAATCTTGGGATCACGGTTCGATCCCCGGCTCCGGCAGCAGATTAGCCCAGCACCATGTGACTCTGGGCAATAGCTTGCTTAATCTTCCCGACGGCCTCCAGCGCCTAGAGACCCTTACGGGTGATTGTTTGCGCTTTACAAATGTGGATTATTTATAACAGTGGATACCTGGCTGAAAACAGGGAGAATTGCAACATTATGACGGGAACTCAGAATGTACTTGGATTTGTCTCTCCCTTACTGTCTCTAGCTCAACTGCTTTAACTCTAAAAAGTAACAGTTATTAGATGATCTCCGACCTGCATACCTTAATGGAAGAACAAATACATTGTTTCACACAAAGAGAGCTCTGTCTCTCTTCTGGGGTTCTAGCAAAAGACAATAAAACTGTCTGGGTTCTCAAGGCAGCAGCCAGTGTCTTCACCGTGGATGTTTGCAGCTTCTCCGCCAAACATTGATTTCTCAGCCACTTGAAGTTCCTCACATAATATCAGGTTTATATACCTTTCAGGGCTCTACCATTAAATGCTATTACTAATAGCACACAACTTCTTACCCCTTATTGAATGTAACTGAGAACAACAATCAACAATCAATATAATATCTAACCTACTTACTGACTCTGCAACACTACAGCTACTCTCACCTTGGGCTGCATTACAGCGAGGGGGCTGTTCTCTCCTTGCGTCACCGCACTGCCGCCGTGAGGGCAACGGCCAGCATCGCAGGAATCCGGTTTCACCAGCCGTGAGTGGAACAGCTTACCAGAACTACAACTCCCACATCTCCTGCTTCGTCGCCTGGCACTGACGCTGTGAAGTGCACCAGGAAGCACCATATCTTCGCCTCCTGCAGCGCGGGACACACACCACAGCTACTTTAACCTTGGGCTGCATTACAGCGAGGGAGTTGCTCTCTCCTTGTGCCACCGCACTACCGCCGTGAGGGCAACGGCCAGCATCGCAGGAATCGGGTTTTACCAGCCATGAGGAGAACGGCTTACCGGAACTACAACTCCCAGCATCCCCTGCTTTGTCGCCTGGCACTGACGCTGTGTATTGTGCCAGGAGGCGCCATATCTTCTCTCCCAGCCTTCCGCAGCGCGGGACGCACACCACAGCTACTCTCACCTTGGGTTGCATTACTGCGAGGGGGCTGCTCTCTCTTTGCACCACTGCACTACCGCAGTGAGGGAAACGCCCAGCATCGCAGGGATCCGGTTTCACCAGCCGTGAGGGGAACGGCTTAACTGAACTACAACTCCCAGCATCCCCTGCTTCGTTGCCTGGCATTGACGCTGTGTAGCGTGCCAGGAGGCGCCATATCTTCGCTCCAGCCTCCCGCAGGGCGGGACACCCGTGGGCCGTGCCAGGGCAAAGCCCGGGCCAAGGGCGGGCCCGTCCTTGCCCGTCATTTACAGCCACCCCCCTTTCACCCCAGGCCTTGGGTTCTTGTCTAGCATCTGGAGTCAGCTATCAGGTATTGTGTGCTTCCTCTTGTCGTTACTATCATTTTTACTTGCCGGCAGCAATTGTACCCTACCGCTATCAGCAAACATTTCATGCACTTTGGTCAAACGGATTAGGTGTGACTAAACTTTTTATATTGAACTCAATTCAACTGGATCTGTACCGCACGCTGCACTTTAGTGACATTACCTTTTTCCAAACGTCTTGCACGTTGCACTTTTACTGGTACTATAAGGCCTTTTTGCTAGTTTTAATATTTGGCATTTTATGGTTTGTGATCTAGTACTGTATTGTACTTTGCACATTGCATATTTCACATTGTCCTGTAAGCGGTGAAGTACTTTAACAGGGATTTGATAATATACCAACATGTACAGATACGGCTAACATGAGTAGGCATAAGCCGAGTATGGGTAAAAGTGTGGTTGCAACCTTAGATGCCTTCATATTGAGGGCAGAATCAGCCCTCATTAATGAGATAAAGCTTACTGAACGAAGGCTATCTCTTGAGCCCCAACCTTCGCAAGGTAGACTTTCTTTAAATCCCACAATCCCTGAATCCCTGGGGGTAACCAACCATGATGTATCCCTGAGTCAGTCCCCGTATGTTGTTCCAGATTCAATGACAAACCTTGCCTCCTGCTCATCTTCTGACCAAGAACCCAGCCCTGTTAAACTTAAAGTTAAGACCAGAGGGCAGAAAGCAAAATTGAGACCAACCCATAATAATGAATCCCCTTCTAAAAAAAGGAAGAGCCGAGGATTATTGAAATCAAGTAAACCTGCTCAGGAAACAACTGGAAAGAAAACACTACCTGTCATTGTGGCAAATGATTCCAAAGAGGCCCACCCCTACGATCCAGACGACAATAGGGCAGTTCGCTGATAGTACACAGGAGGGGAACTTCTGGGGCAGGCTTGAAACTATGATGTCTACCTTATTGGATCCCATTTTTCAGAAAATAAGCTCAGTAGAAGCTAGATTACTGAAACTAGAGGGGATGGTTAGTTGCAAACAGCCGGTTATACCAGCAGTTAGTTCAAATACTAGTAGAGACCATTCAGCTACTAGGGGAACAGGTACGGGAGTATGTTCACCTACGAGCTCTGTTGCAATTAGAGAGGTGTCAGATATGAGTAGCTCCAATAACAATATGCCTAGTAGTGTAGATATTCCAGCTCCCCACCGTCAGTCCCCTACAATAGCAGGGCCCTCTGTGCCTCCAAGGGTTGGGAGGTTAGAAAGAAGGGAGTTACAGCCAACGAGTCACCCAGTTATCGACCTCCCACCGGAATCCACTCCTTATGTAGTGGTTTTGGGGAGTGTCCCCTCCCTCCCCCAAGGGGCTAGCGAGAACTATGGGCAGCTGATAAACAAACTAACTCATTGGTTCACATATAACACCACTTTAGTTGCCCGTGTCGTCAAAAACATCCTTATGGCCTGCAGGGTGAGTTGAATTAGGACCTCACAAAAAATGGGCTCGGGTGACTGTGTTATTGTAAACTTAGATAACCCCCACTCTGCAGGCAGGATCCTATCTAGGGACATCTGCCTCACTCCCCTTTCTGGGTCTATCATCAGGGTTTTACCTCTGTGCTATTTTTACAAGCCAGTCCCGCATAGGGATATATTTGATAATGTCCCCAGGGCACTTCCCCGAGGTGGGTGGTCAAATAGATATGCATCCAGGCAACAGCTTATTTCTATGGCGCACTCATCCTTTGAAACAGATGGGCAGATTGGTGTTGACCTCTCAAAGGAGCTAAACAATAGATTTTCTGTTTTAACCGGGTTGGAGGAGTGTGACTGACTAAGGGGCTCCAAGCCCTCCGATATGGAGCCTGTTGCACTTACTGAGTCCCCAGTAGAGGTAGTTGAGAGGCCCACAGGTGAGAGACCCAACAATTTTTTATCTTGGAATATCGCAGGGCTGGCAAATAAGCTTCAAGACACATTGTGGGTGCGATTTGTGAAGCAATTCTCGGTATATAGCTTCTAAGAAACATGATCAGTGGATTGCGATTTGTTTTTGGAAGGTTATAGGCTTTTTTTGTCCCAGCCACTCCTTCTGTGAGTGGAATACCAAAGCGTGGTTTAGTTGTACACATATCTGTGGCTATCAATTGTCATATTCAGGTTGTGTCAACCATAAACCCAGGAATTATGGCATTGTCAGCCAAAAGGGGGGATATTAGATGGGGCCTTAATAACGTCTGTAATTTGGTGGCCTGTCCTTATGGTGCTTGTAACATCACCACCTTGGAAGCATTTATAAGACAATCTTTTGGCCCTATCCTACATAATCTTTTGGTTTCTGGCGACTTTAACATGTGGTAATCCAATACTATCCTGTATCTCTGAGTTGGGATGCCCCCGCATGAGGGGGTTTCACTTTGAACATCATGCCCAGGGGGAACTGTTGAATAATATGATAAATGAATTTGACATTGTGACCTTGATGTCCTTAACTGCCACGCAAACTAAATTCTCTGTGCCATCTTTTAAAGGGCGTGGTAGGGGGTCATTTATATATTTTATCTTAATTTCCTCTTCTTTGCAATCCTCATTTCATGGTTTTAATATTATGGAGAGCGAATTTAGTGACCACAACCCACTATCTGTTCACATGTTGGGCCCATTAGCAGTAAGAATTGGTGAAGTTTTATCCAGGGGTGCACTGGGACTGACTGATGGCAAGCGAAGACTTAAATGGTCTCATATGTCCTAAGATAATTTTTACAGCAAAGTAAATATATCCTGTGCCCCCAAGTTAGCTTTATGCACAGCCGCAGATTCCTCCCCTAATGAGACTATTGGTGCATACGAATCAATAGCGCATAAAGTTGGTGAAATCTTAAGTGTCCCCGCTAGCAGAACTGCCATTCACGGCCCCAGATGATTTGACTCTCATTGGTCAAAGGCAGCAAAGAAGCTGAGGGAAGCTCTGTCAGCCAAACCAAAAATCCAAACTGAGGTATGTCTGTCGAAAAGAATATAAGACAGCTCTGGTCAGACGGAAGGGTGCCCTGAAGGAGGAGGCGTGGAGGGAGTTGATTGATTGAACAGCTCTAGGTTTTGGAATGTTGTGAATCTACCCCTTTTTGATCAAGAAGGAGGGGGCCTTAGACTCACACATTACCGAGGAGGAGTGGGTGCTTCACTTCAAATCTATGTTTGACAGCCCTATGGAGCATATTTGCCAAGAAAGTCGGGAGAGAAATGACCCTGTATTAATTTTTTAAAGGGGTGAGGTTATGGCTGGTATTACAGGGGTATCCATTAATAAAGCGCCAGGCCCAGATGAGATCCCTCTGGACTTATTTAAGTCCGACCCTCCATTCTGGGCCCCGATACTGGAGGCAGTATTTAAGGCAGCGGCAAAGAATGGCTGTCCTCAGTCTTGGGCCTCCTCAACCATATTCCCTGTTTTCAAGAAGGGTGACAGGAACAGTACCCACTGTTACAGGCCAATCTCCCTCATTGACTCAGTGGTTAAGGTTGTAGGACGTATTCTTTTGCAGAGATTATCAACTTGGGCAAAGGAGCATGCGATCCTGTCGGATGTACAGTATGGATTCCGGGACATTCTACTGTTGCTCAGTTTCTTAATTTATCTATGATACTGTGCAAATATACTGTTGCACGCCCTGTCACTATCCACCTCGCCTTCATGGACTTATCCTCCGCATTTGATTGCGTTAATAGGGTTACATTGTGGCAGTCCATGAGGACAGTGGGGGTGGAGAACAGTATTGTTAATTTCCTAGAGGACCTGCATAAATCAACCAAGGCTAATGTCAGATTTGTACAGGATCTGCAGGTCACTAGGGACCTTAAGATCAAGAGGGGAGTACGGCAAGGATGCATTTTGGCTCCATTTTTGTTGAATTTTTACATCAATGATTTGGATACTGTGCTAAGAGCAACTGGAGTTGATTACCCTTGTGTAGGGCGGCGTGGCATTCCCGTCTTGCTATATGCGGATGACGCCGTCCTTATATCCAGGACTGCAATGGGCTTGCAATCTCTTTTAACAGCATTTTCTAGATTCATGACTGATCGGGACTTGGCAATAAATAACTCCAAATCCTATGTAATGAAAGTGGGGCAACAACCCAAAAAGAGTTTCCAATTTAGTGTTGGGCCCACTAAGATCCCCGTACTAATATATTTTCCTAAATAGGGGTTCTTTTTCATGACCAATTAAAATGGGGTCCTTTATTCTCGAGGAAAAAGGGGGACCTGGCCCGGGTAAATGCAGCAACTTTTAATTTTGCCTCCAAAATAGGGAAGAAACCAACAGGACCGAAGTTGAAAGTCTATCAAGCCAAAAGCATTACCATAGCTACTTAGAATAGTGAAATCTGGGGATATACTGCTGCGGTTTCCCTTCAGGTAGCTGAGAATGGCTTTCTGAAGTGCTTATTGTGTGTCCCGCGTGGAACCTATAACTTAGCAGTCCACAAGGAACTGGGGGTTCCCTATTAAAGTGATGTTCTTGCTCTGTGCCCCCTTGGTTTTTTGGCTGTAGTGCTGGCTGAACAAAGATTTAACTCTCAACCATTTGATTCTAAGAGAGAGTATGTCTCTCGACAATTCATCCTAAATTCCCTGACTTAGGTACATTAAAAGTCGTTTTGAAGGGATAGGGGGCAGCAACTTATTTTGTAAGCCTGAATCCATTGGCAAGAAGGACGCGGAATTAATTAGGGTAGACTTCTTGACCTCAAGGAAAGTGGTCAGGGAAGTGCAGGAAATGCTGAAACCTAGTGGGCCCGATTCACAGAATGAACTTAAGACTAAATCCTAAACTTACTACTATTTGGTATTCACAGAATGCACTTACTACTTTCGGGATTCACAAAGTGAGCTTACTACTTTCTGGATTCACAGAATTAACTTACTACTTTCGGTTTTCACAGAATAGATTTAAGACTACTAACTTTACGTCCACACTTGGGCCGTAAATTCCGGCCTGGAGGCGGAGTTTCCGGTGTGGGGGCGGAGCTTACGGCCCGGAGGTGGAGCTTCCGGGCCGGAGGTGGAGCTTGTGGCTTGGAGGCGGAGCTTCCGGCTCGGAGGTGGGTATTTAGCCATGGATGAAATCCCCACCTCTGGGCTGTAAGCTCCGCCTCCAAGCCGCAAGCTCCGCTTCCAAGCCATAAGCTCCGCCTCCGGGTCATAAGCTCCGCCCCCAAGCCGGAAACTCCGCCTCCGGGCCGGAATTTACGGCCTGAGTGCGGACGTAAAGTTAGTAGTCTTAAATCTATTCTGTGAATACTGAAAGTAGTAAATTCATTCTGTGAATCCCGAAAGTAGTAAGCTCACTCTGTGAATCCCGAAAGTAGTAAGTGCATTCTGTGAATACCAAATAGTAGTAAGTTTAGGATTTAGTCTTAAGTTCATTCTGTGAATCGGGCCCAACGTTCGTATGTTTTTAATGCTTAAAACAACACCAACAATGGAACCTTATCTTATGGGGTTTCTATCAACACACAAGAGGGTTTTTTTAACTAGGTTTCGGATGAACCTCTTCCACCTTGTGGTATACAGACCTAAAGGATACAGCAGAGGTCAAGTGCTAGCTCCCTGCGGCTGCCACAGACAGTCTCTGCAGGATCTGCTGCATTTTATGGTTTTACATAAATAGTATGAAACCTCCCGAAGGCATTTCCTGGTTCCCATTTTAAAAATAATAAATTTTAGACAGGCCTGTCTTGCCCTTATGTATCTTCAACTGCTGAAAGAGGACTGCATTATTCTTATAGTAGGTTTTTTAAAAGCTTCTGGGAAATCTAAGACCTGTATGGATGTGTAGACATTGAAGGATCTAGGTATGTTTTATTAGTTTAGCTGATTTAGCTTGCGTTTAAAGTAATTATAATTGGAAGTCATGCTTATCTGGTCAATTTAAAGTTTGAGTTTATTAAAGATTAAAGAGGCAAAGACAGAAAGCGAAAAAACAATCAAAAACTTACAATCAATTGAAGGTCAACTCATGTAATAAGATTAAAATAAACATAAAGAAGCAGAAGAAATAATTGAAGATAAAATGTATACAATATAGAATATAGAAAGAGGCAATAGAAAAAACATAATAATTGACTGTAAATAAAAATATACAGTCATGAACAATATTAAATAGCAATATCAATGGTGAAGACATTGAAAGAAAATCATGGTTGTTTACGAACTTCAACAGTTTCAAAATGGGAAGATTGAGGGGAGGACGCAACTGAGGACAGATAGTTGGTCAGTGGGAGCCACAGAAGGTCTCGTTTGACTGCAAGGGTAATGGGAGTAACAAAATTGGTGTCCAACCTGTGATTGAAACAAACCGCGTTCCACCAAGCTCGAAAAGTGACATCAGCAGCTTGTTTCCAGTTAGAGGTGATGAGTTGAAAAGCAATAGCTATCAGGAGATCCACTAGAGCGCAATGTTGTGAGGGTTGGGAGTAAATAGGGGAAAGGGAACCTAGAAAAATGTTAACAATGGAGAAAGGGAAATGAAAGGCAAAAATCTTCTAAAGTTGAGTCCATACCAGTTTCCAAAAACAAGAAATGGTTGGGCAATCAAATAACATGTGTTTTAAATCTGCCGACGGGTGGGAACAAAACCAACAAGTGGCAGGAGTATCAGGAGAAAAAGTCGATAAAGTTGATGGGGTAAATAAAGTGCGGTTATAAATAAAATACAGAGTTTGGGTAGTATTAGCAGCTCTAGAGGTTTTATGTATTTTTTACCAAATTTTATCCCATAAAGGAATGGGCCAATCTTGCAAAAGATCTCTTTCCCAAGCCAATTTAATCTTGGATTTCGCTCTATCTAGGACATATTGAAAGGATTTATACAAAAAGGAGGCCGAAGGCGCGCAGTCCAATTCAGAAGAAATGGGACGGAAAGAAGTAGGAATATCATTGGAAGGGGTAGTGAACGAAGATATTGAGTGAGAACGGGACAAAGCGAGAGATATTGCGAGTGAGAGGAAGAGGGAAGGGAAAACCGTGATTGTAGTTCAGGAAAAGAGAGAGGAAGATTAGAAGAGGCGAGTTGGGAAATCCATTTGAGACCACGAGAATGCCAAGAGTTCCAGAAAATGGAGCGGTTTCGACTCTTAAGAAGTCTGTTGTGTCAAATGGGCTGTAAATGAATAGAAGCGGAAGACGGATAAGAAGAGAACAAATAAGGAGTAAGAAGTTTACGAGAATGAGAAATGATAGGATTACGTAAAGAGGTCATAGAAGAGGTAAAAGCTAGGATTTCATGAAAATCAAAAGGAAGAAGAAAGGAGGATTCCATCTGAAGCCAGAGAGGAGAATAAAAGGGAAGATCAGAAGAAAGCCACCTAGTTGCCTGTTTCAAAGAGAAGGCTATGTGATAAGATTTAAAGTCAGGAAACTTAAGACCGCCAACAGATTTATCTTTTTTCAAGGAAGCAACAGCAATGCGTGAGCGCTTCCCTTTTCACAAAAACTTATGAAGAATGGAGTCAATCATTTTAAAATAGTAAACAGGAATATGAATGGGGATCATAGAAATAGTATACAGTATAATTGGCTCTAGCATCCTTTTAATAGAATCGAGGCGACCCCACCAGGAAAGAAAGAGAGGATTCCAACGTGTGATAGCAGTGGTCAATTTTTTGGAAATGCAATCAAAATTAATCATAAGAGTGTCAGAAAGACGAGGAGCTAACCAAACCCCCAAGTATTTAATTTTCAGAGGTTGCCAAGAAAAGCCAGAGTGCTCAAAAAGATGTTTTTGACAAAGAGGATTTAAGGGGAAAATTTCACATTTATTGACATTTAAACGATATCCAGAAATTGCAGAAAAGGAGGAAACTTGTTGAAGGAAAAACGGAAGAGAGGATTGAGGGTCAGAGCAATATAAAAGAATGTCATCAGCGTAAACTGAGAGTTTAACTTGCTGAGAACCAAAGTGAAATACAGAGATATTATCATCATTCCTAATTTTAGTGAGAAAGGGTTCCAAGGTTAAAACAAACAATAAAGAGGATAAAGGACAACCTTGCCGAACTCCTCTCTGTAACGGAAAATAGTCTGAGACCATACCATTTACAAATATTGAAGCTTGAGGACACGAATAAAGTAATGAGATAAAGGAAATAAATTTAGAAGGAAAGCCCGCCCATTTGAGAGCCTGAAACGTAAAATCCCACCCTATCCTGTCGAAAGCCTTCTCCGCATCCAAGGAAATGGCAGCCAATGGAAGAGAGAGTGAAGAAGCTTTGCTGTAAATGTTAAAAAATACACGGGAATTGTCGGATGAAAGGCGACTTTTTACAAAGCCGGACTGTTCCGGACCAATTAAGTCAGGGAGAAGAGGATCCATTCTAAGGGCCAAAAGTTTAGCAAAAATGTTATAATCCGTGTTTACTAAAGAAATAGGGCGATAGTTTTAGCATAAAGTATGATCTTTATCCTCTTTCGATATCAAACAGATCAGAGCCTCTTGGAAGGAGCCACAAGAAGAGCCGAAAGTAGCAAAAGAATGAAACAATGTAAGTAATTTTGGGAGAAGAAGAGAAGCAAAAGAGTTATAAAACTCAATAGTAAAGCAGTCAGGGCCAGGTGTTTTACCAAGTCTCAGAGAAGAGACTGCGCGGGAAAGTTCAGAAAGAGAAATTCTCACAGTTCAAGGAATGAAAATGAACGTGAGAAGAAGGAGGGGGGAACATTTTGAAAATAAGAAAGAAGATCAGTCGAATCAGGGGAGTGCTCAGGAGTATAAAGAGTTTTATAAAAAGAAACAAATTTGTTTAAAATATCTTTATCTTTAAACAAAAACAAACCGGTGGGGCTCTGAATAGATTAAACCTTTTGCCTATTTTTCCGTATTTTGAGGTAATTGGCTAGTAATTTCCCCATTTTATTTTGACCACCATAATAACGTGAGTTGCATTTCAACAAAGAATTCGAGGCAGCATTGGTGGTGAATTTATCAAAAGCAAATTTAGCATTGATAAGTTCTTTGAGGGATGATTCAGTGTTGGACTAATAATAAGTATATTCAAGTTTTTTAATATTATCTAAAAGCTGAGCTGACTTAGCCTGGGCTTGTCTCTTTTTTTGAGATACAACATTTATAATAAAACCTCTAGAAGCAGCCTTAACCCCTTCGATGCTGGTGACAAAGCCAGCTCGTCATGGGCGTTACCTGCCCTGTGCTTATGACGAGCTGGCTTTGTCACGTAAGGCTCATTTTTGAAATTCCAGCGCACAGCGGGAAAACCCGGTAGCACGCTAGTGGTTAAAGGAATCCCATATCATCACAAAAGGAGTGTCAGGTGTTTGATTAAGAGCAAAAAATTCGGTAGCAAAAGTTTTAAATTTGGTGCAAAAGGAGGGATCAAGGAGAAGTGAATTATTAAATCTCCAACGTCCAGGATGGGGAGAAAAGGGAAGGAGATCAATGTCCACAAACACAGGAGCGTGATCAGAAATTAAAATGGATCCAATGTCTGAGTGTAGGGTAAGTTGGGCTAGGTATTTACTCAAAAATAATTAATCAAGGCGAGATTGGGAGTGATGGGAGGGGAGTAGAAACTGTATGCCCTAAGGTCAGGGTTGCATAAACGCCAAATATCAACTAGAGCATTGTTGCGAATAGAAGCAGTGAATTGGGAGTGCATTTTAGAAGCAGAAAATGTAACTTTAGAATTCCTGTCTAAAATTGGGTCTACAATTTGATTACAGTCCCCACCGAAAATAACATATTCATCAGCAATAGTAGCAAGTTTATCTGATATAGCAGGCCAGAACAATTTATCAGCACCAGTAGGTGCATAAACATTGTATATAACCACAGAAATTTTATCTATGAATAATTTAACCAAAACCCACTGACCTTCATTATCACATTCTTGAGAGATAAGAGAAACATTTAACTTTTTGTGACAAAGCAGTAGAACTCCATTTTTCTTACCTAAAGCCGGTGAGTGAAAAACATGACCCACCCAGCAACTTTTAAGCTTTAAGACTTTAGCATCAGAGAGGTGGGACTCTTGCAAAAGAGCCACATCCGCCTTAAGTCTGGCCAAATGGGATAAAACCTGTTGCCTCTTAATAGGGTTATTCAACCCTTTAACGTTCCATGTAACAACTCGGAATTTAGAGAAAATAGCAGTGATGAGGTAAAAAGCATTAGAGAAGTGGTGAAAGAAGAAGGATATATAAGTAAAAGTGAAAGATAGCTGAGAGTAAACCGGGGATGCTGACCAGTAATAGAGTGGCACAAGAGCAAAGATAAACGAAATAAAAGAAGAGAGAAAAGAGAGAAGAAGAAATAGAAATAGAAAAAGATGATAGACAGTAAATGACAAAGAGAAACATAGAAAAACATACTTACAAATACAAATTGAAGAGCGGGGGTGACGACGCCAGGAGACGACGACTTCAACAGCAAGAGCATAACACCACCGAACATCCGGTAGAGGACAACATGATACTTGACTAACGGAGAAGAAGGGATGGTAAGGAACAGGGGAAATTCTGTGGAGGTAGAGAAAGAAGATGAAAAGGTAATGAAAGCAAAAACAGACCAAATATGCAATAATACTAGGACAAAGAGATAAAAACACAATTATATATATGTATACAAGGGGAGGGCCCAGAAAGGACAATAGACCACAATGAATATGTGAACAAATTAGATTACATAACAAACGGAAAAGCAGTTAAACAACAAAGAGAACGTAATAAGAACACATTAATGCATATGTAAATTAAGGGAGAACACAAGAAGAATGCGATACAACAATGGATGAGTGGACAAAATAGATCACATAATAATTGAGTAAACAATTAAACAACTCTAAAGGTGTCCATATCATCAGCTCCATGTCGACGGAGAAATTCCAGCAGAGCAAGAGGATCTTCAAAAGTCGTAGTTCGTTCTTTGTAGGTTACCTTGAAGAGACATAGATGGAGTAGGCCATATCTGGCATTGATTACACGTAATTGAGGGCGCATCTCCAAGAATTCCTTGCATCGGTCAGCCGTTACTTTAGCCACATCTTGGGAAAGATATAAATGATGACCTTCCCAAATAATCTGCTTCTTTGATTTGGCAGCAGATAAAACCTGAAGAAGGTCAGTATATTGAAGAAACAGCATAAATGACACCTCGAGGTTTAGTGGAGATTTTTGGACCCAGGCTATGAGCTCGCTGGATATTGAAAACAGAGGAAGATGGGAGGCCCAAAATCTTTGGCAGAAACAATTGGAAAAACTCTGTTGGATTTGAGCCCTCTGTATGTTCCGGCAAACCATAAAGACAGAGGTTGTTCCTGTGGTTTCTGTTTTCTAAATCCTCTGCCTGCCTCTTGAGGAGGGATAAATCGTTTTCAAAAGTTGAAATCCGAGAGCAGGAAGTCTGAAGAGATTCTGTAGATTGTTCCACGAGAAGAACATGGAATTCCAAGGATGACCATCTGTCTTGTAAAAATTGCAAAGTCTTAGTAGTTTCGACCATAAATGGCTTTAGTGCACGGATCTCTTCCAGGATGAGATCCATGGCAGCCGAATTTGAGGAGTTACCTGGAGAAGGTGGGTCCTTCTTGAGCCTTTTGGTTGACGACGATTGCAGAAGCTCGCTTAAAGGCTGTGATTTTGGAATAGCCCCAGAGGTAGCATCCGTCTTTTGTGTAGCAAGGTCCTCCATGTCAGGAGGAGTAGAATCAAAGTCAGAACAGTTGCGCCATTGGGTGGAGGAGGAAAGCTTAAGGTTGCGCAATTTCCCCATAAAGAGAACGTAGAATAGCTGAAGAGAAGCAGTTCATCTAGAAAAAACGCAACACAATGGAGAGAACCTGATGGTCAGTGCACACACCAAGCAATTGGATCCACAATGATGAAGCAAAAAGTACATCAGAAGTTTTCAGGAGAACGTTCATGAGGAGAAAAATCTGCCAGGCAACTCCAAAGACAAAAGGGTGGCCCCGAAGAGTATACAAAGATATATGACAAGCAAAGGTCAAGAAAAGTCAAGAAGGGTCACTTGCTGGAAAGTCCCAAAATATTTGTGAGAAGGGGAGTTCCATCATACTCCTGAGACAAGATGGCGACACCTCAGGTCAAAAAGATAGAAGATTCTATCAAAAATAGAGAAAAAACAGCAAGCAGCGTCTGCTGAAGAGGCCCACATGTATCAAGAGAAAATATTTGCAAAAAAGCAGGTATTTGGGCATTGCAGTGGTATTGTACGTCGAAAAACGAGCATTTCTTGAGGAGATTAAAAAAAATGGCGGCCGCGGCAAAACGGGCCGATTTTCGGAACAAATCCGGATGAAGCAAGTAAAGTTGTGGTATTAGAGCATCACATTATGCTCACCTCATGTTCCGACTTGTGTATCAGTGTCCAGATGAGGTTTCTGACAAGGGAATCCGCACAAAAAAGCCCTTTTCGGATATCCTGCGGCGGAGCTCCACTGCTAGCCTGCCATCCCGAGCGGCGTTCAAGCCACGCCCCCTCAATTGCATTTTAAGGCCCGAATAAATTTGGGTGGGTGGGTACTGGGTCCATTTTTATAAATTGTATAAGAGGATCTGACTTTTAAATCATGTTTTAATGCATTACTGTTTTTATGCACCTGTAACCGTGTAACTTTTATGTTTTTTTGACTAAAAACTGAATAAAGTTTATTTGACTGATTGACTCTGCAACACATTGTCGACTTTTGAAACATAGACATAAATGGTGGCACGAGTCCGCATTAAGCAATATGAAGCACAAAGTAGTGATAAACACTTCAGCTGTGCATAAAAAGTAATTACAGAACTATCACATCATACTCAAGCAAACATAAAACAACATACTTGTACAAGCCAAATGAATCTAGATGTGTGTTTATAAATGTAAAATAAAAATATACAATCAAATTAAATACATTTATAAAATGCAATGGGGGATTTTAAAGTGGAAGAAGAGATGATTACATGAGAAGAATCCATACTGTTCCATTAAAATGATATGCAATGATTTTTTAATGAAAATACTTCAAGCATATGACTGCTTATTTTATTTTGTAAAAGTCATTTAACAATAATACCAGAATTCCTATACCAGAACCATTGGCCTTGCCAGTGTTTTTTCAGTTTCTAAGGAGGCACTTCCAGATTGGTTTATTGTTCGAATTGTGCAATTATGCATGGCACACATTTTACCCACTGGCTAAGCCTCCACGAATTTTGGGTTCTCCCCTTTCCCTACCCACTCCGTCAAAAAACATGTACGCTTGACATTGGCAGTAGTAAGATTCTGACCATACTAGCTCTGAAGGAGTCTTAGGAGGAGTATGAGGATACCTGCAGATGCTCGCGTTGGTGCGTGCTATCACATTTTCCAGGGAAACCACTCCTTGTAATATGCACTTCCAGCATTTTATCTATTAGAACATTGGAATGTTGGGAGCTCCATTGAAAACAATGGAGTGCTCTGGGCTTATAATGGCTGGTATAAGCCTGGAGCTCCAACATTCCAAGGTTTCTTTGTTCACAGCTCTGGCTGTGAACAAAGGCTTCAGGGAGCCTGAGGGGATTCCAATCCCCTCATGCTTCCAAAAGGCTTTGTTTTTTTTTAGAACATTCTGTCCTCTAGTGACAGAATGCTCTAATAGCCTTATAGCCCTTCGTAGATGGAGTATACCGCTATTAAAGTCCCCCTCCCTCGTTAAAGGCCCTCGCCTTCGGCTCGGGGCCTTTAACGCTGGAGAGGGCCTTTAATAGCCGGTGTAGCCCTCTACGGCGGGCTATAAGGCTATTGTATTTACTTATGCGTGATATAATGTGACTTTAGCATAACATTGTGCAAGAGTAAACAATTGAAATCCTAAATCCAGACATTCCTATGAGTAAGTCAGACTTACACAAGCAAACGTCTTTTTTTCATGCCAGCCACATACTTTTCTCAGTCTTCTGAGATCATTTCTTGCTGTTTGCTCTGGGCTATTTGGAAAAGTTTATCTTCAATGTCAGCTTCGGATGAGAACAGTTTCAATAAGGCTAAGCCTGCGCACTTAATTCAGTTGCCAGAGTACATGTCAAATTAGAGGTAATATGACCACCCCTCATTTAACAGGCTTAATTATGCTTAATTAGAGAAATGGTGCATTACTGTGCTGGCTGATCTCACCTCTGCAGCGCATAAATGAGAAACACTAGCTACAAAAGTGATTAATACCGGTTATTTCCATTTATTTATAAAAATTCTATGTTTGAGACAATAGCGTGTGCTGACTGCAATAACGTAACTGCCCCATTGTAGGATTTTCACGGATATAGCATGTCATTTCATGGAAGGACCACATTGCCTACGAAAATAGCAGCTGCTAGGGCTCTGAATTCACACAATACTTCTCGGAATTTAGATATACAAAAAGGTACAAATTTCCGAGAATAGCTCACAAAGCTTTTTCGGTGAGAAGTTGTGCCCTACAGCAGAGGTGGTGTGAATTACTTTGAAAGATCCAAGAGTATGACAGAGTTGACATGGATAAAGGGTTGTATATGGGCTGGGAGGTGCTTGTTCTGATTCCACTCCAGCTATGTAGTATCAGATAATCCAGCACTCTGTCAGTTTACAATAAGCTTTTTGAGGTGCTCTGAACTTTTATTGGAGGCAGCAAATTCAAATGTTCCAAAGGGTTGTTCAAAATACAGTTTATAGACAAAAAGTTTGTGCATGCTTTGACAAAATGAAGATCCAAATATACACATTTTTAACCCTTTAAATAGCATTTTGCACATTTTAGTAAAAAAAATTCTCAAAAAACACCACGCATCTTCCCACTGCAAAATTACTGAACGGAACTTTCAGGACCAGTTGCAAATTTTTCAAAATCGGAAAGCATACATATTAGCCCCAATGTCACCGATGTGCCATCAACTGAATTGGCCACCATTGATAACCTTTCTTGACTTCAAATTTCCTGCTAGTTCTTATCTGGCTTTCACATCTCACCACGACTTTTTTAGAAAAAGAGATTTCAGTTTAAACGAGCATTTACAATGCAATAGGTCTCGCATTAATTAAAGTTTGACCTATTGGCATTGCTGATAATAATGCAAGGCCAATAGCTCAAACCTTCAGTAATGCGAGAGCTATTGCATCGCAATTTTTTTAATGTATTTATTTATTAAGTAATAAGCGCAGGTTCACTTGAAGGTAAATATGCATAGTCAAAAATAACCAACTCTACCAAAATCCTAATTTAAGGATCCAAATAAGATCCCCCAACTGAATGTATCCAAATAAGTAGTACATGACAAGTGTGGGCCGCTTATAAGTTTATGGTTGATCATTTGCCTCCTTTTATTACGAACAGAACAAACATATGAAAAAAAGAATAATGCACATCTCAAATCGTCGCACCATGTTGCAGATTCTATAATGTTGAATCGAAGTGGTCATTTACATAAGGGCACAAGAACACGTTTATACAGCTCTGAAGGTACATCAGTAACACCAACGTTCAAGTAATGTACTCACTCAATTACAGCAGCGTCAATTTGATATCTCACCTCATCCAGCATCCACATAAAGAGCTGCTAGCTCATAACCTAATGCAAACAAACCCAAGGCAGCTGACAAACCATTAGGCAAGGAATAATGCTTAAAATAACATTAGAGTAGGGAAGTGAGAATCTGATTTGCAGCTAGACATCCTTTAGTATTGTACAAAAACACCTGCTTACAAGAGATTTTGCACTTTTCTTCCCCAGTTCTATAAAAACACGCATTTTATTATCAAAACTTGTGTATCATCTGAGTCTTCCAGAGACAAGGTTTTATACACAGCTTTATAAATGTTGGATGCCCAACCATACAGCTCGACCTAAAAATGGGGAGTCTCTGAAATAGGCGTGGCCGATATAATTAAGGACGAGGCTTAAAAATATAAGCTAATAATCTGTGCTTAGCATAGTGTGTTGCCTGACTGGTATTTTGTTGCTTCTGTCATTGGATCCAGATATAGAGTAAAAGTAAAGTTACACCTACAACAAGCCAGGACTATTTGCTTTGTCAATGGTTGTTAGTTGCATAGGATAAATAAGCAACATCCATGGCTTCGTTGCTTAGAATATTGAAAATGCTTCAATTCTAAAATGATGACTGTAACAAGTCTCTTTGAAGTTACAGCAAAGGCAGTGAAGGGTGCCACTTCTGCAGAGGTAAGATTTATTTTCACACTGAGCGCAAAAATGGAGAGCCCAATAGAGACCGGTGTCAGCACCTGCTTTTTAGAACTGATGGTGGACGCGCAATAATTATTTTGTTGCGCTAGTGACTGGAGCAGAGGTGCGCTTCACTTAGCTCTCTGAAAAACAATTTTTACTTGTTTTTAATAACCTTGTGCAGTTCTCCTACCGGTTTTGTGCTCACCTGTAAATGCCAGCTTCAAATCCTGCCCCGTCCCTACCCTGTTCCACCACCGGCTTTGCCCGATTGTTGTGGAGGGTAGGGCGGCCAATCTAGACGCAGCAACGCTGGGAGGGTCGAGCTCAGGGCGAGGGCGTAGGCACACTTAAGGCCGAGGCCGCCTATTTCGCTGTGAACGCGCGATAATAATTTTGTTGAGCTAGCGACTGGAGCAGAGGTGCGCTTCACTTAGCTCTCTGAAAACCAGTTTTTACTTGTTTTTAATAACCTTGTGCAGTTCTCCTACCTGTTTTGTGCTCACATGTAAACGCCAGCTTGAAATCCTGCCCCGTCCCAACCCCGGTCCACCACGGGCTTTGCCCAATTGTTGTGGAGGGTATGGTGGCCAATCTAGACGCGGCAACGCTGGGAGGGTGGAGCTCAGGGCGAGGGCGTAGGCACACTTAAGGCCGAGGCCGCCTATTTCGCTGTGGACGCGCAATAATAATTTTGTTGCACTAGCGACTTGAGACCAGGTGCGCTTCACTTAGCTCTCTGAAAACCAATTTTTACTTGTTTTTAATAACCTTGTGCAGTTCTCCTACCTGTTTTGTGCTCACTTGTAAACGCCAGTTTGAAATCCTGCCCCGTCCCTACCCCGGTCCACCACGGGCTTTGCCCAATTATTGTGGAGGGTAGGGCGGCCAATCTAGACGCGGCAACGCTGGGAGGGTGGAGCTCAGGGTGAGGGCGTAGGCACACTTAAGGCCGAGGCCGCCTCCTTACACTGTGGACGCGCAATAATTATTTTGTTGCACTAGCGACTAGAGCAGAGGTGCGCTTCACTTAGCTCTCTGAAAAACAATTTTTACTTGTTTTTAATAACCTTGTGCAGTTCTCCTACCTGTTTTGTGCTCACTTGTAAACTCCAGGTTGAAATCCTGCCCCGTCCCTACCCTGGTCCACTATGGGCTTTGCCCAATTGTGGTGGAGGGTAGGGCGGCCAATCTAGATGCGGTAACGATGGGAGGGTGGAGCTCAGGGCCAAGGCGTAGGCACACTTAAGGGGATGCACTTCCGGACGTGCAGCGGACGCGGGCAGCGGGCGCGCCAAAGGCAAGCCCGTCTGCGCCCGTCCACGTCTATGCCGCGACCAGCGCCAGCCACTGTGCCCAATCTCACACATTAAAGTGTCGTAGTTGGGCAAGAAATGAACTTCTCGACCTAAGATCAAATGTAATCAAATTAAGTGAAACCCGTACTGCTCAGTAAGCAGTTCACCTGTAAGCTGTGTGCTTTCCATCTCGCCCCGCCGCGGCCGTGCCGGCGTTGGTATACTACAGGAAGACAGTATCCGCCGCACCCACGTGAACTCAAAGCATGCCTCCTCAATTGTCGGTCCCTTCCAAAGCAGGCAAATTACATCTGGCTATCCCTTGACTATAACTCCCAGGATCTGATGTTCCTAACGGAGACATGGATCAAGGACACCTCTAACCCTGACATTTCCCTTGCAGTCCCCCCGACTACCAACTTGTTGGGATCAACAGACCTGGCAAAAAATGGAAAGAGGGATTACCATAATTCTCAGGGCACACTGGAAGATAACTTCCAGGAAACTGACCACATCCGGACCAATTGAAGCCATGTATTTTAGCATCTCCGAGGATGCGCACCTCATCTATGTGGGGGCACTGATCTACAACCCGCCAAACTCTCTATCTTCTCACATTACTGACTTACTAGAGACCTTGGCAGACTTATCTTTAAAACATCCCCATTTTAGGTGACTTCAACTTGCACATTGACGTCAACACCTGTGCTACAGCCAGATCCCTAGTAGAAACCATGGCGGGTATCAATCTCGACCTGAAAGTACATGGGCCTACCCATACAGCTGGTCACACTTTAGATCTCATTTTCTCGAATCTACCAGACCTTACCACCTTAGCACCTGCTCCTCTGTCCTGGTCTGATCATTTTCTGATACCCTTCAACCTTAGGATCCACCTCTCTCTCACTACCCAATGCAGGACAAATAATGTCGGCAGAAAATGCTTCAAGATCACGAACGACACACTTATACCCGCTCTGGCGGCCGCGCACTGGCAACCCAGTACGATCTGAATGCCGAGGTAGAGCATTTCAACCGGCATCTCACCACAGCCTTAGAGTACATTGCCCCTGTAACCTTGCTCTCCTCAGCCCGCTCCAAACCATCTGCACAATGGTTCTCCCAGAACCTGCCTGATGAAAAAAGCAAATGTAAAAGGCTGGAGCGCACGTGGCGTTGCAACTACGACGTAGCTGCCAAACTGGCCTACAAGCTTGCGCAAAAAAAGTTCCACAAAGTTAAACAAACCTCTAAGAAAGAATATTTTGCCAATAAAATAGCCACAGCGGATAATTCAGTAAAAACACTTTACCAAATTGTGAAAGATTTTACCAAACCTGCAGCCCTCATTCACACGATTGAACCAAGCCAAGAGCTTTGCCACGGTCTATCTGACTTCTTTCATGAGAAAATCAATAAAATCTTCTCTTCTTTTAATACCCCTGGCATGTCCTGCATAGAGGCAGTGTAAGTAAAAAAATACTTTATTTGATTTGGTTTAAATCATACAAAGAGCGGGTTAACCGCTAAAAACACATGAGCACTTGTGACTTAAAATTCATATATAAATACTGGTTAGTTAGTAAACTTTTCATTTTAAACATTTTGATCAATAAAACAAAGAAAGCGAAGGTGCAGTTGGTGCCTTTTAGTCTTATGGAATTGTTCTAGCTTAAGGATTCGGATTCTTGTACTTGTATTTTCTTTGAAATAAAAGTCTATACATTTTCTGTGTGCAGTTCTGTGTCTTTCTTTTTTAGCGCTTTTGCAGCTAGTCTTAAAAGCTTTAATGATTTACATACCAATTGCACTGTTGACCCTCCTAAACATTTTATTACTGCTAATCTGCATGTCCTTATCTGTTCTTTTATCAATAACGGCCGCAGCAATCTTTTCCGTTCAGATAACAATGCTGGACAAATACAGAGTAAATGGAGCACTGATTCGTCGCCTTGTCCGCAAAGGCGACAGTCCATTGAGGTCCATGTGCGTTTCCATTTGGGAGTTAAATCTTTAGCTGGATACACTCCCAGTCTTAGTAGAATTAATTGATGTTTCATTCGGTTTACAAAGTGTTCCGAAAGGTCTGGTTAGGGCTTTAGCTTTTTATATGTCGACAAAACCATCCATGCATTTGTTTTCATGGACAGCCTTGCTTTATCCTGGTCTTGGGACATTTTGTTAACTGTTTTGTTTACCAATTGTTTGAACTCCGAATAGGACGGTATAGTCTGCCATGCTTCCTCTAACTTTAAAGCCTCAATCGATATTCTTTGGTACGAATAAACCAAATCAGTCAGTTTTGATTGCTTTTCGACCTCCAGCCAGCAGTAGTGTGCCTGGGAGTCGTCCTCTGCTGCACGCATTCTCCAATAGTATTTGACCAGCGCTCCCTGTCTTGTCATGGTCTGATTTTTTAGCCCAAACTCTAGTCTGATCCGGTATTGTGAGATATGGCGCGGGATGTTGAATAGCTTTTTGAAGAGGCTAATTTGGGCGATGTTCAAAGATGTTACGTCCTTTGCATTAAATAATTCGGAACCATATGTGATTGCGGGTAGAAATTTTGATGCCACGACCTTTAATAAGTGGGTGGTGGAGCTGACACTGAGTTTTCTTTGCAGGGTTTTAAATGCGAACAGTAGTTGTTTAGCTTTAGTTTTCCGATGTTCTTGGTGTTGCTTGTAATTAAGATGGTTATCTAAAGTCAATCCTAAGTACTTGTATGTCTCCTCGCGGTCCAAACTGTTGCTGTTAATCGTCCAGATGAATTTTGGTATTTTTTTCGTGGACTAGAAAAACACATGACCTTTGTTTTTTTAAAGTTTATCTGGAGTTGGTTTAGGTCTGTGTATTCTACCAATTTGTTTATTAGTCGTTGTAGGCCTCGAGGCGTTTGCGAGAGCAACACAATATCATCTGCGTATTGCAAGCTTACTGTTCTCACGTTCCCCAGTTTTGGAGAATCGCCCAGTGTTGTACGTAGGTGGTTGTCTAGGTCGGCTGTGAATATATTAAATAAACAGGGGGCCAAGACGCTCTCCTGTTTTAGACCATTCGTGGTAGTGATTTTGTTTGTTAGACTTTGTCCATCTCCTATTTTAATTTGAACCCATGTTTTCGAGTAAAGGTCTATGATTGCATTCAATACATTTCTTGGTGCGCCCCAGGATTCCATTTTTGCCCACAATGCTTGTCTAGGGACCTTATCGAAGGCCGCCTTGAGGTCCACGAAACAGGTGTAGAGTACTTTGGAATTTATGATGGATTGATTGGCCAGGAGTGTTACGGCGGAAATGTTTGCTAAAGTGCCCATTCGGGCACGAAAGCCTGTCTGTGTGTTGGGAATCAGTTTGATGTTTTCCACCCAGTCGTCTAGATCCTTAAGCAGGTTTGCAGCGTAGAATTTTGCCTCGACGTCTATGAGGGCTATTAGCCTGTAGTTTGAGGGATTTGCACGAGCCCCTGATTTGAATATTGGGTTCAATATACTTCCTCGCCAGGAATCAGGGATAGTGTGGGATTCCAATATATATTGTCAAACAGTATGGCTAGTTGTTTGGACCAGAATTGTGGATCTTTTTTGAATAGGGCGTTTGGCAGACCGTTGGGTCCCGGCGCCCCATCTGATCTCTGCTTTTTTAAGATGTTCATTACTTGTTTTTCTGAGATCTGGGTGTCGACGACCAATTGGTCAGACCCTGATGTTTCCGATTCGATTTGCTGCAATATTCCTTCCTTTTTCTTTTGTGAGTCGCTATTGTTTTTCCGGTACGAGTTGCTGGTCGTATGGTTTGGCGCCTTCATTTCAGTGTTTCTAGCACTGCTCTCTTGTTGTAATTTCACTGATGGTACTATAGTATGTTTGTATCGCCTTCCCTGTTTCGTTTTCAGATGTAGCTCTGGGTGCTGTCTGTGAATTGTAAGTAGCTTCTATGTGAGTTCGCCATGCATGCTCTGTTATATCGGAGTTGAAATGCCGATTTTTTCCATTAGATAAAACGTTAATCTGGGCCCGGAATTTCTTGGAGTTTTTTAGTCGACTTACACAGAGCATTTTTGTCCAGAGCTGCTCGTTGTATTTACGTTTAGCGCCCGAGTCTCTTTTTTTAGGTTGCTTTTCATTTGTTTGATTATTGTCAAGGCCTCCCGGGAAGGTTGTTGGCCTTGAGTTCGCAGTTGTCTCAATGCTTTGTTTAGTTTTTGTTTTTTTGTCCTTAATGCTTTGGTGTACCATTCTGACACGCTGATCCGGGCCACTTTTTGGTTTTTGGAGCTATGTATAAACTTACTGTGCAAGCTGTTGACTAAAGACTCCCAAGCCTCTATCCCCAATGGATTTGCTCCTGTAGTAGTCAGGAAGTCTGTGCAGGACTCCATGATTTTATCTACAGTGTTTTCATTCCATGATAACCGATTTAAATTGTACAGTTGAGTAAAATGCGTCAATGCACTTGATGGAAGAGACTTTTTCCTGAAGTTGGTTAATGTGAATGATTGGGGATAGTGATCACTTTCTGTTCTTTCTATTAGTTTAAAGTTTGTAATGCAGAGGAATAGATCTGGGTCTGCTAAGGTGAAGTTAATGGTTGCACCTGATTTTCCCGTCACTCTTGTGAATGCTACCGGGCTATCTTGCGGGCCTCGACCGTTTAAAGTGTATAATGCTTGTTTGTTTAACAGTGCAGCGCATTTCTTGCCCAATGTGTTGCGTCTCGTTGTATTATTGCTCCTGACGGGTATTGCATTTGGTAGATTTTACTCTTGAGCTTGCATCAAGTTCATGTTGAAGTCACCGGACAATATTATGTTGGCGTGAGGGTGTCTTACTTTTAGAGTTTTGATGGTGGCGGCCAATTGTTGCATGTGTCTTCCCTTATGCTTGTGGGCTGGGTTGATATAGATGTTCATTATTATCAATGTGCAAGCGATATTAACTTCGAATTTAATGCATTGCATCCAGCTCGAGTCTAAATCGATATTTTCTTCTTCCCATCGGATTTCTGTGGCAACATATATTGAGAAACCACCCTTAGCTCTTCCGTGTGTTGACTCCTTTTTAGTTGGGTTTAAATGTTCTTTATAGCCTACAATCGGCGTATATGTTGTCTGCCAGGTTTCTTGCAGCAGCAGTATATCGTACTGTAAAATAAAGTCAACGAAATCTATTTCCCCTATTTTAGATGCCAAACCATTCACATTCCAGGAACAGATGTTGATGTCCTGCGCTGTGTTTGATTTTGTTTGGGATTTTGTTCATGCAGCTCCTTGTTGTGTACTTGATGATCTCTGGTATTGGTTGACCTCTTGTTGAATTTTGTCTGTGTATGAAATTGTAATTGTGATTTGTCTTGTGAATTTGACATCATCCTTTATTTGTTCGTATGTCTCAGGGCCTTTTGCTCCATTTAAGATACCCTCTATGCGGTGGGGTATTGTAGGGGACTCGGGTAACGGGGAGGTTCCACCTCTTTTAGTTCTATGCCCCATTGTGAAAATACCTCTTTGTGCCTCATGATTTGTTCAGCGACTGAGTAATTTGTCCAGGTGGCTATTGTTTTTTCGACTCCTGTTTGGGTAGTTATGGATTTGAATTCTATTCTTTCCAAATCACTGGATGTTATATGGCTTAGGGCTGGCAAGGATTTGAGTAGCTTTATAATTGTACTTCGGTTTAGAATGTCGTGGGATCCTCTCGATTTGTAATGTGGAATCAATTCTATCTGACTTTGGGGCGTGGGCAATTGTTTTTTGTTATAATCGATCAGAGTCCCTAATGTTTATTCTATTGGGTCTTGTCGATGTATTTTGCTGAGCTGGACTGATTTGATTTGGTCTTGTTGTATCTTTTCAATATGCTCTATTGTGCTTTGGGATTTTGGGTTGTTTTGCGTTTCATTATTATACTTTCTTATCTGCCTTTCACCTTCCCCACTTGTTGCTGTATCCTGCTCCGTGATTACTTTTTCCATTGTGATTTGGTTCTTAGATGTTTGCGTTTGGTCTGGTTTTACAAGTTCTTTATTTTTTTCTTTGTCTTTTTCCTTCTCGGCCAACGACTTAAATATGTCATAAATTTTATTTAGTTGACAAGTTTCCGTTTTCTGTTTTGTTTTTGCCGTCATGATTTATTGAGGCTACGGATTCTTTTAATGCCGAGTTTTTGTAATTCATCATGCTGGGTGGCTCACTGCCACTTTCGTTTTTTTCCTCCGATCTTTTCTGGATTGGTGTCGGCGAGGTCTGTGGTGTAACTTTGTTTATTTTGCTTTTCCTTGCTTTCCTCATGCATTTGCGTTCCCGTTTTGAAAGGGATTTTGCCAAAATTCCTTGTTCCTTGCTTTGTAACGGTTCCTTTGATGGTAAGTTTTGAGCTTTCTAATTGCCAGTGTTTCTCTGTTTGTTCCCAGTCTTTCTCTATGATTGGCAAATTGTTTCCCTCTTTTGATGGTTTAATGTTGATGGTAAGGGAGTCCTTTTTGGTTCCATCTACCTCCTTAAGCTCGCCTTCCGTTGAGGTTATGGATTTTAATTGTGTGTCCCTTACTACCTCAGGCAGCTCTGACATTATTGTCGGGACGGTTGCAAGCTTATCAATTATTTGGTGGCAATGGCACGTATAATAAGTAAAGTCCCGTGCTTGTTGTACCTTGGTTATTGTGGCATTTAGGTCATGTAGTTTTTGATCTATTCTATGCACGTATAGAGCTAGTGCAATTAGTAGCTCAACTTGAGTGTCCAGCTTATCGGCATGATAAGTTGCTGCTGATCCAATCGTCTTCATGGTACCGAGTAGCTGGTCCCAAAAAGGTTCTGTTGATGGACTTTCTTGATGTTCCTTGGAGTATTGTCCCTCTTGTTTCTTGATGCCTTGTCCTGATGAGGGTGATTTTTTGGGGTTCTGGGTTGCTGGCTGTGGTGGCTGGTTCAGTTTCGTGAGGTGGTCTGAACTGGGCGAGTGGTAGGTCAGGTTGTGAGTCTACAGGTTTGTTTAGTATTGCATGCAGGCTGTCGAAGCTGTCATAACTGTCCTGCTCAAGCTCCAGGTTACCGTCCTGGCTCTGTTCTTCACAAGGCTGCCAAGCAGTTTGTTGAGCCATTTGAATTGTTTGAAGCTGTTGGTTTTGCTGCTTTAGTTGATTTATTTGTGCTTGGCTGGTCCGGTGTTTGGGTGTAGATGGCGACTCCCATTTAAATCCCTGTTCGTTGTTTACTACGGCCTGAATAGCCTGTTGGCGGGGTCCGTGATGGGCGAATAATGGACTCTTGACGGAGTTAGTGCAGCTTCCATCCTCTGTTGTGGACAGCTTAAGGGCCTTGTGCTCTGTGTCCTCAGTGCTTATTGACCTACTGACTTCGTCCTTATGTATCTTAGTTTCTGGGCTGCCCCCCCCCCCCTGTTTTTGGACTACTTGGCTTCTTTTGCCTCCTTTGCCTCCTTTGACTCCTTGGCTGCCTTATGCATCTTTTGCTTCCCTGGGGATAAGCTGCGACATACTTTTAGGAAATCGATGATGAGAGCCCGTTTGCTGCTTATGATGTTAGTTTTAATAGGCGAGCCGGTTTCCCTGATGGGGGTCTGAGTCTTGTTGCTTGATTGTATTTGATCCCGTTCTGTTTTACCCCCCATGTCCTGTTTATAGTCTTGTTCCGGGAACAATTCCTGGAACAATTCCTGCTCCCTTTCTCTTGGCTTACTGGGCTTTGCCGCTTCTGGTTTGTCCTCAGATAAATCCTCTATTAAATCCTCTATTAAATCCTCTCCTTCCTCTCCCTCTTTTTCAGGTTTCAGATGCTGGACGCCTGGTGCCCCCCTTATTTTCCCTGATCTCATGATGGTCTACTGCTCACGCTTGCGCTCCCTTTCTTCAGACTCTGACACAGCCACTGCCACTGACAAGGGCTGCTGCTTTGTTGTTCTAGCCTCTGCAGAAGCTGCTTACACAGCACCTATTGCCCCCGCTGCTTGCAGCTTCTACCGCTGCTAGGAGGTACTGGACGGTGTAATGGTTTACGGTTCCTGCCGCTACTAGCGAGGTGCTTTTGCTGCTCCTGGACCCCTCGTTATGGCGCCCTCCTACCGCTCGTATGCCCGCGACAGGAGGGAGGAATGCTTCTACTGGTGGTTGTGGTGGCTCGCTCCTTTGGGGCCCTCCCGCCGCTGTAGAACGCTCTCGGCGGGATGTAGGAGTACTTTTGCGGCTCCTGCCGTTGGATATAATGGGAAATAATGAATGTGATTGCTCCTGCCGCTACTGACCCCTCACTGTAGAGCCCTCCTGCCGCTATGAACACTCGCAGCAGGAGGGAGAGGTGCTTTGCGGTGTTTTTCATTGCTCCTGCCACTGTGGCCCCTCGCTGTGAAACGCGGCTCCTGTCCACTGCCGCTGCCGCTGCTGGGGGGCTTGCTGCTGCCCTGCCGCTGAACCCTACGGCTTTGGTAAAGGCTTTGGTGCAGGGTGCACGGAGATTTTCCCCCGTTACCACCACCGAAAGCGGACAGGCTGGGTGGGACGGCGTTCACCTCACCTCGCCTTCGCCTCGGCTCCTCAGAATGCTCTCGCCGCTAGATCAACCGGGACAGCACAGCCGACCGGGACCACGATACAACTGCCCCCAGTAAGGAAGCCCGATGCTGGACCTGACGGCAGAAATGAAGCTGGGGCTCGGCGTGAGCTCCTCTCAGCTGCGGCGGCGTTGGCGTCTCCCTGCTCTCCTGCTCTCCTGCTCACTGAGCAGACACAGTCTCGTCAGCTGTGTATGTTAGGTCATGCATAGAGACGGTGCTCCAACACCCCACCCCCACTCATGATATGAGGTTACGCACGTTTGAACCCATCTCTCTGGAATTGGCCGTGAGAAAAATCCAGCAATGCAAGTCAGGATCTCCATTAGACCCCATGCCCGCCCAGGTGTTCACAGCTGTGGCGTCGGTTGTCGGGCAACCCCTGACTACTATATTAAATGCCTCCCTCCTAACTGGTGTCTTTCAAGAGACATGGAAACAGGCCATCCTTATTCCCCTGCTAAAAAAGGCAGAAGCAGACCCGGCAGTATACAATAACTATCGCCCAATATCTCTTCTTCCTAAACCGGCAAAAATTCTAGAAAAAATTGTTCAAGAACAAGTCTCCGATTATTTAGAAACAAATAATCTGCTCCATGACTCGCAGTCCGGTTTTAGGTCCGGATACAGCATGGAGACGGCACTGCTGGAGGTCACAGAGACCGTAAGTTAAAGCGAGGACAGAGGAGAGGTGGCCATGTTAGTGCTCCTCGACCTGTCCGCAGCTTTCGATACGGTCTCCCACTCCATACTGTTGGACAGACGCCATGAGATTGGGATCTGTGACACCCCCCTAACCTGGATTACATCGTTCCTGGCGAAACGAACCTAACAGGTGTGGTGCCGCCCCTACTGGTCTAAAGACAAAAAACCCCTCAGCTGTGGCGTTCCGCAGGGGTCAGCCCTCAGTCCCCTTTTTTAAATATTTATCTTGCACCCTTGGCTAAGGTGATTGAGGCACTCAGGGTCAGAGTTGTCTCCAACGCTGACGATACTCAACTCATCTTTTCATTCAGAGACCACTCGGACCATGGACTGGAGACATTCAAAACTTGCCTCTCCAACATTGTCACCTGGATGACCAATAACACCTTAAAACTCAACACCGATAAAGCTGAGATACTCTTTTTTAATCATACATCCCCCCTCACGCCGGGCAAGTGGGGGCCCCATGAGTTGAACCTGCCCCTCTGCCCGGTCAAGGTGGCACGCAATCTTGGAGTCCAAATTGACAATGAACTATCCTTCAAAAATCAGATCCACAAGGACACCTCGGCCTACTTTGGCAAACTCCACATGATCACGAAAATCGTTCCCTACCTGCCTCTGGAATCCATGAAGACGGTCATCCATGCCCTTATTATGTCCCACCTGGACTACACCAATAGCCTGTATGTAGGAGTGCCAGCCTACCTCCTACATCGGCTACAAATGGTGCAGAATGCTGCAGCCAGATTGATCTGTAAGATCCCATACCGCCACTCGATCTCTCCCGATTTGAGGAACCTTCACTGGCTGCCTATCGCTGCACATATCCAGTTTAAAACCCTGGTGCTCATCTTCAGGGCTCTGAAGGTCAAGGGGCCTGGATACCTCAGACCAAGACTTAAGATAGTCTATTCGTCCAGGGCACTCAGATCTAATCACCTCCGGCTCCTACTCATCCCCAGATTCCGTTTAGCGATAAAGGGGGGCAGAGCTTTCACGGTAGTGGCCTCCAGACTTTGGAATTCCCTGCCGCTCAATCTTCACCTCACGGACTCAGAACCCCAATTCAGGAGATATCTGAAGAGGTTCCTGTTCTCGAGCTGTTAACTTTTCAGGTTTTTCTAGTTCGCGGTCCACAGCACCGGGACACTCCCGTTGGGGGTAGCCGCATTTGAATTTGAATATAAAATTATTTTTAAAGCGCACGTACACCAGCGGTTTCTTGGTGCTACAACTAACAAAAGACCGGAGCTGGATAAACAAAAGCAAACTGCTGGAGGGTTAATTGAAGGACTTCGTGAACAGATGAGCCTTGAGCTGCTTCTGGAATTGCGGATACAGGGTTAAGGCTCTGAGCTCAAGGGGCAGAGAGTTCCAGAGGAGCGGGGCAAGGGTCGCAAATTTCGAACCTCCCCATTTCTTTCTCCGGAACCGTGGGACTGTAAGAAGGGACTGGGTAGATGAGCGTAGTTCCCTGGTGGGAACGTAAGGGGTGATCTCAGAGGAGATGAAAGCTGGTGCCGTGCCCAGTCGTGCTTGAAAGGCGATGGAGGCGAGCTTGAACTGGACACGGGCACGAACAGGGAGCCAATGTAGAGACTTTAAGAGGGGGGTGGTGTGGTGGGATTTCGGGAGTTTGAAGACCAGGCACGCCGCCTGGTTTTGGATCTGTTGCAGACGCCGTAGGCTATATGCAGGTATACCTGCATATAGGGCGTTGCCGTAATCCAGGCGGGAGACCACCATGGCCAGGGTGATCAGTTTGAGGGCAGCAAAGGAAAAAAACGGGACACCCTGCGTATAGTGCGCAGTGAGAGGAAGGAAGAAGAAACCACAGAGCTAACCTGGGAGTGAAGAGTGAGTTGAGAATTGAGTTTAATACCTAATGTTTTGACTGAGGTAGAGGGGATAGGTGGAGGGCCGAGAGAGGGGGGCCAAAATAGAGAAGACCAGGGGCTGGATGAACCACCCGTCAACACCAGCTCGGTCTTGTCTGGGTTGAGTTTCAGATGGTTGTGGTTCATCCAGTCCCGGATATGGATCACGATAGATTGGAAATTAAGAACAGAAGAGGGGGAAGAAGACAGATTGAAGACAAGCTGGAGGTCATCCGCATAATTAAATACGGCGACCTCCATTTGTTGCAGAGAGAAGATAAGAGGGGCGATATAAAGATTAAACAAAAGAGGGGAAAGGGAGGAGCCTTGGGGGACCCCGCACTGAACTTTCCGAACGTCCGCAGTGAAATCACCCAGGCGAACAGCCTGGGTGCGGTCGCTCAGGAAGGAGGATAACCAGACCAGAGTGGTGCCCCCGATCCCCGCCGCCTTGACACGGGAAAGCAATATGGTGTGATCCACCGTGTCAAAAGTGGCTGAGAGATCGAGGAGGACCAAGGCCTGGGGCTGGTTGGTATCCATACCCTCCCTGAGGTTGTCCAGGACCGAGAGGACTACGTACTCCGTAGAGTGTGCGGGGCGGAACCCGGCCTGGCGGGGGGCAAGGGCTCCATGCTTCTCCACAAAGGAGCTCAGAGCGCAGGTAACATGGCACTCGAGCACCTTTGCCAGAAATGGCAGGAGGGAGATGGGGCGAAAATTGGCAGGGATTGAGGGGTCCGCGCCCGGCTTTTTCAAAATGGGTACAATTACCGCTGATTTGAATGGATTAGGTACTACGCCTTGGGAAAGAGAGCTATTGAGGAGGTGAAAGGGGGGTCTGGACAAGTGATAAAGATATGACGGAGAATATGAGCAGGGCAGGGATCCAATGGGGAGCCGGATTTGACAAGGGGTATTATGGAAGTCAGGGATTCCTTAGTTAGAGGGGGAGGGTGGTGAGTTCTCCCTTAGGAGGGGGACACTGGGGATCAACAAAAGTGGGGGAGGGGGGAGGGATATTGGCCTTGATGGTGGCTATTTTCTGAATGAAATAGTTATTGCGAGAGGGACAGAGTTCTTTGGAAGGAGCAGGCTTTAAAGTTGTTCTGTCCGAGAACGCCAAATTGTGCACGATCGAAAAAATTTCCTTCGACTGGTTTTCTGCTGCGAGGATTTTGGAGGAGAAGTAGGTGGTTTTAGCCTCCAAGATGTCTTTTTTGTATTGGGTCAAGATGTTAATGAATTCCAATCGCAATGAGGGGCAATAGTTTCTCCTCCAAGCCTGCTCCGCACGACGTACCGCTAGTTTGGTGGCCTTGAGATCTTTGTTAAACCACTGATTGGCGCACGCTCAATAAATGTCATAATAATAATAATAATAATAATAATAATAATGGTGCTGAGGGCCGGCAGGAACCGGGCCCACTTAATGCTCAAGCCATCTGGAGGTTGGGCAGGGGGTTTGACAGGGGTGGATAGGCGGCATTATGGTCTGCTTCATTGATGGAGATGGGCATCTAGGCGGCACAACTGCATTGCTCTGCAACACTGATGGAAGCAATTATGTGCACTAAAATGCAGCACTGCACTAGTAGCAGGGAAATGAATCCCATAGGTGGAAGCTTTGCACTGCGGTACTACAATGAAGGAGTTATTACACTTTATTTATACAGGATGAACCCCTTATGTCGGTGCTGCGCTGCTGACACGGAAGTGAAACCTCTGGATGACAGTGCTGCAGTGCAATACACAGCACACAACATGGACAGCAGCACTACACTACTGATGCAGACTTGAAACCCATGGTTGGCAGCACTATGATGCTCTCCACCAGGGTGTTACGTAAACCTGTACATCAGCACTGCTCCACAGAGTGGGGGTCGATATACACACCACCTCTGCAATACCAGGGGGATATGTGTGGGTACAAAGACCGCCTTGTTGTCGGATGTTTCCCCTTTTACATGTGCTGCAGCACATTCCATTGATTATGCGGCTACGGACAGGAGGATCCCAGGCTTGGGTTTGTTTGCTGGTCACACTGGGAGTAACCAAGCATGGTTCTGCAAGTGATTGGAGGCAGGACCACACCAGTCTTACTAACCGTGGTGTGCTATGAAGCATCACGTGGTCTGCTGGTGACGAGCACTTCACCATGCTGGGACACCTGCCCTGTGTGCTGATGGTGTGAGCACAACCCAGTGTTATAGAGGAGCAGGTCAGAGATGGGGATGTCCTAAAAGTTAACTGACATGCAATCCCCATAAAGGCCAGATATGGTGCACTGCCAATGAATCTAATCATGGTCTACTAACTGTTGGGAAGCAGAGAATGGAGTATGCTTCATATGGAGGAAGCCTGGCTCATATAGTTGGAGGTAATCGTCATGTACGAAGCTCAGGGGTGAAGGTACCACTGACACACTTTCTCTGGGCTCGCTCAATCCTTTGCACCCTGCACTAATGCTGTATCCCTTGCTGGTTGATACCATAAAAGTGTCCCCAATGACAATTCGGATAGCACAAACTGACCCCATTAGTACATCCGATAGCTAAAAAAGAAGCCCACATTTATATCTGGCAGTTTTGAATTTCTAAGAGAAACTGTATAAGCATTTTGAATGGAATGGGACATTGCATGCTGACATGCTGCCATTAAAAATTATTTCCACCTCTGCAAAATTCCTGTGAGTCCGTCCTACTGAAACAATTTCTAAGCACGATCGGAACCATCTGCAGTAATAATGCATCACACTGCACATAGGGACTGCATGTGCGTCGCTGCTCATGCCGGCGGCAATATTCCATGGGAGAGAACTTCTCAGAAAACTTGGGACAATGCACCCACCATTAGCCATTTGCAGGCTACGATTTTTAAACGACTCACACAAAAGCCAATCCAAAGCGTGGGAGGAGTCAGACCCCTCAAATTACAGACAACAGATCGCCTAATAACGCAAGGACTGTCTAGGCGTGACCTAAAAACCACTACTCACCTGAAATCTCTGGAAAATGGAAGGTCTTTGTGCCCAAGGTATGAATAGTAAGAGTAAGAGTAGATGTCAGATTATACTTACTTAATGAATAGCTTACATGTAGGGCATAAATATCAGTGTCCAGCCCTCTTCTATTTATTTCCCTATAAGATTCTTGTCAATGCTTGGATGGAATTGCTCTGACCTATTTAGTATACTATACTTATTAGTCAAATGTTTAATCAGAGTTTTAAGCCCAACTGTGTTAAATTCTGCCAATACGTAACATTTTGAAGGAGATTGATTTAGATGAAAGTTGCACGCTTTGGTCATTAGTCTGATGTGGGTTTCTCCTGAGTGTTTGCTGTGATAATCATTTCAAGTGCAGATGTATGGCATGAACAAACATGTGAAGGCCGATATATTGACCACCAGGGATGTCAGTAAAGACCGCCATTTAAGTGACCAATCCTCAAGAGACAACAGAAGAGAGGGAAATTGCAGCTAAAGAGTAGAACTCAATTTGGCAATTTCTATTGAATTGAAAGATCGTACAACAACTATGTACTTTTACGGATGACCTAGCAAAACTTCATATGGTCTTAGTTAGATAAACTATCAGTTTTGATAACTCATTTTAATTGGTCCTTCTCTGTGAGTTCCTATATTTAATGACACTTAGGTTTTTTCCAGATCAACTGAGGTACACACAGTGGCCATAAATCATGCTATAAAAAAGGAAATGGCATGGGAAATCAAAGGTAGCTTTCCTTCTTTACATAAACTTGATTTTCCCAAACCAGGGGAAAGCCTATAGACTTGCATTCAGAGGTGCACCTCACACAAGTGGTTGTGATTAAATAAAGGGACATGTGTGTATCTCACCATTCCATTTAGGTGCTCAAGTGTACTACCACAGAGAGTTGTACACTCAGCTGAGAAATAAACAGATGAGTGTGCAGCAACCATTTTAGAACTGCTCCTGTGGAGAAGTAAAATGTACATGTGCTGAAAGAGACTGTGCTTAGGTGAGTTGCTATGTGCCAGTGGCAGAGTGCTAATTAAGAGCCTCATTGGAGAACATGACTCAATTCCTTCAATTAAAAATAGTTCTATAGAATTTCCACAGCAGATGTGCACTGGAATTTAGTTGGCTTCAAATTCACTGCTCTTAGGATATAAACACTTGCTACAAATTGCTATCTCTGCCCCCTTATTAGCAACACACACGCACACTCACCTAGCAATTAACACATTTTACACAAGGTTTCAGATTTCCATTTTGAACTTGGATTGAATCCCTTTGGCATGGCCCACTGAAGGTGAGCTCATGTATAAGGAGAGATGTCAGAACCTGACAAACAATACCAACATGTGATCTTTATAAATGGATTCAATGTGCAAAGGAAAAGGACAAAAATGTGGACCTGTGGTCCTTGGAACAAAGAACATTACTCCAGATATGTTGTGAGAACTACATACAGTGCTCCAAATAAAGACACTAAAGAGCAAGACTCTATTTTGGTAATGCTGTCCAAAATTCTTTTACAGCTATGCACTTGTAACAAAGTGAATGAAAGCAAATGTCAAGAAATACAACTGAAGAATAGATATAGAAGAAGCACAAACAACAATAGCTCGTCATTGCTGAAAACGTAGCAGAGATCAGCACTAAGCGCAATGACCACCGAATATCTGTTGAGATTTACCAACTGTGTATTCTCAAAACACAGTATTTGTGCATCTGGAGTTCTCACAAGCGACAGAAAGACCAATCACTAATTCAAATACTGAGAGTTTGGCCACGCAGAAAGTGAACAGTTATCTGATACAATGTGTGTATGTTGTCCTAGAAGAACCATCATGAACTTCAAAAGAGCTTTCTAGAAATCATTTCTCTGTCTGAAGGCTCTTACTCAAATAGCGAGCAAGGTATAACCCATTATACGATGTTACTACATTGTCATTTCTCAGGTTAACAGTTCATGTATGAAAATCTTTTTGTCTCAAAAGCACTCGCAGTGTGCATAATTTGCCAAAATATTAAGCCATTCTTCCCATTAAAAATTATGAAATGTGATTTGTGCCCTGCAATATGCTGTTATTGAGTGGTGAAGGACACTGCTGCAATCTTTGAATAAAAAAAATGATGTTTCTATGATGAACATTGCAGTGACAAGAGAAAGAGAAACAAGTGGTGATGAACAACATGTGTTGCACTTTATTGTACTGCAAGGGTGAAGGAATATGAACCTGAGTTACGCTTTATGATGCTACTGTCAATTTTCCAAACACCTGTTGGGCAGGACGACGCACTAACAAACCCCCAGGAGTAAAAGTTAAGTGTGGAAAAGGCCGCTTTAATGAGTCAGGTGCAGATTCAAATTAAAGAAAACCCTGGCTTCTCGACATACAAACTATAAAGTCCCGGCCTCGCTAGACATTGTAACAACTAACAATCCACCTCCTCTAATAGCCCCCTCAAATGCCCTTGTCAAACATGTCATCTCCAACATCTCTTCACTCCAAACCTTACCCATCCAAAACTGTTGTGTGTCTTCCGACACTTGGCTTCCTGTTTCCCTTACAACTGTTTCTAAAATTGGTAATCTTGCTAAAATATCTTGAAACCTGTTCAAACTACCTGCCACCAGAAAAACCTTCTGGGATTTTACTGCTCCCTCCCCAAACAGGTTCTTTCAGCAAATCAGACAACATTGTCCTCAACCGTAAGAGACACAAGTCCATCCAGATTACCAATGAGTCTTCTCCATCATCCCTAAAGTTGAGCCTCTCTTCATACCTGATCTCACCAAAAATCATTTCCTCTTTGCAGAATCTGACAATATCACAATTACATTTTTCCTTGCTTTGCTGGTGACAACAATGTTGTCCCTGAACCCATCCTCTTCATCTCATTCAAGTTATCCTTAATACATTTCGTGGAAATGAAGTCTTTCATCTTCACAACATCATTCTCTCCCTATTATAGCATCAGTACATCAGGAAAATGAAAATTATTTCTCAAACCTTCTAGTTTAGGTAACAGCTCCACCCAACGCATGTCACCCTTCCCAAACCATTTCAACAGTTTTTTTTAAATCATCAAAGCACAATTGCCAGCAGAACTTCCTGGAATCCGCCTGCTGTTTAGCCCATTTCACAAATGAGTGGTTACAAATCCATGCCTCGATATGCTCCCGGCTTGGCCCCACAATGCAACCTATAACAAACTTAAACATCCCAGGTCAGACCCCATCTCATGTAGCTCGTGTAGCACTCGAACTTCCCCTGCCCACTATTTGAACGTTGTGTCCCTGCCAGCCATGCATCTCGGCATCCATTGCCACCCTATTCTGAACACGTAAGACCCAAATTCTTGACCCAGAACACCCAACACACCTGCAGTGCCTTCCTTAACACACCAAGTGCCTGCAATATCAGCACTCTATTCCCAGTGGCATGATGAAAAACCTTGGCTCCAAGCATCTCCCTTCCTTGAAGTTCAGCCACAACTGTACCGGACACACCATTTCGTCTGGGTAACTCCACAGACACAATGCCCATGCCCTATCTGATCTGGCAGCCATACCCTGACTTCCCCTTGCAACACCCACACATTCACTCCTTGAATACCTAGCCTCTTCTTAGCCCCAATTAACTCACCCACTCAAAAGGCCCCAAAAATGATCACACTATCACCACCAAAAACAAAAGGCTCTTCTCTGCCCCTTGACAATTTTGTGGAAGCACTTCCTTCAGTGTTTTCAATAACTGCAGTCACCAGCCTCCTAACCTGAGTACCTTTCTCCCTGGCCCATCCCTCTAATATTCACCTTCCCAACTCACCTGCCAATGTCTTGTAACCACAGAACAGATCACCACAAAACCCAATTAGGACAGCTAACCCGCAATGGTCACTGCCAACAACCTTCTTTCAACCTAAAACATAATAAACCTCACCACATCTACCCTGTAGGCTTCTTCTCTATTTTGCACTGCCCTCTTGCTAGCACCTGAAATCACAAATTCTAGCCAAGCCTGACTGTATGCACGCTATCTGTGCTCCACTAAAGAACCTCTGACGAGTTGCATCACTCACTCTCTCCAAATTCAAATAGCTGCTCCAGCATGGGAATCCACTTCTCGTACTCCCAAAGATTAACCCACAGACTCTCTGCCACTGGGAATGAGACAGAGCATCCACAATGTGTTATTCACAGTCAATGTGTTCCACTCTAAATATGACATTCAACCACAGACTCTCCAACACAAAGGCCCTCAGTAGCTTGAAAATGTGAAGGTCCCTTGCTGACTGCCTATTCACTATGTCAACTACTGCCTCCTTGTCCACATGGAAAAGCAACTTCTTATTGGAAAACTTGTGACCCCTTAGGCAAACTGCCACCACCAATGGAAAGAACTGCAGAAATGCAATGCTGTGGCCACCACCCTTCCACATGACTGGCCACTCTTCCACACAACAATGTCCTTGCCAAAACACACCAAAATCTGTCTCACCTATTGCATCCGAAAAAAGCTCCAATGACTACTCTGCTTGTTCTCCTATGCCTTTCAGAGGAAGATGGTTAAACTCTCTCAAAAAAGTCTCCAAACCTTCAGATTGGCCTTCACTCCTACCTTCAATAGAATTCTGTGGTGCATAAGGGACACCCCCATCAGAGCAAATACCAATCTGCTACAAAAGTGTGCCCTGCCTTGACCACTCTTCATGTGAAATTGAGGTGCCCCAGCAACACCTGAATGCCCTTCACCTGCTTGTCTTTCATCAACATCCTACAGAACAGACCTTACAATTTGTTTGTTTTTCTGACGGCAGCATCACTTCCAACTTGATCGAATTCAGCTTCACCCCAGGAAAGGTTAAAACTTTGCCCACATGTCTTCCCCAGTGACAGAAATTTCTAGATCCTGAGGAAACTCCTGAAATTTCTGCAACAACTCCTCACATGCCAAAGAATGTGGAGCACCCACCACCCAACATGAAAAAAACATCCAAGTAGTGTGTCATCTTGTGGGAACCTGTAACCATGTTAAACAACTGCTGTACACAGCATTGAAGTTTACAAATAAAGAACAAGAAACGGAAAAGCTCATGGGCAACGCCTTATCAACAAACTTTTATACTGCACACTGTATCTCCATTAGCTCAAAGTTGTCTGGATGAACTGGCAGCAATCTGAATGCAGACTTTATGTCACATTTGCCATTAAGGGACCTGGCCCTTCCGCATTGATCAATGCTATAGCCGAATCCACAGCCACATAGTGCACCCTAGTCCATTCCTCTGGGATGAAGTAATTCATTGAATGAGATTCAGGCCAGGACAAAAGCGGAATCATCTGGAATTCCCCTGGCTCTGTGTCAACCAATAAAAAAGCCGGCATTCCTACCTTCATGCACTTTTTAAATTACTTTTTGCCACACCACCTCCTCTTGCCGCTGGATGGAATGCAAATTCTCAGCCCAGCTACCTACTCTTGGACCATCATAGCCCAGTCTAACTAAAAAGCCATCCAAGAAAAATTCTGCATTACAGAGCAACTGTCCCCGGGTCAACCAAATCCCATCTCTCCGTGGGTGGGGCATTTGCAAAAGGGCTTGTAAATCACTGACCACCCATTCACTGCATATGTTGTAGGTTCTGGCCGAGCTGGTGTCATTGTTTGCAGAAAAAATCCATTGTTGAGCTGTCCCCAAACACAATCTGCACCAACAGCTACTTAAGCTCTAAATTCTTCATCATACCACACGCAGGCCTAATCCACAAACATGACCTGGGCCTTCTTCACCACATGAAGTTACTTAAACAATGCCATGCATCGCTCAGGAAATCTCTCACAGTTTGCACTAGTGTGTAGCAAGAAAGGGGCCATCCACTTTTTTTTATATTAACCAGCACCCTCGCCCGCCAGGCCGATTCATATTTGTCCTTTCCTCTCTATGCAACAACTTGAGCATTTCAATATACTCCTAATTCCAAATTCGCTCCTTGGTGGCTTAATGTCCTTACTCTCTTTGGCCCAATCTCATACTTAACCAAGTCAATGGTGCCCACCAGCACATACCTGGCCGCCTTGTCCTGTGTGTTCTCTGTGATTGCACCAGGTTCTCCCTGTCCCTTGATCCCGCACACACTTACTTTTTAACAAGCACACTCCTTCGTCCTCTACTCCGCCCCCAGTGCTCACCCCCACAGACTAAGAGGACTTTGGAAAGCGTTCCCTACCTTCCTTGCCTGGCTTTAAAGTTGATTGGCTCATCCTGAGCCCTCCCTTCCCAAGACCAAGACTCTATCTGTTTGCACGGTCTCTTCCTTCTTTTTATTTGCTTCTTTTTTTAGCCTGCAAAACACCAACTTTGTTGTGGTTACCACCTTGTTGCCTATGACACCAATCATTGGGCGCTGACCACTGTTCAGCCTTCTTCTGCTCTGTGTCCTTAAGTTCACCTTCTTTAGAATCATCATCATCATAGTCTAACATTTCTTCATCCATTCTACATTTGACTTCTTCATGTCACTTGTGCCAGACACATTAGGGAGAGGCCACAAAAAGCCTTCCCCCATAATCACCATCCTGATATCACATTGTCCCAGGATCTGTGGCATTGGCATGATTGCTGACTTTAAATCAGGTTTGTTGAGCCATACCGAGCTCTTGCTACAGCACCCGCACAACTGGACTGATGGCTAAACAAGCCCCTGCCTGTTCGGTCTGGTCAGCAGGCCTAATTGTCCTGGCTATATTTTGTATGATGCCTACCTCATCCTCACTGACCCACTGCCATCTACCTTTGCACCCCTAATGCTACTGCATGGCTCCCCAAATTTTGCCAAAGTATGGATGCACAACTCTTTGCTTCACTTCCCCTCCTACTTCTGACCAAGTCCTATACTAAAAACTGTTGCCCCCGGTGGCGCTACCTCCCCAACCCAAGCTGCCTCTTCTCCTAACCTCCAATACCCCTGGGTCCAAGTGTTTGGACCCTCTGGGCCCCACTGAATGAATGAATGATTTATTTATTTGTTGATTAATTAAAACCATTACAACAAAGAACAAAAATAAATACAAAGACAACACATTACCAAATTAAATATTCCAGGATACAATGCATAATGTTGACCACAATCAATTAACTTTTTCCAGATCGAGATAATTTAAAATTATTATTTCATTTTTAAAATAGTCTATAGGGCTTGGCATTTTTCAGGGATAAAGTGCACGTATATCATTCACTAAAAATAATAACCATAATAAATAGAACATTCTCTAAAAAGTAATACTCTAAAAAAAAACAATTAGTACATTAAAAAGAGCCATAGAAATAATTCATCATCACCTAGAAAACAGCAGCATCCTCATTTCACAGCCGTAACAAATTTAACATATACTTTGGAAGTCAACCTTACATAATTTCATTTCCACTGTAAGCATAAATTTTACAAATTGGTGTATTATATGGACGTTGACACCACTTAAGCAAAATATTAATGCTGATCTACATGTCCTAAGTCACATTTCTATAAAAATAGGTTTTAAAATGGTTTTCCGTTCCTTCATCATTTTTGGGCATAGTGTTAGCATATGCAGCAAGGTTTCATCATATTGCCCACATAGCCGACAAATATTTGATGCCCATTTGGACTTCCATTTGGGGGTTCCATCTTTGGTTGGATAGATTCCAAACCTTAATAACATAAATTTGTTCTTAATTAAGGGTTTTGATGAAAAAGTAAATATGGTTGGACCATCATTTTGTCAAAGCAATTGCCAATGGTCCATAAGTGTTTCTTTTTCCACAACTCATATTTATCCAACACTTCTGACAGCAAGGCAACAGTTGAATTCATTAATTTTCTATAAACCATTTTACTCCTTGTTTCGTCTTCCAGTTTGGGACATTTGAATTTTAGGAGACATTCGGCTAAATAGTCCTGCCAGCTTCTAGAATATTCGCTTGTTGAAATCTCGATCCAACACATATTGGTCAACGTGCCCTCCTCGGCTCGAAATAATGCCAATAGTGTTTTAACAAATGCAGCTTTACGCACCAAGAGCTGTTGCCGTAAGCCAAATTCAAATCTTAAATTGGCACGTGAAATCTGCTTAGGAATCCTAAATACTGATTTATATGTCCTTGCAACTATGGCCTCCAATACTTTCACGTCTCTACCCTTAAAAATAATGGACCCATAGTCCAGGGAGGGGATAAGTTTTGCTTTCATGACTTTAAGTAGGTGGTCATAATTGTGGCATACTAATTTATCTCTTAATTTACGAAATGCGAAAGCAAGTGTGGTACCTTTAGCCTCTAAGTTATTAAAATGCTGTCTAAATGATAGTCGATCATCAAATGTAATCCCCAAATATTTATACGTTTTTACACAATCTACAGACAAACCATTGATATTCAATTCCTTTACTCCAAGTTTGCCTTTCCCTATTAACCTTATTTTTGTTTTTTTAATATTAATTGTTAAACAATTTTGGGGTACATATATATCAAAGGAATTTATTAATCTTTTTAGTCCTATTATAGTTTGGCTAAGTAAAATAGTATCATCTGCATACTGTAAGTATTTGATTTCTTTACCCATTACAGAAGGGGAATGTGAATTTACATCCTTAAAATGGGTTGGGAGATCAGACATAAATAAATTAAAAAGACAAGGAGCGAGCACACATCCTTGTTTTAAGCCTAGATTTGTTTCAAGGCGGTGGGTAGTATGTCTCCCATCGCCAATTTTGACCTGCACCCAGGTATTTGAGTACAATAATTTAATCATTTTTATTAGGGTTTTTGATATACCCCAATTCATTAACTTTTTCCAAAGAATATTTCTGGGTACCGAATCAAATGCGGCTTTTAAATCAATAAAACAGATGTACAATTTTTGTTTCCTTCTTATGGCTATTTCTCCTAATAAAGACAGTAAAATCAAAGTGGTAAGAGTCGATTCTCCCTTCCTAAATCCTGTTTAAAAGATTGGGATCAATTCTTCTCTTTCCGCCCAAGATTCCAACTCCTCTAACAGACAACTTGCGAATATTTTAGCATCTATGTGTGTTAGGGTAATTAATCGATCATTTGCAGGCTTCTCCTGGGGCCCACTTTTGTAGATCGGCTGTATTATACTTCCCCTCCATGAATCCGGCATACAGCCAGTTTTAAGAATTTCATTAAAGAGGGCCGTTAATATCTCTGGCCAATGCTCAATTTTAGCTTTAAAAATAGTGTTCCGCATTCCATTAGGACCAGGTGCTCCGTTTGATCTAATTTTAAATAAGACTTTTTTAACTTTGTCTACCGACCGTAACTTAGTAATCTTAGAGCCTGGTGTATCCCTTGTGTCGGGAGAGTCGCACTCTTCACCTGGCTCCAATTCACACTTGGTGTCAGAATATTCAAGCTCCTTTATCATTTGGCATCAGGAAGTTAATTTATTAATAAAAAAATTTATCCAGCTTTATTCATCTATATTGGCGCTTGTATTTCTAAAATTACCATTTTCTAAGTTATTAATTATACTTCAAAACATTCTTAGATCCTTGGACTTACATGCCAAATGGAGTTTGGCCCAGGTCTCTTCATAATACAATTGTTTAGCCCTCCAGATTTCATTCTTATAACCCATCTTTAGATTTCTAATTTTAAGCGACGTTAAAAAGTAGGAAAATCCCTTTGCTTTTTTGTAAACTAATCTTATTGTTTTGTTAAGAGACCGTTTCAAATACAATAAGTGGTGGGAAAACCGACCTGGGTTCCTAGGGTTCCTAATTACACCCCCAGATGGTTGCCTATTGGGAAATGTATTCAATAGGGAGCCGCATAAGGTGGGCCATAAGGCAGTCATTGGAGTTCCGTCAGAGTATTTGACCTGCGCATCAAGGATTAGAAGAGAGAGAAAGTCAATGATATCTTTCTCTGTTTTCTCATTCCATATTAACCTTTTTAAATTAAAAGTGACCGGGCCGTTACCAATATTTTAGTCTCTGGTAAATACTCGAAGAATAAATTGATCGCAATAACTTGCGGATTATGGTCACTCTCCAACCTTGGCAAAATCTCCTAACTTTGAACTTGTTCTGAGAGTTTATCTGACAATATCGTATAGTCAATTATAGAAAGACAGTCAGCTTTATTAAATGTTGGATAGTGCTCTCTATCATATAACATCAATAGATTGTATTTAATAAATTCACAATTAGACCATTGGGATAAAAGATCTGAATGGTTTGCCTGCTTTTTATACGATAAAAGATGAGTGTTAAAATCTCCCGAAATAATCATCTGAGCATCCCTATGATCATAATATAGCACTTTCACCATTTCCCATAACTGGGTAAGTTGAAGTGATCGCACCTTTTTTTCGAACTTAAATAAACATTTAAAATGATTAACGATTGACTGGCTATTAATTTAACACATTGAAACCATTTAACTTGGAGGTCTATTTCATAGTGTTCAACATTAAGACTTAAAGAAACATAAATTGAGAGACCCCCACTAGGTCGACCATAAGCAGCGTCCCTGCATGCTGCATTCAAATATACGTAATAGCCGATCAGCGGAGTGCTGGTCAGATTCCACGTTTCTTGCAAAAGTAACAAATCAAACAATTTTTAAAAACCTACAACATTTACATCTTCTACAAGTGTGTTAATACCATTTGTATTCCAAGAGCAAATTCTAACTGCTGTTGGTTCATTGAACGAAGTACCCTAGCATCAATCAGTCTTTGCTGTATTTTTTCCAGATAGAATAGCCGGGAGCCAACTCCAATCATCCGCTGCCGCATGAGTCTCTTTTAGTTCCTCACACACTTGTGACCCTGGCTGACAGCTTTTGATTTTAATGCCACCTAGCCTATTTACAGCTGAAGATGGACCTGAAGTGCCTTTCAATACTCTAAATTGATTAACATTGGTTTGTTTTGGAGTCTCCTTCTTCACTATGGGTATTAGTGGGGTCGGATATTGCAGACTGTGGAGTCTCCATACTTTAATTCCTCAACTTTCAAAGTTGTTAGAGTTTGCAAATATTTTCTTTACAATATAATCCTTAAACTACGTTGTGATGGTTATCTCCCTATTATCACCCTCTAACTTAAACTCTATAGAGTCCAGGTCCTCAGTTGCAACATCCTTAAGATCAGGAGTTGTTTTTAGTAATTTCAAAATGTTCCCTCTGTTCAAAATATCATGTGATCTGCGGGTCGAGTATTGGGGGCAGAAAGCCACTTTTCGATTTTCAACCTGCAGTTTAGGGGATTCAATATTACTCCTAGGCCCTTCACCGGATCGATCAGTATTACTCCTAAGCCCTGAATACGATTGATCCATATTCCCGGCAGACACCAACAGGGAATTCTCTTGCAGTTTAGGGGATTCAATATTACTCCTAAGCCCTGGACCGGATCGATCAGTATTACTCCTAGGCCCTGAATCAGATCGATCCATATTCACAGCAGTCACCGGCATGGGATTATCCGGGCGGTTTAAACGATCAGGTTGCTCTGACTTAGATTGAGCCAGAATACTGGAATCCTCAACCTGTTCATTCTTGTTAGGATGAAAAGGAAAGGGATTTACTAATTTTCCATGAGGCAGCTTCTGGTCTTGCACACAGAGCTGTGTTCCCTGACTAATTTGATCCTTATGTGTAAGGGAAGGGGGTACAATTGTATCATTGGCCATATATTGCTCTCCTTTTGAGACCACTCCATCATTTCTAGACCAGACAGACCCTATTTCTTTTAAATCGGTGTGTTTATTATTATTGGACCCTATTAATTCTTGAACTGGGATAATCTCATTCTGGAAAAAGTTTTCATTAAACTGATAAGAGTTTGAATCTTGCATTGGCTTTTCTTTCCCTACCCGGTTCTCTCGGATTGGCAGTGTCTGGTTTTTAGGCCCCACATTAAGAATAGGCTCTTCCTTTGGCCCTTCACTTCAGGCTTTACTGCTTGGCTTAACCTTTTTATTGACTTAAGGTGCAATCGAAGGTCTAAAAATTGGGAAGAGAGCTACTGGACCAGAATTCAAGTTTAATGGGCCGCTATTGTTTGCTACCCCGGTAACTATTTTTTTATCCCGGGCTGCCTTGTTATGTGCTTTTCTCAGTCTTTTTATCGCCCTTTTTGTTAAAACTTCAGGTACTCCTGTTTCTTCAGTGGCCACAGATACTGTTGAGCAGCTCGTATTTGACTCCCGATTTATCTTTAATTTAGGGGAGTGAGATGTCTCTAAAGGCTCAAGGACCAGAGGATTTTTTTCTATAGTTCCAGTATTTCTTAGTTCTTCACTCCTCCCAACTTCCCTACCGGATAATAATTTTAGTTTGTGAACCATAGAACCAACAATTGATGGCAGATCAGCGGTTTTATCAATCAATTGAGCACACGTGCAGGATATTAACTGATTTTCTTTATCAGCTTGAACTTTAAAAATCAAATTAGTTAGTTGAAGAAGCTTTGCATCAATTCCTACAATGTGTGTCGCTAAGAGTGGAAATTAAGAGCTTTTGTTATAGAATTCATGTATTAAGCAAACAATCCCATACTCCATGCTCAGAATTACTAACATTATTTTCCAAGGTGTCTGGTTTTACCTGAAAATTTCCATGAAACTTTGTTAGAAAAGATAGATCTGCGGAGGTAAAGGAATTACAATGCTCATTAATATCCAACTTAACATTATTGCTCCTACTAGCCACACCTGGAAAGAATACAGACTTATTGATACAAAAGCTATTTTCCAAAATTATACTGGATATATCCAGATTAATAGGACGAGCCTCCCCAGTAGGGGAAAGATGATCAATCGGACTTAATAGTAAGTCATCACCGCCACCCTTAATAAGTGGCTTAAACACATTATAATCAGCCTCTACGGCCACATTACTGACATTATGATTCGAACCCGAAGAGATTTCAATTACCGAGCAGACACCAGTTCCACTCTCTATAGATCTCTTGTTCGACTCTTCCATTCCTAAATTTTGTTGATTCTCCGCCACAATTAGATCAGCAGGCTGGTCAGTTTGCTGATCCACCGTATTCGGACAGTGAATTTGTGCCTGCGTCTGCAACTTTCCGGAGTACACTGGTAAATTTTCTGATGGGTTAAGCGCTGGGTCTTGTGTGTCTTTAACCGGCTTAGGAAGCTTTTCCTTAGGGCTACTCACTTCCAACCCCTTGATTTGACCCAAAATAGTGTTAGGATCTTTCAATGGGGATGAATGGCCAACAATTAGGTTTGGAACCAGAGAGACCGGCTCATCGCGGGGCCTTGGAAGAGACGAGGCAGATTTAGGCTCAAGGTCTTCCCCCAGTTGAGCACTATTTAAACCTGGTGACGATACAAGAGCAGCAAATGAAGATGATCTACAATCAACGCCAGAGTTGCCATTTTCCTTCTTAATTAGAGTTCTATTTTGCTTTTGGTTATGGTACTTAAAAAAGTAACTCTTAATTGACGGTTGAGCGTCGACGTTGGAAATCTTCTGCATCTTCCCAGGGGCTGCGGTGGATAACGGTGATACACTCAGCTCAGCAGATTCCGTCAAGCAGTCCCTTGATGTAATAGCCCCCTCATCTTTTCCATCTGATTTAGACTGTGATCCTGCTTTAGTTGAAGCATCAAGTCTCTGACGCTGTTTTAGCTTCAGTGGAGCAACGCGTTGGAGACCTGATCTCATCGTTAACCAGCACCTTAATGTAACTTCAGTAAGATCAGTAAGTTTTAACAACGTAGTAAGTGAAGATTAAGTTATGATTAACAATCACCAGATCTCAAATACCTCAAGGGTAATAATCTATATGTACTTGAAATAGTACAGTATCGAACACTGCTGCTCCAGTTACTGGACAATTCCCAGTTGTATTTAATAGAGCCTTAAACACAGGAAGTGCCCTGGGGAGCTGTGTACAAGAAAGGATTACTGCGGTATATTGTCACGAGGAGAGCTCCTCCCTGCGCTGACTCTGACTCGCTTCTAAACACAAACAATAGCCATGAAAGCGGGTTGTAGTAAATGCAAAGTTGCAGTGAAGCACACGAGGAGACGCCTTACACGCTGTCTCCGTTGGCCGCAATGTTCAAACGCGAGGAGAACGCCTTTATGCGCTGTCTCCGACTCGCGCGATTAAATAAAGAAAGAATGGCCTACTTCCTCCTCGCAGCTCCTCACAGGCAGCGGCTGGCTCGTTTCCGCTGACCTCTTGCGGGTCGCAGGTCACTACCGCTGCTACTTGCCGCTGCCGAGCTGCGCCTCACGAGGGAGTGAGAGGAATGGATGTCGAATGGGCTCCTGCGGCTCCTGCAGCCCCTGCCCCCGGTCCTTGGTTCCTCGGTGGCAGTGCTCCTCTACTCCGCTCCTCTCACTACTACCCTCACTCCAATTCTGGCTAGAACCGTCTGGTCTCGTCTCGACAGCGCCACCTACTGTTGAATCTAGGCCCCACTGACACTGGCCTGGGTGCTCCTGTGATGCACCAACATAAACTAGCTTCAACAAGCCATGTGGGGGCCCACTCCATGAGCTAATAGCCCCGGGTACCAGCAATTCCTCTCCCCTCCCCTCACCAATATAGGGGGGATGAAATCAGAATTTGGCCTGCCACTGCTGAAGTTATTAATTTGCAGGCTGAGCTAATCCCTGACTCTGCCTATTTCATTAACAGGTGCCACCTCATCCCAGCTCCCTGCCACAACACTCTCCCCTGTCATCAGTTGGGGAACCCGGCAAGGGGTGGTTTTGCCTGCTGCTTCCTTTGACACCTCCACTGCCTGCTAAGGAACCACCAATGCACATGGTAATGCAGTCGCACTCTGTCCCTTCCATCCGGACTTAGCAGTGATCTTCCTTTCTGCTCCTTTTGTCGCTAATCCCGCATGGCAGAGCCTTTCAGACCTAGAAAGGTGGACCACCGGTGAGAGGGGGTAGAATTGCTGCCTGCTGCCTTACCTACATGATCCATCCCACCCTTCCTCACTTTAAACTCAGGCAGCGAGCCAGCACACACCGCCACTGCCACGCTGCCCGCGTATCGCAGGGTTAGCCAAGGCCACCTGGGCACCCATGCCTGTTCAAGTACTCCCAGTTGCAGGAGGTCAGACCTCCCCTCTGTTTCAAATGTTTGGGGGGCCTGATCAGCCCTCTTACACTAGCTGCTCACAATGCCGACTGGGGGTAAAAACCTCAAAAACGTCTTCCTCCCTCTAACCGACTTGCCAAACACTAAGCTGATAAATATAAGTATATTTTATTATTGTTTTACTTTTCAACAGCTGGCTGAGACAGCATGTGTAGGGCCGGGCCGGGCCATAAGAGGGGGTAGGAGGAGTGGAGTGGAATTCACTTCTAAGGCCGGCCAAACACACATACGCAGTTAAGTTTCTCCAACACTGCTGTATTGTACAGCCAGGTTGGTGAAACAAGATAGACTCTCTGTGTCTGTACGAGCATTAAACCAGCCTGCTCAGGCCTAATTTGTGCTGCTCTCATAGCATGAGAGCAGTGCTGGGTTTGCACAGGGAGTGTCTACTGCTGTCCCAGTGTCAGCTGGGACCAGGAAGTAGAGGAAGAGTGATGAAGCAAGATTTTTGTTAATAAAATCTGCTCTGGAAAATCCACCCATGTGCGTGAATGAATACATTACTAATAAGTGTGAAAACTGAAATTACTAAAACATGAAGATTTGGAAGGTAAGTCCGAAAATGTGCAAAGATGCAGGTGTTGTTAAGAGTCAGAATAATAAATGTAGAATAGAAGATTTATTTATAGGGTTATGAATTATTAATTTGCATGACTAATATTAATGTTCTTATGTTTCCTGAACTGCAGGAATATTCAAGCACAAACACGAAAAAACTCTTTTTATTCTTCATGAAAGTAGTGTAGCTTAGAAATGTAGAAATTATTTTTCTTTTCTCTCTTTTTATTCCTCGCTAAAACATGTAGGTCATAGCAAATGTATTGGTTAGGAGATGTGCTTCCATGCTCCTTTATTTCTTTTTACATTGTTTCCTGACGTCCTTGAAAAGAATAACATTGACATCCTTAGTGAGTGGAGAATAGTACGACTCTTTCCTCTCTAGGCTAGGCTGTAGAATGAAACTGTTGCTATGTAGTTACAAAATATGTAATTGTAGTTTTCTTCTTCCTCTCTAGGAAATTATACAATTTTAGACAAAGACTGTTTAGAGAAATTTGTAAAGTAATTGTCGGGAGATGATGCCTCCCCTAGCTACTGACCAATAAGAATGGCTTGTGGGGTTTAGGAAAGTTTTTTTTAACTTAGAGTAAGAAAGCTGCGAAATCAGTTAAACATGCTGGTGGGTAAATGATCTTCGGCTCGTTCACATGCTGGTGACCTGTACTGCAGCTGTGGTATGCTGTATGCTGTGCTGTGCTGATTCCTGAACTGGCTAGCAATTCCGACTGTTGATCATTTTTCCCTAGAGACTTTGCACATCATTGGCTGGTAATGCTGCCCACACTATTCTCCTACGGCCTTAGAGATAGTTTTCTAGACTAATTGCACGTTTTGCATTAGTATTCTCTAAAATTACAGAGAGGTAACGTTACTGTGATTACCCTGATGTTCCTTTCTTTCCTTCTCTTCCTCCTTTATTTCTCACCTAAATTTGATGATTTCTGAGTTACTCTTTTTGTGATAACTGTGATACTATGCCTGTGATACTATGAGCAATGTTTATTTATGATTTGTATTTGTGTATCACCATTCATATTTTCTTGAACAAATACCAAAAGTTAGATAGAAAGAACAGTGTCTGTCTTTATTTTTCTGACTTATTTTTTGGATTTATTTGCCATAAAATTCATAAATTTGTTGTGTAATCTATGAATAACTATTTCTTCATTACAAGTCCTCATTAAGGAATAGTTCTCTGATTTATCTATTTAGCCCCTTTTAGCTCTACCAAAGATCCATTGAAGGCCCTTTGATATTGCTAATAAAATGATAATGACTTATGGACCCTTCATTTTAGTATTTACGCTTCAGCATTTCACGTGCATTCCCAAACATTCTTTACTTTGTTCCCTAAGACCAAATTCTAAACGAATTATTATTCCTCAGATATTGTAAATGTTGGCACGGGATGTTATATGCCCCCCACCACTTCTGCTGCATCAAGAACGAGGACGCCAGGAGCTCGATGAAATCATGCTCCATGAATTGAGATGCAATACCAATGTCCACCCAAGAGCTTGTAAAGAAAACATACCATGGACTTTCGTCAGCACGCCTTAGACCTCATGCAACTCTTTGGGGGATAGGTGGTGCACATTGCCCAGCCGCCTGGAACCTAGACTCCCTGCAAGCACACAAAACGCACCCACACATTGCACCAATGCAGGTTTATTTCACTTTTTGTATTTCCCAATTAATTTGCACATGTATATGCGTTCACATTATGCATTATGGCCAGCTTTGTTGATGTGAACTCGTTTTGTCTCCTTATTCCACAAATAGCCTCTCCACTGCTCTTGCTGACAGTGATTATTAATAGTGCTTATTTGAAGTCCCTGGATTCCTATGAAGTATCCCCCGAGAGGCTGGTGCAGAAAGGCATTGGATGCCATGAAGCGACCTCAAATTGAAAAACTGAGAAAACCAACATTTGTATCCGGTTTCTTGCGTTACTGTATGATTTGTATTCTACATTTCCCTTTTATACCGGCCCTGGGAAACAACAAACATGCTGCGGGCTCCCAAATCCCAGGCTTCTCTGGAAGATGCAGTGATGAGGGCTAGACAAAAATATGAGAACCGCAGCAGGGACCCTCCTCGACCAGCACAAAAAACACCGTGCCGACTCCAAAGAACACAGCCTGCAGAATCCCGGCACACTGTTTTCCAGCATAAATAATGAAATAAAAGAAAGTAACTGATCTCTAAAGCTCATACGCCACAGCGTCCAACTCCATGGGAACAGTGTATTAGGGCTAAAACCGGTAATACACACGTTTCACCAGGTTGAAGCTCCAATTACAGACAGCAAAACAGACCGAGGAAGCAAAAAAAAATCTTGGCGTTCCAATCTACCTTCGCCTCCACTTGTTTGATAGCCATTTGCGATTAAAAGTTGCTGAAATCTCAGTACTTGAAGACTTTCTGTGCCAAAGTGTTTTTATACATTTCTGCTCAACTTAATCCCGAATTAAAAAGTGACAAAAAAAATCGATCACAGAAACCAGGGTTGTCAGCACTGCTTACATACACAAAGGAGCTGGTATCCGATTCTTGCCTGACAATTGATGAAAAAAATAATTCATATTTTTTATTTTGAGTCTGTGCTAGAAATGTGCTAATACAAATAAATATATTTATATGTTTAGAAGTCTGCCCTTAGATCATTTTCTGCCCTAACCAGAAATGGCCAAGAACTCCTGTCACATCACACCTGCTTCTACCCAGCCCACATGGCACATCTAAGTAGACAGACACACAGCATACAGGTAAGAAAAAAGTGTAATTTATTTAACATATAAAAAGAATCATTAGCTAGAACCTTTAGCAAAAATGTATGTTTTCTTCTTCAAGTTAAACTGTCTCGGTGATGCCAGGATGATTCACAAATTAGTGACTGAATAGATTAGTTTAAAAAACTATGCATTCTGAATGGTTTTAACATTTATGTTTCAATGTTATCAACTTGATTTCAGTGGTACATAAAGAAAGCATCATATTGTATGTGGTTTATGATCAAGCTGTTTTATGTAGTCTCTTGAATGCCGGAGCACAAAAAAAGCAGGAATGTAGATTATCTTTACTAGTATTGTACAGGAAAGTCCTACTTTTATTGGCATGCTTTCTTGACTTGCTTTTTATTGATAGTAGTAATAATAAACACATAAACCAGAGTTCAAAAGGCCCCAGGCAGGGGGCTTCAAACCAAAGGATGTGTTCCTATTAGTCTGTCGTCAGAACAAATTTGACCCTCTGAGAAAGCAGTTCTATACCCGTCAATGGTTCTAAAAGCTTCCAAAGCTAAGTATGCTAGGAAATATGGGGGGAAAAATTGGCATTTGTTGAGAATGTATCAAGCCCTCTTCCAGGCACTAGCCAGCCCATGGTTTTCAAGCTGTCTATTAAGGCTTGGTAGTTTCATGGGTCAAGAACGACTGGATAAGAGTAACAGCCAAAGACAGACAAAGGTCAAGATAATCTAAAATTCATAATGCCATGAGCTGGAGGCTGACTGACAGGATTAAAACGTGCCTGTTCTGAGGATTTGCCAGGAGAAGATTGTGGAATAGACAACGTCATGGAAGTTGAGATATATCAAGAACAGAAGTGAAAAAGCAATTAGCTCCCTGGTTGGAGCCATGATAACCACTGTAGCTTGTTGCGTATTGGAGTCACCCACCTAAAGATCACGATAAAAGGAGGAAAGCATTGGTATATTGGGTAACCCAATTATGCAAGAAGAAAGAAGAGCATGTCTGTTGCTAAGGCAAGCAGGCCCAGTCTCCACCTTTCATAGGCTGTGCAACTGTGCTCTGGGACATGACACACACTGCCAGGGTGCCACATTAGGTTCAAGTACCTAAACGTTACAGGATGTAGCATCTAATCACTGAATTATAAATATCACGTCATGGCAAATTAGGCTCACACATCTCAGTCACCCATGGTCAAAGAATGTAACGAGTGTTGATGCCACAGAAAGGACCTTTTCAGTAATGATCACTCAAGCACTAAAATATAAATAGGGATGAAGTAATGTATGCAGGTATTATCAGGAGAGGTTTCTAATAATTTTTAGTATATTAAATATTTGAACTTCAATCACTGAACCTTTACAACCCCTTTCCAAACATTGTATATTACAAAATGTGGCCCATCATTTGGCTGAAATGATTGCATTATAGTCTTTCTAATTGTGTGTTATAAATAAATTGTGTCTTGTAAAGCGCACTGCTACCCGCACCGCAGGCCTCGTAGCGCTATAGACCGCTGGGGAACCCGTCCTGGCTTTCCCTGTGAGATAGTCCCTCCTGGGGGTCTCCAAGGTGAAACCAGGCATCCCCGGCGTTTGTGTGGGGCCGTTGTGGAGATGAGGCAAGCTAATGCCCAGAGTTGCCGAGTGTGATCTCTGGTCGGAGTAGGCACCGATGCGAGAATTATCAGTCCGCTGACCCTGGTCCAAGACCCTGCCGCGTCGGGAATCGAACCCTGGTCCCGGGCCGTTCTCTGCTCTCGGGTCTGCCGCCTCTAACCAGTGAGCCACACCTCTCCACTAGTGAGCCACACCTCTCCACTATGATGCTACGACTTATGATATGAAAATGTTTGCTTGTATGTTTGGATTTATCAGCCTAAATCCAAAATTGTTTATGTACCAGTGAAGTGGAATTTTAGAATTCAAAATTAATTTGATTTTGTGCAACTAATTTTTCAGAATGTGCTCATAATGCAGCGACCAAGAAACATATGCTTCCGTTGACTATCATTGGACATAAAGCATTTCACCTGAGCCATAATATTTATTGTGCTGACCCCCTTCTGCGATACAAACCAACCTATACAGTAGTAACTTTCTAAGGATAGTGTTGCGGCAACAAATGATGGATGGAATACTGAATGAATAAAAAACATTCACCTGCAGTCAAGAGATCTGGGTTAAATCAATTTTTCACCAACCCAGTTTGGACCCTGCCATATGTAAATCAGTCTTGACGCTGCTCCTCATGGAAACAGTCCAGCCCGAACTGCCAAACCAGATCCTCCCTGGACCAGAAAGAGCATCCAGGGGCCAGTTTCGGAGTACCAACCCTCATCAGCCAGGTTAGCTTGAATTCAGTGGCACAGCTAGCAAGGGACCCACATCTGGGTTTACCCAACACACTTAGGGTGAAAAGTGTGCAGCAACATATGATGGAAGGAATGCTGAATGAATCAAACATTCTTCCCCACTCACGAGAACTGGGCCAAATCCATTGTTCTTCTGCTCACTACGCCACCCCGGTTTGTACCCAGCCAAATGCAGAACAGCCTTTATCCTGCTCCACATGGGAACAGTCCAGCCCGAAATGCCAAGCTGGGTCCTCCTTGGACCAGAAACAAGCAACCTGGGAGCGTCACTCCGACCATAATTCCTACGATTTTGCGGAGCCTGCTGAGGCACTGCCGAAGGGATTACATTGTCCTCTACCTTTACATGGTGGTCTGACCGCCTTGCATACAGAATGGGACTTTGGAGGGCCTTGCAAGGCCCATCCCCGTGGGCCTCCACTATAATAAATGGTAAATTCCCATATAACACAAAAAATAACATAAGGCCGCATTACAATGTCAGGCGGAAGGCCGTCCAACAGCTCGTCGGTGGTATTCTGCCCGACATCTGAGGCATCAGTTCAACCACCGGATTAGGATACAGGTGTTCCAACTGATGCCTGCAGGAGGAATCTGCTCAACCGCCGACAGGCTCAAGGAGCCCGTTGGGGCAGGGGTTGGATGGTGGATTGTTACAACCAAAATGGAGGCGGTGCCTACTCAGGCACCGCCATGGGGATTACGATGCAAGTTTCTTACAGCATTTCTATGGCACTTTTCTACCATGGTGAAGGCAGTGGCATCCTAATTAGGGAATCGCGACTGCAGACTCCTTGTGGGACAGTCTAGTTTCCGACACAATGACGATGGGAAGCTCGTCTGACCGGCATCATAATGATGGTGGTAATGATTATACCCAAAATTATTAGGAATGGTATCTCATCACTTCAATACAAAGTCCAATTTTACCCATTGCACAAAGCAAGTGATCTTGTTTTCTTTTCTTTGCATTGTACAGTCCTACAAATGTAATGGGAAGGAAAAAACTAACAGCAGAAAAATACAAAAAAATATAACCCAGACTGGAAAAGATACTCACACCAGACAACGATGTGAGAACTTTAGAACTTTATATGAATGGGTGAATGAAAACACTTATGATGCACAAAATACATTGAGACATCTGAAACCCTACTGAATGTACTAACTAAGTTGATGTGTGGTTCTGACACAACTCCTGCAGCCCTAACACTGACATAGCGCCAAGCAAATCACCTTCCATCCATGATGTAAACTGGTTCAAGAGCAGATTAAAGTTCCACCCTAACTAGACAAATTAGGTTCCTGAGATGAAAGGCAATACATTTTCAAAAAGTAGGTGGTGAGAACTGCCATAATTGTCCGATGGCTAATATGAAGAAGAGCGAACCCCAAAATTCCACAAATCAAAAACAGTGTTTTGTTTACTAATTGCATTAATACTTTAGAATTTCTGTTGATGTGGTTTCCTTTGATGGCCCCTCAAACTGTATTCTGGCGTGTTGAATACGTTTCTTGTAAAAAATACTGTAAAACTACATAAAAAAATCTGCTCAATGTACAGTGTAAAATAAATTAGAACTGATCAACAAATTAGGTCATACTGAGATAATTATCACCTACGGTAGTAATTATGAGGCAGGCAAATAATATTTTTAGTTCTTGTCTAAATAAGGGGAAGGAACCTGAAAGTCAAGAAGACAATCATAGCACATACAATTAAGTGTAAAGAATGTAAGGAATGCACACTGTTGCAAAATGTTCAGGGTGAGATCAAATGAGTAGGAGGATGTTGTATTAGAGGGTTATTGGTATATGCAGAAGAGCTGGTCACCAAACTTGAAAAAGTATTTCAGTTCTTAGTAGGTATTGAGAGGATTTCATTCAGGATAATGTATTGTAGTGGTTCTAGTGGTTACAGATAACGTTTACACTGTTGTTTAATATACCTACATAAGATGCATAAATAAATGTAATTGTGTTGTAGGATCCTTTTGTTATGAGAATGGGGCGTTTACTTCAGATTGCCAACAACATCCTTAGTCTATGCAATTAGCACATAAGAGCTAATAGCACAGCACACTGCCAAGAACATGATAGTGGAGAATATCTCTCTTGGTCCAAAAAACACAAGAGAGATATTCTGCACCAGAGAGATTAGAGATAAGCTTGTATGTAAACTGATTGAATTGGTTTAGAATATGAGATTGGCTACAATAAAATGAATAGGCAATTAGTAATATAATACAACAAAGGTGTTCCCATTTGATTACCAATGTCAAGTTAAGAACTAAGGGCCATATTTATGAGAGAGTTGCACCATGTTTGCACAATGCAATGTGGTGTATGCGGGGCGCAAACCTTGAAATCAGATTTTTTAAGCCACGCAAAGCCACTTTGCATGGCTTTCAGTGGCTCAGAGAATCTGGAGTAATGCACCACAGTGCAAATCACTGTGCTGCGTCACTCTGCCCTAGAAAGGCATCGCATGGGAGTTACGTGGGTGTTACCTTAAAAATCTCTTGGTTTTTGATGCATTCCCAGATTTACCAGAACTGGTAATGTGCCAAAAAGATACGCGTCTCCAAGAGAGATGTAAAGAGAAGAAATATATTTATTTCACCTCATTACTTCATGTTTCTATGTGTGCTGCATTTTGCAGCACACATAAATAGAGGAATATCCCACTCAGGATTGTTTTTGAGTAGGAAGGTGTCCCTTCATGCACAAAAACAGTGCTGCATGCAAAACAGACACCCTTACACCATAATGCAAGGGTGCCTGCATTGGTGTTAGGCAGCCCATTGTGCACCAGCGCCGAAGGGAAAGTCAGGAATGCGCCATATGCCTTAAATCAGATTGCTGTTGAGGTTGAGAAAGTTACCAATTATCCACTGCACAAGGCTTGGGGGAGTGTCCCTCTGGCTGCCCAGTCCCAAAGATGGAGTTTTACAGTTTAAACAGAAGAATTATCCTTTTAAGCGAAAAATAAATACAAATCTTGAAAGTCTATTTGCTCATAATTATTATTTTATTCTCTTAGTCATTAGGCCATATTCATTGGTGTATATTAGCTAAATAGTAATACAAATAATTCTCCAAAAAATCTTCAATGCATTTTGGACAGACAGTCCTTCCTCAATGATACTGAGGAATGAAAGAAAAAGAATATTCAAGTATTACATATTCAAAAAAGGCCATGCAATTCACTTATCAAATCAAAATGTTTAACTCAGTATCAATTGCATGTCAAGTAGCAATTTCCAGATGATGTATTCTGTCATTCGCAAATTTCACTTGATTCGTAGGTCCCCTGTCAGTTTATACTGAATGACTTTCGCATGCGACTTAAAATGAAAATTATAACACAATCTTCAAAAAAGACTATTGTAATAACATAATCTGCACAAGGTTTGTAAACAACATACACATCAATAATGTGCATTTAACTCATGTCAAATAATTGACTTAATTTGGAAAATGCTAACATTTTACAAAAACATTGTGTCTCTCTACGTGCCTGTCATCCCAGTTGCATCTCATTGCAACAATGTTCCCAACACATGTCCAAATTGTCAAAAACAGATCAAATGAAAGCACTCCGATTCCAAATCCATGTTAATTATGTTTTTACTGAATTCAAACGTGCGTTGTAGATGTGTATATTGTGGTGTTCATTCATTTAAGTGTTCCAGCATTCATGCCCTGAATATGCAGTTTAATGTGTAAATAAATATTATATGTGAAAGTAAGTGATTGGAGTGTTATTAAATATGAGAATGCATGCACTGTGAAATATGTGCACATAAAAAACAACTTACAAATGGAGTTGCCCATGAATGCTTGTGACTTTCCTTGTGTGTTGTATTCTCAACACCCTACATATTCACCTTTGTGAGATTATTTAATAAAACCTGTCATGTGATCTGTGGGTGTAACAACTAGACCATGTTGAAACTGTTTTATGGATGTTCCTACCATATTGGAATTCCTTGCCTTTTAAATCACTGAAAACAATCTGATATGATGGTTTAACTGCCTAGTACCCGTGTTTTGCTAATCATTATCTCTGCTAATTGAAATTTGAAAAATGTGAAAACGTGTGTGATGTAAATCCAGATTATACAGTCCCTGGTATGATGACCATATGGTATTACACCCTCTTTGTATGAATATTTGCAGTGTAACAGTTTGTCATCTCGAATGAACAAAATTCTAAATCCCATGTTATACATCTTCTTAGAACAAATTAAAAGCATAAATCACATACAGTCACAAATTGCAAAGCGCATCATGAATATATATCATGTAAACTGGGCTTGACACATCTATGCATTTTAAACAAAACATTGGTATACATCACCAATTGAGTCCATGTATCGGGCATGTATCTCCATGATGTTACATGTCTTAATCAATCATCTTACACGTGCCATATAGCTGTCCCAGTGTTTATCCAGTCATGACAAGTTTAACCAAGACGTTCATCATAGTGTATATCTCTCTGAGCCAAATCTCCGAGTTGTTTCTAAAGTGAGTATGCAAAAAATTCTGAATCATGAGTTCAAATATGAATCTTTGCAAACAAGAGTACTCTGAATAGTCATTCAATCCAAATGGTATCAATGTGTTCAGTCACTTGATCCAATATATTTCTCTTTGCAGTAAAATCTTCTTGCTCTTTACGTTGTCTCTAGGTTGAACTTGCTTCAAAATTAGGCTACTATCATGTGCATGGGTATTATTAAAGTGTACCAAAACAGATACCTTCTCAATTATCAATCTGATGTTGCTCTCATGTACAGATAATCTCACTGTAATTTTGTGTTCAGTTTTTCCCATGTAAGCAAGCCCACATGGGCATTTCAACAAGTACAAATCATTTTTTGTTTTGCATCTGACATTGGTCCTAAGTTTAATTTTGTTTCCTTTGGTTGGGTGATTTATCAAAGTGCCTTTTATGATATTATTACAATTCACACAGTTGAAACATGGGGTAGTGCCTTTGTATGCCACTTTTTAATTATAATCAGGTCTCTTAGTGTGCAATAGATCCTTATGTGAATGTTCATAAGGAAACATAGGTGTGGAATTATATACATCTTTGAAATCTGGTTCAGTTTGATTCATAGGTCAACATTTTGGGATAAGTTTACTGATGTTTGCGCTGTTGGCAATGTATTTAAATTTGAATATCATTCTTTTATTGGATTACATTTTTGAGAGGGTTTTTGTATAAGTAGCTCCTGGTGGTTGTTTCTTTCAGCTTGTGCTACAGCATTACTGAGTACCCTCTCTTGGTAAAAATTTTACACACTATGATTTTGGCCCTTTTGTATGTTGAACAGTCAGATGTTATTCTTTTTACTCTGAGTAATTGGGAATTGGTAAATACTTTTTCAACGAAAACTGGTAAAAACTAGAGTAAAGTAATAGATTACTGCGAGCTGTTGGCTTAAAAAAGATATCCATGGCTAAACTTTGGTTAGTTATAGAAATATTAACATCCAGAAAGGTTATTTGTGTGTCACTTAGCTCCTGTGTAAATTTTACAAGACTATTGATAGAAATGAGATGAGTAATGGCTGTCTCCATATCGATTTTTGTGCCTATCCATAGGTAATGTTGTCCATGAATCTGTAGTATGCCTTGAATTTGTTTCGCCATAGTTCACATTGGAAAATGTAATCCTCTTCAAACATGCACATAAACAGAGTTGCATAACACAGTGCAGCACAATTTCCCATGGCAGTGCCCATCAGTTGGATGTAATATTTATCCTCCCATTGGAAGTATCTGTGGTACAACGTAAAGTGCATCAGTTCCAGTAAAGCATTTTATAGATCTTCATCCAATGTCAATGATGTCAATGCTTGTTCAATAGCAGATATTCCTAAATCATGTGTTATGCAGGTGTTTAAGATTTTACATCAATGGTGTACAGCAAGATGTCATCTTGTTCAGTGATTGCAATTTAGGAAAAGCATTGGTATCCTTAATGTAGGATTATATTGATTGAATACTAGATTGTAAGTACTGCTCTATGTATTTGCCTATCTGTTCTTGAATAAATCTCCTGTTGGATACAATGGGTCTGAATGGTGGGTTCCTAATGTCCTAGTGGATTGTAGGTAATAAATGTGGATGGAGTTTGAGGGTTGGACTGCAGTACAAATTGTTTATCTCTTTCTACGATGGTTTCTTGCTCCAAGGCTGTTTCCAATATTATTCTCTACACTTTTGAGATGTCCTTCATTGGGTTAATATCAATCATCATATATGTGGATCTTTCAGGCACAATGGAGCCGATTACGATCGTGGCAAGTCTGCCACCGCTGGGCCGGCGGTAAGGACCGCTGGCCCGGCGGTGGTCGACTTACCCGCATCACCCTTAGAAATCCCACTGCCCAATTACGATGGCGGTGGGAAGGGGAAAGGTACCTCGGTGGACGGAAAGACCGTCGGCCGTGGTCCAACAAGGCGGGCCTTTTCTGCCTGCCTGCTGGGACTAGGAACAATGAATCTATGGAGGCGGTGCCGTGCAGGCACCGTCGTGGGCATTATGATGCCTGTCTTTTGCAGTGGAGTTCCAGCCGCAAACAGACAGGCGGAAAAAGCCTTTGGGGGCCCGTTGTGGGCCACCGGGGGGGCGGGATGGGGTGCTGCACATGGGGGTACCTATGGTACCCCCCTACATTTGCATGTACAAGGTGGCAGGCACTGCATGGTGCCTGCCACGTTGTACATGTAAATGTAAAACATGTATTTTTACATTGTGGCGGCTGCCACCCGCCACAATGTAAACATACAGGATGCGCCCGCCAGTGTGACGGGCACATCGTAATTCGTTTTGCAGGACCGCCGCACCTATGGCGGGCGGTCCCTTTTCCAGCAGCGATGGCGCATCGTAATCGGCCCCAAAGTTCTCCCACATTATGATCATAGACTGTTTTATCCATGACAACTAAAGCCTCTCCCTTGTCGGTGGACCAAAACTCGTTGAAGGGTCTAGAGTAATTTGCTTCAATAATCCTAATTCCTTTTTAGTTCATCTTTTGTCACTCAGAGTTTTCTTGCATTCTATCCTTATAGTTCCAAAGTTATCAAAGGATTTATGGCTGAAAGGAGCTTAAAATGTACTTTAGTTCTGAGATTCATAAGTGTATTCTTGTCTTATTGGTTCTTCCACAATATTTTCAAAATAATGTGTTAATCTGAAGGTACATAAGAATTGAAATACACTGATAACATTAAAAGCAATGATATACAGTTTACATTTTGCAATGTGTGTCATGACTATATATATCATGTGAAATGGGCTGTTTTCTGTTCACATTTGCAGTATTCTGCTGGGGGATGACCTTTCACATCAGTGCTTTGCCTTCTGAAGGCCTTATGAGAATCTGACCAGCATCACACATGGAAGGACATCGGTGCACTCATTAGCTGGGGAGAGCTGCTGTGGGTCTTCACTGCCACCATTGGGGACTGACTTCATGTCCCACAATCCCCTACCTTTCACCACCCGAGCCTGATTACCTATGCTATATAAAGTGCATTGTGCTCAGTGCATGGGCAACACCTGTCCTGTGCCCATCATTGACTGAAGCAGGCCGGGTTGGGCATTCCCCCTTGACTTCTCCATCTGGCATCAGGCTCACCTATTATGCATCGGCGGGCACCTGAAATCTGCTCTTTTAAACACCCTGCAATAAAATGTGTGCCTTTACTTCCTTGGTTGCTGGTAATGGTATTGCCTCTGGTAGCCTACTTAGAGACATATGGTATTTTCACTGGGGCACCATGAAAACTGATTACAGAGCCTATTTTGGGGGAGTTCTCGTTTGATAGTGGGAGAGGGCCACTGCGTGCAAACTTTGTTCTTACAGCCCGCTGATCTTAGCACTGTTTCAAATGATGGGGCCTCTTAGTCTATCCGGGCCCTAGGAGGAATGATGCATTTCACTGTGCAAGGAGATCATTAGGCCCAGGTCTTATGAGTGAAAGAAGGTGGAATTTCACACTGCTGGTACAAAAACTACAAGCTCTTTTGATCGTACTGGGAGCTATACCCCCTAAGTGCCTAGGGCCGCACTCTACCAAGATAATTTTAATTTTGATTTATTTGGGGACCCTTGACTGAGCAGTGCGGCAGTGGAAGTGATCTCCTGCGAAATACAGGACTGGACTAGCTGCAAGTGACAGCGCCATGTACCTCCACTGACTCTTGGTTATAGAGTTGTCAACACCCATATCTAACATCCCACAGGTCCACGAGAGTAGTGACCCTTTGGTGGTTGGGAGTGAGTTTGGTCTCGCCAGAAGTAGAGGTGGCTTCCTAGTGAATAGGGGCCTTGACATAATTTTACTCCATGTAGGGTCTTGTGCTGGGCTGAGAAAAACACCTTATGGGGTGGGGCTGATTAGCTGATGCCTGCTCATGTAGTGTAATCTTTTAGAGATAAAGATGGGCAAAAGGAAAGCTATGGACCGACATCCTATTAGTAAGCTACAGGATAAAACCATTTCTATTGATAGAATGCTACATAGATGGGGTTATAAGCACAGAGATTGAGCATACGGAACGGCGGATGTCACTTCATGCATGCACAGTAATAGTCTGAGATAGAGGTCGATAGGGATACAGCCCCCTCACCATTGACTTTGCCCATTCCCTCACCTCCATGCCCTCTCCTATCTGAGTCAGGTAGCCAACCTCAGATTGATCCAGATGGATGGAAGGTGCTGGCCAATCCATAGTTCATAGGAACCAAGTGGCACTGTGTACCCCAATCTCTACTCTGCCTTCTAGCAGGAAAGGCCTGCTCATAGTATCCACTGGTGAGTCCAGTTTTACAACCCAGTGAAAATGTTCAGCCAAACTTATGGATAATTGTCTAACTAAGGTTAGGGAGCTCCTTGTTGAGCAACTGACTCCAATATAGGCCCGCCTTGTATCCATGGAGTCGGAAGGAGCCACCATGAGACAGGCACAGATTACACATGATCTAACTAGTACTAATGCATCCAAGGAACCTAGAGAGGTGTCTGGAACTGGGAGCAAGGAGCAGCCATCACAACGTACCCTAGGGGCAACCCCTAGCTGCATCATTTCCTGAGACCAGAACCCTGAGCAACCCTACCAATCAAGTCCAGGGGCAGGATGATTTGAATAGTAACACTTATAGTTCCCCTCCAAGGTCAGGCACTAGAGGTCATTCCAAGACAGACTACTTTAATGCTGGACCATCTTGTTCTGACAAATTAGATTAAATACTTCTGTGGGGAATTCCGAGTAGCCGGTGATTCATCTCCCTCTGGCCTCAAGGCCATATGTAGTTGTCCTAACAGGTGTTCCCCATTTGCCGGAAGGCCAAAGTGAGACCAAAGAGGTCTCTCTCTTGCACAATCCAGCAGTATTCTGGATTCTGTTCACCAGAAGAGTGGCATGGATTGGGCCTAATAGGGTAGAGTGTGCCAGTGACTGTATTATCATCAATGTGTTCATCGCTTGATCCAATATAGCTCTCTTTATAGTAAATTCTTCTTGTTGAACACTACGAGCAAATCGACTTTGAAGATTTTTATTTATTTTTTGCTTAAAAGGATAAACCTCCTGTTTAAACTATAGAACCTCATTTTTGGGATCTGAAGGAGTACCTGAGGTAGGCTGCACCAACCCTGGTGAAGTGCATAATTGGAGAGTTTTGAGGACACTCAAAATCAGTGAGTGATACCTTGCAGGAACCCAATTGATTTACCAGCAGGATTAAATTTGTGAACCAAGGAAGTGCACAAATTACTCATGTGCTTGATATCAGTTCTGATCCAAATCTAGTAACACCCCAAAAATAAACAAAAAAGAAGAAATAGCAATGTCTTTTGAAGAAATAGCTAATCTTACAGACAACAGAGTGTCTACTCTGGGTTTATCCAGTGAGGCAGCTCAATGCATTTATTCATTGATCAAGGAAATAACCATTCCAGCTAAGAGTGCTGGAATGATTGAAAGTAACATATGGAAACTTCTATATACTTCTAAAAGAGAAATCAATTGATGGTTACATGCAGCAACACATATTTCAGACCATAAAGTACAGAGAATACCATGAGGACTGAGAATTGCATGGAAAGCAACACTGTGCAAAAACAATCAAAGATTCACAGAGAAATGTTGCGCCATCTATTATAAATGTTCACTCAACTTATTAATATTGATAAATGAGGAATTATCCAAAACACTTGAAGAACTATCCACTGAAATTGAACAAACTAAACTTCAAATAGGGAAGCACATTGACTCTGGGAACTAGGAAAGAAGTTATTAACAATATAAACTTACAGTTTTATTGATACGCCAATTAAATTAATGAGAGAAATATCAAGAAAATCAGAAGAGACAATATAGATTATAAAGTTGGGGAAGTTTATAATTTGGCAGAGGCCTATGCAATAAGGAGACAAACCAGAAACATGTCAGCTACCCAGGACAGAGACACTTCTACTTCAGATGAAGGACCCATCAGAAGGGACACTTTAAGGGGGACAATTCAAACCTCTGTAACAATGCCTACAACTCAAGAAGAAACTTCACAAATACGGGCAACCTCCATAAGACCAACAACACCAGATGTGTCTTTTTTCTAAACACACCCTGCCAAAAATGGCAGACTCATCGGGAATACGGCACACAATGAATCAGACAGAATAACCAGGACTCAAACAAGGAGGTAACACCTGATAATCTGGTGATTACCTTTTAACAAAGGTCATTTTCTCCCACACAACTCGCAATATTACGAATGGGGACCTCTTTTGTTCCAACCTATCACACAAATGAATTCTTATGTACCCTCAGATTGAGACACTTCTTTGAAAACATTGTGGAAATACCAACTTCTAAAAAAGAGGACAAGAGTACATTAATAAATCTCAGAACTAAAAGCATATTTCAAGCTTCTATCAGCCATAAAACCTTGGATACATTTGAAAGTATGATAAGGAAAGAACTCAAAGAAACTCTGAGTCACAAAAGACTAACACATTTAAACATGACTAAAGAGGAATTTGGATGAATTAAGCCAATAGCTCTAGACCCTTCAATTGAGCTTGTTCCACAGATAACAGAGGGACGTTGGTTATCACGGATAAAACATTCTATGATCATAATGTGAGGGAACATGTGTTTGACAGATCCACATATATGATGACTGACATTAACCAATGAGGGAGTTAACCAATATGTTGAGAGCAATATTGAAAGCAGCCTTGGAGCAAGGAACAATCACAGAAAGTGATAAAAAAAAGTTACTACAGTCAAACCATCAGACTCCATTCGGACATATTACCTAAAATCCATAGGACATTAAGAGCCCATATTCAGATCCATTGAATCCACCAGGGGATTTTTGAACCGAGAGGTAAATATGTTCATCAGTACTTATAATCTAGTTTCAATCAATGCCATCATACATTAAGGACATCAATGATGTTTTTAACAAATTGCAATCAGTCAACAAGAGAAAATCTTACTGTGCACAATTAATGTAAAATCTTTAAACACTTTCATACAGCATGACTTAGGATTATTTGCCATTGAACAAACAGCAACATCATTGACATTGAATGTATTTTCGAATGTGAACTGTTGCAAAAAAAATTGTACACATACTACGGATTCATTGACAACATTTTTAGGTCGAACATTTAAGATCTCTTGTATATACTTTGGTATATACTTATAATATACTTATATGTGTATTCACTTTGTGGGCTCTAGAGGTCAGCCCTAGGACTTGTCTGCTTCTGCTTAGGGATTTTTTTTCTGTTCAACTGCCTCTATTTAACTATCTTGATAGAAAACGACCAGCAGAGTTCAGTAAAATACCAGAAATGCTTCCTGATGAGCGACTTTCTTTTATTTATTTTTCTGGCAACTGCCTCTATTTAACTTTCTTGATAGAAAATGACCAGCACTGGTCATTAAAATACGAGAATCACTCAACCATTCTCTAGATTCCAGTCCAAAGAAATTGTCTTCCACGAGCAGCCGTAGACAATAAAAAAAATATAAAATCTGGTATTTTCATTGATGTGACCACCGAAGGCCCTGCTTTTATATTAAAAACAGAGATTTGAACTATACCATTTCCCTCTGGAAGGCAATATTTCTCTCCATGTGTTTCCATACCTGATGTGTCAAGCCATTTGGTGCTTACTTTCCCTCCATGTTAAAGAACAGTAGATGTTTCAGCACTCATGATAATGTGCTGCATAGCTAAATACAAATAAGGACCCAAAGGCGAGACCAACTACATTGCAAATGCTTGCTATCCTATAGATAGGCACTAAAATCGAGTTGGACACAGCCTTTGCTCATCTCAATTCCATTGATGGTCGTATACAATTTACATAAGTGACATACAAAAAACCTTTCTGGATGTTAAGATTTCTATAGCCAACAGATGTTTAGCCACATAAATCTTTGTTAAATTAACAGGTCGCAATAATCTATTATATTACTCTAGTTTTCACCAGTTGTCATTGAAAAAACATTTACCAAATTCCCAATTACTCAGAGTAAGAAGAATAACATCTAACTGTTCAACACACGAGAGGGCCAAATTGATGATGTGTGATAAATTTACCAATACAACATTCCATTTGACATAGTTAAATATGTCATAACACAAACCACCAGCTGCTACACAGACAAATACCATCTCACCTAATCCAATCCAAAGAAATAGTGAAATTCATATCTATATACTCCACAAAAGTGCCAAGATAAGGAACATTTTATCTAATTATTATGGCCTATGATTCAAATCAAACTAGATTACAAAGGTGTGTTTAATTCCATACCTTGGTCTGCTTTTGAACATTCAGATAATTTAAAGGAACTATTACACATTCGGAGACCTGATTATAAGAAAAATTTGACATACAAAGGCACTAACCCATGTTTCAACTAAGTGAATTGAAATAATATCATAACAGGCACTGTGATAAATCACCTGACCAAAGATTACAAAATTAAACTCAAGACCAACGCCATGAGAAGCAAAAAATGTTGTGTACATTTTGAAATGCCCCTGTGGCTCACTTACGTTGAAAAAGCTGAACTAACAATTAAAGTGAGATTATCTGAACATAAGAACAACATCAGATGGAAAAATTAGAAGTCAGCTGTTGCGGTACACTCTAACATCCTTGTACAAAATAATATTCAATTTGATACCTAATTCTGCAGGAGGTTCAAACTAGAGTCAACGTAGACAGCAAGTAGAATCTACTACAAAGAGAACTATATTGTATCAAACAACAGAACACATTGATACCATTTGGATTGAATGACTGTTTAGAGTATTGTTTTTTTACAGATTCATACTTGAACTCATGATCAAGGATTCTTAGCATGCCCCCCACATTAGAAAAAACCCAGAGATTTGTCTAAGAGAGATATACATTATGATGAACATCTTCATTCAGCCTGTCATGACTGGATAAGCAGTGGGAAAGCCATATGATGTGTATGATGATTGATAAAGATATGTAACATCATGGAGATGTATCCACGATACATGGACTTTAATCGGTAACGTATACCATTCTGCATCACAATGTTTTTATGTAATATGTATGGATGTGTCAAATCTGGTTACATGTTATAAATTCATAATGCACATTGCAATTTGTGAACTTTATATGATTAATACTTTTAATTTGCTCTAATAAGTTGTATAACATGGGATTTAGAATTTTGTTCATTAGACATGGCAAACTGTTACATGGCAAGCATTCATACAAGACAGGGTGTAATATGATCTGGTCATCACACCCAAGACTGTATACTTTGGTTTTAATTGATATACGTTTTCACACTTTCACATTTTTAATAACAGAGATGAATGATTGGTAAAACATGTTTACTTAGCTGTTATACCATAATTTCAGCTTGTTTTCAGTGATTTAAAAGTGGAGTAATTACTAACCCTGGGCGTAGTTTGTGAAGTAGCGCTACGCATAGCTACGCGAAGTGCACTTCGCATTGCGCGAGATACGCGTAGCAATACGTGAACTGCGTAGTAGCCTGTTCGCACTGGGCAAGATGCTGTTTTCAATGATTCCACAGTGTGGACAAGCATTCAGCACTCTGCAATCATTGAAAACGGCATCTTGCACAGTGCAAGCTGTAGCTTTTTGCCACTCGAGTAGGTTTTTACTCAAGTGGCAACTTTCTCAACCCGGACTGGTAGTTTCTCATCATGAGCGGTCGCGAGCATACGTGACCACTCGCAATGAGAAACCTGACCTCCCCGTGTTGAGAATCTCGCTGTGAGTTTTTTTTCCACGCTCGCAATCGGCAACTTGATGTTGCTGATCCCGAACGAGGAAAAAGTCTTGCCGGGATGTCATTTTGCTTGCTTGCGGTCGCCAACTTGACGTTGAGGACCGCGAGCAAGCAAAAAATGACCGATGCACTACGCTACGCGTGTTTGCTCTGTGCTATGTGCAATTCGCATAGTGCGAAGTAGCAGAAACTTTGCAAACTACGCGAGCGTAGCGTAGTGCAATGCCCAGGGTTAGTAATTACAATATGGCAGGAACATCCACAAATCAGGCAGTTTTAACAATGTCTAGATGTTACACCTGCAGATCACATGACAGGCTTTAAATAATCCCACAATGGTGAATACAGAGGAAACAGAGATTACAACACATGAGGGAAGTCACAGGCATTCATTGACAAATCACTTTGTAAGATGTTTTTTATGGGCCAAATTATCACAGGGCATACATTCTCCTATTTAACAACACTACAAACAATTACTTTCATATACACGTTTTATCCACACAGTAAACTGTGGATACAGGGCATGAATGCCAGAAATCTTATATGAATGGGCACCACACTATGGACATCTACAACGCACATTTGAACTAAGTAAGAGCATGATTAACATGGATTTTGAATCAAAGTACTTTCATTTGATCAGGTGTTGGCAATCTGTACACATGTGGGAGGATAAATGGTGCAATGAGATGCAACCAGGTTGATGACAGATACATAGAAAAATATGATGCTTTTGTCATGTTTAAAAAAAATTCAAATGAAGTCCATTATTTGTCGAGTTATATGCATGTTAATGATGTGTATGTTGTTTACAAACAACGTATGCTAATAATGGTATTAGGATATTCTTTATTTGAAGATTGGTTTTAATTTTAAGTTGCATGTAAAAGTCATTGGGTATAAACTGACAGGGGACCAATGCATTGAGTAAAATTTGAGAATGATAGAGTACATCATCTGGAAATGTAATACTTGACATACAATGAAGAAGGAGTTATTAAACATTTTGATTTGATGAGTAAACTGCATCATCTTTTATGAAAATGTAACACTTGAATATTTATTTTCTTTTGTTCCACCATACAAATGTACCTTCTGATAAAGTCTTATCTGTCTGAAATGCATTGAGGATTTTTCAAATAATATTTTTGATTATCATTATGATTTATTCATACACCAAAGAATATGGTTGATTGACGAAGAGAATCAAATTAACACTATGAGCAAATAGACTTTGAAGATTTTAATGTATTTTTTACTTAACTACTTAATGCTGAGAATGGAATAGTTCCGTCCTAAGCCACGGTGGTCGCGTGCTGAGTACCATTCCATCTCTTTTGCAAAGAACCAGGAAATCCCTCCGCTGTTTACAGCAACGGGATTTCCCTTTTTCTTTTTCAGCCTAAGAGCTAGGGTACAGTTTCCCCCAGTCGCCAGGGGTATTTTTTTCAATCTAATTGCGATCAGGGTGCACGGCGTGTTGATGTTATTACATTGAAAGTAAAAGTGAAACAAACAGATTGGCTCATTTCACTTTCACTGCCTACGTGCTGGTGGGGTTATCACAGCCCCGAGCACCGAGGTAGAAGGGAAAGGTATCATTGGAAAGGGGAGAATCCCGGTTTGGGGATTGCCACAGGAAGGCGGCAATCCCCAAGCAGGGATCTACTCCATTAGGCACCAGGGAGGAGGGAGTGGCCCCTTGGGCAAGGACTTTTACTCCCCCCATAGTTTTTGGCCAGATTAGTCTTTTCCCCCCCCCCAGGGGGCAGATGAGGGCAAAAGCCCACCAGGCACCAGAGATTATTGTTGTTTTTTTATGAGAGGGGTGGGGCCATGCGACTTTCCACAATGGGCATACTAACCATTAAAAGGACAGTAGTTCTGCCCTCCTGAGGGGGCATTGGGGGTTATTACCCATGATCTGTCCCCTGGGGCGGAAAGCTCACTAGGTACCAGGGATTATTGTTTTTTTTAAAGAGTGGTGGGGGATTCCCACAATGGGCATGGCAATGCCCCCAACACATAAGTTACAGTCTGTCTGCCCCCAAGGGGGCAGATAGGGGTTATTCCCCTATCTACTACCAGGGGGGCTGAAAACCCACTTGATACCTGAGAATTTTTTCTATTAAAGAGTTTGGAGCCGCCCAGAATTGTTATGCCAATACCCCTACCCTCAATAACATGGGCACAGTCTTTCTGCCCCCTCAGGGCATATTGGGGCAAAATGCCCTGATCTACCCCCCGGGGAGCAGAATTCACAATAGGCACCAGGGACTATTCTTATCCTTAGTGTAGGGATGGGCGCTACCCAGAATGGACATGTCAAAGCCCTCACCCCCCATAAAAAATGAACACAGTTTTTCTGCCCCACCAGGGAGCATATCGCAGCAAACCCCCAGGAGGGCATAAAGTCCACTAGGCACCTGGGACTATTTGTTTTCCTTGTGCAGGGGTGAAGGTTGCCCTGAAAGGGTATGCCAATGCCCCCCCCAAAATGGGCACAGTCTTTTTGTCCCCCAGGGGGCAGATATTTGCAAAAGTCCATGATCTGCAGAAATCCCACTAGACACCAGGGACTATTTTTACTTTATATAGGGGTCGGGCTGCCCAGAATGGGCATGTCAATGCCCCATCCCCTAAAAAAATAGGTACACCTTTTCTGCCCCCCCCATCCCCCATCGGGAGGTAACATTTTTATCAGGAAACCAAGGGGAATACTGGGTTGTAGGAACTTTGTGCTGGTGCAGTGATCCCACACAGAAATGTAAAATAAATGTTACATATTAAGCTAAATTTGAGGTTTGTAAGGGATTCTGGGTAGGAAAGCTTTGGGGATCCACGTAGGACACACCTCCCTGGACTCCCCCGGGTATCTGGTTTTGAGAAATGTCTTGGTTTGGTAGGTTTCCCTAGATGGTCGCTGAACCCGGGACCAAAAATGCAGGTGCCTCCCTTGCAAAACCAGATTGTTTTGTGATAGATAATTTTGATGTCTCCACAATTTGTTTTGGGCCCTACTCTGTAGCGGGTACTTGGCACACCCACACAAATGACGTAGAATTTTTGATTGGGTGACCTGGGGGAACACTGGGAGGTAGGAAATTTGTGTCGGCCCGGTGATCCCACAACTTTAAAAGACAGAAATGCAAGGACAATTTGATTTTTGTAGCTAAATTTGAGGTTTTCAAGGGATTGTGGGTAGGAAATCTCCACGGTATCCACGCAAGCCACACTTCCCTGGACTCCCCGGGTGTCTAGTTTTCAAAGCTGTCTGTCTTCGGTAGGTTTCCCTAGATGGCTGACAAGCCCTTGACCAAAAATGCCAGGGACCCCTTTGCAAAACTAGTTTTTTTTTATCGTTAATTTTGAAGACTCCACGCTACGTTTTGAGTCAATCAATTCATAACTTTATTCGGTTAAAAACAAATAACCATAAAAGTACACATAGAATTTCATCAACCAAATGTACAGAGAAAAAACAGAAAAGTACATTGCAAATAGAAGACAGACACAAATGTAATTAATAAATCTAAAATTCCTAGATACCAATTGATTTACGCAATCTAAAAATATTTTTTAAAAATTCAGAGATAGATGCCACAATCAGAATAACATCTAATCTCTGCAGTATTAAAAATGTTGGGCGGCAGCGGTTAACATTTATCTCCTTTAAAATGGGAACAATAAATCTTCTCTGGGGTAATACATAAATCTTACGGAAAAATACAATGTGGATATCCGATTGTTCAGAAAGATCATCACACGGGCATTTGATTAAATCACGTGACCAAGTATTCATGACAGGGAATCTAAAAACTCTAAAAAGGATATTTAACCTAAAACGTGTTAAAATAAACCGCTCATGTTCACTCATGGTGAGGGTTAGATATGGTTGTTTTTTATCCTGGGCCAGTATCAGTTGGTGAGCTACAACAGTCTTTTTCTTTATTTCCTCACTTATTCTTATATCTTCCAGGTGTCTCATACATTGTTCTTTCAATGATTTCCTTGGAATATTGCACATTGAAAGTGGATCATCATAATAATTCTGGCAACCCATTTTCACAAGAAAATCTTTTACGTAATCAAACCATCTTATCCTACTCACATGGTCTAAACTTAAAGCATCCTATATGATAGCGCGGTTCAGTACACACTCATCGTTGGTCCAGACCCTGTGCCATGTTAATATTGGCTGGACCCTAATTGTATCTTCAATATACGGATGACCAAGTTCCATGTGGCAAATATAGCTTGAGACACTCTCAGGTACAGCTAAGATGTATCTCAAAAACATATTTTCTGCGAGCTCGATTGGTTTTACATTGGCATATCCCCATATGCCAGCACCGTAGACAGCAATTGAAATACACGTCGCATTAAAAATTCTTAAAAGTTCAACAATTGTTTTTTTCCCCATTTTTTTCAAAAAGGTTTTCATGGCCATGATTGATTTACAGAACAAAGTCATCTTGCTTTTATAGCACTTACCCATGTGCCGGCTTCATGAAACAAAATACCTAAATATGAAAAGGTGGGGGTGAAGTCTAGGGGACTAGCATTAATATACATTCTTCTTTTTGTTAGGGCCAGAACCGCAATACATCGAATAAGTTTTAGTACAGTTAATATTCAGGTCTAAGGTTGACATAAAGGTGTTAAAGGAAGTTATTAAGCCTTGTAATGCCACAGGCATCCGGGCCATGATAACCTCATCATCTGCGTAAAGAAGAGCAGGTATCGTATCGGTCTCTTGGCTACCATGGGCATATCCCTAGATTCTTTCAACTGGGCTTTCTCGAGACCATTTATATAAACTAAGAATAAAAAGGGGGCGAGAACGCACCCCTGAGGTACCCCGCGCCCTATGGCAAATGATCTGGTACATTCTCAATTTTTTCCATATCGTACTGTTGCGGTGGCACCTAAATAAAGTTCTCTAAGAAAATAAATTAGGTTTTCTCCCCCAAATTTCCCAAAATGGACCATAATTTGCTATGTGAGACGCAATCTAACGCTGACGTTAAATCAATGAAAGCGAAGTAGATGCGCTCCGGTCTGGCCCTGATATATATTTGCTGCAAGATAAATAAATGTAACCCTTGATCCACTGTACCTACCCCTTTTTGGAACCCATACTGGAGATTGCTGATAATGGTGTTATCTTCCGCCAAACATTGGAGTCTACTTAAAATTACTCTCCCCCAGGATTTTTATAGAGGAATCCAATAGAGAGATTGGTCGGTAGCATGTAGGATTCTGTCTATCTCCCTTTTTAAATATGGACACAATAACAGAGATGAACCATGAGGGGTTTATGCCCGACACAGAGGTGGCGTTAAATATTTGCACTAAAAATGGTCCCCACAGGTCAATATTATTTTTAAACAGATCAGGTGGTATTCCGTCTGGGCCCGGGGCTTTACCTTCCCGGGTTGCTTTAAGGCTCGCTATTATCTCTTTGAGAGTGACCTCCAGTTTCAAATCCTTAACTCTTGCTTCCCCTAGGGTTTGAGATGGGGTTTGTTGCCCCCCTTCTGGGGTACTATACAATTGGGAGTAATGGTTTACCCATTCGTCCTCAGAAATAGCAATTTCAATACGTGCTTTAGTGTTTTCACCAAAGAATGGGGCATTCACTGCTTTCCAAAATGCAGATACGTCCCTGCTCTGTGAGGCCTCGCATAGAGACTCCCATGCCTCCCTTTTAATTGCCATTTTCCTTTTTTTCAATACCGGCATGTAGGGCATGTTTAAGTTTCGTATGAGCCTTTGTGCAAGCAGAGTCAAACCAGCTTCTAGTCTTTTCTTTACGTTTTTTTGAGTCCACCCATAAACTATCCTTAATTTGGGAAGCAATAATGTCAAACTGTTTGATAATGACCTGGCTGTCAGAATTCTCGTCCAGGACGGTCAAGAAACTAGGTAGGCATTTAGACATTAGATTGGCCAAAAAATCCTCAGGGACCACCTTACTCCATTTAAGTGAGTAACCATTTTGTCTTCCCATGCTTACATCCGGGATATTCTGCCTACATAACTGACCACTACCTAATTCCCGGAATGGGTTTAAAATCTCCAAGGTTAGAGGATAATGATCACTTATTGCACTGTTCAGGGTCTGACAGATTTTAATCTGGCGTCCATGGCGAACAGAGACTAAAATAAAGTCAATTGTGGAGGACGTGCCTCTGCCAACAAATGTTGGCATGAAAGGAGACTCAATCTGGCCAATTTCGTTTGCGCACCCTAGATCCCCAGAAAAAAACGATATCATTTAGCAAATCCCCACACATAGAATGCTCAAAGTGTGTTAAATTGGTGTCCTGATCGAGCATAATACCACAAACTCCTTGTGGTCCCTTTTTACAAATTTTACAATTAAAATCACCTCCCCAGATACCCAATACTTCTTTCAAGTTTGTGTCAGTTTATTTATTCAAGTCATTGCCCAATTTCTTTAGCGTTGCTTCAATATCAACTGGGGGGATATTATTATAAAAATTAATCATTATGGCGCACGCCACCTTATTTATGTGTATCCTCACTAGCTGGTAGTAGATATTAATAGAAATTAATTGAACTTTCTGATATTGAAGCTGGTTCGATAAATAAATTCACAGAGCCCTTTACCCCTGCCATGTGCAACGTCCACTGCCGGTGTGAACAGGGTTTTATAACCAGAAAGATGGAGTGGCACTGTTGTCCATGTCTCCTGGAGACATAAGATATCAAACTCATTTATAGTATTTAGCCAAATTGGATTAGCTATTTTAGCACTAAGGCCTGCCACATTCCAAAACATTATACGGCATACATCTCCATTGTCCACTGGGGTGGTGGGACTACCTGGATACTTTCTTATTCCTGTCACTGGCACTAGGCCTACCTACACAAGTGAGCTACCATTTTTATCGTGAGACTTGGGGGAATGCTGGGTGGGTGGAATTTTGGGGCTCCCCACAGATTCCAGAACTTTTCATCACAGAAATGGAAGGAAAATGTGTTCTTTTTACAAAGTTTGCGGTCTACAAGGCATTTTGGGTAACAGAATCTGGTGAGAGTCTCACAAGTCACCCCATTCTGGGTTTCAAAACATGTACAGGTTTGCTAGGTTTCCCTAGGTGCCAGATGAGCTAGTGCCTAAAATCCACAGCTAGGCACAGTGCAAAAAAAGGGTCGGTTTTCAGTGGAAAATGTGATGTGTCCGCGTTGCATTTTGGGAAATTGTTTGTCTCAGGCACAAGGCCTACCCACTCAAGTGAGGTACCATTTTTATCAGGAGACTTATGGAAACACAGAATAGTAGAACAAGTGTTATTACTAATTGACTTTCTGTGTGTTTCTGCCTTCCAAATAAAGATAGTGTGTACAAAAGACGCCATTTTGAAATATGCTAGTATGGGTACCCACAAATTCAGAGATGTGCAAATAACCACTGCTTCTAAATTTCATATGTTGTTCACATTTTGAAAATATATAGATTTCCTTGATACCTATTTTTCACTCTTTATATTTTACCAAATGATTTGCTGTATACCCAGTACACAATGAAAAATCATTGCAAGGATTAGCTCAGTTATTGGCTCTGGGTACCTCAGGTTCTGGGTGAACCTACAAGGCCTATATATCCCTGCAACCAGAAGGGTCTAGCAGACTTAAAAGAATATTATTTTAATAAATCTGTTATATATACAAGATGTTACAGGTGAAAACGTTGGCACATATGGCTGTTTTTTTCTACTCAATTTCAATATTTTTTATTTCAACTTTTGCTTTCAATGGGAAAACCTTAAAGGATCCACACAAATGACCTTCTTCTGAATTCAGAACGTTGTCTACTTTTCAAAAATGTATAGCTTTTCGGGATCCATTATTGGTTTCATACCCATTTCTACCACTAACTGGAAGGAGGTTGAAAGCACAAAACTTAGGATATGTCCCACTGAAATGCAAAAACTAGGAGGATGGTAATTTTAGCACCACAAACCCTTTATTTATACCATTGGCAGGGAAAAAACAGACAATTTTTTCTTCAGCACTTTTTTGACCATTTTACCCCCAAAAACAGGTTTGGCTGTAGTTTGGGTAATTTCTCGGTTCCCTCCAGGGGAATACACAGACCTGGGTACCTTTAGAAACCTGAGAATGTTGGAAGAAAATGACACAAAGTTGATGTGGCTACCTTATGTAGACAAACAGTTAAAGGATCCTAAGCATGAACTACCCAGAATAGCCAAAAAAAGGTTTACCACAGGGGGAGGCCTAGCAACAATGGGGTTAAAAGTATAAACCTCTTATTTAAACTGAAGAGCCCTATTTTGGGGACCCAAAAGAGTGCCAGAGGGACACTGCACAAGCCCTGGTGCAGTGTACAATTGGTAAGTTTTTGAGGGAATTCAAGATTGGAGAATGATAGCTTGTTGGTACTAAATTGATTTACCTACAGGTTTACATTTGAGAACTAAGGAAGTGTACTTATTACTCATGTGGATTAGCCGGTTACCCCATAACTCACATGAAAGGACTTACCACTTGATACATAGTATTACTGAAAAACGAAGCAGCAAAGCTATGATCAATTTGTTACAAAAAACCTCAACAGGGTACAGCAAGAGGAGTGGCCATGCCTTGCATCTGGGAACCATAGTATATTGTCATAATGTTAAGTGAGAGCAAGGGAAATCAAAATTCTAGCAATTTTAGGGATATTCGGAAAAAATATATTTTTAGTCAGATGTTGCTTGGGAACTATACTGTCTGATATTGGGATTAGAAGCTAAGTAGAAATGTCTGATAAAACCTGGTCCAACAAAATGACGAAGAAATTAACACATTTGGCTGCTTTGTAAGTTCGGTGCTAATATCAATAATAAGGCTTTCCTGTGATTCAAATTCATGACCTGGACAACACAGCAATTGTTTTACTAAATGGGCCATCGAGGTGGCTAATAGTGAAACATCTGAATAAGGTAAGATATAAATGGTGAGGAAGGGAGAAACTCTACTGCTCTAAATGTTGATTGCTCTTATAGAGAAAATGTAGCTGAAAATTATTTCTGTCTAAACGTTTGTGACAAATGGCGTGAATTGATGTTGTATACACAGCCATGGTCCGTGCAGGTAACAGCAGGGGGCCTGTGGGGCCCCATGGGGGGGATTGTGAGGGACGATGCAGGGGGAAATTATTTATTACATTTTCCCTCGTCATCGCCCCTGAAAATCCCCCCCCCCCCTTTCTGCCCCTACACCCCACCGCTGTTACCTACACGGACCGCTGCTGTGTATACATGTGCAATGGTTTGTGCCAGAAGGGGAGCCGAAATGCAGAGAGAACTAAATGAACTCTATCCAAAAAGGTAAAATATAATGTTTGCTCTAAAGGTAGCATACCAGCTTCTGTGAATAATGTTTGATTTATGTTTTTGAGATAACAGTAACGTGTCAGGAAGATAGTTTTCGGTGAAGTAAGAAAATGTAAATTGATGTATTTTACTTTACTGATTATTTTTATTTGTAGTCAGGTTGGCAGGTAACGTAGATTTTTTCAGTCAAGATTGTGTGAGTTATTTTGTAGATGTAGGCCATGGATCTGTCATAGTCAAGAAATACATAATTATGTAATTGCAGTGCTATCCTAATGATTTAGTTATTTTTTGCCTTCACAGCAGTATTCGTGATTATAAATTATGTGAAGAACACTTTATATTTCCAGCAGGGAAGCAGCAATAGAGTAAAACATTATTATGTTGGCAAACTACAACATGAAGGGCCATTGTGATGTCTCTTCTTGTTCTTTTCTCAATCCTTGTGATTAATGATTAAGGATTTTTGACACAGTAGGTGGTGTCTTACTGAAGTACTCTGGCAAGAATGATTATTAACTATATGCATTTCCTTCAGACTGAGTTGCTGAACAATTTTCTTAGCTTTCCTAGAGTACATTTGTGATAGATAAATGAAGTTCATCAACCAGCAAGACATTTATTGAGTACCGAAACACTCCGGCACAAATATAATTTAGGTTGGATATGGGGGTGTTTTAGCACTCGATCATCACATGCACAGAGAGCATGTTGAATAGGTTACACAAATTGTATTTGTGCACATTTTGTGAGCGCTTTTTCCCCCAGCATGCAAGTTTACTCAGTTAACTAATACCAGGGGCAACAGCAGCATGAGCAATAATTAGCACTGAATACTTAATTGAGCTTAGTGCTAAAATGAGTTGCAATTGTGTTTTGCCCATCTTGGATCTACATGACCCCATTAAGAGTGAAAGATGTAAAAGCAGGAAAGAAGAAATGAAAGTGTTACAAAAAGTTCATCGGCATACCTTTCGTTTATTTCCGTTAAGGTTGAAATTCACTTCCATCAAAGGAAAAATGTTGAATCCTTAAAGAAAGTGGCTGTTAATGCGGCCACCAGTGAAATAGTAAATCATCTCTGCCATTTACCCAGCAGCCTGCAAAATAGTACATAATCTTTACTATTTAGCCAGCAGCACACTGAGGGGGTCATTAGGATCTCGGGCGGATTGCCTCCGCCAGGCTGGCGGTGGCCACCGCCGGCCTGGCGGAGGCAATCCGCCCGACATCGCTGCATGGATTCCCCCCCACAGATTAGGATGGCGTGGGGGCAGGCGGCGGACGGAAAGACTGTCCGCCGCTTGACGCGGCGGTAATAGGAAAATATGGTGGCGGTGTCCAATGGACACCGCCAGCCATATTACGATATCTGCATGGATGGGCCTTTCCGCGGCGGCAATGCCGCCACGGAAAGGCAGGCGGTGATTGCTGTGGGGGCCCCCTGCGGGACACCCTGTTGATGCCAGTGTTGGGGGAGGACAGGCACCCCACCCACATTTGCATATGCAAAGCAGCAGGCACTGCGCGGTGCCTGCCGCTTTGCATATGCAAATGCGTGCACAAATGTTTATCATTGTGGCGGGCGGTGCAGAGGGCACCGCCCACCACAATGATAAACATGTAGGATATTCCCGCCACTGTGGCGGGCACATCCTTATTCCCCCTACAGGACCCCCACACTTATGGCGGGCAGTCCCGTTCTCCGTTAGGGTGGCGGGCGGACAAATTCCGCCCGCCATCCTAATGACCCAAAGTATCTTAAACTTCACAGTTTTCTGGCTGCAGGCTAATTAGTAGTGATCACGTGCTATTTTATCGGAGGTCTGACAAATGGTGTGAGAGGTCTTTATTAAGCCGGACCAGCCCATAAAAGGAACTCCACGCAATAGCAGGGTGGTGATCATCTTGTAATGGGTAATGTAGCATGTGTGAAGCATTTGGAAGTAAATAATTCATGCCAATAGACCCGATTCAGGCAGGAGACTCACAATTCTTAAGGCCACAAAGGCTCCAAATTGAAATTGTCTCTGCTTCAATGTATGTTAATAGGGAAAATACATTTGCCAGAATTTTTTTGCCATAATCTCCCACTTTCCAGTTGTAAAATGTAGGGTATGTATTACAAATGCAAATTTTAAACACACAAAAAAAATTACAAAGGAAATTGCATGAATTAAGGAAAGTTGTTTACAGACGAAGAAATGGTAACGTGAAATATGAATACAAATATCCATGATAAAATTAAAATAGAAACGTAGGACTCAAAATTCTGATTCAGGATGTTCAAGATATGACACATAGATATTTCATACATGCCAACAGAGCAGATTGAGTTTTGAGGCTCCCAACTTTGGGGTCTATTACGATGGCGGGTGGACAAAGTCCGCCCGCCACCACAACGGCTAAAGGGACCGCCCGCCATAGGTGCGCCGGTCCCGCCGTACCCATTAGGATGCCTCTGCAACACTGGCGGGCGCATCCAGCATTTCTAACATTGCGGCGGGCAGTGCTGTCAGCAGCACCCGCTGCAATGTCAGAAATGCATGTCTTGCTTTTGCATGCACGTGACAGGCACCACGCGGTGCCTGCCACCTTGTGCATGCAAACGCAGGGGGTACCATAGGTACCCCCCATGTGCACCCCCCACCCCCCAACACTCTGGGGGCCTGCAACGGCCCCCAATAGCAATGACAATAATGCCTTTCCATGGCGGCATTGCCGCCATGGAAAGGCTGATCTCCTCCAACATCCTAATATGGATGGCGGTGTCTTGCAGACCCGCCACCATATTAATGATGATTTCTACCGAGTCGACGAGTTGACCTGCGGAAAAGCGGTGGATGGTCTTTCCATCCACCAGGGACCCCCCAGCCATCCTAGTATGGCTGGGGTCTTTCTGGTGAGGATGGCGGGAGTGACCCACCCGCCATCCTAATGGGCCCCTTTGTAAGCCAAAAATAAATATAGCTGTCTCACACTTGAAATTCTCCCGACTGCAATAAAAGCCAATGAGAAAAATAAATTGGCCTGATCATTTTTATGAAGCCTCCCATTGTCTGTGTTAGACCTGTCAGCCTTAGAGTGGTTTCCCCCAAACCTTCTGCCATACTCCTTATTTTTCTGAACTCGTTTTGTTGGCCTAGAAGTCTGGGCACTTTACTGAGTGCTAACGTGTATGTGCTCACTCCTTATTATATGGTAACAATGACTTGTCCCCAATCGGCATGATTATTTTTATTTACAAGTCCCTAGTAAATTGGTACTACATGTAACTAGGGTCTGTAATTAACTGCTACTAGTGGGCCTTACAGCACTTATTGTGTCACACATTTAAGTAGCCTTGTAAACCTGTCACAGGTTTGCTATTTCAGCCTATGTGTCCAGTTTTAATCTACCATTACAACCTTGCAAAACAAATCTGTGCTAAGTCTAAGCCAAAATCTTCCTTTTTTTAATAGATTAAATCAACCCTATGGTAGATCCTGGACAGTCTGGAGGGCATGATGCCGTATATTTAAAATGTTGGACATGTGCTTTTATGTTGTACATCTCCTGAAAACTCTTAAATTCGTTTTTCACTATTGCAAGGCCTACCTTTCCCATAGGATAACATTGGAGTACCTTTTTATGTTTAGTACGTTGTAACTTCCAAATGAGGAAGAGGTAAACATTTCATGTGTGATGGCTTTCGAATGGTAATGAAAAACCCTCTTCTGTGGTGAAGTTGTATTTTTTATTACAATTTCGAAAAAGCTACTTTTAGGCAGTTCTCCACATAAAGGGATTTGATTAAAAAAAGCTGACTCATATAGAGAGGGATCAGTACAATATAATGCAAAATGTATAAGCCCCACAGGGCCATCAGTATAACTGACTTTCATAACACAACATCAACTTTAATCCAGTGTGTTTGAGAATTGATCTCATGTTTTTATTTTATGTGCTTCTTTTTATCAGAGATATGTACAATTTATATTAATCTCTTCGTCTGCAGTACAAAAAAGACAATGACACTATATATAACATACAATACACTTGACAAAAAACAATATTGAATGGACATGACTAAATCTTCAAAAAGAAAAAGACAAATAGTCAAAACATCAAATAACAATTCTCACAGCTTTTTAGGCAAAATCCAAAGTTTCTTAAAGTTCGTGAGATGGTGCAACGTCCAAATAGATTTTTAACTCACTACATTAAAAGTATTTCCCCTCTGGAGATGAGGGTGCATCTCTATCAATCCCTCTCTATTGTTGACCTAATCAGTTATTTTCCTTTTTTCTTGTACAACTGCCAAGTATCCCCACGTGATACACTTGAATACATGCCAACGCTTTTCAACCTCTAAATATTCGAGGATATATAAGTGCTCATAGCTAGGTCATCATCAGGGTACAAAGTTTGACCTGAATAACAATGAAAAGAATGGAAGAAAGAAAGAATTGGATATTGGTCTATTTTTCAAATCTGTTTATAAACATAAATATGCCAGGCATGCTATGTTTTCTGGTGCAGTGCATTTTTTCTAATAATTCCTCTAGAGTCCTGTGGAATTTATATTGTCCATTGTTCCTTGTCACACAAGCAGATGTAAAAGTGTTGCATTCATGAAAGAAAACATGCAGGGCCCCACGTTTTTAGGTTTTACTTTTCTCATATTTGCTAGTGCTTAGAGATGTTATAAAATAATGTCATTTTAGATGGGAGAATCCATGCGAGTGTTCAAGTTTAAAAGATTTGCATTCCAATTACTAGCTCCTGCACAGTGCTCTTAAAGATGGTCTTTTAAATCTCCTTTCCAATTGTACATAAATGAGCCTCACCGCGATCTCCACAAAGGTTAACAAATATAAACTAAGAAAAGGAATTTATTATTTGCTTCAAAGAAGTCTCCTTTCTGTTTGTTGAGAAAGAGACAAAATATTTAACCAGAGAGAACATATGCATTGTGTTTTGCGAACTCATCGCTCAGTGTCTATTCAGACCAACCACTTCGTAAAAGGAAACTTACATGCATGTTTTTTCGCTGCAGGTGAAGTAAGCCTCCATGTTCTCCGACTTCAGGAGCTTAAAACGGCCGGACACACTGATATGACGCCCACTTGTCTTTCGTTATCGTGGCCGGCATACACGAGTCAGGTGTTCGGTAACAATGGCAGCTTTCTGTTTCTGGCTACAAGTGTTGCATGATGAGCAATGTTGTTTAAAAAACTGTTGTGTACGTAATCTACAATGACCTCTTAAGATTCTTATCAATAAATGCAAGCCAGGATCATTAAAAAACATTTTTAATTATTTTGTTTATAATGAAATTGTCTCAATGTTATTTATTTACAAAAAAGGATTACCAGCGATAATACTCTAAATTCTAGGTGATTGGCCACATAAGGACCGAGGCTGATTGTATAATGTAGTCCAAAGGAACATTACAAGACTATGAATAAAATGTTACATATCCTTGCAAGATTTTTAAAATCGTGCGCTATTCTTAAAGGAACAACGTTCAATCAGTGTTTTACGATAGCAAGGAGGGTTTACTATTACCTGGATATTAAGTTGTATAAAGAGCTAAAAAAGAAAATGAAATTGAATCACGGCCTGCATCTCAAGTGGATTAATAGTTTGTGAGCATAATACTCAGGCACCACATTTCTCTCAAAGATATTAGAAATCTATGGACACGATGTTTCAAAAGTTTAAAAAAGGTGTGATCAACTGTCAAATCTAAGAAATCTGAGGTAACACTTTAAAATTCATGGCCCAACTCGACATACCGATCCCTGTTATTTAAATATATTCTGGAAAGTACTTGAGACTGTCAATCACAAGTCCTGTTATTTTTCTTGTATTTACAATAGCCATACTGTCCAATCTCATTGTTGCTGTTGCCATTTAATATGAAAATTGCCAATGTTATAAATAGATCATCCAAATTCCATATGGTCATGTTTATGGTTTGGAAAGTGTTATATCACATACTATACATTTCAGTATAATTAAAACCCTTCTATACATTAGAAAACATTCAATATCTCTGATAACTCATTCAAACTTGTCTCAGCAGTTCTTAGCTTCAGTATTAAAAGTGCTTCCTGTGGTATCATCTGTGAATCACCACCATATCTTGAAACTACCTTTCTTAAAACAGTCCATTTCAGATCTTCGGTGTTGTGATTAATTTCTAGGAAATGTTGCACTAGTGGTGCTGATATGGTGTGGCATCTTATGCGTGATTTATGGTGGCAAATACGCTGTCGAACCTCTTGGTTGGTTTTACCTTCATAGGCTCTTCCACACCGGCACAACATACCATGTATTACATTTTTTGATTCATAATTAGTAAATCCGTTATATTGTATTGAGATGTTATTATATGTAAATGTAGAACCTTCTAATGTGGACGCACAAGCCATGCACATTCCATATTTATGATGCCCCACTTTGCACATTTCTCTGTCGACCTTATGTCTCTATATTTAAATGGGCCAGTTTGTCTCTAAGATTTTTGTTCCTCTTCAGAGCAGACAATGGCATCTCTTTATGAGGATTTAAAAGGGAGACTCATCACCAATGTTTCCATATAACCTTTTAGATGTATGTTGTAGCTGAATTAAAGGTAGTTACACAAACTAGACGATCCATAGCTTTTTCATCTTTGGTTCTAATAGACATTCCCTAGGAGTATACCACGTTCTTTTCATGGATCGTTTCAAGAGTCTGAGGGGTATTGTCCCTACTTTAATTTCTGGACCAAATTATTAGCATTCTCAAAGTAATCTTCTTTTTTTGTAAAATTTCTCCACAAATGTAAAAATTGGCTATATGGTAAATTGTCCCTAAGGTCATGAGAGTGATGATTTTTGTAATGCAGGAAGGTATTCCTGTCTGTCTCTTTAGTGTGCAAGGTGGTGCCGATAATACCTTCCTCATGTTTAATTGTTAGGTCCAATCCATTAATGTCATTTTTACTCCATTGTGCAGTGAATCTTATCTCTTTTGTGCAGTTATTTAACCACTCAGTGAATTGCAAAAATTGAACTCCTTCACCTCTCCATATAAAGAAAACATCTTCGATAAAACGTTTCCAAATTATATGTTGGTGTTAGAGGGGTTGTTACCATATATCCTCTTCTCCTCATACTTGGTCATAAACATTACTTCCATCTCTGGATCAAAGGGACAACCCAGTGCAGTGCCATTATTCTGCAAATAAACATTATTTTTGAAACAAAAACAATTCTTTTCAAGGCAAATTTGTGCTAACTCCCCCAAAAAATGAAGTTGGTACACAGTGGGGCCTGGGTTGCGTTTCCAAAAAGTATTCCATGGCTTCAAGCCCTGTGTCCTGTGGAATATTGCTGTTAGCATTTTCATGTGTTGACTCTTTAGTGCCTTCAGCGGGTTCCCAGGTGAAGTGACTAGGTGAAGTTGGTTGTCAGACTGACTAGTCCTCCAAGCAAGCTACACACATTAGAGGGCTTAGATATGCCTGGATGAGCCATCACCGGCAGGATGGGAGGGCAGAAATCAGCATAGCCCCACTTACACTGAATAGGCTTTGTCCTGCCTTCACAGAAAGGATTGCATAACCTTAGTAGTTTGCCTGGAGCCAGGTCAAGGGAGGAAGAAAATCTAAGTACTTCAAAGGGAATCCTCTAGAAGGTTCCCCGACTTCAAAAAAGGCACCAGTTATAAATATTGGAACTCAGAAACCAACTCTTCAGTACACTTCTGGAGCTGTGGAAGACTGCCAGGAAGAAGGACTGCTGTGCTGCTGAAAAGGCTAGAACTCTGCTTGACTGCTGCCCTGAAGGATTTCTGCCTGCTGTGTGCACCTGCTGTCTTCTTACCTGGGTGAGAACTGGACCTGCAACCTGTGCCCAGGACCACCGAGTGACTCCAAGGGCTGATGTTTTGAAACCAGCACCTGGATTATCCAACTGTGAGTTGTACCCTGCCAAGTGGTGCCAACACATTCCTGGAACATTGTATGTGGGCCTGAAGGTGCTCTGCCAGCCCATCTGTGGATCCAGGAGAAGTGATTCATCCCCTCTTCTCTGAGGCACAACCCCAATCAGAATGATACAGAGCTTCTGCTGAAATATTTTTTCCAGTGTAAGAACTCTGCATCAACCTCCCAGCCATAGCCCCATCTGAATCCCAGCTGTATGACGCATCCCTGACGCAGGCCCTCACATTGCAAGTGTCTTGTCGGTGGCTGACTCAAAAACAGTGAGTGAATAGCATCTCAAACTCTGCAGTCTCTTTAAAACCACCGGGTGTGCGACTCATCCTCAATGCAGGACTTTGCTTTGCAAGCTTCCTTCATTGACGTCTCCTTGACAACAATGCAGGAACCCACTTTGCATCCTCGCAGCTGACTGGAACTGACGGTAATCTGCACATTTCTGACCCTGACCTCGCATTGCCTTGGCTGTGCGATGCATCATCAACACAGGCCTTGCAAAGTTCCATAACAAGGATTTAAGGTACTCTTGTTCAGCTGGCCTTACTGGATCATTGTAACCGGTTGGCCTCAGCTTTTGTCTTTGTCTCTGTCTGGTGCGACCAGATATCTACAGTTGGCACTTTCGGCTTTTTGGTGTTATTTTTACTGAAAATGTTAAACCTGCACACCTCTGTTCGATTGATTGAACATTTGCCATTTTGGTCTTGCTTTATTTATTAAAATGACTCTATTTTTTTTAAGTTGATGTGGCATTTTCTTGTGTTGTGTTTTCACATTATTACTGTTTGAAGTGCACAAATACTTTACATTTTCCTCTGAGTTAAGCCTGCCCACTCTGTGCTTAGCTACCCAAGGGGTGAGCACAGGTAAATTTAGAGTTTGCTTCTAATTTGACCCTGACAAGAATTGTAGTTACTACTTAAGAAGTGTTCCGCCCCCCCTCAACCAGTCACCCAATTTCCTAAAGTCTGCACTCCAAATACTAGCATGTCTGAAATGTTGTGCTCCAATCTAGCAGTATTTGGCTGTCCGCAAATAATAAAAAGTATGGTTTCAAAGATTCTTACATAAATGTTTTGTTCACTTATGTAAATATGTCAACATATCAGAAGAGGAAAGTGGGCAATTTTAAAGAGATAATCTGGAGAATGTATTTCTCCCATTGACTTTTAATTGAAGCAGAAGCAATTTCAGTGGGGAGATAAAAATAAAGCAATGTTTGGATTTTAACAAGTGGGAGTCTCTCAACTGAATCGGTTCTATTGGCATTTTTGCTCATGAGAATAGATTGTTTTTAAATGTCATGATATTCCTTGTGAGGATTTTGGAGGGCTAGGCTTAGTTGGGGTTTCTTATGGAAAGTATTGTGCAAGATCTGGACTTCTTTTGAAGGGAAATTGTGCTTGTTAGTACTTGAGACCCAGCAACAGAGAAGCAGTCGAAAGTCAGCAGCAAACAGGAAATGCAGAGTGATAGGTGGTATCAGGACCACAGAGATAGGACACATTTAAATTTAGAAACTAGTGCTCGGGGGACCAGTACCTTGGGACACTTACAGTAGGTAAATAGAGTGAGACATGGGAATGGGACTTTTTGTGGAACAGAACAAGGGAAAGCAAAAGACAGGTAAGTAATGCATCTAGGTAATGCACTAGAAGAATGTGTATTCACTCAGCCGCCAGGTGAATAACACACTTTCTTCATACTATTTACTCAGCAGAGTAGGCATCAGGCATTCCTGCTTATTGGTCCAATGTAATGAGTAGCCCTTTCAGCCAAACTGCCATTTTAGTCACAATTCCATAATATCATGGGAATGGTAGTTTAGTTGTTAACATACAGAGTAGTGTTTTAAGTGGGCATCGTTCTGTCTCTACTGGACCCTCATTTATGTAATTATGGAGGAGACCTGGGGGATGAAGAGTTGGGACAACCAGAGTCATACCCACCAGGTAGCCGTACTCCACCAGGACTAGGGTTACTATGACCAGAGGAGATTAGGAACTTTAGGAAAGTGGAGTATGTATCTGGTGTGGGGTTTTGACTTCACCATTTAATGCTATCATAATACCCCAACATGGTTACTGGACTCACACTAATATATCGTTAACTCAGTCCTAGTAGAATGACAAAGTGCAGTCAGGCTTTACTAGAGGAACGTGTGTTAAGCGTTTCAGAGTACCCACATGGAGGATAAGTAATTGACACGACTCTACAGAAATCTAACACCAATTTATATAATGTGTATTTTTATCTACATTTAGACATTAAAATGAATGGAATATGATACATATAACTGGAGTTATGGATTTTAGAAGCAATATTAAATCAGTGCAAATTAATTCAGATAAAATATTACATTGCAGTCAATGGCAAAAACCACTAGTGGCAATCGGTCATTTGCAGGTCAAATCATGTGAAACTCTTACATGGTAAGGTCATGCAGGCCCCTGGACCATTCCACAAGAGTCAGATCAATTTTACCTAACCCCGTGGAGTCCAGTGCAGAGTTTTCCTGGCTGTCCCTGGTGCTGAATAGGAAATGCAGGGAAGCTGATTTTACCACTTACACAGTGCTGCAAGAAAGAGAATGCAAAAACACATTGTATACACAGTTGCTGATGTCCGATGAAGGTTGCAAGATGTTATATGGAGATGCAGCGTCGAGTGTGGAGATTATTTGCCGGATTGGCAACCAAAAAGGCTTTGCAGTGACAAACATAGCAAAAAGGTACAGCCATGTCACTGGGTCTCAGGGAGTGGGTATTGGCCTGAAACTTCATGTCAGGCAATCCACAACTCCCACAATGCACTGGACCATCTGAATTTTCACGATCTCATTGAGGGCCTGATTACGGAAAATTCTTCAGATCTGGTGAATGTTTTTAATTGCAGGTGAGCTTCTGGCTTCCACAGGGGTCCCTTTCTTAGGGGGTGCTGAGTTTTAGCCAAGAATGAGACTCTTTCACTCAGTTCCAAGTCTGTTGCCACAGGAACAAACTATGCCTCTTTTGCTTTGGTGCTGTGTGCAAAATTCTGTTGTTGACAACACAGGTCTCCTCTTGGGACATGATTGATGCACATTTTTCAGATCTGAGGTTCTGGTGTCAGATGTGTCCCTTACATCCTACATTTAGGGGATTAGGTTGTGGGAGCTGTTAGCCAATGGGCAGCCAGTCCTTGTAGTGTGTCCGTCCCTGGGGAGACCACTTTCTGGGTTTCTGAGGTCAACTTTTCTACTCAGAATCCTCTATTTTGCCACCTGTAAAGATGGCAGGAATCTAAATTTATTGTGCAGACCAGGTTTCTCACCCTGGATGTATGGCTAGCCTTCTGGGAGTATATAGCTCCTTGACTAACTGATTTCCGGTAGCAAATGTGCCTGGGGCAGGGGAAGAGCTGTTGATTCCAATGAGAGTCAGACGGATGCTTATCAGAGGTGCTGAAGACTTAGAAGCTCACTGCATTGATGTGCCACTTCACTACCCTCCTTGGGAGGAGGGAAGCATAACCTCCTTCCTACCCAAGCCTTTGTTCCTGACTTCTGAAATTGATCACATTGCCTGGCAGCAGGTTAGAGTCCTGTCTTGCTGGAGCAGGTGCAGGAAACACAGGCTTGCCATCCAGAACACAGAGAGTTGGGGGTAATCAAGTAGGCAACCTCTACCATAACGGGATCATCCTTATACAAGCATCGGACTATAACCTAAAGCTGCTGGATAACATCTTTCCTCTCATCAAGGAAAATGTTGTTAAACCCCATCTAGTTGCCTCTCTAACTGATCAAACTCCCAATTCACTTCCCAACACCATGTCTGATTCCCTTTTAGGTCATTCTTCCTCAGTGAACTAGCTGGCATATACACCCACCCCAGACCTAAACCTCACCCCAGGAGATGATACACATCCCCCAAGTCCTGCTCATCTCCCAACACCACCACCCTTTTCCCCCTCATATCACCCGCCCCACCCACCCTCTCTCCCTTCACCAACACACCCTCGGTCCCACTCATACCACTCATTCATACCCCCTCACATCCTCCAGAGAACACACATCTCCCCAACTCCCTCTACACTCCTAGCACCACAAATAGTCACACAGTCCCATTCTCACCCCTCACCCTCCCCTCCTCTCATCCTGTCCTCACACCTACCCCTTCTCCCCTCAGCACTAATCCCCTTGTCCCATTTATACCCCACATCCCTACCGCCTCACATCCAGCCGATACACCCCCTCTCTTGTGATAACCAAACAAGAAGACTGCAATACAATTAACCAGATTGGGATGCCCCCAAACTACATACATGACTCAAGCACCCTTCCCTTACTACAGTACATACATTAAATCGCTAGACTCAGTGAGATCATCCATAAACTGATACACGAGGACCAAAAAGGCTTTATTAGAGGGAGATACCTGAAAGATCTAACTTTTACTCTGATTGGTATAATAGACATGGCTTCAGCGCATGAGCTTCCCTTGGCAGTGATTGCTCTAGACGCCGCCAAGGCTTTTGATCGAGTTAACTTTGCTTATTTAAAAACACTCTTGCAGTACCTTAACCTAGGAAGGAATTTTACTGAATCCCTTTTTTCTCTTTATTGTTCTCCGACATCACGTGTCTTAGTTAATGGGATACTTACTCAGTCTATTAAAGTAATGCGTTGAACTAGACAAGGGTGTCCTTTATCACCCTTGTTGTTTAATTTATATATAAAATTGGGCTTATATGCGGATGATATTATTATTTATTCATCTAATTTACATAATTCTTTAGAACAGTTGGTGAAAATTACCGAAGAATTTGGAATCGTTTCAGGCTATCAGATAAATCAAGACAAAACTGAGACAATGGCTTGGAATCTAAACACTGAAAGGATAATCAGTAAATCAGAAATTAGGTATTTGGGGGTTAGGATAACTCAAAATGTTGGAGATCTGGCTAAAGTGAACTTTTTCAAGATTAAAAAAAAGGTTGCGGCCATTTTAAAAGGGTGGATGAATCTTCCTTTGTCGCTATATGGCCAGACTAATCTTGTGAAGATGGTGATTGTGCCAAAAGCTACGTTTTTATTTGAGACTATCCCCCTTGTATTTAGAAAGGAGTTGATAGCTAAATTACAGAGCGAGATAGCATCATTTATTTGGGCCTCAAAAGGATCAAGATTATCGTGGAAAAAGTTAAGGAGGAGAATTAACAAAGGTGGTCTGGCGGCTCCAGATTTTCAAATTTATGCTTGGGCTTTCTGTTTAAAGAATTGCAGGATGCTGCTTGGCACCCTAATCAACTCAACGATTGGAGAAATATTTGGTGTGATGTTAAAAAGCTGTGGATATAATGATTTCGGTTTTTTATATAAGTTTGCAGACCCTAAATTTTTCAAAAAGGTGAGATTAAAGGTCTTACGAAATTGCCTTATTTCAGTTATATGGCCCCAATATGGGACTCTCCTGGAGCGCCACTTTGGACAAAAGATGCTTTGGCTGTCCAGTTAAAAAAAAGGATGATATGCAGAGATGGAAAGACTTGTTCCAAGAAGGTGAATTAGTCCCATGGGGCCTTTGTCAACAATTGTGGGGCCAGGTATTTTCGAGATATAAGTATCTACAGATCCAGAGTTGGGCAAATGATCCCAAAAATGTAATTGGGACTCAGAATGACTTTGAGATGAAGTTGGGCTTAGGGACCTTTAAGAAGGAAGTGGCTGCATGGTACTGGTCGATATTGAAAATGGAAGACGGACCTTTTCTACTTCCGGAGGTGCTGTGGAAAGAGTGCTTGCCGAAGATCGCGACAGAGAACCAATGGCAAGTAACAATGTCTATGCTGTACAGTATTGTTAAACCCGCAAATTTAAGGCGAAACCTTCTGTTTACTATTCATAGGGCATATTGGTCCCCTCGCAGACTATCCAAATTAAAAAATGGCAGAGTTGTGGGGTGTCCAAAATGCAAAACTCCAAATGTGGATGATCTTCACATGTTCGTCTCTTGCCCAAATATAAGACAATTCTGGCTGGACGTAAGTGATTGCCTATCTGAAGTCCTGACTCTGCAAATAGAGGTAAGCCCCGAATTAATAATAACAGGAAGATTTGATTTAGAAAGTAAATGCATGAATGATAATGTAAGACTTACTTTCTATGGTTGTTTATTAGCTTGTAGAGAAATATGTAAGTTATGGATCTCACCACTCAGTCCCAGTTTAATGGACTGGATATTGGCTATGAGGTATACAGCTAAGCTCGATACTTTAGATCACACCAAGAGAAATCAGAGTTTTTGGGTGCCTTTTTTGTTATGTTTTGGTTAAACAATATTATTTGACACAATTTCCGATGATTAAGCCCGCGCCTATCTCAATGGTATTTGTTATACGGGACTCCAGGTCGAAATGGAGTAAGGGGTGGACACACCTGGTGAGTCAAACGGCCAAGAAGGGACGATTGATTGGGGGCCGGATTCAAAATAGGTGGAGTTTATGCCCCAATACTCTAACCAGCTTATGAGATATAAAAAGCCCAGTGGTGGACTAAGTTAGAGGATTTGGGTGGCGAGACGGCAAATGAGGAAAAAAAATAAAATTGAAATCGCTTTCCTACGACACCAGCCCCTACACTCGATGAGATATTACTATCTCTACAACAAGTCAAAGAGGACATCCAAACTCTTCATGCCCTGACTCTACAACCACCCAAGTTCCGCGCTCCAAACTCACCAGTCAGATACACACAAGCTCCCCAAAACAGGAGCCCCCAAGATGGAGAACAGTGCCCTACCCCAATGCCTCATCCTGTTTGGTACAGAAGAAAACTCTCTATCAGATAATGACTTAATCTCCCTACTCAGTTCCTATGAGGTATTGTGTCTCCCCCGTAATACTGCACACTCAGATAACCTGCACAAACTTTCCCTAATCCAGTCCATTCCCTCCAATACCCATAGAGCTGCAAGGCATATTTCCAGAGGTATAGTGAAAAACAACCTCATGAGAGTCCCCATTTCACACAAACCCATCACAACCCCAATCAAAACTCAACTAAAATGTATACTTCTAAACTGTACCTTAGCCGCAAGACATGCAGCCGACATAGCTGACCGCATACTCACCAATGAGCCTGACCTTCTAATTTTGACCGAACTATGGCTAAATGAAACATCTACGCCCATCCTTGACATATTAGTACCCCGACACTATGACATCTCAAGACTTGATAGAATGGATAGGCCTGGATGTGGTATTGCTTGCATGTACCGGAGCACTCTTTCTGTGATCCGTTCCCATTCCCCGGTATTATATTCCTGTGAATACCTTTGCTTAGACATCCCTAGTAGTAATAAAACAATATGTTCACTAGACGCATTCTACCATCCACCAGGGGATAACCTCACCTTCATTGAACACCTCATGGATATTCTAACTACGAATGATGGACAACAAAATCTTCAAATATTCCATGGCTACTTCAAACTCCACTGGGATGACCCTTATGACCCAGGAGTCAATAGCCTAAAAGCCTTCCTCTCAGACCTTAACCTTACCCAAATCTGTGACAGCTCCACACATGACAAAGCCTCAACCCTCGACCTAGTATGTTCCAAAGATAATGCCACTCAACTTGATTTGATCCTCTCACATGACTGGACCGACCACCCCATCATCACATTACACATCAATGAATCAGTAAAATTACTCTCTACCCAACCAATAAGAACGAAAATCTGGAAGAGGAATCTAAAAAATATTGGTGCGTCTTACACTCATCCTCTTGTCCCAACATCCTGCTTCCCCCTGAAGGCCTTGCCGATGTACAAGGTCTAACAAACCATCACTTCCACTCCATGAACACAGAAATAGACAAACAAGCCCCCTACAACTGAAAAGAGTGGCCACAAAAGACTCAAAACCCTGGTATTTATTTTATAGTTTATTACCCAGCACTTTCTTAATTTAGTTGGTTTTGGAGTTAGGAATAGTGATTGTTTTTTATGGTTTATTATCCAACACATTCCTTGAGCTTAGTTAGTTTTGAAGTCAGAAATAGTAAACATTTGTATTGGTTTATTATCCAGCATTTTCCCTGAGTTTAGTTGGTTTTAGAGTTACGAATAGTAATTTTGTATGGTTTATTAAATAGTATTTTCTTAGACTATTTATGTAAATTAAAATGAGAAAGGAGACATGTCAGTTTTTATTTTTATTTGCAAACATGTATTTATTTTAGTTTTTCACAATTAATTTGTTTTAATTTGTTTTGTTTTACAATTGTTTAAAATATTGAAAAACATGATCAACAAATGTTGATGTTATTCAGAATACACTATAAAGCATAACATATTTTAACATATATTTTTAATGTACATTTTCAAAATTAAAAATATATTTTTACATACATATTTTTTTAACAGTTTTGAAAAATAGTACATTTCTATGAGGCATAGTCATGTAGTATTAAAGTAAGTATTTTTCAGTTCTTTTAATATAGACTTTTTGATTCTTGGTATTTATCATTTTTTTTTAAAGAAAAGTAAACATGTTTGCACATTAGTTTAACATTTCCTTTTAATACGTTTTATAATTTTTTATTTTTGTCATAAAATTATATTGTATGTATTTTATATTATTATTATTATTATAGTTTGTACATTTTGTTTTTATTATTCAGTATTTTAAATATTAATTTTTACAAAATAATATTTAAGACATTAAAAATGTATATTTTTTTTACAAATATATTTTGGTATCATATTTTTAATTAAACATTTTTATATTGTTTGCACATTTACAATAGTCTTCTTGTAATTTTATATGTTGAAGGTGATTACATCAAAGAAATAAACATGGTAATATATTTTAAATATTATATTTTATATTTTGTGATAATATATTTAATATGTATTTTAAATTTTTTGTAAATGTTTTCTATATTTGTAATTTTCAAAATACGGAAATATATATTTAATTTTTTGTACTTTTATTATTATTTCTCCTTTTATTACGCGGCCATTATTTTTCCATTTCCTCACTTTTCTGTCTATCTGTTTATTTTTTAGGTCATTTCGGAAGACGGAACCTCACGTTTGGGGGCTGTGTTTCACCGGTTAAGGTAGGATTGATTTAATTTACTTTTAACCCCTTGCATGCTGATGACGAACCCCAGCCGTCATGCACTACGGTGCTCGTGTGCTGATGACTGCTGGGGTTCGTCATGGCCTACCCCTGTTCGTTTGTTTACCGCACGGGGGCGGAAACGGGCCAGCAGTGAAGGGGTTAAGGTAGTTTAAAGATAGGGTGAAGTAGTATTAGAGTTGTTAGACTTGTTAGGGTGCTAAATGTTCATTTTGTGTTTAGCATGGCGTTGTTTTCGTAGTGTTTGATGTGTTTTACGTAGTGTTGAAGAGTAGTAGAGTGTTATCTAGTGCTACTTATATGTTGTTTAATTATGTAATGTTGTATTTAATGTTGAAATGTGTGGATTTATATATGTTATAGTGGGAGGGTGGTTTTTTTTGCGGGTTAACTGTTTCGTTAACGGATGGTGCTGAAGATGCATTTTTTTTAAAGGAAAATGTATTTTGTTTCTTTGAAACAAATTACATTTTTAGATTTCCTTTTATTTTTCGGGTTTGTTGGAGCGTTTATTTTTTTGAGCTAATTTTTGTGTTTTTGAGGGTTTTGTATGTTGTTGGAGCCTTTTTTCTACAGTTGTATTTTCACACTTTTTGGGGGCTTTATATACTATGGATATGTTCATTTTTGAGGAACATCTACTGCGACATAACTAAGTTATTTTTTATTATTATGGGTGGGAAATGTTTTTGGTAACATTTGGTTTGCTTGTTGCATTTTAATTTAATAATGTTATTATGTCATATATTTATATGTAAGTTTTTAATTTTTAAATGACAGTTTTAATTACTCACTTAAAAAAAGAGTAGAATGATGTTGTTTAAATGTTTTGCATTTTAAAATGATGCATGATGTTTGCTATTGTATTTTGTTTAAAGTAAAGATTTAGCTATTGTTTCTAGATATTCTACTCCTTCAGTGTTTGGGAAGAGTTGAGTTTTGTGTTGTAAGTATTCATACATTGGTTTACTAAGTTTAGGGCCTATTTTAGTCAGAGATTGTTATAACCTTAGCACTTGATAGCTCTGTTCTTTTTTGATGGCTTTTATTAGTTTGTGTAATGTTGGTTGTACTCTTCCTATTGTGGCTTGGAATGCATTATGCCATACTTTCACTGCATTCTTTGTTTAAGCTTTCTGAGCTAGGGTGCCATCATAGACGTTCCACCAGGGGATTTGGAACTTTGGTTGCCTTCGGTGCCTAGGTAATCTTCCTACTCAGGTGTCTTCAAAGTAGTCAAGGAAGGGTGATAGTTTTGCTTTGTTGGCTTCGTAGAAAAGGCATTTAAGAAGTATATTATAGTGGTTGGCTACTTCTGTTGTTGGTACATGAGCCAGTGCTATTATTTTTTGATTTATCTCCTGATACTTTGGTTCAAGTGATAATAACAACCTTGTATTGCAGTGTGTGGGTATATTTTTTTAATTCACTGAATCATTGCTTGTTTGAAATCGATTATTATTTTTTGTGGGAAGTAGTTGTTGATCTGTTGTTTTATTATTGTAAGTAGTTCTATGTAGGAAGTATTTTGCTTGTTGAGGAGTAGTGTGTATATGAATGGGATGGTAGTTTCTTCATATTTGTCATGTATGGTATAGAGTTGGTAAAAAGGCTTGGGGCAAAATATTAAATGTACCATTCATCATCCATATTTCTCAATTTTTTTACTTTTGAATGTTGGTGGCAAAGATCAAAATTCATCTCTCGTGACTTTTATTGTCATAAACAATGAATTGTTCATCTTTGTGTGTGAATGTATACTTGTAAAATTTTGTTTTCTGCAAAAGTTTAGGGAGTGGGTAGTGTTTGAGCAGTAGATATTTTAGTGCAAGCTAATAGGCGTTTAGGAGTTGGAATCAATGGTAATTGTTGTGTTACATGTTCAGGGACTCAAGTTAGTTAATTTTTCAATATTTGGGTACTGGTTTGTTGGGAACGGGTGCTTGCTTCTTTTATGGTTTCTAAAGCATCTTTCACCTCAATATCTATGACATTGAGGGGTCGGTTGTGTTTCCTGACATTAATAACATTCATTTTGACTGTTGTTGCTCTCAGCTAGCAAGAATTGAAGTAGTATTTATTACATTTCCAGTGGGTTTTGTTTCCTGTTATTTTCTCTTGTGTGTAAGTATAGCCTATGTAGCACAGAAGTATTTTCCCTGTTGTAAGGTGATGAATTCTGCTCCTCCTGTAATTTTTTTTGTATATGTGTTTATATATTTGGATACATATATATGCATATATATGTATATATTAATTAGTAAGGGGCTGATTCTGATTTGGTAAAATCCCGTACGAATAGCCGTACGGAGCATTTTTCCTGTACGAATCGTATCCTCGAACAACCCTGTATGTACGATGTAGTACGATGCTTACCCAAAGCAGTTCTCGGTCCGAATCGTACCAAAGCACGTACGACTCAATAATCCGTATGAATCGCTTTCGGAACGCGCAGTACGCGATGTCCGTACGGATCGAAGCATCATTTTCCAGCCCAGCAAGTACGATTCGTCCAGTCAACTCTCCGTACGGCTGTTTTTTTACGAGAGCTCAAAAAGTCTGGAAAAGCAGAATCCGACTCAAAATGCGTGCAAAACGGACCCATGGTACGGTTCGTACACCCCATGATCATAGGGCTACGGTTCGTACACCTAAGATCATGGGGTATGGTTCGTACACCCAATGATCGTAGGGGTACGGTTCGTACACCTACGATCATGGGGTGTACGAACCGTACCCTATGTGATTGTATGGCTCTCCGTACGAATTGCTCATACACAACGTTTACCGTACGAATCGGGTACTCATTCCCCGGTCCGGATCGTACTTGTTGGGTCGTATGACATGTTTACGATTTGTACAGTTCATTTTCAGGGTCCGTATTGTACCGATTTTCCCTTACTTTTCGTACGGTTTGCAACGATTCAGACATATTTTTTTACTACGGATCATACTACGCGATTCGGACGGATTTGTACGATACATACGGAAACGGCTACCAATTCGAATCGTCGTACAGATTTGTTTCCCGAATCGGAATCGACCCCTAAGTATTAAAGAGTAAACATGTTCTTCTAATTACAACATTTAAAAATATACTTACATATATCTTGTTTTGCTTTATTTGTTGGATATTTTTTTGATGTTCTTGGCTTTTTCACTGGTTTCTTTTTTTCTGGTGGTTTAAAAGGGAAATGTTACCTCTCTTAAAGTGTTACATTTAGTTTGATTATTTTGATTATTTAGGGCCTCTTTAAAGTCCATCCGCCACGGTAACGGAAAATAGGATCAACCTTTACAGGTGTGGCGGTCCCACAAGGCCAATTAGGATGCCCCTGCCACACTGGTGGGTGCATTCTGGCCTTTAACATTGCGGACGGTGCTGCTGGGTGCAGCGCCGTCGCAATGTCAAAAGTGCATGGATTGCATTGTCATGCACAACTTGATAGGCACTGCGCGGTGCCTGTCACCTTGTGTATGGCAATGTAGGGGGTACCATAGGTACCCCCCAAGTGCAGCCCCCATCCCCCCACCCCACCCCCGGGGCCCATAACAGGCCTCCAAAGCAATGTCCACCGGCCTTTCCATGGTGGCATCGCAGCCGTGGAAAACGCCTTAAAATTGCACATCATATTATAGATGGCGATGCCTGCTCGGCACTACCACCATATTATGCCCCAAATCCACAATGCAGACAATCGTAATGATTGCCTACCGACGGAAAAAAAGCAGACAGTCTTTCTGTCCGCTGCGGTACCCCCACCATACTAATATGGCAGTGGGTAAATCAGGTACAGATTGCGATTGGATGGCCGATCCATCCGCCATCATAATAGGCCCCTTAGTCTCTGGGTATGGGTGTGGGGGGTACACATGGGAGGTACCTACAAACGGTGGCAGGAACTGCGCGATGCCTGTCACGTTGTGCATGCCAATGCACATCATGCATCTTTTCCATTGCGGTGAATACTGCTTCCAGCACCGCTCCCCGCAATGTAAAATATGCAGGAGGCGGTAGCATCCTAATGGCTATGGCGGAACCGCCACACCTCTGGCGGTTGGTCCCGTTTACCGTTACGGTGTCGGGCGGACTTTGTCCGCCCGCTATCGTAATAGGGGTCTTACTATTTTTAGTTCATGAAGTTTATTTGTTGATGCTATTGTTTTGTTGGTCTGTTTTACTTTTATTAATTTTGTAATTTTTTAGTGTTTGTTTTTAATGTTTGATATATGTTATGTGATGACATTATGGAAAATAGTTTAGTTTTATGTTTAAATGAGATTTTTTGGTATTGTTTAATGTATTTTATCGATGTTTGTGTTGTTGATATTTTTTATATAGATCAATATCTTTGTTTTCTTTTTGTTGTTGTTGATATTTTCTCCCAGTTAAAAACTGAGATGTCCTTTCATCTGGCTGCATTTGACAGCTTAACACTAACCACCTTTTTGGAGCATGCTGAATCCCCTCTGTAGTGCACTGCCTGTTGACAGTCAAAGCACCATCTGCTATACAAGAGATTTGTTTGAGCCCTGGGTAGCCCTGACTCTGTTTGCCAAAGTTGGGGTCTGTTCTATCTTCCTCCTTTTTGGAGCTATGGGGTCCTGAGGGAGTCTCTTTGGTGGGCTTACCACCTCCCTCCTTTGGTTTTGTTGCCCTGAACCCCCTTCCTGGAGTTATCACCATGGGTTTCTTGGGTAGTCTTGTCCTTACCCACTCATCAGCTTTCTTGCCCAACTCTCTGGGGCTAAAAAGCTCAGAATCTACCAGATGCTGGTGTAACTTGTCTCAGGTACAGTTTGTTGAAATGTGCTCTTTCATAATATCAGAGTATACAGGCCACCATGTCACAAAGCCACTATCCCGAAATCCAGGTTGTACCTTGGGGGAGATGACAGGACCCAACACCCCCTAGAACCTTGCCCGGAAGCAATGACTATAAATCGCTTTGTGCCTGGAAAGGCCCAAAGTGGAAGGTGGTTTGAGAGAAAGAGAAAGAAGAAAGCAAACCACACTTGAACATGGTACATCTGAATCTCAGAGTCACTGGCCTTTCTGAACAGGGTTATCAGGAGGTAAAATATGGTATACACAAATCCTAGAACATCTGTTTTGGAAAACAAGAAACAACTATAATGTGACACTACTCACTATTAACACATATGACATATTCTTCTGAACTTCATGGTTCACAATACACAATACAAGTGCCTTTATATAAAATAGAAGTGATCTTATTGTAACTTCCTCTAGAATAGGATTCTTCGTTACACTATACACACCTACTGGTCAATTTTCCAGATTCTATAAAGAAAAAGATATTTCTTAATGGTTATACAAATGATATCAACATAAATGTTCAACCTTGAGTTCCTGCCTCTTACCTATTTAGCCTCAATAACCAGTTTGTGTAACCTTTCCATTATAATACACATGAGCACGGTCAGTTTTTCCTATCCATTCCTTAATTTTCTTTTTATAGTTCTTTTCTATTCACTGGTAATCTTTGTTGTTATTGCAATGCAGTTTTTTGTCCAAAAGCATGACCACTTTCAGTATTTTTCTTCATAAAAAAACTGCCAAGAGAAAACAAAGTACCTTAAATTGTATATGCCCTTACCCGCAAGATGCGAGCACCAAGAAATATCTTACCCATTTGCTTTTTTCTCTTTTACAGGTTGCTGTATGCGGATGTTGCTGGTTGCGTTGCTGGGCGAAGGGCGCGTTGTTGAAGGTCCGGAGATGACAGGGAGAACAACTGAACAGACATGGAAGAAGCAATGCTGATTGTCTCTGGAAATCAGGTAAGTGTCCAGACGAACTGATGTCAAGCGTTTTGTGCTTGTTCTGGTCTCTTTAAATAGACCAGTTGCCGAACTTGCGAGAGACAGACATGGTAAGTGTGCTGCTGGTTTTATGTTAATATGCCATACATGGTTCTAATTACCAGCAAGAGTATGCTCACATGGAGGGCACGTGACACAGTTCTTGTGGTGTGCTTGCCGCCGGTTACAAATGTAAATAACTGCCACATGGGTTGTTTTAATTTCCAGCACAAGTTTGGCATATGAAATAAACTGTCACCATTGTATAGTGAGCATGTTATTTGTTCACAATATATGACGCATATCAAAATAATACTGTATGTACAGCCTCTCTCTGACTACCAGGTTAACAACATCAATGCAATACAGACTATGCATATTATAGGATAAATATGACAGGAAACAGCACTTGTAGTACCACATCAATGTGTGTATATACAGAACCGGAATTGACCATCCAGGCATATATCAGTAAATCACATTACATGATGCAGAAAGATTTATGCATCCAATGCGCTGTGGCCACATCATTTAGACCCATGACACATCAAAAGTGTCCTTTCCTTTTATCCAGCCTTCCAGTGCTTTGACTGAAGAGTCAGCAAAATATACCAATGTCTGCTTTTGTCCTTTATGGGTGCCTCCTAAATTTCAATCTGTATTCTTCAGCAGTGAGCTCAAATCCTTCTGTCAATGTCTCTTTCATATGCTGATAGGATTCCGCTACCTCCTCATTAAGTCTATCTCCGCCTTTCACTGAGAATAATTCCTTATGTAGAGAGCTGCAGTGTTGGTGTGCTATCCTCCTCATTTTCCAGGTCTTCTCAAAGGCAGCACACCATTTGTCAATAGCATCGCTATCACTAAACTTAGGGACAATCCCTTTGGGCTTCTTAGTGTCAAAGGATTCTTCCCTCTCCCTGGTACTATTGTTTCTGCCACCATCTTTGGGCAGAAGGCCCAAATTAACCCTTCTTTTTTCAAGGGCTAGTCTCCTCTACTCAGGTTCAATATTTTTCTCCTCCAGGGAGAGTAGGAAAAGCTCATCCTCAAAGGGTTTCTACCATTTTACTATTGGGTAGAGTCTGCTAGAGTGACTACTGTCACTTCCCACAAGTGAAGGGGGTCTAGGGAAGTATGGTGAGTTGATGTATTTACCTTCATCCCCATAGTTGTCAATTTGGGCTAGGGCCTCATCCTCACCTACTTCAAGTTCTTCTGTAGAATAATGGCCCTCCCTCTCTAGTCTTTCCTCCACTGGGAGTCAACCCGGATGCATGTCAGAGGCAGTGAAGCATTTTAAGCTCACCACCTTGATGTGCAACTTCAGAAGCCTGCTTGGGAGGAGGGAGATGTGACCTCCTTTCTGCCTAAGCCTCTGTTCAGGACTCCTGAGATTGATCCCACTGACTGGCAGTAGGTCACATGTTTCCTGATTGCCAGCCAGAGCACAGAGAAGCTGAGATAACTAGGACGGCAACCTCCAAGTTAGCCTCCTAGATGCATGCCGCATCACCAAGTGCATGATAGTTGTATCAGGGATGAGGGGGCACGCTGTTTGATACCAAACATTTAATATTTTAGTGGTATCATAATGAAGCTTCCAGCCTGGAGAATGCCTGGGTGGTATCCCATTTTATCCTATGGTCCACTGAAACTTATAGTATTTTCCAATGGGAATTGGGCCCTGTGTGCTTTTGCCACTTAATGTAATTAGCCACCAATTTACCTGAAATTCTTCTTCTTCTGGAAACCCACTTTTCAGGTAGTGAAATTAATAAACTTAAAACAGGCTTGGTGGGAATGGTCACTGCCTCATTGGGCCCAGGTCTAATAACACCTGAAACCCTTCTTCACTCAAACCATCTAGGAAGGATGGTGTAACCAATTTGCAGCACACAAGACTTGCTTCCCGGATACATAAAAGCTGGTTAAAACAAGAAGGCCATTATGCATTTGTTAAATCAACAGTACAGTTCATGCCTCTTATAAGTGTATCTTTTTACACATCTAATGCCAAAAACATACCCTTTTCTCTACTTTGCACAAACTCCTTATGGACATACACTAGTAATCATTAGTCAGGTAATCCAGACATAAGCAGTAATAATGACAAAAGACTGCTTAGAGATTAATTAAGCAACAACACATTGGTTGACTCCTGGTGCCTCTTCAACCCAAGGGTTAAGGGGTTACACATTCTTATCATCATCATATGGCACAGAGTCTTGACTAAACGATTTCCTCGTCAGCAGACTACACTGGCCAATGTACAAATCTGTGGCACAGGCACTAGTAGCATATCCTACCATGAACCAATATTCCTACTTTTTCACCTTCGGATCCCCATATCCTAAGCATTTCTATGAAGAATGAATGTCTCTAATTACAAAACTACGGAGTAGAAGAAAGCTCTCTTCGATATGCTTAATGACTACATGATTACTAATGTTTCCACACCAATCTCAGTGCAATTATTTTGGGCAGCTGAAAAAGCTTACCTGAGAGGTATCTGATGTGAACCTAATTTGAAACCCATAAAAATGCTAGAGATTGAAAAGTTTCTTGAGAGGTTGAACTGCTGGAAATGCACATGTGATGCACATAGACACCCAAGGACTCAAACTCGAGAACATGGTGAAAAAGCAGGAAGTTTTAGCCATGTAAATAAAACAGAGAGATGCACAATCAAGTATACCAGCTGTCAATTGGCCAGATGGTACTCTCCTAACTCAGCAGGTAGAGCTACTACAGGTAATGGTTTCCTTTAACTCCAATTTATAGTCATTACGGACTATCACAGATGCCTCTACAGATGATAACTTTATGGCTAAATTAAACATCCCGTGTCTTCCACAAGACCTCTAGGAACAATTAAGTTCTAAGATCTCAGATACTGAAGATGTGAGGCCATTAAATCTGTTGCCACTGGAAAAACTCCTAGAGATGATTATTTCCTGCTAGAGTTTAATAAGACGACATCAAATGTAGGTTGTCATCATTTGGGCGAGTCTTTGGAGAAATTACAGCAACGTAATCTTTACGATCAGAGTTTAATAAAGCAATCATTACAATGATAGCTAAGCCTGAGAAATATGTACTTTTCTCTACTAATTACAGACCCATATCACTCCATAATTGTGATGTGAAAATAGACCCTAAAATATTAGTTATACAGCTTGGTAAGATTGTACCATTTCTAATATATTTTCAAACCAATTAGGCTTCATGCCATTCCGGTCATCCAGAAATCACAAGCACCTTCTCATAAACCATTTTTAGAAATCATCATAGGATAAAGAATCAAAATTCAACTTCGTCTTTGACCCAGAAAAAGTGGTGAATAGAGTGGTGTAAGATTTGACTTAATTCTAAGTTTACTCATTTTTAGTATTCACAAAGGTAAGATTCTACTGGTAAAATTACTAATAGTAAGGTTCTGGCACGAGTTACTCTATGAAGTTGCCGGTCATAACAGGATCAGCATGATGCTCGAAACCAATGCCCCTCTAGAATCCTCCTCAAACCACCATTATTCGATAAGGGGAGAGTAAGTAGTCTCCAGGGGGGAAAGCGGATTGGTATATGAGAAGAGACTGCCTCTTCTTTTTCTTAAGGATGTGAAGAATTTCCAATTCAGCTTCTACAGAAATGTCTTACGTGGAAGATCTCGAGCACCGCAAAACAACAGAACGCAATACTCTTCTCTTGACTGAATATTTTACTCATGTTATTATAACATTCCTCTTATTTTCTAAACATACCCCTTATTATTTTGGATGGCTTTTGCTTCTCTTCTCTGTGAGGAGTTTTTCATGCTGCTTATTTCTTCCTTTATTCGTGTATGTTTTTTATTTGCCAAGGTATTGTGTGTAATATCCAATGATTAAGCCTTTTACATAGATTCAAGAGAACAGATACATGAAAAAAGAAATAATTAAAAAACAGGTTTTCTACTATCCATATTCTTATTGCAGGACTGTCTAAACCGTTCCAATTTATTGACAATTTTTATTTCTTTTCCTTTTAGGGTACTTGCATGTCAGTGACCAAAGAAAAGGCTGAGGTGAGCAGGTAAGCGACTTCTCTTCGACAACCTTTCTCTGTAAATATATTGGGCCTGAATCACAAAAGTAATCTGAGACAAAATCCTAACTTTACGACTTTCGGTATTCACAAAAGGCATCTAGTAGTAGTAAAGTTAGGATTCCTAACTTTACTATGACTAAATTGAAAGAAATCCTAACTTTATGACTTTCGGTATTCACAAGAGGCATTTAGTAGTAGTAAAGTTAAAATTCCTAACTTTACTACTAATAAATGCCTTTTGGGATTACTTTTGTGAATCGGGCCCATTGTCTTTCTGCGTAGTTGTCTAGAATCTCTGACCTCTTCTTTTTTTCTCTCTCCTCAGCTACGGAATGTATGAACAGAACTACTCGAGTTTCCTAACACTACCCATTGGAACATGTGCAACAGTAGCTTTTCCAAGTACACTACACTATTTGCAAACATGCTGAGTCCAAGAAACACTGCTAATCTCCCGAAATTTCATCAGTGAAGTGCGCCGTTGGAGAGACTGTGTGAGGACTTCAAACTGTTCCACTGCTCTCACGCTTCAGGACGAAAAGACTAGAGCATAAACCTTGCTATCAAGGGCGACAGTCATCTTGAATGATCGCCTTCTCCAACGGGTTGTCCAAGGTAAACCCATGAATTGGGTTTTGTGCCAATTAACCCTGGAACCTCCTATTTTGTTTCCTTGAGCTATAGCACTAACCATTTGGTAGATTTGTTTCTGGACGAGGCCTTGATTCCTGACAAGTTCCTACTAATAACTTACCTTTGTGCATGTCAAAAAGTAGTAAACGTACACTTAAGTCAAAGTTTACATTTGTGAATTGAGCACAGAGAGTCCATAAGGATCAGACTCAGTGGGACCCTAATCCAGGGTGATAACAACGGCATGAGCCAGGGTAATTCACAACATTGGAACTAGAAGAACCAATGCAAAAGGGATAAAGAATACCAAACAAGAGTGGCAGAGTCAGATGGACAAGAATAATATGGAACAGGCAAACCAGGATACCAGAAGGTCTAGTAGGGCTAGGGTGAGGCAGGATAATGGGATGGTAGGAGGGCTAGGGAAAAAAAGGCCAGAGGGGCAGCCCCTGAATACCCAATACAGGTGGACCAGACAAAGGAGTACTAGAACAAAGACCATACTAAGGAGGACCAGGGGCAGACATATTAGGAACCAGAATTAGGATGAGGAAGATGAAACAGTCCAGGACTAAAATCCTGTTAAATAGGAGACTCTGGAGCCAAAGAAACAGCGACAGGAGAACAAGGGTATGTCAATCAGACAGTCCAGGATGTACAGGGCCAGGTATGGACTGGCATGAACTAGAGGTACTGGATCATCAGGACTAGGAAAGGCTACAATGAATTATGGTGGGCCAGGACAAGTGATTGCAGAACCATGAGGACAACAAGCAGGAGGACTGGGGCCAGAGGGATCAGGACCAAATTCAGAAGGACTATAAAGATTAGGGCAATGGTTTGTAGGAAGAGGAGACCAGGAAAAACAGGGTACTCAGAGGATCGTGACAAGGATGACAGAAAATAGGGTTAAGAGGATGATGTAGATCAGGATTTAAGGGCTCAGGGCTTGGATTACCAATTAGGGAGGAGCAATCATTTTGGGTAGCAGAGTCAGGGTGAGGAGGATCAGATGGAAGAATGCTAACCAGAGTCAGCAAAAACAAGGGAGCTCAGCAGGGATGGCCAGTAGGACCAGGATGGCTGGTGGACAAGGTGCAGGAGAACTAGGTCCAGGCAAACCATATGGATTGGGACAAAGATTATCAGGGACAATGAATACATAATCACAAGAAAAACAAGAAGTGTGAAAACAAAAGAGAGGAGGACTATGGATAGGGAACCAGGGAGATGAGACCAGAGACTGAGGCAACCAGAGCCAAAAGTATACATTCTCACAGGACCAGTAAACAAAGGATCTGAGGCCAGGAAGATCAAGGCAAAGAGCACCATGGACATAAGGACCAGGGTGAGGAGGAAAAGGAGGATTATAACTAGGGATAGCAGGACCAGCATGACACAGTCAGGAGAACCAGGCAGCAGAACTAGGAAGAGGAGGGTCAGAAGATTAAGGAGCAGGATGGCAAGATTCAGGCAGGCCAGAACATGGAGGAGCATGGTAATTGGTGTAAACCCATGGGTAGGAGGACCAAGAGAATCAGGAACAGGTCCAGGAAGTTTACAAATGTTAGGCGCATGGAGATTATGGCCATTATGACCAAGGGACCAGAATTAGCAAGGAAAAAGAGGGAGCTACTACCATAGACCAAGGATACAGGAACAGAACCAGGATGGCAGGAGGAAGGAGGATTTAGAAGGATCAGGACCAAGAGGAATTGGAATAGGCCTAGGAGTGCCAGTGGGATATTACCATAGGATCAGGGCCCAGATTACCATGTGGAGAAGAAACACCAGGACCTGGAGGTGGCAGGACCTCGGAGTGATGGCGATCAGGAGGATTAGAACAACCAGAGGTATGTAGACCAAGGTAATTGGTCCTAGGTGGCAAAGAGGACCAGGAGCAAAATGACTGGGCTCAGAAGGACCCAAAAATTAAAACAAGTGGGTGCAGTGCCAAAAGTATCATGAGCACAAGACACAAGACCAGGAGGACCAGATGATCCAAACCAGGATGACAAAGACTAAGAAGGAGAAGCATAAGAGGACTATGCCCCGAGAGACCAGGTAAACCAAGGGGACCAGCAGGAATGGATGCTGTTGTTAGATGAACAGTATGAGTGGGATCAAAAGGAGCATGTCAAGAGAACAAGGATCAAGAGGACCAGGAAGAAACAGGAAGAGCTAGAAGAATGGTCCTAGAAGTACTAGGATGGCCAGATGGACAAGGAGGACTAGGCATGTACAGACGCAAACAAAGAGAAACAGAAGCAAGAGGGGCACAACACAAGGAAGAGAAGGAACAGGAGGACCCATTCTAGGTGAACCAGACCAAAAATGAGGAAGAATATGAGAGCAGGAAGTGAAGAATTGGAAACAGATGACTAGGTAACCAAAGCCAGCAGGGCACGAGCTAAGAGGGCCAGGGCAGGAGGACTAGTGGGACCACAACCAAGTAGACCAAAAAGATCAAGTGACAGAGGCCCAGGTGGATCGAAATCTGGAATGCCAAGGCTCGACTAGCAGGATAAGGAGGAAAAGGATGTCCAGGATTGGGGTCAGGATGACAGCAGCTGTGATGACCAAGCTCCATGATTAAGAACAGAATGACCTAAACAAGGAGGATTAGGACTAAGTGGACTAGTTAGTGAAGATTGATGATTACAAGGAACAGTAAGGCCAGGAGTATCATGATAAGTTGAATGAGTACCAGGAAAACTAATCAGATCAGGAGCAGGTGGTCTAGGGCCATTAGAACCAGGGATTAAATGGAGGAAAATTTGGTGTACTAAAAGGATCAAGATAAGCTGGAAGCCTTAGGGCATGTAGGACCAGAAGGGCCAACACCAATGTGGTCAGGACCTAAAGCACCAAGTGGAGCAGGAGGAACAGGAACTATGGTGATAAGACCAAGATGGTAAGGATCTTGGGGATCAAAAAAACAAGAGCTGCGAGGACCATTGGGACCAGATCAGAACCAAATGATCAGGCCCAGCCCAATAGGACCCAATAAGGAGTACCAGGACCACTGAATGAATCAGCAGGTGGATTAAGAGAACAAGGTCCTGAGCAAAGAGAATCAGGTTAATTAAAACTAGGAGGAATACAAGGAAAGGCCAGGACCTGGGCATGGAAGACCAGAATCAATAAGGACTAGAACCAGGAACACCTGATATAGGAAATCGATACCAGGGTGAGCAGAGCACTTTGAGCCAGTATGAGTATTAAGAGGACCAAAACCATCCAGAAAATGAGGACCTGTAGCACGACCAGGAGGACTACAATCACCATAAAGCATAGGATCAGGATGAGACAGAAGAAGACATACAGCAGGATGACACATATAATTGTAAGCCACATGCATTTGGATATCACAATTGTAAATGGCTCTTATTCATGCTTATTATGCTGCCAACTCCTGAACACCTCCGCATGTTTCAGCACACTTATAGAACTGGTAAGGAGTTGCTGAAAAATTTGAGCATGCAAAATGAATAAAATGCCAAACCTGTTACACTCTGAGCTCTTCATGAGAACAGATGCTTACTGATGCTGGCACATTTGTATGAGGGTAGATCAGAGGGCAGAGGGACTGAAACTTGGGTGAAGGGACTAAAAATGGATAGGAGAAAAGGTATATGGTCTATGAAGGACAGCAGAAAGGGTTTGAGAAACTCAGAAGCCTGAAGTAATCAGAATAGATCGATTGGTTGAGTCTGAATGCAGAAGCCCAGAAGCTGCAAGGCTGCAGGGCACTGAGCTCCGAGACCGGCATGGATGCGCAAGACTGTGAAGGGCCGCCAGTGGGGGTCTGACCCACCGACTCGCAGTCTCGCTGATTCACTGTTTTATTAATCATTGTTGGTGCTACTTTACCGGCCAACAGTGAGGGAGCTTGTGCTAGTGCCCACTCTGAGACCAGCGTGGAGCCAGTTTAGAGCCGTTGAGGAGAGGAGGATGAGTGGGTGCACAACTAGGACAGAAGCCCGACAGAAAGTGGCCAGAATCGGTCAGGAGAGGCATCGAGGAGGAGAGATTTTGCGGTTAGAAAAACCCTGTACTTTCTTTCCTCGCTGTGCTGTTCCATATTGTGAGCCTGAGGGTCCAAAGCATATAGGAACTAGTGTTTCTTTAGGGGGGGGGGGCAAAGTCTGGCCGGTGCCCCCGCCTAGTTCCTTATAGCTTATTTTATGTTTTGCCTGTTCCTGTGGTGTATTGCACTGGCCTGCTCCTTGCTATCAACTACCAACTCTCAACTACTCCTAGGCGTCTAGGGCAGAGTGCTTCAGAGTTTGTTGCCCTGAGAGAAGTCTCTCAGTGCTATCTTCATGTTACCCCTGTGCCATTCTTGGAGCTCTAATGCCTATGTCATGAGGTCCAGTCGTTTACCGGGTCATGCTCAACTTGCAGTTTAAGAACAACTACAAAAAAGGCATAGAGCTGCTAGGAAAATGCAAACCTGCTTACAAAAGGAGACCTCGCAGGCAAATGAGATAGTCCTTGAGAACCTACCAGTCCTAACTGGGCGAATCTCAGGCCCAGGGACACATTGAGTGCTGTGGGGCAAACTCACAACCAATCCTCTGTCGGGGGGTGGGGAACCACTTTTCCCAGCCAAGTATTAAGGACTTCTTCAAACGGAAAGGTAGTGCCCAAAGTGAAGGTAATTGTGATCTCAATTTGCCTCCGACATCGCAAACTCTGAATAAGATGTGTTTATCTAAAGCCCAGGCAGTTCTCAAGGACGCTGTATTTCACAGGGAGGAGCTGAGAGATAGTGCAAAACAGTTGTCTGGTCTTACGCAATTAAACTTAAATGCACTGGTGGCTGAAAATGTACCTTATGAAATGGTAGTTAAAGCACAAGTACATACTGTTCCTACTATTAGGCAGTTAAATGTGATGTCTACCCAAATGAAGATGCAGCCTGGAACAAACAGTGTACACCAGGCAGAGTACACTCTTTGGGACATATCTAAGTGTAATAAGCCCTTAAATGATAGTGATGTTTCTGTAATTTGTATGGGGAATATGCAGGTGAACCAAGTGACTCAAAGTCTTTTGACACCTCGGTCACCCATGCTTGGGGCTGAGAAGATATGTGAGCATCTAGGATTACCTGTATTGGAGATAACAAATAATGAGAGTATCTTAAGTCTATTGGGTCCAGGGACATTTAGTGATGATCAGATATTAGATGATCATTCAATTTTAATTCCTGTAAAAAGTGAAACCACAAATAGGCAACATGGTGTACAGATCTTAGGTCAAGTTGATGACTCACTGAACCCTGCTGATATTTCGTTCCTAGACAAATATGAAGTTTCACCTATTCCTGATGAGCGTCCTACAATATATAAAAGCTCGGATAATATTGGTGGTGGAAAAGTCTGTTAAATACAATGAATGTTATAACTAGTGCACTTGATTTCCATTCAAATAGGCTCGAAATACAGGTGGAACTTTTAAATACCTTAGCAGTCTATGTCTTGACACAAAATTACAAAACTTTGCAGTTTTAGTGGTTAAGGTCCAGACTGAGGTTAATGACCAAATAATAAGATGCACATGGTCTCACATTTTGGATAAGATGTCCGATCTCCCTAAAATAGTAGGTTCACTTGTTGACGAAGTTAAAAATAACAGCTGGTAATCCATTCTCGGACAGAACTCCAGTCTGTAATAAGAAATTGGGAATTAGTGTATCTAGTGTAAACATGAAGCATCAACAAGTCCAGGTAAATGTGTGTTGTGAGAATTCTAGGGCTCCAGAGGAGGTTGATGGGTAGGCTGAGGGCAGTCTGGGTTCATATGCACAAATAGATGAAGGTCATGTCCCCACAGAATCAAGAAACTCAAGTCAACTATGATTGCTAAGTCCCCGTGTTCAAGCTCCAGGTATAGTCTCAGTGATTGTGCCCCATTATCCAAAAGGGTAAGAAAAAGGTTTAGGAAAGCTCGGAATAAGGCTAAGAGGTCAGCCGGTTCAGTAGCCACAGCAGCTAAACCTAAGGACTATTATCCCATTTTTAATCAAACTACTAAGTAATATTCAACCCAAGATGGTGCTCAAGAAGGTGTGAAATCTTCTACTGATTTATTGACGCCTTTAAGGAGAAAGGCTCAGGCATCTGCAAATTTTAGGAAAATGAAGTTCCCACTACCAATGGTATAATGATGAAGCCGTATGTGGCAGGCATTGGTAAGGGAGGGTAGACTAGGTTTGACAGTAAACCTCTGTAGACTAGGCCCCTGCCCCAACATCAAGTAGTCCATACCCGGAATTGATCAAGTTCAGCAGAAATATTAGAACCTACTGTCACTCAGAGTCAAACACCACTAAAAAATGTTTTCAAATATCGCTTTAGCAAAAGATAGTAAACTAGGTCCAATAAGCTCGCTATGTTGCAGACAGGATAATAGTTCTAATCATTGGGTCGCAAAAACCTAGTAATGCATCCACTGTATGAATCACAGTGGTCCCATGATAGTCTCAGCCTAATTTTGAAAATAATCTCAGCCATTCCTGAATTGGTGTCAGTGCAGTTTAAACAAATACAGCCAAACACTCTTCGAGAGTCCACTATTACAACTTGCTCCTCCAATGATATTGTTACCAAAATCTGCGGATCAAGTTTGTATTTTATGGAATGTGGCATTAAGTTTGAGATTTGGACCAGTGTACATTATTCCCCGATTCTGAAAGTATTGGCCCTCAAGGTGGATAAGGACGGAAAAACAGCCAAAAGTAGGAAGCCAAATCCAATACTTAGAGGAGCATCGGATAATCAATCTTGCACTTCTGGCCTGCTGATTACCAATTCACAAACAGGAGGTTGAATCTGTGAATGGCTAACTAAAAATAATGTGCGAATGGAGGACTGGTCCTGGTTTCCAGCTATATTGGCGAAGGTGCCCCGAGAAGAAAGTGAATGAATGTCCGTAGCTACAGATGTTAATGCAAAGCAAATATGACTATGCTCTTGGAATGTTCATGGGCTGAACCATCTACTGTCTGACTCTGATACAATATTATTTTTAAATTCATTTACATTTCTATTATTTCAAGAAACACGGAGGGAACATATGACTCCTTTCATGAGGTTTCATGAATATAGTCTCCCGGCAGTGCGAACTAATAAATCGGGCCATGCAAATTGTGGGCTGTCGTGCTAAAATGCGGTTTATCTAAATTTAGTCGAGGATGTGATAGACTTTGATCTAGGTTGGTTTGGAAACAATGTCTTGTGGTAAACAATACTGAATCTAGTTTAATTATACTCAATGTGTATCTAAGTGCCAGAAGAAAAAAAATAAGCCTACATGGTTGTATATCCTGCGAGATATTTTAAGTACATTATTAATCCAGCACTCAGAAGCAGGCATTATAGTTTTTGGTGATTTTAATTTGCACCTGATTCGGTTTTCGGCAAGACTGAAGGAATTGCAAACGAGTGTTGCAATATTACGTCCGAGGCTGGGTTCAGTCAGTTAAAAGACAAATCTAGTTTAATTCCCAAGTTTTAAAATTCTAAACAAGGATCAATTATTGATTATACGTTTATATCAGACAATTTAACACCAAAAATGTTTGAATATATGGTAATCCCTCGTCTTGAAAGTGATTATAACCCTCAGATTGTAGCATTTAATTTTTTGGTGTAGAGTCCTCCTAGACCTAATGAACTTCTCAATATGGCCCATTCTGCATATAATCTGAAGAAGTTAGTCTGGCATTTAGCTAAAGAAGAGGACATTACACAAGCTGCTAAAAGCATTAATTATGGAATGTGACCAGTGTGTCCTGGGGGATATGAATATGATTGTCAAATGGAACTTTATTACAACGTCCCTGGTGGGGAAATTTGCAGCCAGCCAGGTTAGAAACGTTAATAACCGTTTGAACCCTCAGAACAAATGGTTCACCTCTAAACTATTTAAGATACAGAAATCACTTAATAGAATTGTTCAGGAGGCGTATGCTCATAGATTTCATCAGTCCTATTCTGTGTATAAAGAAAATGTGAAGGAACTTTAAAATATTTATAAACAAGAAGTTTGGAAAGCTAAACTTAAATATCAATCAGGGTTTTGGAACAGTAGACTATTTGCCTCTTAGAAAAAGAATGCAAAAAGATTTTGGGCAGTAATTAATAATCTTGAAAGGGGAGGCTGTAGGGCATTTTGGGTAAATATATTGTAAGCCAGTTAGGTAACGTTTATTGCTAATTTGTATGGCTCATCGGACCAGATGGGAAATCAACCAGATATACATTTTTGTTATGAGGAAAATAGTATAACAACAATTTATATGGAGAGTGCTGAGTGCAAGGGTTTGACTACCACAACCCAACTTAGTGATTCTTGTTTGGAGCTAAGCCTTGATTCAGAATGTTTAAGTTGTGATCAGATATTGACTCTGTTATGTGGGCTTTGTGCAAATGGTGCTCCTGGACCTAATGCCCTGGTCCGTGGCAATGTTGACATGTGGGATGGTATTGATATTGGAGATTGTGCCAGCATCATGGCAAGGTAGCATATTGCAGCCAATTTATAAAAGTGGTCTGTCGCCAATCCTGCCAATTGACAATTAATTTTGTTAACTGATGTTAAAGCAAAGGTGTTTGCCTCCATTTTTTTAAAGAATTGGAAAATTAGCTAATGCAGGAAAGCATTATTTACTTGCTGAGTGCGGGCAGTTGTAAAAAAACAAAATGTATACATTATGCCGGTGGTGGTGGAGATGCTGGTGTTGGTGATGATGCCGGTTTTGGTGGTTCCGGTGGTGGTGTGACCTGCAGTTGTAATGGCCTCCTCCATTCTCTCCCTTTGGGGTGCCTTTCCTGCCTTGGCATGTGCAGACCTGCGCGATGTCTTGCCTGTGGACACAAATTGTACATTAGCTAACTTGTCTGGTAGCATTATGAAACAAATACATATTCAGGTCTGCCAATCTATCCTACTGTCCTCTGCTTGCTTATCACTGATGTGTGTCACATGCCTTTATGTTCAGTGGGATGACTGTTATGATAGGTGTTACACTGACTACATCTCCCATAATACATTGCTGGATTTTACTAAAACATGTACTGGAGTGGGATTCACAGTGCCTCATTGGGGAATGGGGTCAGGGAGTGGGGGGCGCAGCTTGGTGTGCATGCATCTTACCTTGTTTGTTGCAATCTCTGGCTGAGCTGTCTGCATCCCCGATCCCGCTGATGCTCTCAGGCTCAATGGTAGACTCCACCAGCAGTTGCAATGCGGTCAGTGCAGGGGCTCTATTTCTTCCCCGCCCTGTCAGGCTGGCTTGTTTTTTCCTTTCGGCCATCTTCTTCTTTGCCAGGCTCCTGACGTTGTACCACCTTTTCTTCAGAGCCATATAAAAGGATTGGTTGTAACTTAGCTTTTAAACATTTAAAAGCATGAATTAAGCTCAAAGTTTTACCCGTCTGTTCCTTAAAATGGTGTTTGAAGGAACTCGGTTATCGAACACTACCCCTAGATATCTATAGGTTTTAACAACTTAAATTGGGGCTGCTCTGGACTTCCATGTATTGAACTTCTGTTTAACAGATCCAATGTTCATGATTTTTTTTATTTTTTACATTCAGTTCAAGGCCATATATTTGTATGAAATCATCAAAAACATTTATAAGTCGTTGTAGGCCAATAGGAGTATAACTCATGGGGATAGTATCATCAGCATATTGAAGGTAGCTGATTTATACCACTCCCAGCCTAGGGACATGTGCATTTATAGAATCCCGATGCTGAGAAAAATCTGATAAAAATAAATTAAAAGGCAGGGAGCAGGAACACAGCCTTGCTTTAGGCCATTATATTTTCAGCTTTTTCTTGATAAGGAACTACTATCACCCAATCTGACTTGAACACAGGTATCCGTGTACAAAAGAATAATAGCCTTAAACAATTTCCCTGCGATGCCCCACTCAAGCAATTTTTTCCATAACAGTTTTCGAGGCAGAATCGAAGGCTGCTTTTAGACAGGTGCCAGACGCTGCAGGGCTAGGGAACCCAGTCCACCTTTGCAGGGTGAGGAGCATGGTGTGTTTGCAGGTCTGGAGGCAATCATATTAAAGGTCCAGCTTCTGCAAGGGAAAGCCATCCAATCAGTTCAGCGGCAGATGAGACATTTGACAGCAAACATGCAAAATATAGAGAAGGGCATCTGCTCAATGAACATGACACTGGCTAAGGGCATGAGGGGCATGTCCCATTCAGTGAGGCTGCCGTGCAGCAAGCTTGATGAGGACAGGAGGGCACAGCACAGGGAGAGGCAGAAAATGGAGAATCATACCAAGTCGGTGAACCTCCTCTCCAGTGCCACTTCTCTGCTCTGCAGGCGCTCCGTGGCCATGCAGGAAGGGATGGCACAATGCAGCTGTGATGTGTCAAGGGGGCTTGTGAAAGTAACCACTGCACTTGAAGTGCTCCTAAATACTCAGGTTGTCAATACTGGTGTAGGTGATGTGGGGGACAGTGAGGAGACAACAAGTCACAGCAGCATAACACCCCCTGCAACTGAGTCCGGGAGGAGCAGCAGATGTCAAGCTGCTGGCACTGGATCGATTGCCAGTGACTACAGTCTGCAAAGGGAATACAGCAATGTTCCATGTGTCTCCCATCTGGTGCTGGCGCCACTCCTGCTATATTGGGTTCTGGCTGTGCAAATTCATCATCATCGTCCTCGGAGTCAGGTAATTCAACTGCTGTACCCTTCTTAGTGGTAAGGTTATGCAGCATAGCACAAGTTGCGATGATCTTGCAGCAGATGATGGGTGTGTACTAACGAGCGCCTCTGCTTTTGTGGAGGCAGCGGAACCTGCTTTTCAATAGTCCAAACATGCGCTTTACAACGTTGCTTTTTGATTTGTGCGCCACATTGTATCGTCTCTCACGTGGTGTTGATGGGTTTAGGTAAGGAGTGAGGATGAATAACCGCACAACATATGTGCTATCACCTAGGTGGGGAAAACAGTGCCATCTAAACCATCACCAACACATTCATCTGTAGTATACATCAGGGTGTGTCACAGTGATTTACCTAGCAGGTATCCTTCTCCAAATTCTCCCGCAGCCAGGCGTGTGTAGATCCCACTATTCTGGAAAATGTATGAGTCGTGGGTGCTCCCTGTAAATTTGGCCGCAATGTTGGTGATTAAGTTGCCTGCATCGCAGAATATCTGCACATTAATGGAATGGGTTGATTTTCTGTTTCAGTAGATGTACTCAGTGGCTGCAGGTGGGCAGATTGGAATGTGTGTCCCATGAATGCACCCTATAACATGCGGGAACTGTACCTTTTGGTAAAAGTCTGTCTTGGTTTTCTGCAGTTCCGCCTGTGTGGTTGGGAAGCTTATGTAGTGATGCATTCTCTGCATCATGGCATCCAGGAACTTGTTAAGGAAACAGGACAGTCAACTCTGTGACACACCACCTACAGCAGCTAACATCCCCTGGTAACTGCCAGATGCAAGTAGGTGTAGGCTACAGAGCACCTGCACATGTGGTGGTATAGCGTGCTAGCGTGCACCCTTGGTGTTGGATGCTCCAGGAGTGGGTGAAGGTCCCTTATCAGGTATAGGATGGTTTGGGGGTGTAGCCTGTACCTTTTATGGATCTCTGCCTCAGTCAGTCGGAAGAGTGTGATGCGATGTCTGTAAACGCGCTCCTCCCGTCTCCAGATCCTCACTCCTGCTGCCTGTAGCCGTAGCCGCCTTGCAATAACATAGAGGGCCGCCATAGTGATCACACTGTTGCATATTGGGGCTGTTTAAATACAGTGCACCTGCTTTGAGCCAGCAGTAATTACCGACTATTAAATACCGAATTTGTGGAAATTCGTATTACCGAATTTTTCTACATCTCTTTTCTCGTTTTTACAGTTTCTTATTTACCAATTCGGTATTTGGGTGTTCGGTAAATCTGATTCAGTAAATTAGGAAATTCACAACATTCTATTTGGAATAAATTTGGCGTCGGTGGACGAATCTTCGCAAATTTCTCCAAGAAAATGGCCTGCTCAGCTCCGCTCCTTCCCTTAAAGGGGGGGATTCGTCAAGTGGGGGCTGAGAAAAAAGGGGGTCCCAAAACGTGTTTTCCCCATGCAATTTTCCATAGGGACCTTTAGCCAGGGCTACAGCCCGAACGGCTGAATGGAATTACACCAAATTTGGCAGAGAGGTAGAGTTCGGTTCGCAGATTGTGCTTTTTGTTAAATGGTGTAAATCAGATCAGTAGTTCCTGAGAAAATCAAAACTAAAATCATAGTGATATCTAGACGAAGTACTGTACACGTACGGAAATACGTACAATTACGAGCATGAGCTGCATGTTGATTGGATGTCAACTGTCTGTCAGCACTCCGAACCAGGAAGTGTTGGCAGCCATCTTGTGCCTCAGTAGAACCGAGTCACAAGAAAACAGTAAAACAAAGTTGAAAAATAAGGAAAGGGGACAGGGTAGAAACATCTTGACCCTCTAGGCCTGCTCAGGGGGTCCCACATGGATCGTTATGTCCCAATTATTATTATTTTTTAAATCGTGTGGTACGCGTTTTGAGAAAAAAGACCGCTTTATTGTTAATTAGCCCGGGGGGGGTCAAATGTCGGGGGCAATTTTTTTTCTCATATTGTGGGTCCAGAGTGGTCCCTCTGCCCGGGGGATCGCCACTCCCGGGGGGTTTAACTATATGTATGCGGGGGGCTCATGGCCCCCCGGAGCCCCGGGGATTCGCTAGTCCCTGGGCCTCTTTTATTTAAAAAAACTGTGTGTGGGGGGGTTTCAAGCCCCCCACACACGCCCGGGGACCGCCACCTCCTCAGGGCTCTAATATAGAAAATAGGGGCGCTGGACCACCCAGCCCCTGGGTCTACCACCCCTCGGTGCTTTTGAATGTTGGGAGGGCGTCCCCCTTCCCGGAGCCTTTGATGGCCCTGGGGACCACCACCTTTCAGGGACGGCTTCTGCAGTCTCCCGGGGTGCCTACAGTGCCGCCTTCTGCAGTGCCCGGGGTGGCGAAAAGCAATGCCGGCTCCCGAAGGACGAGGGAACCGGCAGGGACCGTGGGGGCTTTAGGCTCATGAAAAACAGTTCTTTTCAGAACTAACTTAACTGGTCAAAAAGAGAGCTATATTTCTATGATAGTATGTAAAACTTTCCGTTTTTTTTCTGCACCAGTTGTACTCTCTATGCAAGCGCAGCCTAGTTTCCAAGCCCACGCTTCTTTGTTTATCTTCAAGTTCGCCAAGCCAACCTGTCCTCATTTCAGGTATTAAATTTGCCGCTTTCTTCTGCCAGGTCGTGTGCCTCATCCGTTGCTATATTTTTGTAATATATCAATAATCATATTCTATCTATATTTATTTGAAACGTATTGCCGAGGCGCCAAACGTTAATTACATACTCCGTTCTCCACCATTTTAGTATTTTTCCTCCGTTATTCTTATTATACCTGCTACTTTCAATTTACCCCCTGCCTATCTTCTCTGTGATCCATGAGATTTCCTGCCACAGACACCACGGTGTTTGTCCTTGGCCTCCGATCTTATCAGACTTGGTCACACGCATACCTAAAAACTAATTTGAAGCACGTAAGGCACAGCCATTACAACGCGTGGCCGTCACCACAAAGCCATTACCGTGCTTATGCCTTTATCATGCATGGTAAATGTATAGTAGTTGTAAAAGCATGCGTGGTAAAGCCATATGCGTGCTAATGAATTTGTGGTGACGGTCACGTGTGGTTATGACCGCGTTGTAATGGCTGTTTCTCCCAGGACACTGCAGGAACCGGGTCTGGGCGTGGCAGACTCCAGGGCATCAAGGGGTGGGCCACGCAGCCTCCCTCACACAACATAGAAATCTCCGGGGGGGGTCATTTTCGTGGTTTGAGGGGCGTCATTGAGGCCCACACAGTTAATTTTGTAGGGGGGTAGGTTTGTACGCGAATATGTCGCAAGAGGTTTGTAGAAGTAATACATATTGTTTGTTTTACTTTGATTTCCTTTCTATGTTGTAGTCCATCCAGAGAAAATATAACTTATTGTACAGCCAGTACTTTTCAACTCTACTGTCAAACATCTTACTATAGTACTTTAAATGATAAATATTATTTTTGTTGTGGACCGTCACCCCCCCAAAAAAAATCAAGTATAACTTAAAGATAAACAACTAGAAAAATAACTTTAATAAAACAGTATTATAAATAAATTGTGATGTGGACTCCAAAAGATGTAGGATAGGTAATCTGCAAAACAAAAAAGAAAATTAGAGTTTAATGTTATTTACATGTGACTAAATAAGGTGAAGCATTACAAGTGAAGGTAAAACTATGATTTTACGTGTGTAGTGTGCCTAGTACATTTCACTTCTGTTATAGTCCTGCGTTCAAGTGGTGTCTATATGGAAGTGCCTACTGCGTTACTGACACAAAAGTAGCTCAAGGGGATTGTAAATACGCTGATTTATTTCTAATGCATTGCAATAGAGGCATTGTATATCTAGGCCGCTGTGCTTACCTTGTATACACACTGCGGCCACCAGAGTTCACAACTTCAATTTAACGTCAAAGTAGACAGCAGTGTCTATAACTTTAAAAGAGAAAGAGAAATGATGTCACAGAGAGTGAAAGAGAGAGAAAACAACATTAAAACTGTGAGAGAAAGTTATAGATGGAGCAGTTAATACAGGAGAAAATACTCATAGCTCACCTTTTGCCTCTGTTGTGTGTCCACGGATGTGCTGCTTCAGAGTGCACCCTCAACTTGCTCGATATGTTTAATCCTACATAACAACATCAGAAAAGAAGGAATTGAAAGAAATGTGGGAAGAGATTTCCCACGAGAAGAGTCTAAGTAAGAAATTATATAGTCACTGTTTCAAGATGTTATCTCATCCAAAAATTGGAGCGCATGAATGTTTGGATCGCTTATCATCTGCAAGTCTATACTCCAGAAGCATTTGGGTGAGTCTAGGTCTTGCTGCAACACGAAATTGGGTACTTAAATCTGTACAAGAAATTGAATATTTAACTGAAAAAGAGCCAGAAAGTACAGATATTGTGAAAACAAATATGTTGGATACATATTACCCAAATAGAAGTCATCATCTTGAGAACATTTGTCTCTATGAAGTGCTGCAAAACAATATTTTTAAACAGAATCTTACAGAAAACATTAATAATGGAATATATGCCGTGATTGGTTCTGAAGGATGTTTGGTGAAGCAAAGAAAAGGACATTTGATTAATCACCGTAAACTGAGTTGCGAAACTCCTGATAAAAGGGAATTTTAATGTGAGTTCTTAATATTGCTTACCTAGACTGTTTCACCCCATTGACTCGCAGAGTCTGGGGTTGAGATTTTTTCTTGAAAAGTCAGGCGCAGATTTACAAGCTCCTTGTGCAACTTTTCCCAAGTTAAAAGTGACACAAAAGTGGCGCAATAGGCTTGTAGATCTGTTTCTCAGACTGTTGTAACCTATCTGTTGTCACTGCTCGGAGGTAATTATACATTTCTACACAGTCAAGCTGCTGCACACTACCCACTCTCTCCTTTCACAAATAATTTGTTGTTTCGGAAACAAAATTCTTTGCTCACCTAGTGCCATTGGCGGGATTGAAAGAGGGTGCTCTACGTGTTGAAGAAGCCTTCACTCACCACTTCAACTCAGATAAGGTTATATACAGCAGACTGGAGATACCAGCGTCCAAAGCTGTAAAAAAGAAAGAGAAACAATGTGAGAGAGTAAGAAAAAGAGAAAGAGAAAAAAGGACATTAAAACGTGGGAGAGACACACACGACAGGGGGGGGGTGCCTGAAGCCAGAGGGGCAACCACAGTCAAATAGATCGGGGGGGCTAGAATTTTTTTTTGGGGGGCTTAACTTCAAGCAAAAAGAAGAGTGGAGCTGCAGGGGCTGTAAGCGGGGGGGACATCAAAGCCTCACTAACAAGCAAAATGTCTTTAAAAGACCTGTGAAGTACTCGGGTGCGACTGTGTGTGGGCCCAGGAAGCTATCTCATCCTAGCTGAAGCCCCGTTAGCCCAATGTTTGTTTTGTGCGCCTGCTGCATACTACACATGCTCTCCTTTCACAGATAACTTGTTGCTCTTTCGGAAACAAGCTTCTTTGCTCACCTTGTGCCATTGCCGTCATTCAAACAGGGAGCACTACTTGTCGAAGCAGGCTGCTCAGTCCTTATTACAATTGCCACGCATCATTGCAGAATACACGAAAGTAGAGCTTTGGAAGTTTCTTTTGGGGGGTGTCCTTAATTTGTAAAACATAACCTGTAAGATAAAAAGGAAGTTAACATTGTGTGTAATTTTTTTATGAAACGAGAGAGGAAAAAAGAGAGTGATTGAAAACAATACTCGGAGTTCACCTTCGGTGTTTTTCACCACGTGCCGGACATAATCCATCCTGAAGCTCTACATCTAAAAGATAATAAAAGAAAGATGTTATGATTGGTAATTGTTACTATTTTAATTTGGAGTTAGATAACATTGCGCTTTTATACGCGTTCCTTCTCACATTTCTACGAACTGTTTGTATTGGTAATATTCAGGACATTTCAGCAATTATAAAAACGTTCCTGCTATTGGGAAAAAAATGTATACATGTAAATTAATACGCTATATAGGAGTGCGTTCGTCCAAAATAGTACGTTGCGTTTTTGTATCTAGTCTTCTACAACCCTGACTCCCTCCGATGCGTACTCAAGCCTCACTGCTCACCTTTTCGTGGAAAAGACACCTTCTGCATGATGTAGTCCCGATCTCCAACAAAGAAGTCTCATATATGGTGCAGAGTCTTGATATCTCTACGGTTAACGACATACTTGTGCTCCCATCATCATCATCGCAGGTTCTTCACCCGCTCAGTGCTTCGGGCACCACTAACTCAGTGACCAAAGAGGCCATGCATGTAGTAGTGGGCCCCTTGTTCGGTACTTTGGGAACAACTCTAAAATGGCGTACAACACATGCATTTTGTCTTTTTTATACATAGGGTCACGTGTGTAGTGACAAATGCGCTGGATGGGTGTGGTGTGGTTGTATACGAGCCATGAGGGAGTGTGTGTGCCGATCTGACAACTAGACCTGGAACTAACAAATCACTGGAAATCTGGGCCTTGCACTGTTGTTATGTTTTCCTGGTAGCGTAAGCACAGTAGACTGTACTAAAGTACTCAGTTTCGATTAATTTACCACCTCCCCCAGGGGCTTTTAATTGTTGGGAGAGGGGGCAATAATTGTGCTGACTTTTCTCCTTTAGCATGCAGTACTGTTTTAGAAAATATATTTGCTCTTACGACGTACGGTCGCGATTTCCGTAATTGCTTTTAAAAGTAATATACGCTTATTTAATGTTTTACAAAAATAATTTTCATGATTATCCCAGATAATGTCTTCCCTTAATATGTACCCTAAATACATAAATATATGTTTTTGAACAATTAAAAACTTTTGCGGGGTACGTGTTTTGGGCAAAAAAGAAAAAAATGCGAAACCCGCTTTATTGTTAATTAGCCTCCGGGGGGGCCAAATCCCAGGGGCAAGTTTTTTTTCATAATGGGGGGCCCAGAGGGTCCCCCCTGCGTAGGGATCGCTACCCCCGGGGCTTTAACTTTATGTATGTGGGGGGTTCATGGCCCTCCGGAGTTCCGGGGACCGCCTCTCCCCCGGGGCCTCTTTCTATAAAAAGAAACTGTGCAAGGGGATTGTAAATGTGGTATTTTGCTTTCCTTTCTGTCTCGTAGAGGATCCAGGGTAAATATAAAGTTTTTTTGTACAGCCGGTACCTTTCTGCCTGTTACCATAGTAACAGGCAGTGCATTGGCTACCCATTCCCCAAAGAATACAATTCAAAGCCTTATGCATTGCGCACCAGGCGTTCTGGAAAACGGGCCCTCTCATCACCCGCAACCTAGTGTCACACTACCAACCCACTAGGAATCTGCGATCCAACCAGACCTACACGGCCACAATTCCCAAAATAAATAAATCCAGAACTGGCGGTAGGACTTTCACCTACAGCGCTTCCAAGCTATGGAACACCCTACCCCTCCACCTAAGGAAAACCCCCAATCTTACCTTGTTTAGGAAACAGCTAAAAACATTCCTCTTCAATGCCGCCCAATAACGCCCTGGCTATCTCCTCTTGCTCTGTTGGTTTTTAGCGCTTGGACGCCCCCGGGCAGCAATCGCGCTCTACAAATCAACATACATACATACATACATACATACATACATACATACATACATACAGTTCATGGATCACTTGCGTGAGTACAGAGGTTAGAAGTTCACCACAATATGTTGCTAATTGAAATAGTTACTGTGCTGGTGATTTATATTTATTTTTTTCATAAGAACCATTAGTCGTACAAGAAGTCAGTGGAAAAGTTTTGTTAGGGATTCCTTCCTGTTCAGGGAGTATTAGTGTAACATACTAAAAGCGGGTCTTTATGAAGCTTAATGTTTATTGGCTGTGAAGTATTAAAAGTAGAAGGTTTGGCAGTCATTCCTTGCTCGTCTGTGGAACAACATGGACATTTTATTGGCTAAAGTGTTCCGAGCACAAGTTTGCTTCTTACTGGGTGGGAACGGTTCACTGTTGTCAGTGATATTGTGATGCATTTTCCAAAGGAGTATGGGGAAAGAAAGTAGTAGAGGGCAGGTTAGGAACACTATTAACTCTGTACAGTGCCAATAAGGTGGTGGAGAGGGGTTATGAGGGAAACAATTATTTTTATATGTTTCAAGGGCCATTCATATAATTGCTGTGTGGTGTATAAATCACGGCGGAAAATTAGTGTCTTGCACTATTTTTTATCAAGTTTGTAGGTGACATACTACTTAGGAATACTATTTTCTTATAATGCGGTGTTTACTTTCCTGATGGGGAGGTGTGGTTGCGCAGCAAAAAATCAGTCTAGGTTTGAAACAGTTTTTATTCAGCAAATACAAATAAACTTTCTTCAGAAACTGTCGCTGTATATATTAATAGGGTGACAATTAAAAATGGAATTTCATAAAATATCAGTTAAGCGTGGCTATATACTTCTTTTTTGTGCTACAGTTTGTAAAAGTGTTGCCCCACATTCTTGATGATGTAAGAGGGCATCAGTTACTTTTAGATAAAGTAGAATAGAAGTGCTACAACAAACAATCCCGCACTACATTATCTCGGATCAAGAGAACAAGTAAAAAACAGTTAAATACAAATGATTTCATATTACATAGAAATGCATGCATTATTATTTTTCAAATTTGTATTCTGTACAATTCAGGAACGTGCTGTCGTAGTGCTTAGAGGTTGCAGACTGTTCCGCTAATAAATCACATACTCACTAAAAAAAAATATAGGATGGTACTCTTATAATATAAAGTACAGGTCTTATATATTCTTTAGGGAGAAGGTGAATAGGAACCGCAAATAAGAATTGAAATTAGAAAATAACATTCAGAAATATAGGGTTTATTAAATAGTCAAAGTAACAAAGTATGCATGATAGCTATATTTTTTTGTTCTGCTGTTTCGTAAAATATGTTTCTTGAAAAAAATATCTGATCAAGTACTTTTTAATATTTAAAAGTTGTATTATAGATGGCGCTGAAAAATCTCCCATTCCTCTTCTGTAGCAATAGGACAATCTATTATAATATAACGATTGATACCATTGTTACACTAAAAAGAAAAGGAAAATAAAGTTATGTATTTAACAGAACATCCATAATGAAATACGTTTGAGTGGTAATTATTTACTGAACTTCTTTTCTCCGGGTGGTGAAAAAGTTTGATATTCTTGGTGACGGGTCATAAACTCCTTTGAGATCATGACGGTGATAATAATAATATGTATATATTCTCACAGCATATGATCACAAGGGGAAAATAGACTGAAAACCGCAAGCCGGTATCCGTTGCTTACTTATCGTTACTCTTTGTGACGATGGATCGTGAACTCCACTAACATCACCAAGACTGTTAATGTTATAATATACATATAAACAGTATGTGATCTCTAGGGGAAAACACAATAGCAAGTGGAAGATGGTGACGTTGTTTGTAAATGTTTTGAGTTTGCATCGACGGGTCACCAACAGCTCTCAAGCTGAGTACAGTTTCAATATTGTAATATAAAAAGTCACTATATATAAGGTGAAAGGAGCCAGAAAAGGAGCAATGTTTGTTATAATCTATCTGTTTCTAAAAACAAGCTGCAGACGTTACAGTGAAAAAGCGAAAAACATGCAATAACATTTTTTTCTACATATAAATGTTTAAATATTGATAAACAGCCACAAATTATAACTAAGTACTATGCCTATGCCGTATAGAAACAACTTACAACTCCGGAATATGTTTGTTGACGCAGAAAGAGAATCCGATGCTAGAAAACGGAACCTGCAACATAGATTGGCGACCCAGAAATAATTCGCGAAACGAAACTAATTGCACAGTAGGTGTGGTTTATATAGTTTTTGGTTGTTTAGTAGTCTACGGAAGGAAGCTGTGGGTCCGCCTATTTAGATGGCACGTTTTGCAGTTTACATGTGCTCACGTTTTAACTGTTTTTCTTCTGCACGTGTTTGGAAAATTTACAAACTGTGAAACTGTAAAGGTTTCGATTTCGATCGTAACACGTATAAGGTATTATTATCTACATACATTGGAGAGTTTAAAAAGCATTACTCAATAAAATGTGTTCTTTGCATTTTCAAGATTAAAAACATGTAAATAGAAGACATTAAAAAAATATATCATTATCATTAGAAGAAAAAAAAAGGATTAATATTATGCTTCTTAATTTAAAAAATGCTAGCATTTGTAAATCATAAACCTACCCTCAGAAAGGTGTGCTGGCGCTTCGGCGTTGGGAAGATTAATAAAAAATAAATGCCCTTTTCTATGCACCTGCAAACTTGGCTTTTAAAGTTTCAATTGCCCAGTATGTATCTTTACACTTCCTTCAAACATTCTGCTACTGCTATTTTAGTACTGTAGTGAGTCATACAACAGTATGTGTTTATCTATACACTATTTTAAAAGTGAAGCAGTTATACATTCAGCTCAACACTCTCCTTGGACAACTGTAATCATCCAGTCAGTACCTAAGTAGTCAAGGAGCAAAGTAGGCCTTAGGCCATGGACTGTTTTAAACTCTTATAGACAATGCATGCAGTCTTCTATGCATCTGCAAACTTGCCTTTTATATGTTCAATTCCCCAGTCTCTATCCTTACACTTCCAGCAAACAATCTGTCACTCCTGTTATAGTTTTGTAGTGACTCATTGATCAGTGTGTAGTAATATATTCACTATATTAAAACATTAAGGAGTAGATGTACAATAACTGCTATATCCCCAGGGATATGCCAGTCATTGTGCACGGTGACATCATCACTATGGATGTGCCGTATTTAGAATGTGGTGCACTATGGGGCAAAAACGGTACAGATATGTGATTTATCCGTGCAGTGAAGGCGGCGCATTGCTTAAGTTGCGTTGCAAGTGCAACGCATCTCTATCAATGCTCGGGGGCTCTTTGCTGACAATGCTGAGTCAATCCTTTCACCTGTTTCGAGCAAGTGCAGGGTTTTGACGTAGCATGAGTTCAAAAGTGACAAAGTGAAATCTTGTATATTTCACTCAGCCACTTTTAGGAGGTGTTCCTGTGCCGAAAAGCCCCCCATCCCCCACTTCAAATCATTTTAGACTATGCATTCACTGTTGTATACAGCAGCAACTTGCCTTTTATATCTTCAATTACCAGGTGTGTATCGTTACACTTTCACCAAACACTCTTACACTACTGATTCAGTATTTTAGTGTACCATAGAGCAGTATATGCATATCTATACACTGTTGTAAAAGTAAAGCTGCTATACATTCACCCACACACTCTCCTTTCAGAATTGTAATCATTCAGCCAGTACCCAAGTACTCATTGTGGAAAGTGTGCCTTAGGGTATGGACTGCTTCAAACACCTTTAGACTGTGCAGTGTTCTATGCACCGGCAAACTTGTCTTTTATACCTTCAATTCCCCAGTCTGTATTTTTACACTTTCACCAAACACTCTCACACTACTGTTTCAATATTGTAATGAGCCATTCAGCAGTATGTGTTTATCTATATACTGTGGTAAAACTGAGGCTGTTATAAATTCAATCAGGCTCTTTCCTTGCAGTACTGTAATCATACACTCACTACCTAAGTACTCATGCATTAAAATAGGCCTTAGGCTATAGACTGCTTCAACCCCCTATAGACTATGCATGCAGTCTTCTATGTACTTTCAAACGTGTCTTTTATACCTTCAATTCCCCGGTTTGTATCCTTATACTTCCACCAAACACTCTGTCACTGCTGTTTTAGTTTTGTAGTGACTCATTCATCGGTATGTAGTAATCCATTAACTACATTAAAACACTAATGGGCACATATATAATAACAGGCATATCCCCAGGAATATGCCAGTTATTGTGCACCGTGACACCACCACCATGGATAAGCCATATGCCAATAAGACAATGCGGTGCACCATGGGACAAAAACGGCACAGATACATGTTGTATCTGCGCTGTAAAGGTGGTGCATTGTTTGAGTTATGTTGCAAGTGCAATGCATCTCCAGCAATGCTCTGGTGGCCCTATGCTCAGAATGCTGTGTCAATCCTTACATCTGCTTCAAGCTAGTGCAGGGTTTTGACACAGCATGAGGCCAAAAGTGACAAAGTGAAATCTTGTAGATTTCACTAAGCCACCTTTAGGAGGTGTTACTGCGCGGAACGCCCCCCCCCCCCCACCCATGTAGGAATGTCTCCTTCTGGTCCAGGGATTTACAATGTGATGCACCTCCCAGATACGTCACATTCTAAATACCACACACCATGGCGCATATTTTGCACCACCGCTGCATCAGAAAAGTGATGCAACGGCTGTGTAAAAGAGGCACAAGGGGGTTGTAAATCTGCCCCTAACAAACACTTACAAATTCGCCCAGGCAGTTTCACTAGCGGTGCAAAGGGAAGCATAGACTTGTTACATATATAGGCACATATATTACATTCAAGTGCTTCAGATGTACTACAGTATACTATAAGTAAACACCCTATAGATTTAAGCTGTAGCACTACCTTATAGTTCTGCACTTTCACATTCACCATACACTAGTAATGTATTCTTTCAGTCAATTATGCACTACACATACATACATCTAAACTTTCACACACTAGCATACAAGTTTAAGTCTTTTTTTAACCAGAGTAGGCAGTTCTGAAAATAACTTTTTGTTTTGTTGTTTTGTCGTTTTTTTGTGTTTTTTTAACAGTTTTTTTTTGGTAGGAAAAAAAGAAACTGCAAACAAAAAAGCTTTTAACATGAACATATAAAATTAAAAAAATGAACGCCGACAGCACTGGTGCTGCTGTTTCCTTCTGTCAATTAAATCACTCAACTGTTCGCCGTAGCATAATAGTTGTTTAAAAAATTTACATTGAATTATTAAATCGGCGAAATCCGGACAGATGTCTGGATGTGGACTTGCAGATCCTGTTGAAATACTTGATTCTGCTGGTGGAATGTCCTCCCTGACTCTGGTGCATGCAGCACGGGCATAATTTACAGGGTGCTGTTTCTTGACATGCCTCAACATGCTTGCAGTCCCGAAGGAATAATGTTTGTTCTGATTCTCTCTAGATAGTACAACAGAGCAGATTTTGCAGGTTACTTTTGCAACATTTACCTTTTTTCACCTGCTGAAAATGAAAAAAAGTCCAAATCACTGCCTCTTTTCTTTTTGTGGGTGGATCTTCTGCCACAAATTCTCCTTCAGAAGAACTGCCAAGCCATGTCTTACCTGGACCGGAATCAATCTTCCCAGGACCGGTTTCTGGCATTACAGCCGTCTTCAGCCGGGCTTGCTTGACTCCAGTGGCAAAGTGAGCAAGGGACTCACGTCTGAGCAGGGACGACATGGCTTGGCAGTTCAGGCTGGACTGTTCCCATGAGGCACAGGGTCAGACTGATTTGCATATGGCCATGTCTGAACTGGGGTGGCGGAGTGAGCTAAAGAACGGTGATGGATTAAACCCAGATCAGTTGACTGGGGGTGAGTGTTTGTATTGTCAACGCTCCGTCCATCATCCCCTTTGGTTTTTCTTTGTTCGCCCTAAGTAGGCAGGGTATGCTCAGACGTGAGTCCCTTGCTGACTTTGCCACTGAATTCAAGCAAGCCCGGCTGAAGACGGCTGTAATGCCAGAAACTGGTCCTGGGAAGCTTGATTCCGGTCCAGGGAAGACATGGCTTCGCAGTTCCGGCTGGACTGTTCAAATGAGGCACAGGATCAGACTGATTTGCATATGGCCATGTCTGAACTGAGGTGGCGGAGTGAGCTAAAGAACGGTGATGGATTAAACCCAGATCAGTTGACTGGGGGTGAGTGTTTATATTGTCAACGCTCCGTCCATCATCCCTTTTGGTTTTTCTTTCACTATGCAATTTCCATAGGAAACTTTCGACAAGGCTACAGGTCGAACGGGTGAACTGAATTACCCCAAATTTGGCAGGGAGAATTGTCTTGGTCTAGAAAGCACGCCTTTGTTTATGCGGTGTAAATCCGTTCAGTAGTTTTGGAGAAATACCGAAATTTAAAGATATCTATATTTGGGAATTCTGCCATCTGATTGGCTGAGGCATTACGAGCATGAGCTTGCTGCTTATTTGCTGTGAGTGTTGCGAACGGTTACAAATAGGAAGTTTTGGCAGCCATTTTGTGATTCTGTTGAAGCAAGTAAGGCGGAAAAAAGGGCAAAAAAAGTAGGAAAGAGGAGGGTAGGAGCGTGGTGAGCTCTGTGGGGTGGTTAGGGTGTGCTATAAAGGGAGTGTGAAGCGAAGTATTCACACCTACCAGTGTGAAAGTGCCGTTTTGGCGAGAGTAAGATGGTGCTGAGGTGAGGTGCTGGTACACTCGGGGAAGAAACCGTACGCCTAAACCGTGTGCTGAGTGCTGTAAACTTCAGTGCTCTGGGCACTGTAGCATACTGGCCGCTGTACTATAGTTGTGCAGCTGGTGTTAGTATGCGTTTAGGCTGTAGGGGAAGTGGGAAGCAAACTACTCACTCCTACCGGTTTGAAAACTAGGGATGAAACAGTGAGCCTAAGCTGTGAGCTGATAGCTGTAAAGTGATGTGCTGTGGGTGCTGTAGGATGCTGGCAACTGTAGCACACTTGTGTAAGTAGTGTTGGTATGTGTTTATACGATACAGGGAGTGGAAAATGAACTACTTGCCCCTACCGGTCTGAAGACACTAATGCAGTGTTTTAGCAAGTAGGAATAAAGGAATGATTGTGAAGAATATAATGCAGAATCTTGCAATGCTGCAGAAGACAAATGGTGAAATCAGGTATGTCTATGTAAGTGGCTGTGTGTAATAAAGCGATGGAGACTATAAGTTATATAAAAAGTGTCTTTATTTAAGTGCCATAAATGGACCCACTGGTGTAATAGCTAAGGCATTAAGCTCAGGCAAACTCCAACCGTTTCTGCTGTATTAAAACGTAAGCTCCTGCATCAGTGAATTCCACATTACATGTTACAGTGCCATGTGATATAAACAATACCTATTAGACATGAATGACTCTAAATTATAAAATGAAAATAAAGGTAGGATACGATTAGCACATGTATCCTTTAAGAAAACAAAAAATAATATATATATATTGCAAATGTAATCATCTAACTTCTTAGGTACCCTCGTACTCCTTTTTTGAAACACAAAATAATAAACAGTAGAACAGTCAGCAATCTCTTCTACAGTAGATTCAATCTGGTGCGTGTCAAAATAGTAATAGTTCTACCGACATCGCAACTTACTTTTTTCTAAAACAATTTTTATTATTGAGAAATAAACATCAGAAATACAATGACATTTCAGAGGAAGTAGTACATTAGGCTTCACTGGAACAGTAGGTAAATCACAATATACATAAATAAAGTGTGGAAGGTATAGGGTGAAGGGAGATCTTCGATATTAGGAGTCAGGGGAGGTTGGCATACATCTCCTCGGTAGGAGTTCCACAAGCCCCAAACACAAGACCACTTTTTGGGACATCCACAGGCCACATATACACTTTATTATCTAAACATTGCCCAATCCAAGTCTTTTTCACAGTCTCGCAGAATAGATGGGAGCGACACTCCCCATCGCTGGGCAATGTTTCTCTTGGCTAGCATTAGTCCTAACGTGACCCATTGTATCAAACAGACATTTAAATCAGTTGGTTCCCAGATGTTTAATAGACACCTACGGGGTTCCTTCACGAAGTTGCACGAACAAGACAGTATTAATGATGTCATGAATGTTGTGCCAATAGGGTTGGATCAGCTCGCATTCCCAGACTATATGAAGAAAGGTTCTCAGACGGCCGCATCCCCCTCTATAGGCTCCCTGTCTGCCCTCCCCATCCGCACCAATCGAGGCCCGTTAAATATACCCTGTGTAGGAATTTTAGTTGGACAAGTCGGAGACGTGCTGGTATCGCCACCACTCTGGGAAGGAGATAGCCTCCTGCCACTCCTCGTCATCCATCTCTATGCCATCTCTGGTCCACTTCTCTCGGAGGGGCCTGGACAGGATCTGACATGTTGTTGACCAGCTTTTTGTTTATCGGTGAAATGGTGCTGTCAGGAAAATGGCCATCGAATATTCTATTTTCTAGCGGGGATGATTCCGGAAGTGTGACCCCAGGCTGTAGGTGAGTGCGCAATGCGTGTCTAACCTGCGTGTAGCTGAAGTGTTCAGAGTCGGCCAATTTGTACTGTTTCTGCAATGCAGCGAATGACTTAATGTCAGATTTTTCCCACAGATCGCCTATATGGGTAATAACTATGAGATCCCATTTGTCGAACCCCTTACTCCTCCACAGATTGCCCAGTTGTTCAGAATCCCGTAGCGGTGTTGCAAGTGTTAGCTTGTGCCCCCAACCAAGGCGTTTGGTGACCGCATGCCAGACGTGTACTGCGTGTTTAGTGGGGCCCATAATTAGATAGCACTGTGAAGGACTGGGTTCTTTAAGACCCAGCGGTGCCAGGGCACAACACCTGAAACCTTCGTGGGTAACCTGCTCCGGCGTACGAATCACAGAGACACGGGACACTTCCTTCGACGTCAAAGATTCAAGGTTTATTTGCTGCAGGGAACACAGAGATCACGACAAGTACACAGCGTGCAACTTGGGGAGACTGCTTCAAATTGGTTCTGTGAATCGCTCCTTTTATTCAGTTTTTACCCATAGGATTACATTGAACACAAAAGTTTACAACCCGGTTCCCATCATTAGCCCCCAGAGGGGTCGCTTTGGTCACTTTGAAACACATGAGGTCCGGAACATAAGTGCGGAAACATTTGGCGGTTCCCAACTGTAAAAACCATCTTCCCACCATTAGCGAATTCCAATCAGCAGTAAAACAGATCGAAAATAGGAACAAGGACAGGTGTAGAGGAAGACGGAGACAGTGGGGAGATCGGAAAGGGTGTAAAAGGGGAGGTATCGAGAAACACGAGATACAGGCATCAAAGGGACGTGCCTAATGAGATGCACGGCTGAGACAATAAGTCCGTGCGGCAAGATGAGCCTCGAGCGGCGCCATCTGCCTTACAGTAGCAACCCCCTCGTCATAAAGACACTCACAAAGAACATGTGTCTTCCGCAAATATCTTGGGAGTCCCAGGGTCGCGAAGCGGACAACGTCCGTTCGCTGGCTACTTGAGGGCAAGAGACAAAATGGATGCCGTATCTAAGATGGAACCCGTGGGTATAGATGAAAAACCCACATAACAAACGAACGGCTTAAGTTAGCACAGCGAAACTGCGCACACTTACTAAACTCGTCATTTGCGGTTCATAGATACCAGACTCGACCATATTCGTATGAGTCGAAAACACCACTTACAATTGTCACGGAACCTCAGACGCTCCTTTTGCCCTCATGTAGGCAAGCACTAGTGGGAATCATATTCGATATTCATCAGACCATCGAGATGTTGCTGTAGCATAGCTCTGTCCAACCGAGCCCCCTTGGTAACAGATGGTTGTCTCATACACGTTGTAGCACAAAGGCCACATAAGGCAGGACCACACTGCACACAAAGGCAACACGTGAACAGGAACACTACAACGACTCCGATGATCATCAGAATCTTCCAACCCCAAGTCGACATCAGGCCCCAAAACCATCCAAGTAGCGTCCAATCCCCTACATCCACGTGTATGGATTCGGAGATCTTATGCAACCTCGAGATGGCTTGATAGACAGTAGGAGCATTATCTGGGATGAAAATGCAGCAGCTCAAATGGATCACCTTACATACCCCACCTCGATCTGCTAAGATGACATCTAAAACCATACGGTTTTGTAACGTCATAAGTCTCTCCGCCTGAAGTTCTGTGGTGATATTACCAAGGGCACTGGCAGTAATATTAGCTGTCGATTCTACCACTCGAGTCAACTGTCTCAGGTTCCTACTATTGACCATAGGTCCCCAAAACGGGAGGAAACCCTTGAAAAAGTCTCCTGCCTCTTGACCGGCAGTATCCTCTTCGCTAATTACGCCTCGTACAACTCTAGTCTTATGATAATCGGCATCTACCGTAAACGTCGGAGGCAACAGATTTGCAATGAAACATGAGCCCATGAAGTCAGCGGGCAACCATGTGTATGCACGATCATAACAGATAAAGTATGTCCCCTTGGCAGCCAGAAACACAGGGGACGAGGACATCGGCAGAATGTAATTTTCAGTGCAAGCACTTGCTCCAAGTCGGGCTTGCGACCTTCGGCCACGACCCATAAGACAAAAATTACCAGTGTGGGGTACGACCCATATCGGAGGCGAGCTTTTAAGCTGCTTTTCGCTAGTGAACACACTATATTCACCTCTACTTAGGACCCTATAGGCCTGTACCTCTTCTTCGGGAATAAGCGAGGGATCATAGATATCACTATCTAAATCCTCTATTGCTATCGACAAAGGTTTTTGATACGAGGTGGGACCAGAGTAGGGGGAACGTGGTTCTCGAACGGGGTGGAAACCCAGTGCGCTTCGAAACATTGTTTGAAATGCTCGAGCTGACCCTTGGGAACTATACGGTAACACCAGATATGGAATTCCCTTATCTGTAGTATGTGGCATCAACCCACACACCCAACAATTGGTAGTGTTAACCACTAACTGATGCTGATGGAGGAGCTGAATAAAGGAATTGTTGCGGAATTCTACACGTCTAGCCTGCTCGTGTTCCGGTAACATGTGAAAAGAATGGGGAGAAGCAGTAGAGGTAAGATTAGGGTAAGGAGTAGGAGTAGGAGTAGCAGGTAAGAAGTAAGACATCGTGTAATACACCCCACCCGCCAATAATGCAGAAGCAGTCAAAAACAATACAAACAGTTGGAATATGAAACATTTGGTACGACTGAGTTGCTGCAGCTTGAATCTGTGGACTTGAGCTCCCTCCAAATCATTCAGCTTCGAGAATGCCATTCCCTACGACCGTCCGCAACGTTTCTTGACGCACTTCGTTCTGTGCAGCAATAGTCAATCCCTAGGAGTTCCCAGGAACCGACGGCCTTTAACCTAGCGTCAAGACCTACCGTCCAGAAGGAAGTACGCGCGCGGCCCTACGGCCTTCAATGCACAATATGTACAAATGCAAAAACAAAGTCTCTCAGCTGTAAAGGCAAAAAGATACAACGAGTGAAACTCAAAATATATGTACAAAAATAATTACAGTAATACGAAAGTTCAAAACTGATCACGGAAAACGGGATAATGCAGTTGTCGATACAGCAAGGCAAGATCTTTTTATTTGTCCTTAGTGCGAGATCGCAAAAAGTATCGAGTCTTCCCAGGACGTGTCTGCTCGTCGAACAGAGGATCCGTTGAAGAGACAGCGTCCTGCTGATCAGTTGAATGTTCTGGTCTTGAGTCTTTTGATGCTAATTGTTCAACAGTGTCTTTCTGCTGTGCTGAGGGTTCTTCAACAAGCTGTGCGTCGCTAAAAGGCACAAACGCCGGCTATGTTTCTGTTTCAGATGACGCAATGCCTCTCCTTACCCACGGGTCTGCTGGCAAAGGGATGGGGACTCGCTTGGTGTGCGTAGCATGCACCCAATTTTTACGTCCCTCGAGACGAACGGCAGTCCTCGTGGCCAGGAGCACTTGATAGGGTCCGGTGAACCTCGGGTCCAGGTTATTTTTGCGTGAAAAGTTCCTTGTCACCACCCAGTCTCCGGGCTGGAGCTGGTGGCCTGGACCCTCTGTCTGCGTCGGCAATGCGTCGTAAACCTGTTGGTGAATTAACCTCAGTTTAGCAGTCAAGTTGACAGTAATGCTAATGGTAAAGCGTCAGGCCACGAAAGACCAGTCGTAGCCTGAATCTTTGCTAACTTTAGTTTAAGGGTGCCATTGTACCCTTCAACCAATCCAGCTGACTGGGGATGATTGGCGCTATGGAATTTCTGATTAATTCCAAGGCCCTTACACACACTCTTCATCACACTTCCAACAAACTCACTTCCGTTATCTGACCACACGACTCTAGGCATTCCATACCGAGGAAAGTATTCCTTCAGTAGGATTTTCGCAGTAGACAAAGCAGTATTATCTTTGAGGGGATAGGCCTCGATCCATCGGGAGAATGCGCAAACCACAACTAAAACGTATTTCAGGTTATTGCATCGCTCCATATGGATGAAGTCCAATTGAATCACCTCAAAGGGATACGAAGGGGGAGCAAAACTGCCAGGAGGAGTTGGGGTTCCTTTGCCAGGATTGTACATTATGCACACCATACAATTCTTCACCAAACGTTCAGCACATTTCGTAATGCCATCATTCTTCCATACAGCAGCCAGCAACTTGCAAATACCTTTCGCGCTAATATGTGCTAACCCATGTGCCATTGTCACAACGGCCAGCACATACGCATCAGGCAACAACCATCTTTTCTGATCCGACAAATCAATCCAACAACCATTCGCATCCAACTTTCCCGTACTTTCTTTCCACTTCGTCTTTTCAGTCTCGGTGGCCTCATTCTGAATTGCTTTCACACTCTCGATAGTGTCCTCACACATACTCGATTCTGTAGGCCACCTAACCAAACTCGTCACATACATCCGAGTGCTAAGGTTTCGGGCAGTCTCCTTAGCAGTCTCATCCGCAAACGCATTACCACGACCAATATCATCCGTCACCTTACGATGTGCACTACATTTAACAATCGCAACTTGCGTAGGCAAAGTTAATGCGTCCAAAAGATCATTCACAAGCTGGCCATGCTGAATCTTCGTACCGTGCGACGTCAAGAAACCTCTCTCTCTCCACAATCGTCCAAAGCTGTGAGCAACACCAAAAGCGTATTGACTATCAGTAAACACATTCACACGTTTCCCTTTCGCTAACACACATGCTCTGGTAAGAGCAATCAATTCTGCAGCTTGGGCAGAATTTTGATTCAACCTTGCAGTCTCAACAACCGTATTCAATGTTACAACAGCATAAGCAGTAGTCACATCGCCATTCGGCAACTTAAAACATGACCCATCCACATACAAAGTGCCATCCGGATCCTCCAATGGGGTGTTTTTAAGGTCCACTGGACCTTTTGTTTCCTCTTCAGTCCTCAAGTAGCAGTCATGTTCTGCTACTTCATCTGACTCTGTGCTAATTGGTAACAAAGTTGCCGGGTTCAGAACGTTACAACGTTTTATCTGAATGTGGCTTGCCAAGAGCGTCAATTCGTACCCAGACAACCTCGCACTCGTCAAGTGCTGAGTTTTCGTTCGATTCAAAAGAGTATCGACTGCATGCGGAACCATCACCGTAAGCATATTATCCATGACCAATCCTGCTGATTGTCGGATGGAGACCGCAGCTGCCGCTGTTGCTCGTAAACAACTCGGCAATGCTCTAGCTACTGGGTCCAAGGTCGAGGAAAAATATGCACACGGACGTTGCTTACCACCAAAAGGTTGCGTTAGAACACTCAAAGCACAACCCTCTCTCTCGTGAACATATAACGTAAACGGCTTACTGTAGTCAGGAGTGCCCAACACAGGAGCCGAACACAATGAATCACGCAGTTCAGAAAAACTTTTCTGACATTCTTCCGTCCATGGTAAAGGAGTTGAAACATCCTTGCACGTAAGAGCCACCAATGGTTTCGCTAGCAATGAAAAATTAGGAATCCATTGCCTGCAGTACGACGTAATACCTAGAAAGGCACGCACATCTCTTTGGGTTTTTGGCACAGCCATTCGCTCAATCGCTGCAATTCTCTCTGGGGTCAATCTCCTTCCCTCCTTTGACAATAAGTGACCTAGATAGGTTACTTCTTGACAACAATATTGGAGTTTAGAAGGTGACACCTTGTGATTTAACTCACAGAGATGTTGCAGCAACGACACCGTAGCAATTTTGCAAATGTCCTGAGTATCGGCAGCCACCAATAAGTCGTCGACGTATTGGATCAAGGCCGCACCGACCGGCAACCTAAACGCATCCAGTTGACCCTTCAAGGCTTGGCTGTAAATAGATGGACTTTCACAGTAGCCCTGAGGAGCGCGTTTGAACCGGAAGCTACGTCCACCGAGAGAGAAACCGAAAAGGTCCCTGCTCTCTTCGGCAATCGGGATGCTGAAAAACGCATTTTTCAAGTCAATCACCGAAAACCATGATGCAGAAGCTGGAATCAGAGTCAGTAGCGCCGTGATGTCAGGCACAACAGGAAATTGAGGAACCACAATTTTATTTACCTCCCGTAAATCGATAACAAAACGATAAACAGGCGGTTTCGAAGGATCAGTACGTTTAAGAATGGGCAGCACAGGGCTGTTGCACACGTTTCCCCGAGTCTCTTCAATAACATCCTTCTCGATCAAATCATAGATGATCGCCAACAATGCTCGTTCACCATCAAGGGAGATACGATATTGGGGAATACGTGGCAGCCGCACATTAGATTTCAACTGAACAACATAAGGGGAGATATCAAGCAGGCCCACGTCATTTGGACCTGTTGCCCACAAAGATGCAGGAAGAGAACTCAATTCCGGTGGGAGCTTATCGAGGGACAAGTACATGGGAGAGACAACCCTCTCTCCTAACGTAAGCTTTACACCCGCAGGAGAACAATACAAAGTTGCGTACAAACGTTTAAGCAAATCCAGGCCCAAAAGATTTTCACCACAACCCGTAGTCAAAATCAACGGGGCTTCTAGCTCACGTGGCCCAATTTTAAGGGGCAAAGGGCACGAAACTGGATTGCTAACGGGGGCGCCAGAGAATCCAACGGAAACATTTGTTAAGCCAGACAAAGGTGCGCCAGGGAGTTTCGAATGCATGATAGAACTTTTCGCTCCACCAGTGTCCAACAGAAAAGGCTCAACGACGCCCGATGTAGCAACTGCGACGTAAGGCCCTCTCTGATCAACCGGAACTGATACCACTCCCTCTCCTTGTCTTTGGCTGTCCTAGTAATTACTGTCGTCAGTTCCCTGATAGACGTAATAATCGTCTACATTGTACTGCGCAGATCGTCCTTGCGATGATCCACGTTGATCGAAACAATTATTAGAATTGGATGAATTATCTGAGCGATCGTTCTGAGCACCACGGCCTCTACCTCGTGATGTTTGCTGCGAACCACCACGACCTCCACTAGATGAGTTACCACTATTACGTTCATTCAAAACAGGGCAATTGAATTTAATGTGTCCCTCCTGTCTACAATAAGCACATTGATTGTACCCTAACGAGGATCTTTGGGAGGAGGAGTCGTTACGGGTTTGGGATCTGTTCAATTGTGGCTGTGACCTATTCTGTTGCGAATTAGTCTGATTTGAACGTGGAGGATACGCTTGTTGCAACAACACTTTAGTTTTGAGCTCCTTCGTCTTTTTGTCAGCACGGTCAATCTCCTCTTTCTCTCTATTCTCATAATATTGTGCCGTAGCCAATATCTGAGCCGAAGTAGAAACGGCCCATGCACTTTCCGAATTTCTCAATTTATTGCTCAAATCGGGCAACAAATTTGAAACAAATTTATCCACAAATAACCTTTGACCACCCTCCGTGCCCATATCCTGACCACTATGGTCGATGAATGCTTCCTCGAACCTCGTAAAGAAGTCGGAAACACTCTCATCCTTCTTCTGTTTACAGGCTGACAACTTGTCCCAATTCACCTTCATGGCTGGCATAAGAGTTTTCATTAATGTTATTATTCTTTGAGGGAGAGCAGCAATCAACTGTTCAGGCTTAGCGCCACCAACTTGCAACCCATCTGCCGCCACAATGGCCGCCCAATCACCACCTAGTTCATTTGCGTGATCTTCCTGACGAATCTTAGCCCATACCGGTTGTGGTACGACATTGCCAAACAACATGTCGATATCGGCAAGATTCATTATCGTAGCATCTACGAGCTGCGATAATTCTTTGTAATACCCTGCAGGATTTTTGCGAGGGTCAGGCAAAGATTGCTTCACCTGCAACACTTCCGATCTTTTCCATGGGAGATGTATCCATACTCTCTGGAAATGTGGCGGAATAATAGGAATAGCAGTAGCATCACCTGGCATCCACACTGGTGGAACTTCCCGCATAGGGTATTGGCCAGACTCGTCTGGCTGTTTTTCAATATCCTCAACGAACAATGCGTGAGGGATGGGAGCAGGACGAAGAGATAACAATTGTTCAACAGCACGTCGAACGTTGGTATCCACTATCAGCCCATTTGCGAACTGAAGCTGGAGATCAGACAGAGCGGCGAGCACCTCGTCAGGCGCATCGGCCACTATTTGATCATAAAGGAACTTACACATTTCATTAAACACATATCTCTGGGTTGGTATATTGAATTGACAGAATGTTTTGAGGACAACACGGGGTGGACATCTAACAGGATTTACCATCCAACCCATCGCCATATTATATAGCGCAACACGTTCTCTGTTACCAGGAAGCTGACTACGTCTCTGAGGACCATCGGAACCAGCGGACCCATGAATAGGTCCGAGCGAATGAAAGAAGCTAGTCGCAAGAGGAGAATTGCGACTTCGAGTAGAGGGAGAAGAATAAGACACAGGGCTAACAAGAGAAGGAGTAGAAACAGTAGCAACAGCAGGAGTTAACAAAACTGGTACAGTAGCAGGAGCAGTAGCGGGAACAGGAGTATGTGGAAGCGGAGGAGCAGTAGGAATAGAAACAGACAAAGGAGCAGGAACAGTCGGAAGAACGGGTGCAGGTTGAGGAACAGGCGGAGGAGGAATAGGTGGAAGAACAGGTACGGCAGGGACCACAGGAGCTGCGGTACCCTGTACGTACGGAGGTGGCGACTTCATAAGATAAGACATTAAGGGATCCTCAACTGGCTCTTCCTTCTTTTCCGACTCCGTAGGCAAAGCGGGGTAACATTTATCTACAGTCATACGCTGTAATCGGTCAAACACTTCCTTATCCTTAACCTCCTTATCTCGCTGAAATTGCTCTGCCTTCTTCACTATGGTGGCAACATTATCTCGCTGATTTCGTTTAGTGTGTCTGATTTCTTTCTGTCGGGCTTCTTTGCGCCACAACCGAAAAGCATCAAACATGGCCGGCCTTGACTTTCTTTCGAACAATTTAATCTCTAAATTATCTAAGATCGGAGCCTCGAAGCTACCATGAGGTGGCCAACGGAGGTCGCCGTCCTTTTTCGTATATTTAATCCAGTAATCGTTGAAGGTAACTGGGCCTAGCCCATGCTTACTATAGAGCTCATACGTGGGAGTTCCAACCGGAGGTATCGGACACGAGTCCTCCAATCGGGAATCCATACCACAAGGCTTGAAACAACTAAACAAAGTACTGCGACCAGGCATCTTGCACACTAGCCGAGTTTCACAAACTTCAAGGGTTACGGGATTTACCAAGTCCCAGCAAAGAACAAAAACCCTCGGTTTTTTGGCGGCTGCAGTCGTCAAACAACACAACAAAGTACGCTAGCAAAGTGTCACCGACAAAAACACTCACACAGCGCTAACAACAAAAACACTCGCTAAAGTGTCAACAACCAAGAACTATGGGAGCGACCCACAAATACTTAACTCAAAAATCGATGGCGTCACCAGGAAGGCCCGTCAATCGTCTCGCTATACCAAGGTCTACGCCAGGCGCCAAAACAGGTCTACAGTCAGGGCAGCAGTCCGTCGCAGCCGTCCGGAGGCGGGAATCTTCGCGGGAAAAGTCTTCGGGCCACTTATTTCGACAACAGGATCGATGAAGCGGAGTGCACCTTCCCTCGGAGATTTCACACGAAGTTCCTCACGATCGTCGGGCTTGGACCGGTACCACTGATGCAGCCCCACGTTGGGCGCCAACTGAAGGACTGGGTTCTTTAAGACCCAGCGGTGCCAGGGCACAACACCTGAAACCTTCGTGGGTAACCTGCTCCGGCGTACGAATCACAGAGACACGGGACACTTCCTTCGACGTCAAAGATTCAAGGTTTATTTGCTGCAGGGAACACAGAGATCACGACAAGTACACAGCGTGCAACTTGGGGAGACTGCTTCAAATTGGTTCTGTGAATCGCTCCTTTTATACAGTTTTTACCCATAGGATTACATTGAACACAAAAGTTTACAACCCGGTTCCCATCATTAGCCCCCAGAGGGGTCGCTTTGGTCACTTTGAAACACATGAGGTCCGGAACATAAGTGCGGAAACATTTGGCGGTTCCCAACTGTAAAAACCATCTTCCCACCATTAGCGAATTCCAATCAGCAGTAAAACAGATCGAAAATAGGAACAAGGACAGGTGTAGAGGAAGACGGAGACAGTGGGAAGATCGGAAAGGGTGTAAAAGGGGAGGTATCGAGAAACACGAGATACAGGCATCAAAGGGACGTGCCTAATGAGATGCACGGCTGAGACAATAAGTCCGTGCGGCAAGATGAGCCTCGAGCGGCGCCATCTGCCTTACAGTAGCAACCCCCTCGTCATAAAGACACTCACAAAGAACTTGTGTCTTCCGCAAATATCTTGGGAGTCCCAGGGTCGCGAAGCGGACAACGTCCGTTCGCTGGCTACTTGAGGGCAAGAGACAAAATGGATGCCGTATCTAAGATGGAACCCGTGGGTATAGATGAAAAACCCACATAACAAACGAACGGCTTAAGTTAGCACAGCGAAACTGCGCACACTTACTAAACTCGTCATTTGCGGTTCATAGATACCAGACTCGACCATATTCGTATGAGTCGAAAACACCACTTACAATTGTCACGGAACCTCAACTGGGGTCTGGAGTAAAAGGCTATGTTAAAGTTCCCTCCAGAGAGGAACCATCTATCCATGCCATAACCTGGGTCTCTAGGCTGGGCGTAAGTGAGGTGTTTAATGGAGGACCAGTGAGACACCCAATAGTACAATTCAATATTGGGAAGGCTGATGCCTCCGTCATACCAGTTCAAGGAAAGCTTACCAAGAGTGATACGAAGATTGCCATTCCACAATAGATCCCTTTGAAGGCTCTCTACTTCTCTGAAATAGAATGCCGGTATCGGGTCCATGGAGTTCTGGAGGGCATACAAGAACCGTGGTAAAGAAATAATTTTGAAAAGGGCAGCCTTCCCTAGTAGGGAGAGAGGGAGCGATTTCTATCTATCAATATCTTTAAACACCCGAAGCAAGGGTGGCCGGAGGTTTTGAGAATAACAGAGAGAGGGATCTAGTGAGAGGAAAATACCCAAATATTTAAAACCTTCTGTACACTTCTGTGTAGGACACCCACGTGGTGGGATCGGCGGTTCACCCGCTACCACGAACAGGAGGGACTTGCTCCAGTGTATGGAGTAGCCAGAGTATCTACCAAAGATCATAAGGATATCTAAAACCACAATCAAGGATCTTCTCAGAGAGGTCAAATAAAAGGAGAATGTCATCAGCATGAAGGGAAAAAAGGTCCTCCCATTCTGTAGACCAGCGCATGCCCCAAATCATCAGGTCTCTGTTTATCCAAGCTGCCAATGGTTCAAGCGCCAGGGAAAATAGGAGAGGGGATAGGGGGCATTCATGATGGGTCTCCCTACCCAACTCAAAGGCGGCTGATTTTTTATTGTTAACCACAACTTGAGACATAGGCTGAGAATACAGTAGCTGCACTTATTGTATGTATTTCGGGCCGAACCCCATTTTCTCATATACTGCCCACAAATACGGCCATTCAATGGAGTCAAAGGCCATAGCAGTGTCTAAAGAGACTAAGGCCGCAGGCTCCAAGATGGAGGCCGCCCTGCCTAGTACAACATGCACCCTACTCAAGTTCAGTGCGGTGTTGGGGTGGGGTATAAAACTGGACTGATCCGGGAGAACCAAGGTCTCAACCACCATCAAAAGCCGGTTAGCAAGGAGATCAACGAGAGGACCTGGCCCCATCATCTTAAAGGCCTCCCAAAGCGCCTGCGGAGACTCCACCAAACCTTCATTCTCATTGAAGTAGTTATCAATGGCCACGAGGAGTTTGCAGTGAATGTGGGGATCCTGAAGGTACCACAGGTTAATGGGGGCCACTCGCCTCACCTGTTTGTAGTTAGGAGCCACATGAAGCCAGACCGGTGAGCGATCAGAGATGCCTCTAGCGAGATGTTTTACTTCCCAGACTTGGGTAATTTGAGATGAGGGGACCAAAACATAATCAAACCTAGATAGGCTCCCATGTGCCCCGTGGTGAAAGGTGTATTGAAGAGTGTCAGGGAGGAAGGCCCTCCAGCCATCCACCAGCCCCAGGGATTCGAGGATATCAGGTAGCCAACAAGATGAGCGAGCGAGGTCGAGTGCAGGATGACGATCTAAGCCACCGGAGACTACAGAATTCAAATCCCCACGCAGCACCAATAGGCCCTCAGGGATATTCAACAACAGCATACCCAGGTCCCTAAACGTGACAACTTGGAGGCCCAGGGGGCACATAAATCGAAAGGAAGGTGATCGGATGACCCTCCCAAGTGCTCAAGACCCCAACATATCTTCCTCTGTTGTCCGTCCAGGTTTTCTGCACTTCAAGGGCAAAGGAATTTTTCATCAGTATGCCAACTCCTCGGGAACCCGTGGTGAAACCTGCGTGGGCCAGCAATACATAACCTCCTCTGTGCAATGCCCAACATGCATTACAAACTAGATAAGTTTCTTGAAGTCAGGGGCATGGCGCTATATATTTTGAAGGGCAACGCTACGCTTGATGTTGTCCTCCAGTCCATTGACATTCCAACTTAACAATTTAACCCCACTGTCCCAACCTGATGACATTGCGAAGTATACAATTTGAGATTACAGAACGTGTTTCCACTCTTCCAATCAATATTGCAATAGTAATTGCTGATGTGATAAACGCTTCAAAAATATTACAAAACACCCCCGTCTAACAGCCCCCCACCCCACTTCCCTGCACTCTGGGCTTGGAACTACCCATGGAAAACTTGCAGAGTGCCTGTCGCCCTAGAAAAGGATTCAAGAGAGAAGGGAGAAAAGAAAGGGGGGAAGTTAAAGTGCACCCTTCCCGGCCTCAAAAAGATAAACGTAAACCCACCCAAATGCAATTACCTCAGGTCCAATTGAGTCCACAAACCCCAATACTACGAAAATAGAGACCCCCCACCCAGGTCCAGCCTCCCACAGCCCCGTCTACTCAGTCTAAACTCGGCCACTGCACAGGTCACCCCCTAAGGCCGGTTGACTGTTCTCGTTTTCACCTATGCCACGGTCGGCCAAGCTCCTCGCTTCACGGCTCTCGATCCAGTCTGCCGCGGCTTCGGGATGCTCAAAGAACCACACTCTTCCCTCCACCTCAATCTGTAGACATGCCGGAAACAGCATGAAATATTACAGTCCCAGCTCACTGAGGTTGTGCTTGACCGATAGAAACGACCGTCTCCGCGTTTGCACCCTCTGTGTAAAATCTGGAAAGAAGGAAATGTCTGAGTTTTCATACCGCAGGGGCATGCCAGCCCTGGAGTTTTGAAGCATAATGTCTCTGTCACGGAAGTTCAAGTCCCGCGCCAACATTGGCCGCGGGGGAGCGCCCTATTTGGGACCCTATGGGCGCGTTCGATAGCAAAGAACTTATTGAGACCCTTGGGTTGCAGGTGTTTCAGAATGAGGTCCTCCACAAAGAAGTCTGGGGTTTGTCCCTCTGATTTCTCCTGAACCCTGAATCCTGAATTCGGAGCGGCAATTTGAATTGGCAGGCAATCTGCGATGTTGTCAAAGGTCGCACTTTGCAGGAGATCTTTCGCGGCTGCGCAGAAATCCCATTCCACCACAATACCTTTTGCGTTGCATTCGCCATTTCTCCACTGCCTGAACAATCAAGTTCATGGTTTTCAAGATAATCCATTACCTGCTGGATATCGGGAGCGATTGTTGGGATGTTGGCAAGGCATCGATCCATTCGCCAGTTGAATGGGCAAGTTTTGCAATAAAAAGATGGTTGCACACAGATTGCATATGTGTAAATAAATGTCATGTTGTAGCTGGCTCCGATAATAGATATACGCAGGCAGCTGAAAAGTTGTTCCATTTCTTCACGGTATTGATGTAGCTTCGCGTAGAGGCATATTCTGTCGGACATGCTTTTTACCACAGGGAGCGCAGCCATTTTTTACAAGCAAAAATAGTAGTAGGATGGCCACAAAGAGAGCAAGAATGATGGGCACTACTACTGCTATTCCAGAGATGATCCAATGAATGAAGTTAGGTATTATACCAAAAACAGTTTGAAAGCCTGTGACAAGGCCGGAGGAGAAAGTGTTAAAAAAGTGTGCCAAAGCTTGAGTGTCACATGTGTTGAAAATTGTTTAACAATTCACAAAGTGTAATGGGAGGTTTGTATTTAAAAGGGACTGTATTTTACTTGAAGTTTGTGCTGTCTGCAGTCAATAAATTTCTTTTGCAGAAGTGAGGGATACGTCTGTTTGAAACAAAAGTGCTTTTAGTTTGCTCAGTTTAATGAAATTTGTTTTCAAAGTAGGTGTTGAAGACCAAGTTGAACTTTGGGGGTTACTTTGTGTGGGTGGGAATATACATTGTCACAGGAAGTTACTCGGTTTGAAACAGTAAGGCCATACAGAATGCCAGCTCACACTCCGTAGCAGTCCATGTTATTAAGAAGCAGGTAACTGCTGTTAGAAGCTGTGTGAATGTTGGTCTGATTGTGGGAGTTGGCATGCTTTTAAGAAAGCACGCAATATTGGGGGCTGTAAGCTTAGAAGCGTTCTGCAGTTGTACATTCTTGCATAGTAATGAATGACTGCCATTGTAGTTGCACTTTATACCTGTATTCTCTTTAAGACTGCGATATGTAAATGGCAGAAACAACTGTTAGTGAATAAACGTGCTTCCTTAAATAATCACGTACAGCATGACAAACAACATGTACGCCTAGCAGACACAACAACACTACGTACTGTGGGAACCGTGGCTAGCCATGTACACATACTAAACATGGCATGGCACCTCTGCCACACAATACAGAATGCGGGGAGAGATGGGAGCAAAGTACGTGTGAAGGTAGCAAGTTATTCTGTTCCGAAATGCCAAACGTGTCTGCCAGGTCAGCGCAGCTTACACCGCCACGAAGCTGACGCCGTGAGCGAAGGTGGCTTCGTGAATGATGCTGTCAGCCTGCTGGTACTCAGAAATCGTCATGGCCGCTGCGACACGCATATGCCCCACAGTTCAACTTGCGACAGCGCCGTATGTGAAAGAGGACCCGGCACCTGCCGGCAGAAGCTCCTGGAGATGAAGATACTCCCTTCGACCAGGTGCAACGAACTCTAGGTCTGAACAGTGGAACGGTGTCTTGATCCCACAATGGATGATATCCAATATTACCTGCTGCTTTTTTTTCATGCAACTCCCTCCGTTGAGGTGCATCATACTCTGTGCTGCCGTAGATAACTGCTGCACATGATTATTGGGCTTTGCCGACTGCAGTGGCTGGACTACACTGCAGTACAGCATGTCCGAACAGTGAAACGGGGTCTTGATTCTATGCTTGAGGATGTCAGAAGTTAAAGTCTCTGATGATTTCTGTGTACCCCCTCCGATCAGGTGCAAAAAACTCTGTGCTTCCAAATCCAATGGCATGTGGCTGTGAGGCGCTTATGACCACTGCCTGTGGCCTACAGTTCGGTCAGCAGGGCTCACAATTCAGATTGAGTGGACATTGTTTAATTACAGAATCCAGTAGGCAACTAACTACAATGTCTATTGAAATATACACAATACCCTTTTAGTATACTGGCTTGAAGAACTTTATTTAGATGAGTTAAGGTTTAGTACAATGACCACATTCTTCTTGGTAGTGGAAAAGAACTATGAATAACAGAGTACACTGTGGACTGCAGAGATCGCAATTCGAATTCTTTTTATTTATTTATTGCAGAGTTTTTGGTAATTTATGTTGTTGTATTTTGTGAAGAGGAAGTGAGAAAAAGTATTCATGGATGTCTGTGGTGACTACAGCCTTCAATTTACACTGTAGACAGCAGTGTTAACAATTCAGATCGAGTCGCTATTGTAGATGACACAGTCCTGTAGGCAAAAGACATTGCTCCAGTGCACTCAGTTTGCACCACGCATACGCATCATTGCAGGCTCCGCACACGCTTTTTGTTGCTTCCTGTATTACAAACTGGGTAGCTCAAGTCAACTACACGTGCTGTGGGCCCCTGCTGACCACTCGCTCTGGCCTACACTGCAGACAGCAGTGTTCAAAATTCAGATCGAGTCGTTATTGCAGATGATGCAGTCCTGTAGGCAACAGACATTGCTCCTAGTACGGCCCGCCCTCAGCACGCATCATTGTTGGCTGTGCACATGCTGAATGCTTTTGATGTGGCTATCTGAGTGCAGTAGAACTGATGGACTTTTTATGAGGCAATCTTTTTGTGTATTATTTCAGATCTACTGCCTGTGTCTCAGTATACCACGAGTTATGGTTCTTTTACAATAGAATCTTTTGTGTATTATTTTACATCTACTGTCCCTACCTTACTGCAGCACAAACTATTGACCCTTTTTTATTGAATCACTGTGTGTTATCCAATGATTACTGTTCTAGTTGATGCTAGCAGCAACTACTCCCTCAGGGCTGGTTTACACTCATACCCCACGCATCCAGCACAGACGTCACTGGATATGTGACCCTGGTAATAAAAAGGAGTCGAGCGCACGTGCCCGTACCCACTTCCACTATCTATCTGGGTCCGTGTGTTCATTATGTATGCATGATACTGCACCTGGGCTATACCACATTACATTGTGCTGTGGACAGCGTATGCAACCATGTTACCTCTGGCAGTGGGAAAAAATTTGATTCTGTAACTTTTAGGTGCATGGCTATCACAGGTGGAAGGCTACTTTACAGACCTTGAATATTGATGAAGATGTGTGTACATAGCAAAACATTTTTAATAAAGCTCTCTAAGCAGAAGAGGCATGTCTCATCGAATGCTGTAGAGAGAATGACTAAATTGGGTGGCATTCTCAAACAGCTACAACGGGAAATGTTGTGAACTAAAAAATGCTTTTTTTTAAGGTCACATGGCATTCGTGCGACCAGCGCACAAGGAGACCACACCCGACGCAATTTTGAGAACCTTTATTTTCTATAATATAAGTTTATTACAGTTCGAAATATATAAATGTTTAAAATATTTTAGATCATCGCTTGGTCCCAGATACACTTTAAAGTTATTTAGATATAATTTTGAGAAATAAAAAAAATGAGGGAATGGTGCACCTGGCGCGACACCATATGTCTATGACGTAACAAAGGGCCGGGCAGCGTGCACTCCCCCACTGGGTGTATGTATCAGTTGCATTGTGGTAAACAGAGTTCAGTGATGGATCAAACCATAGTGGTAATTGCCGTTATTTGTTATTTGGAAGTATAGCGGTCGGCTCTGGTCGCGGAAGCCCAGCTGCTGAAGTGCAGTTCCACAGCGTGATATATAGAGTGACGCCTAAGGAGCTTTGTGGCCTTTTGATGGCAGAAAAGTCAGGTGTAAGTGGTGTTCTTCGACAACAACCCACTGTGGATTATGACATCGACTGAGGGGGGCATAACGGCAATTACCACTATGGTTTGATCCATCACTGAACTCTGTTTACCACAATGCAACTGATGCATACGCCCAGTGGGCGGGACTCTTAAAAGACACAGCTGCGCTGTAATTCAGTTTGCCGTTTCCTCATTAGCCATTTCCAGTGAACAAGGGAGACGTGTCTCCTGAAACGCGTATGGATTATAAGGCTGTAAGATGTTGTTTTAAGGACCTTGATTATTCCCTGAAGCCATCAAAATAAAGGATATTGAAACACAAAGCGTGTGGTCCTCAATTTGGGAGCAACTCTCATTTGGATGTATAGTGGTCGGCTCTGGTCGCGAGGAGCCCAGCTGCTGAAGTGCAGTTCCACAGCGTGATATACAGAGAGACGCCTAAGGAGCTTCGTGTCCTTTTGATGGCATATAAGTCAGGTGTAAGTGGTGTTCTTCGACAACAACCCACTGTGGATTATGAAATCGATTGAGGGGGCATAACGGCATCTACAACTATGGTTTGATCCATCACTGAACTCTGTTTACCACAATGCAACTGATGCATACGCCCAGTGGGGCGGGACTCTTAAAAGACACAGCTGCGCTGTAATTCAGTTTGTCGTTTCCTCATTAGCCATTTCCAGTGAACAAGTGAGACGTGTCTCCTGAAACGCGTATGGATTGTAAGGCTGCAAGATGTTGTTTTAAGGACCCTGCTTGTTCCCTGAAGCCAACAAAATAAAGGAGATTAAAACACGAAGCGTGTGTCCCTCAATTTGGAAGCAACTCTCATTTGTGTGTATATATATATATATCCACACAGCACAATATCCTTACAGTTTCCAAAGGAAAACGCCGAGCCCCAATTTAAGGTGAAGCAATTTATGCTTTACAAAGCAGTGGCAAAACAACACTTGACGCGTTTCGGAACCAGCCGGTTCCTTGGTCACGGGTCAGCTGTCATTACGGCATGTTTGGTGATATAGTGCATTCGGATAGAGAGAGGACTACGGAGTACAATCCGCCCTTTCTGGCATTTCATAGGCGCCATGTTGGAACAATTTATATTACTTAGTGTTTGCCATAAAAATAATGAATTAAGTATTAAACATAGGATTCTCGCTTGATACACAAATGAAAATTCTGGTTTCGTGATATTGATTCCATTTCAGAATCTCCCACATCGAGATTTAGACTGATTCAAAGTCTCAAAACTTTACTCCATATATTAAGTGGACAATCATAATTTAAAATTCAGTCCTCCGTTGGTCAAGCCCAAGTGGGCATTCAAGCAATAGTGTCCAAAAAGTGTTTTTATGGCAATGGTAAATGTTTTTAGGTTTAAAGTATTTAAAGTATTTAATGGTAAATGTTTTTAACATGATCTGTACAATTCTGCCCATGTGGGCTAAAGCCAATAAATTATTATTATTATTATTATTATTGGGTTTTATAAAGCGCGTAGTCACCCGTAAGTATCCCAGCGCTAAGATCTGATCTGACCAGAGAGAGGCTCAGGAGGGTGGGGGGGGGGGGGGAAGATCAGGGGAACAAGTGTGTCTTGAGCCGTTCCTTTACACAGCTCTGGAATTCTTCATAGAGGGCAAAGTGCTCCGTCTCCTACAAGTAAATAAATGTGCATATCAATAAAAAGGTGCATTACCTATTAAAAACATGTAATAACATACTCTCAGAAGCAACACAACGGCAAAAAAAATGTTCTCATTCTTAGAATTCTATATATCTCCTTCACAGTGCAATGATCAGCCTAGGTGGACTGTTAATTCCTCATCTTTGTTAATCCCTCCTGGCTGCATGGTTTCATACTTTATAATCAATTTTGACTCCAGTCTACGCAGTTCTTGTTCTCTATTCCCCCCTCTTTCCGACTCTGGGATCATATCTAGAGCACAGTATTGTAGAAGATTCACATTTCCCTTATGATGTTTCTGGAAATGGCGAGCGATCGGATACTGTTTATCATTGTTTGTGATGGCTCGCATGTGCTCTAGTACGCGTAACTTCACTGGTTTGATGGTGCTCCCAATGTACAATAATTTGCAAGGGCATATCAAGGCGTAAACACAAAATTCTGATTTACAACTTAAGTGTTTAGAGATAACAAATGGTTTTTGATTGCACGAAAGTTTAATCTGTTTGCAATTACTGCTTGTCCTGCACGCCTTGCATGAAAGGCATTTGAAAAAACCTTGGATAGATGTTTTCTTTTTATCACTTGGTAGGTTGCTTTTACATAATATGTCCTTCAAATCTGGACATCTTCTGTAGGTAATGCTAGGGTACTCATCAATGTATTTCTTGAGGGTTGTATCTGTACCTAGCACATGCCAAAACGTGCTCAAACATTTTCTGACCTCTTTAGCCTGATTGTTAAAGGTAGTGATAAATCTTGTGGGCTCATTTTTCTCAACTAACACCTTCTCAACAAGCAGATCATCCCTGTTGATTCTACTTACTTTTGTGTATGCTGCTTTCACTGTTTTGTGTGAATATACCCGCTCTCTGAATCTTTCCTGCATAGCTTCAGCCTCCTTTAGGTAAGTTGAATCTGAGCTGCAGTTTTGTTTGGCTCTCAGTAGTTCCCCGTACGGGATACTATTGATCAGGTTTTTTGGGTGGCAGCTGGTAGCGTTTAAGATGCTGTTACCTGCAGTGTTTTTTCTGAATAATTCACTCTCTAAGTGGTCATCATTAACTCTTACCATTATGTCGAGGAACTCAATACATTCCTTATTCATGGTACTTGTAAACGAGAGATTCAAACTGTTGGTATTTAGCTCTTTCACAAAATTTTCTGCTGTCAAACAGTCACCCCCCCAAATACAGAAAATATTGTCGATGTACCGGGCCCAAAGGACCACATGTTGGGAAAAGGCACTGATGTTTTTGGCCACCTGCTCCTCCCACCAGCCCAGGTAAAGACCCGCTTAACTGGGGGCGAAGCAGGTTCCCATCGCGGTCCCCCGGGCCTGACAGTACATCCTGTGATCAAAAATAAAAATATATATATATATATATATATATAGAGAGAGAGAGAGAGAGAGAGAGAGAGAGAGAGAGAGAGAGATAGATATATATATAGAGAGAGAGGGATATAGATATATATAGATAGATATATATAATGGTTATAACAATCAGCAAATGGCAGCTCAGGATTATAGGAAGTCTCTGATAGGCCCGAGGAAGGCTTCAGAAGGCTTCAGATATATTGTCAAAGAGGGATTCTGAGTTACAGAGGGCTCTGATTGCCAGCAGTGGTACCACTGGGAACCATGACAAGCAGTGATAGACAATATGAGTGGCCTGCGAAACCCAGAGGGCTAGATGAGGGTGGTGGAGATACATATATGGCAGAAGTGTTTGTAAGGCCAGCAAAGACGTTCTGAGTGTCAAGACTGGTATATGTGACTCCCAGATCTTTGCACTGACATTCTGTGTATTTTTAAGTGAGGTGGGAGTGTAGCTAATATGTAGAAGTATGCATCCATGTGTGGTAAAAGTCTGGGTGCTGGGATCAGTGAGATGCATTTTAGATACCCCCTGAGTTGCATGGCTTGTGATGGAGAGAAGAAACAGCTTCCCAAGGCAGTGGAAGTATATTGACTGCATTCATGCGGGCGGACGATGGAGACACAGACACAGAAGTGAGGGGTGTGGAAAAAAAGCTACACACAGAAATTTAATGAGGTCCTTGTTAACAAATGGCTGTTGATTAGTTCTTCCTTAGCTACACCATGGGTAGTTGGTAGGAGTAGGTGTAGCTTAGAGGATTCTCTTGCTAAAGGTGAAAAAGTGTGTCTATGCCTGGGAACTATTTCAGAAAGATTGTTAGCAGGCAGGTGCTGAGATCTCATGCATCATTGTGTCCTTTTTTTATATAATCCTGCTGGAAGCCAGCACCAATTCACTGTTGTGTGAGCCATCACCCAGCACAGTGGCTGTTTCTGTGCTACAGCCAAAAAATGAAATTTGTAAGAAAATCAACCCAAATTAGTTCTGAAAACTCAAATATTGGACCCCCATCCTGGTTTTGAAAAATTTGTAAAATGTGAAATGATCAATCTGTAGGTCACAAGAATGGATGTAAAAAAAGTCTCTGTTGATTCACGGTGTCTTATTTACTATATTATTTGTACTAAAGACAAGGAATAAAATATCTCTGTCGGGTTCTTTTGTCTGGGTCTTTGATGCATATTTATGTCTTTCTCTGATTTACTGGGTATAGTCCAATGACATTCAATTAAATTACCTATACCCACAATCCTTCGCTAGTAAAAAAAAGTCATTATCCATGAGTTTAGTATCTGTTTGGGATTAGGTGACTCCTCCATATTCCTCCCTTCAGAACATTCTCAGGGAAGGAATAAGCAATGGCCATCTCTGATGTGTAGCTTGAACACTCATCCTCCCCCCTTAATGATAACTTCATTTTATTCATTTGGCAATTCCAATTTGAGAGAAAGAAGAAGCAGTAGTCATCTCTGGCATGTAGCCTGAATATTCCCCAGTCTGCAATCTCTTACTCTCTCCTTTATACCGGGTGAAGTTCAAAGAGGATCAGGGAGCGCCCAAAGCTACTGGTTTAGTTCCAGTTGGAGAAAATAATCATGTCACTTAAAAGCCTGGCTCCTCTCTGTCTGCAGTTCTGCCATCGCTGGCAGAGGGCTCCAGGCAAGACGGTATACGTGTAGAGTACTGTGATCCACTATGTCATCACTTGCGAAGTCTGGATTGGAATTGGGGTTGACATCTCCTACCTTCAGACATTGCCATTCCATCCATCGGTGCTGACCACAATAACAACCCAATTCTCAGTTGTTAAACCAAAACCATCTGTGAAGTCTTATGTTCCACTCTAACACTGCTATCTATGTGCTGTACCTCGCTCTGGTGTAGCTTTACTAGGTAAGACTCTTTTTGGATAGGACCTATTTTGACTCTTATCAGAGGGACCCAAATCAACCCACTGTATTTAAGTTCTAAATTCTTCATGACCAAGGATCGGTGTACTCTGTAGAGTGACCAAATAGCTGCTCTGTGATCGAGGGTGGTATCCTAATGGCAGCTAGTTTCCCAGAGGCCGGGAGCATTACTTGAGATGGGTGGAAAGTGTCTGGACCTGCAGTAGGAGAGACTTTAAAGGAGAATCTAAACAAGCTCCTGGTGTGAGAAACAACTAGAAGGGAACACAGCTCGGAGTCAATTAAGGTTGGGAAGGGTCCAACTGTTCCCTTAATAGTTTAATAATAAAATAAATTGATACTTGTATAGCGCACTACTCACCCGCAAGGGTCTCAAGGCGCTTGTACGAATACCGCTGTGGAACCCATCCTGGCTTTCCCTGTGAGGCATCCACTCCTGGGCACCCCCAGGGTGGAGGCCAGGCATCCTTAGAGTTGTGGGGGACATTGTGGAGATTAAGCAAGCTTTTGCCCAGAGTTGCAGAGTGGGACTCCATGATTGGAATAGGCCCCGAGGCGAGAACTATCAGGTCCGTGGAATTTTGATCCCAAGACCCACCGAGGCGGGGAATTGAACACTGGTCCCAGGCTAGACCTCTGCATCAGGGTCTGCCACTCTAACCATTGAGCCACACTTCTCCACTTCCATAGTGAACTGAGTCAAGACATTCAACTAAACAGCAGCATTCTTTAATACCACTTGCTAAGAACGTGGTCTGCAACTGCCTGATGATGGGGTTCCTATGGGAGAGGAGTCATTGTCACCACTATTGTGAAAGCTCTGATCGGTTCTGGAAGGCCACAACTGCTGAAGAGGGACACCTACTGGGGATACGGCCCAGGAGCTGCAACTGATGAAACCAACAACCTATTTGCATCCAGTCTGAAAGGCTGCACCAGCTGAAGATGAGCGAGCTCTCTAGAGTCCAGTTGCACTTATCCTCTCACAGCAGCCCTTGTGCAGAGTGAAACTGCCTTTGTGGTACCACATCATTGAAGTCACTGCTGGAGGAGCAGGCTGGCAGAATGCACCTGCCAATGCCACAAGAGACATATCTTGACAGAGCTGGATACGCAGGGTCTAGTGAGAAGACTGAGAGAATGAACACACAAGAAAATCTGCGGTTAGTAACTGTAGACTTGGCCATTGTGAGGTCTTACCGGCACAAACTGTTGAACTAATCTATGCATTAGCCAGTTAATCAATGACTATGTCCAAACTTCAAATGAGGGACCATAGACATTAGGAACAGTCCTACAGCTAGGAGAAGGGGGTGCAGGTCTTCACTGAGATTTGTAGATGAGATTAGAACCCAGTAATTGTATTCCTATTTTTCATTTTTCACGTAAAATTAAAAGGTTTTTGATCTTCTAAATTATGAACAGGGCTGGCCAAAACGTTATTGTGTCTGTTGGTTGCCTGTTCATTTCTGCCCTCTTATGCTCTGAGAGTATTCTCACTGACATAGGCCCAATGTATAATGTCTATCAAATGTAATTAAGTACTTGCATTTAAATATATTTTTCTTTATATTACTGTAAGTTGCGTATGTGTAATGTTTTGTGTTTGTCATTACAGTATTATTAATCACAATAAAACGTCTAAATAGTGTTGGTTTCAACTTTTGAAGTTTCTGGTTGAGAACTGGTGATGATGAAGCTGGATAACTTAAAATAACCAACTGTTTTAATACCTCCAAATTCCTTCCACAATATGTCAAGTTGAATATGCTGAACAAATAGATTACTACTTGCATAGCAGTCAACATATTATCAACCTTTTTGCAAAAAGTGATCTCAGTGTTTTATTACCTAATACTGGCTGCCATAATAAGAGAATAGTTACTTGAAACTGGGGGGGGGGAGGGGGGGAGGGAGAAGGTGAGTCAGTCAATGTGAGACATGCAAGCACTGTAGGCTACTTTGCCACCCATCATATTCTTTGTTGTCGATGTTTACCCGGAGTCACTGCAAGGGTGGTGCATGACAGATAGCACCACGTTCTGCTGTGAAAGGCTCTGCATTATGTCCACGTTAAAGGAATCAGATATATTGGATGGTGTATCTCTAGTTATTTCTCGTGGGATTACACTGTTTGTTTCATCATGCACATACATAGGTCTGATTAGAGGGTGAGCATACATTTCCACAAGTTTGAATCTATCTGTCTTACACTTTTCTGCCACACTCAATGCATGTGCATTACACAGTGGTTTGGCTAGTTGGTGCATATCTGAAAAGGCAACTCTCTCTCTTTCCTAAACCTCTCATATTCACTTAAAAAGATTGGAGTACATTTCCGACCATCACACATGATATCCAATGGTTCCTTCATAGGCCACACAACATCAACAATGCACAATAAACAGGGTTGCTTTTTGGCTGATGACCAAGAAGTGTCTTGGTGCCTAATCAGGGGCAAGAAGCACTATACAAATCTTACAATACAAAGTAGTACAATCCTGGTACTTCTTTCTTTTGTTATCTGATATTTCCTTGATTCTGAAGCCTAGACTCACAGGTTAAATCAGTAATGACAGGCTAAATTACTTTTGATGCTTCCATCTGTTCCCAATACCTCAGACACCAATACCAATATAGAAAAATGGGTTTTAATGGAGAAGAAGGAAACCTAATTTGGCAAATAAACTATGCTAGCAGCTTTTTCACAAGGTGTGTTAAGGAAGCAGTATGTGCCCACTAGCATGTTCACCATTGACTGAGGCAGTCTGCTGCTGTAGGGTCACTAACTTGTGCAATATTCTCCTGGGTGCAAATGTACCCACCATTCACTAAGTATCAGTAAACCACACATGCTGAACCTCCATATATGATGGAAGCAAGAGACCATCATGTGGAAATCTGGACAGCTTGTGGTCAATCTCCCAATAGTGACACACGTAGAAGATTGTGTGCCATTGCAATATTCATCTGCCGCTACGTGGACTGGGTTACTCAGGAAGTATCCAATTCTACTCAGACAGTTTACAATGAGAGTGTCCCACAGTAATACGAGCTCTGCCAAACAGAAAAACAAAATGTTGGAGTCCTTGCAGAGGACACAGACTGTTTAGTTCACTAGGAAGGAAACACAGGGATAACTAGAATAACTGACAGGGTAGGATGGTGTTAGAACTGGCTATTTATGGTAGGCTAAGGCTGATGGCAAAGCCAGGCAGAAACCACCATTCTAGTCAGGGCAAGGGAGTCACATGCCAAGATAACCCCTGCTCACCCCCTGGTAGCTTGGCACGAGCAGTAAGGCTAAACTCGGAAGCAATGTGTAAAGCATTTGCGCCAGCACACAACAGCAACAACATACTAAGCACACCACAAAAGGAACTCCACACAAGGTTATTATAAAATAACTTTTGTATTGTAAAAACACATCAGATAGTATCACACAATATACAGGGTGCCAACTGGCATGGGCAATATTCACAAGGGATTATGTACACAAGACAGGGCCACATGGGCCACTGTCAGAATCAGAAATAGCACTTCTAGAATAAAGAATAATAAAGAATAAAAATCATAGTAGCACAAATTAGCAACTATGGCACGCAACCAGTAACCACTGGTAACAGGAACCAGGACCTCACTAGGACCACCTGTACTAAAAGAACAACCACCTAAAAATAAAATTCATTTAGGGGTATAAACAAGAACACATTACCCATGATGCATGAAAAACATTCAGAGGAGTAATAAAGGAAAACACATGATGCCTAAAAACATTCAGAGGTGTACAGACAACCACCTAAGTATCACACATCGTTTAGGGGTCTAGGAAAGGACACATTACCCATGATGCATAAATATACATTCAGAGAAGTAGTAAAGGGAAACACATGATGCATAAACCTACACATTCAGCGGTGTTAAGAACAAAGCACATGATGCAATAAAATACATTCAGAAGTGCAGCGCAACAAGACACATGATGCCTAAAACCTTCAGAGGTGCAGCGCAGGGAAAATAAAGACACATGATGCCTAAAAACATTCAGAGGTGCCAGAACAATACAATAGCGCAAAAATCACATGATGCCTAAAAACATTTAGAGGTGCAGGAATAACACATGATGCAAGAAAACACATTCAGAGGTGCAATAACCATACAATTGCGCAAAACTTACATAAGCCACCACCTGTGGCAGTCCCTAGGCCAACTGGCCTTGTTGGGGGCTAAGAGGCCCTGTGTCCAGAATGTCAGGGCACGCTGCCAGGCAGCGCCAGTCCAAGCACAAGCCTAAACGTAGCAGGTACCCACTACTTGCTGGGCACCTGGGAACACTGACAAGGGCCTAAACGCTGCAGCTGGCACTAAGTGCTGCGCAGCTGTGACTGGCCGGGCACCTCTGTGCCATCTCTGTCCCTCTCAGGGACTTACTCTCCATCTTGCGCCTAAACGGTGCAGCTGCCCACTAATTGCTGGGCAGCTGGAGACAAACTTCAAAACTGCGACAGGGTCCTCACTGACCCTTAGGCGCAAACTGCACCCACTGCTGGAGCCACACCGGCTCTGAAAACACTCTACACACGTTGGAGCCACACAGGCTCTGGCATAACACATGCCCAACGTTGGAGCCACACAGGCTCTGGGACATAATGGGGGTGAGGGAGCCATCTAGCTCCTTAGGGCAACATGCCCTTGAGCCTCTCAGGCTCCTTAAAACAAATATGGCCCCCTTGGAGCTTCGTGGCTCTAATAACCCACATATGCCGCCTCACGATGATGGAGCCCCTCACACGGGGACTCAACAACTACTGCCCATCGTGGGAGCCACGGGGCTCTGAAAAGAATGATGCCCCTCGTGGGAGCCTCGGGGCTCCGAGAAATGCCACGGAGCCCTTTAGGGCTCGGAAAACAACAACAATGCCCCCAGGGCCCTCGTGGGCCAAACAAGGATGCGGTGGGGTGACCCACTGCCATCCGGGGCCGCCCTGACTCAAGTGCCTCATACCGGCACCGCACGGACCTTCCCCGCTGGCCCGACACTCACCGGGCTCCTTCTGATGCAGGACGGGCGCCGGGATCCTCTCCAGTCCACCGGGGATCCTGGCCGTGCAGCGGAATACCGCCCAAACCTCGGAGCACTCTTGGACATCCTGCTGGCGCCTGCAGGGCTCTCCCTACGCATGGGAGGCCCGCACAGGCAGGCGCCATCTTCCTTCCTCCGGCTTCTCCTTCCGCCCGCATTCCTCTTCCTGCTTCCGTCCCGCGGGCCCCGCCCACAACCAGGCGGGCCGCGGACGCGGCGGACATTAAGGAAAACGGCTCGGCTGCGGCGGTGATCCTCCTGGTGCCAGATGAGGGGTGAGCACCCTCGAAATCCCATTAAAATGCAGTAGCGAGGTAGGCACTCGCAAAGGGGCCCCTGAACGGGAGAATACCTGTGATAATAAAAATAAAGTGCCCACGAAGCACTCGAGGCCACACAAAGGGCAGGAGCGCTTCCCACACGGGATAACCACAGCGCTCTGCCAGAAAGTTAAAAGTAGAGCTCTCCCAAGCACTATAATAGCAAATCAAGCGCTCCCAGGCGCTAAAGCACAAATAAAGCGGTCCCAAGACAACCAAAGTCCAGCAAAGTCCTTCAGGGGTCCAGGACCTCAGCAGTCCAGGACATCAGCAGTCCATCCAGGGTAAAGCAAAGTCCCCCATCCTTCCAGGACAGGAAGAGGGGTCCCTCAGAAGTCCTCCAGGCACCCAGGGGCTGGGCAGGGCCCAGGGGTTCCCCTGGGCCCAAGCAGCAGCACGCCCCTGGCAGATTCAAGTTGAAAACAAGAACAAATTGGAAGGGGACACAGCCCCTTCTTAGACAGAGAAAAGTCTTTGAAGTCTTTGTGCAGGCAGTGTGAGAACCAGCTAGAACTGGTTTTAGGGAACTCTCTTCAGTGTCAGGGACAGAGGTGACAGTCGCCTAGCGGGAGGTGGAGCCAGCATTGTGGTCAGGCAGGCACAGCCCTAGTCACTCCCAGGTACCATCTCCTCCCACTTCCCTGGCAGCAGATGCAGCCTTCCATCCACGAGCTGACTCAGACAACCTCCTGGGGCTCCCCAGCCCCTGTCACCCTCAAACCAGACAGTCAATCCACAAGCAGGCCCAGGCACTCCTGGACCAGGCTCACCAGCCAATCACACCCCAGACACAAATTACACAAATATGCCAACCTCTAAAAGTGGCACTTCTAGACTAGACACAATCATGCCGCATATACCATTACGCAGCATTCAGTCTCACGAGTTCGCACATATCAAACTCGCCCCTGCACTCCCCGCACATCAGGAACTACCATGGGCATACATATTCCCCATTCATTCCTATGGGAGGGCAGGTCACTCACTACACATACAGCTCAAGCACTTTACACTGTACTACAGTGAAAAAGTGCGCAGAGGCCTAAAATCCCCAACACCAGGTTCCAGAAACAAGCTAGGAAAAAGCAAAAAGTCTCGGGGTGAACCTGCCAAAAAGGCCGGGTCCAACAGATGGTATAACATTTCAAAGCCATGGATGGGATTTTCGTCCCATTAATTTAGCTAAACATTTCTGATTTTGGGAGTGCAATAAAATAAAATAATCACACTTAATTATTTCCTCACCCTCAACTGCTCTTGATGATTATTCTGAGAACATTTCAAATAGTTCTATAAGTTCCCCAAATACGTTCGTTATTAATACCACCTGTACCACAACATCGGCATAAAGATGAAAGAAGAGTTCCAGTGTCGAGCTATGGGACACAGAAAGAGACCTGCTGTAAGACTGCATGAATGCAGAAAATACAAGAAGTGTTAAGTCTCAACAGCCACATACCTATATGGCTAAATTTTCTTACTATGTAGTCAGGGCACTGGCTGAATGAAATCAGTGCTACACTATTTGTTTAAAAAACAACAAAGTATTTACCAATAGGATAATCAATACCCACAAGTTCGGAACAATAACTGGAACAACTGTTCAGTAAATGCAATGAGAAGATGCTGCATCTTGTGAATCACATATTTGGAAACCAGATTATGCAGGATATATGGTTGATCCACTGGTCCTGATACTTATATTTAAAGGAATTGGACTTAGATGATAAAGTAATTGCCAACCCGTGGCATTTAGTCATATTTGGGGCCAGATGTAGGTAATTCCGATTTACCTACTCTTAAATACCGAATCATACCGATTCGGTATTTAAGAGTAGGTAAATTGGAAGTAGGCAGATGTAGGTAATTTTTATTTTCCAATTACCGATTCTGTAAGATTCAGTATTTACCGAATCGGTACATACCGAATCGGTATTTCCCATTGATTCCTATGGGCCTTGAAGGCCATAGGAATCAATGGGAAATACCGAATCGGTATTTACCAGTTCGGTAAATACCGAATCCTGGCAGGGGGAATAGGGTGTCACTTTGACACCCGGTAGCACCCCAATTGCAGGCTTGTGTGTCATGTGGCACGCATACATGCCCTAAGGGCCTGTCTGTGTGTCACATGGCATAGGTGTACATGCACAGATGTGCATGTACACTGGAATTCGGTATTTTACCACCCAATAGGATTGGGTGGTAAAATAAGAATTCCTAAGGGCCTGTGGCACTGCAAACTGTGCCACCTACATCTGGAATTACCGATTCGGTAAATATACAGAGTCGGTATTTTACCAAATCGGTAAATTTACCGAATCGATAAATTTACAGATTCTGTAAAATTCGGGCCCCCTACATCTCAAAAACCAATTACCGGTCAGTAACGGCCGAAATCGGCCGCTACCGACCGGTAATTGGCGACCTACATCTGGCCCTTAATCTTTATTTTCCAAAGATAGTTACAAAGGCTTTGGCAAAAACATTGAGTGACGCGTGGCTAGGTACGTAGATCATATTTGTTTCAAGATATATATCTTTTGTTCCTTCTGTCATGAAGTTGCAATGAATGCTCACAAGATTACCTCAAATATCAGAAGGCACAATTTCAATTGAAATTAAATGTTCCAGTTCTAGCCTTTGCTTTCAACAAATCATTGCATTGGGTGTTTTAGTCTGATTTGCTTATTTGAACTGAAAAAGAATTACTAATTCCATAATGGACTGATTTGTCGCATGAAATGTTAAGGCAGAAAAATAGGTGAGCTTTTGAGTAATCCTATATCTGGTGTTGGTATATAGCGTTGGCTTTATGAGTAAGAGCAATGGTGAACAGCTTCCCCTAGTCTTGCAAAAGATCTAAACATCTTAATCATTAGCCCCCTCCTCATGTAAACATAAAGGAGCAGGAGCATTTGTGGAGTACTTGACAGCTCCATAATGGACCTTCCAAATAGCTATGCCTTGGCCTTTGATATAATGAAGTGGCACCCTGTGGTTCGAAACATTCATTCTCTTTGGACCTTTAAACCTGTGATTCATCTACATGTCAGTATGCCAATAGGAGAGTTTGTGGCATAACATACGAGAAGGATTTTGGTTTCTCCCATTTTCCCCACACTTTGTATGGGGATCTTTTAATTAACATTATGTTTTCACTTGACATAGGTTTTGCCAACAACTTATGTTCTCCCTCTGTCCCTTTCCAACCCACTTTTAATGGCCAAGCTATTTTCTCGACCATAGATTTGTATTAGCATCATGCAGATATTTTACCTATTTCAAGAATTTTACCACACACAAGATCGCATTAAGCGACCATTTTCCTATTGGTATTGATGTGATGGGGCTTGATAATATCATAAATACCAGAGGTACTCCTACGCATATCGTGGAAAATATCACATTAAATAGACAAAATGGTTACGCACTTAGGGCCAGATGTAGGTAAATCCGATTTACCGACTCTTAAATACCGACTCATACCGATTCGGTATTTAAGAGTCGGTAAATTGGATGGAGGCAGATGTAGGTAAAAAATTACTGAATCTGTAAGAGTTGGTATTTACCGATTCTGTAAATACCGAATCTGTATTTCCCATTGATTCCTATGGGCCTTGAAGCCCATAGGAATCAATGGGAAATACAGATTCGGTATTTACAGAATCGGTAAATACCGAATCCTGCAAGGGTGCAGGGGGTGTCACTTTGACACCCTCTAGCTCCCCAATTCCGGACTTGTGTGCCATGTGGCACACATACATGCCCTAAGGGCATGTCTGTGTGTCACATTGCACAGGTGTGCATGCACAGATGTGCATGCACACCTGAATTCGGTATTTTACCACCCAATAGGATTGTGTGGTAAAATTCCGATTTTGAAGGGCCTGTGGCACTCTTAGGAGTGCCACCTACATGTGGGTTTTCCAAATCAGTAAATATACTGATTCGGTATTTTACCGATTCTGTAAATTTACCGATTTGGTAACTTTACAGAATCGGTAAAATATAGGTCCCCTACATCTGGAAACCCTAATACCGGACGGTAACGGCCGAATTCGGCCGTTACCGACCGGTATTAGGGCTCCTACATCTGGCCCTTAAATGGGTAAATGTGGACCCAGCGGCTTTCACACATAAAGTGGTCATGAAATGTAAAGAAATGCTTTTATTTTGTTTATATGAGAAGTCATCCCAACAGGAAATTCTAGAAATCTTTTCTGTTATCACAAGCATCATTAAGGAAACATTGCATGTGAAAGCAAGAAACAATACGATACTTAAGCAACGGTGGTTTGACAATAATTGTACAAAAGCATATTCTAAGCTTAAAAATTCTCAACATGCAACAGATAAAAACTGGGAACAGATTAGATTGGCAAGACGTGATTATAAGAGGGCAATAAAAGCAAGGAAGAAGGCATTAAAGGAGGAAGATTGACAGGCCTTACATGAAGCTTCTGTTAATCGCTATTTCTCCTCCTTTTGGAAGGCGGTTAACGCATCTAACCAATAATCAATAACTTTTGGACAGCTCAACATAATATGTGACCAATTGGCAGATGGATGCTTCATGCACCGAAAACATTGAGAAGACTGGTTAACATACATCTTAGACAGGGAGCAGGGGGTTCGATACAATAACCATTTGCTTAAAAACAACATCCTGCACCAATTTGCCCCTCAAAGAGCTCAAATTTAGCCTGTTGATGGTGGACCAAATATGGGATGAAATTTCACAACTCTCATGTTCTGCCCATTTTTTTTATAGCTTTTAACTCAAGATCCAACCCCTTTACAGACGCTAAATATTTCTTCCAGGCCTTTGGTTTCCTATTCGATACTCTAACTAATAATTCATCAACCAACTGATTCTGGTCCATAAAAGAAGCAACATAAAATTCTACAAAATATTTATATAAAGTTCCATAGGAGTTAATTATAAAATCATTAGAGATAGATTGGGACATTTCTGCTACTGTCACCCAGCTGCCATTTCTCAACAAATCTGACACTTTAACATATCCAGCTATCGCCCATTTTGACGCCAAATGTATAGGCTGTTTGACCCCGACTAAGGGCAGGATTCCTTCTAATAAGGTAGCTGAGTTAATTGCTGGAATATAATATTTTTTGAAGAAAGCCTGCCATCTTTTGTAAAACCAGTGCATACACTTATAGCCTACCCGCTTTGGAGATCTTAACATCAGCAGGGGAGAGTGGATTTGGCTGTCCTTACACAATAAGTTCATGAAAATATTACAGTAAAAATGAGCTTGTGGTGGAGGCTTAAATCTAAACAGATATTGTGCAAAATACGCATCATAATAGCCCCTGAGGTTTGGGAGTGCTCACCCTCCCTGATCCAGATCTTCATATACAGTGCTAAGTGCTGTACGTGGGTTTTTGTTTGCCCAGATGAAGGCTGTAAACATGGACTCAACCTGAGAGAAAAAGGAGCCTAATAAAGTGCATGGTATTGAAGCTGAAGCAAACAAGAAATTAAATAACGGAAGGACAGACATTTTAATTGAAGCAACGCGTCCCAAGATGGACAAAGGGAGCATGCACCACAGAGAAAACAATCCTTGAACTTTCTTAATCAAAGGAACAAAATTCAATTTATATTAAATCGTCAACTGACTCAGAATAAAATATCCTGAGTATCTCTTTGGGTTAGAGTTCACAGAGTTATAGATATCGGGGTGCAGATCTAAAATGACCCTCCCACATTGTATTACTTCAGTCTTTCCTTTATTTATCTGATAGCCACCTAATGCTTCAAAGTCTTCAAACATCTTAAAGACTTTGGCTTCCACCTCCACTGTTGGTTTGATTAAGAGCTTGATGTCATCTGCGTATAGTTTTAATTTTAGCATTGATGGAATTGGGGGCGAATATCAACACAGTTTCGAATGGCTATTGCCAAGGGCTCGATGAAAAAAGCAAACAGAACTGGCGATAAAGGGCCCCCTTGCCTTGTGCCACGTTTAACTTTTAAAGACCCCGCCACGATCGAATGAATAATTACATTGGCAACAGCATTCTCATACAAATTCCGGATTAAAGACATTATTTGAGGAGGAATATTGAAGGACTGTAAGATCAAAAACAATGCCTCCGAAACCACAAAGTCAAAGGCCTTTTCGGCGTCCAATAATAAAACCAGCGCAGGTATCCTCTGAATCTCGAAGTAATCCAAAGCCTCTGAAAGAAAGTGGGTATTAGTGGCTAATAGCCTACCGGCTAAAAACCCATTTTGATCCTCATGGATCAACTTCGCCGCAAACCTATTGAACCTCAGAGATAAAAGTTTGGTGACAATTTTGTAATCTGAATTCAACAGGGTAATCAGACGATAAGAATTAGGATCCATCTTATTCTTACCCTTCTTCGCAAAGCTAACAATGTTCCCCTGTCTAAAGGATTCCAGGACTACCCCTCCTTCCAACAAAGAATTTATCAAAAAAAGAAAGAATTCTGACAATACTTTAAAGAAAACTTTATAAAATTCAGATGGTAATCCATCTGGACCGCAGGCCTTACCATTGGCTAGGCTCTTCACTACTTCTTCCAACTCTTTTAGTGAAAAGGGAGTAACCAAAAAGCCTTTATCCGTTTCCGAAAGGGTTGGAGGTGGATTTTCATGGAGGAATTTTGCAAGCAAGTCATTCTGTAGCAAATTCCTTTATTCCTGAGGAGCATACATTGGACATGGTATTCCTGTGTCCGCACCAGTAAACATCTCTCAACCACCAAAAGTGGAGTTAGAATCTTTCTTAAGGAAATACATTCCATACATACATGAGGGCATACTCGTGCATGCAAAAGGCAACTAGGTTGCCAAGCAACACACAACACTTTGTTACTCATTCTATGTTTACCCCTTGTTTCCTGTGATATTGAATAAATAATTTGTATCTATCACTTGTGTTTGTTTTCATTGTATAAGGGATCACCATCTATATAATTTGTGTGGATGTTTGTGACTTGGTATTATGCTTAACTTAATTTGGGTTTTGCTTTTTATTTTATTTATCAAACATCACTCTATGAGTTTGATGCTTTCCCGAGTAAACCATAGTTTTTTGAGCATATATCATACCATTGTTCATAGGGTAGAGTACATGACAACTGCCCAACTAGAAAATAGTGAAATGTGCATAACAGAGTACATGGCATTTGCCAAACTAGAAAACAGTACAACAGATGGGGAACAAACAGCACCAACAGACCGGGTATGACATACATGTAATTATCCTGCCTTGTGCAGAATGTTTGCCAATCAGTTCATCCCTCATTCCTTCACCGTTTCTTCTATATAGGTGGACTGCTCCAGTATTTTATTAATTATATAAGTTACAACTTCTCAGTTGCTTACCAAACCAAAATGCCTACATAGTGTTGTGACTGATGCCCCCCCTCAAAGCATACATAAAAAATGATCGCAGTCATTCCTTAGCATTATTATAGATTAAAAACCAAACGTTGACCGCTTAACATCAGTGTATAGAAACCTGATTTCTGTACCCAGAGAAAATTGAGAACCCCTTTTGTTAAAAGAATTATAAACGAAAATACACTATTAGCCATGAATGGCAACCTGGGGGTCCATCAGGGCACATAACATATGAACCCTTAAGCTATTTTCTCTAGATTATTACATCATTGTCCACCATCCCCTGAGTCTCCCCCAGTTATTGACTGACTGCATTTTTCTGTTTTCCACACCTACAGTTTTTTTGTCAGTTACCCTTCCTAGTTGCCTACTCAAAGTACCTCGTGTTTCTTTTTTTACTAGCTATACACGTCCTATTCATCCTTTAATCTATTACAAAATGGAGATTCTTTTTCTCTCTTCAAAGTGAAACATATGGTTGAAAAGAAAACCCCATTCTACGTTAACCTTTCATCCTACATCCTTTCTCATCAGTGTGCTTTGTGATGGGTCTTAATAAAAGTGTGCATTGTATATTTGGAAGAAGGTTTGTCTCAAGCCTTTAACTATTACTAAATCAGTATATATCTAGGTATTGCTCTATTCGTATTTCATTGCCGCCATACCCTTTTTGAAATACCACTTCATTCATTAATGGGTCTGCATTCTGTCAAGCCTTTTTTGTTAGCTTCAGATCTTCTATATCTTCACTTAGAAAGGGACTCTAGAGGTCCCCCCCATTTGACACCAGTTCTCAATATTCTCAATCTTTTCACCAAGGTAGTGATACTAGGCTCCCGGAGCCTCTTTTCTGTGTTTCTGTTCTGGAGCTCTTGCAAACAGATCAATTGCAATTTCATTTAGACTGCCAAATGTAGTCTTGTTCGTGGTTTTGGCCAAGCTATTGGCCACACTACCTCTTAATTGTTTAATCTGTCAGCACTACTCTGTGAAATTGGCAAAAAAAAAGCACGAGATCTTGGTTATTTAAGTCATTTTACTCGCTTTTTTGTTGGACATTTACTTTGAACTTACCCCTAGATGCATCAACGTTGTCATTTGCGATTCCTTAATTGCGAAAAATAAGGAATCGCAATCGCAAATGGCAATGCATCATTAATTTCGCTATTTTATTGAGATTCGGTAAAAATCGCAATTTTTACCGAATTCCAATAAAATTGCGAGTTCCAAATAGCGAATCCGCAATTCCCATTCATTCCTATGGGCTGAAATGCCCATAGGAATGAATGGGAATTGCGAATTCGCAATTTCAAATCGGAATGCATCAAAGCCTTTCAAGGGTGGAGAGGGGGGTCCAAAGGACCCCCCCCTGCACCCATGAAATGCACTTTTACATGTGAGTTACATACACACATGTCCTAAGGACATGTGTGTCTGTAACGTACACGTTTAAAAAATGCATTTTCATGCGTTTTTAAACATTTTTGCAAATTACCACGAAGTTCAACTTCGTGGTAATTTGCATTTGCAATTTGTAAAATCGCAAATTGTTTGAGGATGATGCATTGCTTTTAAGGAATCGCAAATTTGCGATTCCTTAAAAGCAATCACATTTTTTGGAACTCGCAAAAAATAGCGATTTTCAAAAAATGCTTGATGCATCCCAGTAACCAATTTAGGAAGTGCAAAAGGCCGATTTTTGCGAATCGCACCGTTTGCACTTCCTAAAAAGGTTGATGCATCTGGGCATAAGTTTTTCTTTTAGGAAGAAAGATGCGCTATGCAGTTACCTATGGGCATATTGCTCTACCGGAATGACACTTTTACTGGTGTCACGGTGGCACACTGACCTGCATCATGTTTACAAAGCGACATTAAGCCACATTTCGTGGCTTAACACTGTTGTGTAAATATGGTATCCTTTCATGGAGGTATCTGCGTGAAAGGGGCTTGCAATGGGTGTTGCTGTGGGCATTCCACAGCGACACCCATTGCTTTTTGACGCTGCCCCAGATTTACAAGGATCTGTAAATCTGAGGCAGCACCAAAACTGACACCATGCAATTCCAGGCTTTAGAATGGTGCAATGAGGAGAAATACTTTTATTTCTCCTTGTTTTTGCTTTTTCTATGTGTGCTGCAACCTGCAGCACACATAGAAAACGCAAAACACCAATAATGATTGTTTATGTGCAGGAAGGGACATAAACAATCATTCCCTGCAATGCAGGTATCCTTACACTATGGCGCAAGGGTGTCTGTGTTGGAGCTTGGCAGCTATTTTTAGTGCTATTGCTAGTGAAAAGAGAGGGATGCACTGTATTGTTGTAAATACAGCACATTCCTGAGTTTTGGAAATGGCAGAGAGCATATGCTGCAAACTTTTCCGCAGCACCGCTCTCCACCATTTCCTTGAAAATATGCCCCTTAGTTTCTTGCCATTTCTTAACCTCTATCCTTCTTGACAGCAAGTGCTGTTTAATTAATTCACTGTTCATCTTACCTTAACTAGAGGTTCACAACTGATTCTATCTCAAGAGGTGCCTCATGAATCATATAACTCACTGGCCACAGTGGCTCAACAATAGCCCCTGTAGTGCAGGGTTGCCCCTGACCTCCAGGGGAAAAACTCCGGCACTGTGCACAGATGGCGGGCCCTTGGCCTGAGAGCTCCTGACTGAGTCCAGAGCATGGGGGCCCCCTCCATGTTTTTGCCGGGGGACACCTCGAGGTTTGTTATTCCACTGGCTGACCATCAAATCAATCCACTTCTTAACACCTTGTTGAACAGAACATTGGATTCACAGAGGATGGCTGAATCTGAGGTTCAGAAGGTAACTTGAGTTACAGAATTAGTGAAAAGACCCTTTCTCTGATTTGAGTTCTGACCAGAGTCTTAATACTTTGTTGTGTGTTTGATATCACTTAATTGTCATGAAATTATTCTTTGCCCAAAAAAAGATGTAGCTCCCCTTATATATTCTGACAAACTATGTGGCATATTTATAAAAACTGACTCATCAGCATTGATGCGTCAGATTTCTTGCACCTGCCGCAAATGCTTTATCGATGTAATAGATACGTTGTATTTGCAATACAGTGCTCCATGGTACAAGGATTCATGGATCAGTCAGAAATTCTGACACACCTTTTGTCGCCAAAGTGATACATTGCTGGAGTTGGTTGTAAGACTGATGCAACTCCACTAATGCGTCAAAATACATAGGCTAGTCCCATGTTAAAAACCCTGCATCAATACTTTACACCTAGGGGCAGATTTATGTTAACTGGCGCATCCCCAGGGATACGCCAGTTAATGTGCGCCACAGTGCGCCACAGCTCCGCCACCCATGGTGCGCCACATTTACAATGCGGCGCACCATGGGGCAAAAATGGCACAGATGCGTGACGCATCTGTGCCGTAAAGGTGGCGCATTGCTGGAGTTGCGTAGCAAGTGCGACGCAGCTCCAGCAAGGCTCGGGGGTGCCCCATCTTCACAATGCTACGTCAAGACCTACGCCTGCTTCAAGCAGGCGCAGGGTTTTGACGCAGCATTGGGCTGAAAGTGACTGAGTGAAATCTTATAGATTTCACTCAGCCACTATTAGGAGGCTTTCCTGCGCAGGAACGCCCCCCTGCTCAGGAACGCCTCCTTATGGCGCAGGGCTTTACAACGTGACGCATCTCCTAGCTGTGTCACGTTGTAAATAGGGCGCATTGTTTGCGCCGCTGTTGCGTCAAATAAAGTGACGCAGTGAAAAGCTGATCAATTTCACTGCATCAGTTCTATGTGGCTCTTAACGTGGGAACACCTACTCTGAATACATTATACCTGGTGTAGGTATAACGAGACGCAGGCCTCCCCAAAATGACACATTGTGCCCACTGTGTCCGTTTGTAAACATGGAGCAGTGTGGAGGACTGATTGCGCCACCGCTGCATCAACAAAATTACACTGCTCTGGTGCTAGCTCTTTGCAAATATGACCCCATGATTATATCAATGATTATTTGTAGGGAGTGGGATAGCATTGCTCCAAAGATGTTTTTTACGTTCGGGATCTACTGGGAACAATCGCAAATGACACAGCTGTGTAATGGAAAACAAGCAAACCAGTTGCTAAGTAATCCTTTTCCAAAGTTGTGTGGTAAAGGGATTTGTGTGAAAGGGTGGTGTATTTTTTGGCTGTGTGTGGGCCTCTTTTAATGTCTGTGTAAAGATGGTGGGTGTTTTTTTGGGGGTTTATTGCCCTGATATTATTACCACAAATATTGCCTGGATCAAGCACACATGCATGCATGCATACTCCCATACATTGCAAATCACCTATACAGCGTGTCTGTGTACAAGTAAAGCACTGCCCGCTTTGCAAAATGTGACCCACTTTAATATCTCTTATATTCCCTAACGGGGGCCACTTTTATTTCGGTGCCGGGCCTATTTTCTTTCCCAGTTCGACCCTGAGTTACTTGGATTTAAGCTGCTGCTAACCTTAATTCGCCCTAGCATGTCAGTCATTGCGTTAGGCTGTTATAAGCGTAATATAACATTTGAGGTGTGTGGTTTCTGGTCGATACACTATGGTGCACAAGATGGAAAACATATTATCTTGGGCTGACTGAGGTTAACCGAGGTAAATTACGTCAACCATAATTACATACAACTCAAAGATCGATGTCAAAGACACATAAAAATGTCTGTTTCAACCACTAAAACAAAAGAAATTCCATGTGGTAGAACCCATGCCACAGACATGCAAAGATTCCAGAGTTTGTTTTTTGATCGTTGTACTGTTTCAGAGAGATGTGATCTTATTCTGAAAGAGGTGTCTGTGCTATGCAGACATCATAAGCACCAAGTACAGAAAAAATATAGAACTATTTTCAAGTCGTAAGTAATTACACTCTGAAACATAACAATTTGTTGGCCACAGAATTAGAGAAAAGAAGCTTCCGATATCTTGCAGATACTCAGGGATATGTTCGAGGCAGTGGAGGAGGGAGGCATTAGCCTTCCTGGTTTAACGCCTCTCTCCTCCACTTCTGAAACACAAGGCTGCCCCATATTTACAAGAATGTGGTGCAGCCTTTCGTTTCCCCCTGGAATGGTGCTAATGTTAGCAACTTAAAGCCATCACATGCACCCTTACACCAGAGTGCAAGGGTGTCTGCGCGCAGGGGAGGAATGTTTATGTGTAGGAAAGTGTCCCTTCCTGCACATCAACAATCCCAGGAATGCCATTCTGTCACTTTCATGCCTGCTGCTTCATGCAGCACACATAAAAGTGACACAATGGCATTTTAAGTGTGTTTATGTACAGGATGGGACACCTTCCTACACATAAACAAACACTGGCATTTTGGTTTTTCCATGTGTGCACAAGGCAGCACACATGGAAAAAGTAAAAATGAGACGAAATAATGCATTTCTCCTCGTTTCGCCATCTTAAGACCGGTTTTTACGCTGCCTTCTATGTATGCCACCCTTGTACATAGGGGGCAACGTTAAAATGAATGGGTGGTGTGCTGGAACGCCCACCGCAAAACCCACAGCCTATCCCTTTCACGCTAACCATAGCGTGAAAGGGGGCCTTTGTGTACAAGGTAGAGTAAAGTAACGTTAAGTAGCTTAGCGCTGGGTTATACATAAGGCGCAGCCGCCATTGCCACCACAACATCACTATAGGTGATGTTGTGGAGGCAATAAGGGCTTGAACATATGCCCCTCAGGCTCTAAAAGCCCTATTCATATAGGCCTGTTGGGACATAACCTTAAGTTGCCATTAGAAATTGCTCCATTAATCACAAGAGGATACTTAGAAGGCACGACGCATGTACTTCTGCATAATTATATTTCATGACTCGATACAATTACACAATAGAAAATGCAGTGTAAGCTGTGAGGAGTGAATTCATGAATATGTGGCTTACTCTAAAAGTTTGTGTAAGTCTGAGTTTGTGACTATTAAAAAACTACTCTCCGATACTTTCCTACCATGGAAACAATTGAAGATTTATTTAATCAAATGGCTTTAGTAGGGCTGGAGTAAATCCCCTTTCAGGTTGGAAGGGAAACAGAACATCCTCAAGGTTGCAGACTAGGAAGGGGATCCTCGGAGGGAAAAAATATTATCCTTGCGGAGTAAAATAACAAAATATAAAAGCACATCGCAGCTGCTTTTCCCCAATCTGTAATTTTTTCCCTGTGTACATATCCATGCTTTTGAAGTACAATAACATGACTTGCTCAGTAGTACACCTGGAAAGCTGAGACTGACATAGCTTTCCAAATACAATACTTCTGAATTATGGGAATTGGGAAAAACCATAAATATGCACCAAGTTCTTATGTGAAGGGCTATGGCTGAGTGAACCTCGCCATAAGCATAAAGTGGCTACTACTAGGTTGAGGGCTGGCTTTAGCACTGGTGGTGCCCGGTGCGACAATCCTATTTGGCTCCTCCACCATGACCTTCTCCTCGGATTTCCTCAAGACCACCTGGCAAAAGAGTCCCTCTTAACCCTTTTGATGCTCCTGCTGGCCAACGGCCATCGCGAGCACTACCTCCGTAGTGTTGCGCACGTCTGTGGGCCGACTTGGCCCCGCCCACTCAATGGAACGCCCGCACCGCGGCGGAATTGCCACCACGGTTAAGTTGTTAACTCCAAAGCCCCTCTCTCACATATATTTCATTTGCTTTAAAGCTCTGGTAAAGGTTGGATTTACTAATACGAATGTATATCTAGCCAAACAATTATCAAAAACATTATGAATTGATAATGAAAGACTGGGGGGAAAAAACAGAACGTCCTAACTCAGTTTTTGCAGTTTGCATGCAGCACTTTGATGACGGCTCGTAATAGTCACTGTTCTATATTAGGGCTATATTATATGAACTACAGTAACTAAAGGACCTCTGTGGCAAGAGAAGTAATCCACTCAGCTCTCCACATAAAATACAGATCTGTGATCTGCATGGTCCGCATACTTTGCATCAGGCATATTAACCCTCTGCATTACTTTATGGCGAGTCAAAACTGACCCTAATAAAAACTCTGATCTCTCTCTCGCTCTAGCAGTAACATTATTCACTAGAGTTACCGTGACATTTTTTTTGCTGCCTGAAAACAGGACGCACAATGTAGTCTGCAGCAGGTGGTTTAAAATCGTAAGTTATTGCTAAACAACACCCCAGCACTCCCTCCCCGGGTCAGCGCTCAGTGTGGCCGCATCAGTAGCACTGCCCTAAAGCCGGCCCTAAGTAGGTCTTTGGAATAGAGCAGACACAAATATCTTTGTACTCATTGCATTTTTTATGGCATCCTGCCACTTAGTAATGGTCTACTGATTGGTAATGGTCCACTGTATTTTCGGCAACAGAGTCTCATAAATGTGCATTATTCCAACATTAAGGCGAAGGACAGTTGTGTTAATGGCATATGTCAGAATTTGCGACTACCAATTGCAGCATAACATTCTCTCCCACAGCAAGATTTCAATTTTCCTGCAGAAAAGCCTTTTTCTATGTGTAAGAAAACTCTGGAAATATGCGATTGGATGGCTAAGGCATCTTCAATTGGAATGCAGCATATTTCATAGATCATAATCCTCTCTGGTTTTTAGCTTGGACCTTGAGAGTGGCAATACCTAGAGCCATCACACAACCCTTGATAAACAATGCTGCAGTCTTGTTTCTGTTTCTTGAGATTAGTCACTGTATAGTCTCACAGTATATAATGAGGCCAGAAAACCGTTGTTTTCCAAATTTCAAATGGGGTTTTACCAGAGGCCAAGAACATCCACATTTTGCGAATAGCTCAGAATGCTTGCTTCATGCACCCCATCAGGAGCCTGGCTGTAGGGTGCATTGGCCCACTAGCGTGTGTCATACCAATATAACTGTTGTGCACATTACTATCGCTAAGCCTGCACTGCAGGACAGTGCAACGATACAGTACTATTCTGTACACTTCACAGTGATTGGCACAAATTGACAGAGGGCTGATCATATGCCCCTCTGTACCTGTACATTGAAATTCCTAAAACTGCGGGGGCACAACAACCCTATCAAGATGCAATGTTGGCAAATTACCCTTACAGGATGTGCAGATATAAGCAATGGTGACTTACCTTAAAAACACTTCCGGTAAATGTGCCAGGGAACGCAGATTCTTCTTTGGCAACAGGACACGATCTTCTACCAAGAAGGCCCAGTTTATATTCTTCAAAGACATTTCCTCAGAGCATGTAAATTGAGCATCACCTGCTGAGTGTGACTGGCAATCTGCAACATTAAAGAGCATATTTCTTCTCCTGTAGAATATTTATAAATAGGACGTGTACTGTGAAGTATCATTTTTCCTTTGTAGATTTTGTAAGTGTATTATCTCATTCATCTAATCTTTGATTCCACATTTTAAAGTCAATTAAATGGAAGGTCCACCACTCTTTGTAGATTCACACCCCTTGACACCTGGATGGGATCTAGAATTACTTGATTACCTTTTTTATGTTTGGAGCTTGGAGGTTTTGACTGGCTAAAGAAAAGATTTAGTTGGGGGGGCTTAAGGGTGACAAACCAGCAGGCGATTGAGTTTGCATTTGTGGCTGAGTCCCAGTATTAATGAAAACCTGAGGCAGTTTCTTCTGGCTGGCTTACAGGAGGAGGACGAGAGTAAGGTATAGCCTCCGCTTCATCACTGATGGCAGTGGGAGCAAGGGAATGCCTTCTGTCTATATTCAGGATTCCTTTATGGATTTCTCCCACTACTTTTTTCGATGTGTCTGTTGAGCCTGCTGGCCTTTCTTTTGGCTGATTAGCCCTTGCTCTGGATTCTAAGTTCCGTTTAGAAATTCTTACAATACAAGATTGCACACTACATAAAACAAAGGGTGTTTGCTGGCAGACCCCTACTCACAGGACAACAGCAACCTGGGGGATGGCTCCAACTCACAGCACAAACAACTGCTGGGAAAAAGCAGCCGTGGAGAGGCAATATTGAAAGGGAGAATTTGCCTGCCCCTGAAGCCGATGTTAGGTGGATGGGCCAGCCCAGACGTTTCCAGCCACGGACTTTGGGCACATCCTGCAATGCGGGAAGGCTGGTGCGTGCTTTAGGTGTATCGGTGAGCAGTGGCCCCACCCTCTTCCTCACTCGTTGCAGCTCCTCTGGGCACTTAGGATTTTAATTATAGTGACCCCTTACCACAGGACTAGCAGTACTCACAGGGGTCTCAACCCCCTCTCAAATGTACCAAGAGAACCCTGTTCAGAAGGCCACCGGGCACGCAGTAACTACTGAGCCGAACTGTTGGAGTGGAGGCCATTTGCTTCTGATGTCACTGGTCCCAGTTTACTAAAGAGCTTGATCAACTGGACCAAGTACCTTTTCAGCACTTGACTCTGAGTGGTAGCGTGTGTTGATCAGTCCAATGTTTCTCAGGGGGAAGGAAGGCTCACAACTCGAAATACACTCAGCAGCAGCAATAAATGATTGCCCAGTCAAGTACTTGCCTTTATGAAAAAAGGAGTATTGACATAAGAACTCTCTGTAAAATACGGCATTCACAATCAATAAACACAGTCCCCTGAGATCAGGGCTCTAGTGTTTTATAGGCGGGTCCCTGAGTAACACTCCACTCTCACTAGCAGTAGTGGTTATTTCCCATACACTATACGCAGCATTCAGGTTAAGCCCTACTAGTAGTCTCAGTTTCAGGAGTTCCATCTCATACTCTTCATTATAGTCAAAAGGGTTCCTGCGCCAAATCGATATCTGGCAGGCTTGTTCCCCTGGGTTGTCTGGCACATAAATCAGTCTTGCCCACACCAGCATGATCTTAGTGACTGGAGCCTCTGAGTGAGCCCTATTCAACTGGCGATTTTTCTGCAGTGGCTACCTCAAGTAAGTCTTTCACAGGCTGCCCTGGAGAGCTACGGTTGGGCATCATTGAGTTCCTTTCAGCACTCTTTACAACAACCCCTCCTGGCATACAGGGTCACCAACTTACAACCTGCACATAGCGATTTTGCAACGAATTTCATGGCTCACTTCATGGAGGCTCTCCTTTGTCATATGAGGATTGCCAACTTTTCGCTGCACATGGGCAATGACCTGATTGCCTCAGCAGTCACCACCTCACACCTCATTACAAGGATCCAATCGCCAGGATCCCTCAGTGGATCTCTCTCACTTCACGGTTCTCCTCTCCCTCACAGGGCACAATGGCCTTGGAAAGCAGGCAGGCGCTAGTGCTCCTGTCTTCAGGGGCAGGTAGTCTTGCATTCCCTGGTTGATGTCCACTCACTGAGCTGGAAGACTAACAGGCTTAGGCCCCCAGTTCTGGTCACAGGCAGAAGTCTTGCAGAACTTCTCCATGAACAACCCGACTTGCTGCTTGACAGCTGACAATTTAGGATGCCTCAAGTTCCCTTTCTTATAGTCCATTTCCAGAGACCATATGTGATTTATAGTCGAAGTCTTAGAAGTGTATACTGGGAGCTGCTTTCTTTTGAAGTAGCCTAACTTTACTACTCCTAAACTGAGAAAAATCATAACTTTAAGACTTTCGGTATTCACAAAAGGCATTTAGGAGTCCTAAAGTTAGGACTCCTAACTTTACTACTCCTAAACCGAGAAAATTCCTAACTTTAAGACTTTCGGTATTTACAGAAGGCATTTAGGAGTCCTAAAGTTAGGACTCCTAACTTCTGTGAATACCGAAATGAGTAAGTGCCTTCTGTGAATACTAAAATGGTAGTAACTTTAGGATTTTGTCTTAAGTTAGTTCTGTGAATCGGGTCAAATATCCTGAAAATATCCACCATTATTCAAAGGACAACGCTACACGTTCATGCACTTATACATACCGATACCGCAGAGTGCAAAATACCTCTGATTTCAAGGTTTTCCATTAAAATGAGGAATTTTCAAGGGCAAGTTTGCTGCTTCCGGCATAAATTCCAAATGTTGAATACTTTGGAATCTATCACACAATTTTCCTCCTGTAAGTTTCAGCAGGTTGCCAGCAGAGGCTGCAATATTTACCACATGGCTCATAATTCTGACCCCTTGCAAACTGGATTTTCCTCTGAGATCAGAATTTAGCTCTGACCTTTTAATCAGGGCCTTTGTGTAAGTGCTGTAGATAGCACAAAATCATTAAAAGCAGGCACAGTGTCCCCTTGAAAAGGATAAGGAAAAAGCCCAGAACGCGCACAAAAAGAAGAAATGGGGTACACTTTCGACATTTCTGTATGGTATACCTTAAAGCCTTCCTTATTATAATGTAACACTTTTCTTCATTTTGTCGTTTCAGTATCACACCAAGACAGGTTGTTGCTGAGACAGAACCTACTGAGTGGATTTAGTTTGAATACCATGTCTATCCATGACTTACTTTGCCACACATGATTTACGCCAACAAATACCCAATTCCTAAATAAATGTTTAATCATTCACATTCAAGTCATTATTAGATAATACTTTACATTTTCCAATGGAAATTACACTTTGAGTTCATTTTAGTGCCTGAATTGGCCCAGTACATTGGCATTCTCTATCCCTTTTGCGCCTATCAATATTGTTCTACAGTTCTAAAAACCACTGGCAAAGCCATTTAGGGGCCGATTAGGATTGCGGTGAATCCGCATCCTCCGGGCTGGCGGAAGCCACCGCCGGCCCGGAGGATGCGAATTCACCGCTGCGGTGAGAGAAAAGACCCCCCGCCAGATTAGGATGGCAGGGGGGTCGGGAAGACCGTCCGCAGCTTTTCCGCTGCGGTCCCGTGGCGGAAAAGCTCTAATATGGTGGCGGTGTCTATCAGACATCGCCAGCCATATTAGGATGCATGGGGAAACATGCTTTTCCACTGCGGCTTTTCCGCCGTGGAAAAGCATGTGGTCTTTTCTGTTTGGGAGCCCGTTGCGAGCCCCCAGGGTGTCAGGGGGTAGAGGGTGCACATGGGGGATACCTATGGTACCCCCCTGCATTTGCTTGCACATAGCGGCAGGCACCGCGCGGTGCCTGCCACTTTGTGCATGCAAATGCACTGCATGTATTTTTAGCATTGCGGCGGGTGCTGCTTCAATCAGCACCCGCCGCAAAAATACAGGATGTGACCACCAGGGTGGCGGTCACATCCTAATTCGCACAGAGGGACTGCCACTGCCCCTGCAGACGGTCCCTCCACCTCTGTGGTGGCGGACGGAAGCAGGTCCGTCCACCATCATAATGGCCCCCTTAGTTCGGCCCTCGGCAAGTGTGCACCTTTTCAAAGTATATTTGACAGACATTTGTAATTGGCAAAATATATTACAAATCATATATAATAAAAATAAAGGAGTGGTAAGGCGCACCAATGCCGAAACTGTAGTGCACTGCTTTTCAGGAAGCAGTGCACATGAGATCCGAGAAAATGCCATCTCGAGGTTGACTGACTCATTGTCACATGCTTTATTCTGTGGTGCGTCATAGCAAAATGTGAATAATGCTTGAACAGAGCAATGGATAAAGGGAACTGACTGAACGTCCCTACATGAATGTATAACGTATGCATTTTTATTATGCACTTTTTGAAAATCATGAGTCTACCAACACAACTGAAGCAGTTTCCAGGCCTGACCCAAAAAGGAGCAGTTAAATATATTGACCGCAGGCTGCACTTAATGATGTATAAATTCGGTACACAGTCAAAATATCGAGTTGACAATATCGAAGTACCATATTATCGAGTCCTAAAAGTCGATGGTAAGAAATATCGACAACCAAAATATCGTTGTAGAAAATATCGATTTATGTGTGTGTCAATATTATCGAAGACATGAATATCGAAATATGTAATATCGAAGCTTAAAATATCGATATTTAAAAGTGATGTATTAAAGTATGTTAAGTAATGATATAGTAAAATGTTGTCTATATATAAGGTCATTTATACATATAATTTCAATAATTTTAGTTATAAGTGTAGGAGCGGGATGTAGAGTTTATAGGGGATAAGGGTGGGTAGTGTTATAAAAAAGTATAGTGTAATTATGGAATAATACATTTCGATTTTTAAGTAAAATTTAAAAATTTCGAAATTTGAAATAAATATTTGTAAAAGGCGAAATTTTATAGAAATTTATGGAGTATTGTTAAATTTATTGCAGTTTGCTTTTGTGTATGTAGTAAAAATGTTTGTAAATATATATATATTTTTTTATATTTACGAAATAATTGTATAATAATTTTAGGAGCGGGATGTAGAGTTTATAGGGGATAAGGGTGGGTAGTGTTTTAAAAAAGTAATGTGTAATTATACAATTAAAAATTTCGAATTTTCATTGAAATTTCAAAAATTCGAAAATTGAAATAAATATTTGAAGAAGTCGAAATCTTTTCGAAATTTATGGAGTATATTAAAACATTTTTTAGTTTGCTTTTGTGTATGTACTAAAAAGTATAGCAAATATAAAAACATTAAAATATTTTTTATAAATATTTGTATAATAATTTTAGGAGCGGGATGTAGAGTTTATAGGGGATAAGGGTGGGTAGTGTTTTAAAATATATAGTGTAATTATAGAATTAAAAATTTCGAATTTTCATTTAATTTTCTAAATTTCGAAAATAGAAATTAATATTTGAACAAGTCGAAATTATATCGAAATTTATGGAGTATAGTACATAATTTTAGAGTTTGCTTTTGTGTATGTACTAAAAAGAATAGTAAATATAAAATTATTATTATATATTTAATAAATATTTGTATAATAATTTTAGGAGTGGGATGTGGAGTTTCTAGGGGATAAGGGTGGGTAGTGTATTGAAAAAGTATACTGTAATTATAGAAGAATAAATTTCGTATTTTATTACATTATTTCTACATTTCGAAATTTTAAATACATATTTCTTATATGCAAATTTTTATACACAATCATTTGATTTATTTTCTTTTTTGGGCTTTTGTGTATGTAGTAAAAAGTATTATAAATATATATTTTCGTAGATATTTCATAAAGACATTTATTATAATTTTAGGAGCGGGATGTCGAGTTTATAGTGGATAAGGGTGGGTAGTGTTTTACAAGCAGTATTTTTAGGTTTCAGGGTCAGTTTTAAGTTTTTGGGTAAAGGGGTATTTTTAGGGTTCAGGGTCAGTTTTTAGTTTTTGGGCAAAGGGGTATTGTTAGGGTTCAGGGTCAGTTTTTAGTTTATGGGTAAAGGGGTATTTTTAGAGTTCAGCGTCAGTTTTTAGTTTGTGGGTAAAGGGGTATTTTTAGGTTTCAGGGTCAGTTTTTAGTTTTTGGGTAAAGGGTTTTTTTTTAGGTTTCAGCGTCAGTTTTTAGCTTGTGGGTAAAGGGGTATTTTTAGGTTTCAGGGTCAGTTTTTAGTTGTTGGGTAAAGGGTTATTGTTAGGGTTCAGGGTCAGTTTTTAGTTTGTGGGTAAAGGGGTATTTTTAGGGTTCAGGGTCAGTTTTTAGTTTGTGGGTAAAGGGGTATTTGTAGGTTTTAGGGTCAGTTTTTAGTTTGTGGGTAAAGGGGTATTTTTAGGTTTCAGGGTCAGTTTTTAGTTTGTGGGTAAAGGGGTATTTTTAGGTTTTAGGGTCAGTTTTTAGTTTGTGGGTAAAGGGGTATTTTTAGGTTTCAGACTCAGTATTTAGTTTTTGGGTAAAGGGTTTTTTTTAGGGTTCAGGGTCAGTTTTTAGTTTGTGGGTAAAGGGGTATTTTTAGGTTTCAGGGTCAGTTTTTAGTTTGTGGGTAAAGGTGTTTTTTTAGGGTTCAGGGTCAGTTTTTAGTTAGTGGGTAAAGGGGTATTTTTAGGTTTCAGGGTCAGTTTTTAGTTTGTGGGTAAAGGGGTATTTTGGGGTTCTGGGTCAGTTTTTAGTTTTTGGGGTACAGGGGTACAGGGGAAAAATAAATTAACATTCATTTTAAATTAAATTAATTAAATGAAATTAAATTAATTTATATTACATTAATTATTTTTATTTACAATTAATTTACGCTAGTAATTTATTATGAATTAATGTCCTGCACTTACTCTAATTAATTGGTGATTGGAGTTGGAATAGTAAATTAAATAGGTTCTGTGTCCAGCACTTACCCTAATTAAATGATGATTGCAGTTGTAATAGTATATTATTTAAGTTTTTTGACAAGCAATTACCTAAAGTAAATGGTGATTGGAGTAGGAATATTAAAATTATTAATTATGTGTCCTTCAAATATTGATATTATATGTATATGGGTGTATGAATAATAACTTTTATAGGTTCAGTGTATAGTATGTACTCTAATTACATGTGGTATATAGAAATAGATAGAACATTACAGTTATAATACATTTGCAAAAAGACATAAAAATGATTTTGTAATAGGTAATAGAAAATAATTACACAATTTTTGTTGACAATATTTTTATTTATTCAAAAATTGAAAAAGAAGATCACATATACATTTTATCAAGCTATGTTTGGTATAAATATTAAAAAAAAGAAGGACAATGTTGTTTTAATAATCACAGAGTAGTTTTCTAGAAAAGTACTTTTAATTTGTAGAGAATAAATGGTTAGTTAACATAATGCAATGTCTGATATTATACATACATAATAAAAATTTTGTTTCATAATAAAACATTAAACATGTGTAATGAAATACATAAATCACAAAATGTAATAACATATAGTGTTATACAGATGATTATATTAACATATGAACACTTTTACATGTATACTATAATATAAAGATCTGGATTAGAACATTTACATCATCATCAATGATTGTTTTAACAATACAAAATTGTTATGTATAATTATTATTATTAATAAATACCTTTTAATAATAATAATTTTCACATATTAGTCATATTGTAAACAAGTAAATCAGAAAAACAAATACAATATTACACATTTAGTTATATAATAATTTTAATAAATGTTACATTAAATATTTCAATATTTTCATACTTAATGTAATAAATATTAAAAGTATGTAAAATATAATTAATATATAGCGAAAATGATTTTCATTTCACAATGTACTATACAATGTTTTGTACATTATACATAATTTCTAACTATATATATAACAATAATGGACATTTATAGTAGTACTTTTCACAGTTACATATAATTCGGTTCATTTATTTTGTAACCACTCTTTGTCTTTTTGTGTTATTTTGGGAAAGGGAAAGTCGCGGTTGAAAGCAGGTTCACGTTTGAGTAGGTACGATGCTACTTTTATCTTTTTAAAGTATTGTAACTAAAAATTAAAGGTAGTCCTTTGTTATTTAGGGGTTGGTAATTAAAGTATGACTATTTACATATAATGGAGTGGACGTTATCGAGTTTTTGGGCCATTTTAAGTAGTTGGAGTTAATGAGTATGTTGTATGATTTAATTTAAATTTAAACAAATAGGAATGTTATGTTTATATATTATGGTGTACTCGTTAGTGTTATGTCGGTGGGATTGTTTTGCATTTTTTTGACTCGTATTTTGAAACAGTTATTTCCGTTTCCGATTGCTCTTTTTGTTTGGGAAAGGAAGTGTGTTTCAGTTGTTAGAACGGAGATGTATAACATTCTTCCTTTATTTTTTGAGTTCTCAGAAATATTTATCACTGTTTAAGATAACAGTCGTCATTTTCAATGGCATTTAAAGAGTCGTTTTATTTGGCTGATGGATAGTTTTTGCACAGTTAATAGAAAAATATTTAATGATTTGAGATTTACACACTGTATTGTCGGTAAAGGATTAATGTTTATGATGTTGTATTTAAAGGTAAGTTATTCATTTTTTATATTTTGTTTGGATGGAAACAGTATTTAAAAAAAAAAATGATATAATGACATATTTATTTAGTCTTTTTATAATAGTGTAAAAAAATAAATTAGACTAAATAAATATAGATTTATTATATTAGAATATGTGTGTTATCATATTAAGGATATTGTTTGATGTTTATCCATTGATTTACTTATTGCAATTAGTTTAATGTTTTGGCTATCATTTTTAGATATTCCAGTCCTCTTGTTGTAGGATATAGTTGGACTTGCTGTTGAAGATATAGATACATTTGAGCAGTTTGTCTAGAGATTTTTGGTTTAAGCTGTATGACAGATTGCTCCATACGTAGTTCCTGAAAGCTTTGCTCTTTTTGTATAGCTGTGAGTAGCTTGTGTAATGTGGGTGTTGTACGTCCTGTAGAAGAGAGGAAGGCATTGTGCCAACCTTCAACAGCATTGTTCGTTTTTGCCTCTTGGTTCAGCGTTGGTAGATATACATTTCACCAGGGAATTCAAAATTTAGGCTGGCGTCTGTGGCCTGACCTATGTAGTATTCCTACCCAGTTGTCCTCAAAGTAATCTAAAAGTGGGGCAAGTCTTGGTTCATTTTGGGTGTAGAAAGGACTTTCAATTAATAGATTGTAATGTTCTGCCACATCAGTTACTGGTACATATGCCAGAGCAATGAGATGTTTGATTTGGTATGCAAACATTATATTTGTTGCATACTCAACACTAAGGGCAGATTTTTGTAAATGTCTCCAGAGACATTGATTGAAATGAAAATAACATCCTTGAATGGATGTGTGTGGGTAACTTTTCAAAATAGAATTAATCATAGCTTGTTCGAAGTCTATGATGATTTTCATTGGGAAGTAGTCAGAAGTTTGTTCTTTTCTTTTTTGCAAAATTTCGGAGTAAGTTGTGGCTTGTTTTTTCGGTAATAAACAGTATATGAAGGGGATACAGGTATTATGATATTGCCCATGAATTGTTTATAATTGGTAGAAAGGTTTTGGGCATATAGAAAAAGTTCCATCCATCATCCAAGTAGCACTTTCTGTCAATTTTTTCATATTGTTATTAGTTGCAAACATGATTATTCTTTTGTCCTTGCTTTGATTATCATAAAAAATAAATGGCTCGTCATTATGAGTGATTACAAGCTCAGGCGGAATTATGACTTCCTCAAAAGTTTTAGGAGTTGGTATATTGGGTCTACTTGCTTTCTTTGTCCTTGCTATTGTTCTTTTAATGGAAGCAATAGATGGTAGCTGACCTCTTGCTTCTCTGGGAACTTTAGGTAGTAATTCTTTCAGAATTACGTTGGTAGGTAATTCTGATCTGCTACTTAATTCTTTCATATTCTCGAGAGTGGATCTCACTTCGATTTCCGAGATGTTAGGTGGGTGATTATGTTCAGTGGTATTAATAACACTAGTTTCCCTTGTTGTAGCACGGCCATAGCATTTATTGGAGTAATATTTCGTACATTTCCAATTCACTTTAAGGTCTTTTTGTTTCTCCTGAGTATAAATGAAGCCCATATAGCATAACAAAAATTTGCCTTTCTGAGATGTAATAAATGTTGCATCATCAGTCATTCTTGAGTTCTGGTATCTAGAAAAGTTAATATACAAATATTAACAAAATGTGAAATGTATACAAGATTTTAAATAAAGCAAGTACTATTTCTAGTAATTTACTTACCAGCAATAATGTTCTATGTATCGAAAGTAGGTGCTTGTTCAGTCCGATGTTGTGTTCCTATTGCCACGGTCTGTTGAAAAAAAAATAAGTATGTTATATGAAAAGTTACAATTTTTATTTTGGTTACATTTTTGGTAGTTTATAACGTCTCTAAAAATACTTTAGTTTATTTGGATTTTAAAAGAGACATTTCCAAGATAATACTAACAGAAGCATAAAAAGACTAACCCTGGGCGAAGAACTACGCTCCGTTCGCGGAGTTTGCGGAGTTTCGGCAACTCCGCGCTCCGCGGAGAACGCGAAGTTGTCGAATACTCCGCAAACTACTGCGTAGCGTAGTTCTCGCGCCCTCAATAGCATGTTCGCGTGCGCGAGGATGCTTGTCGGTAAGATCGAGTTGCCGAACACGCAGAAACTGCAATCTGGCACAGAATAACTCGCGAACATGTTAGCAGTGACCGGAAATAAGGGGACGCGAGCGGGCGGGACAAACCTCATGGGTAACTTCGCGCGCTACACATCCCGAGCATGCAGGCAATCAATCAATCAATCAATCAGGATATTTGTATAGCGCGCTACTCACCCAGAGGGTCTCAAGGCGCTTGGGGGAGGGGGGTCCGCTACTGCTCGAACAGCCATGTCTTGAGTTGCTTCCTGAAGCAGAGGTGGTCCTGGGTCAGGCGGAGGTGGATGGGGAGGGAGTTCCAGGTCTTGGCTGCCAGGTAGGAGAAGGATATTCCTCCCATGGTGGATCTTCGGATGCATGGCAAGGCGGCGAGGGCGTGGCTGGTCGATCGTAGCTGGCGGGTGGGAGGGTAGAAGGTCAGGCGGTTGTTGAGGTACCTGGGGCCCAGGTCGTGGAGGGCCTTGTGTGCTTGGGTGAAGAGTTGGAACGTGATTCTCTTGCTGACGGGCAGCCAGTGAAGGTATCTCAGGTGTCCGGAGATGTGGCTGTGTCGGGGGATGTCCAAGATGAGTCGTGCGGAGGGGTTCTGGATGTGTCAGAGTCTTTTCTGGAGTTTGGCTGTGGTTCCGGTATAGAGGGTGTTTCCGTAGTCCAGTCGGCTTGTGACGAGTGCCTGTGTGACCGTCTTCCTGGTTTCGGTGGCGAGCTATCGGAAGATCTTTCGGAGCATGCGTAGGATGTTGAAGCATGATGATGAGACGGCGTTGACTAGTCTGGTCATCGAGAGGGAGGAGTCCAGAATGAAGCCCAGGTTGCGTGCGTGGTCCGTTGGTTTGGGTGCGCTGCCCAGGGCAGGGGGCCACCAGGAGTCATCCCAGGCGGAGGGTGATGATCCAAGGATGAGGACTTCCGTCTTGTCTGAGTTCAGTTTCAGGCGGCTGTTCCTCATCCACTCGACTACGTCTTTCATCCCTTCGTGTAGGTTGATTCTGGCGGTTCCTGGGTCGTTGGTGAGGGAGAGGATCAGCTGGGTGTCGTCGGCGTAGGAGATGATGTTGAGGTTGTGTTGGCGTACGATGGCTGCGAGGGGGCTCATGTAGACGTTGAAGAGGGTGGGGCTGAGTGATGATCCTTGTGGTACGCGCATATGACTTCGGTGGCCTTGGATCTGTACGGGGGGAGGCGGACTCTCTGGGTTCTTCCGGTGAGGAACGAGATGATCCACTCCAGTGCCTTCTCTTGGATTCCGATGTTGCTGAGGCGCTGCACTAGGGTGCGGTGGCAGACCGTATTGAATGCTGCGGAGAGGTCCAGGAGGATGAGGGCCGCTGTTTCCCAGTTGTCGAGCAGGGCTCGGATGTCGTCAGTGGCTGCGATGAGGGCGGTCTCGGTGCTGTGGTTGGCGCGGAAGCCGGACTGCGAGTGGTCGAGGCTGGTTGGGCGAGCGCAATTGGTGATCCACTGTGTGAGGTTGTTGGCTGCTTGGTTGGGGTCCGTTGAGCTGGTGGGAGGGTTCTGGCTCAGTGAAGTGGTGAGCTGGTCGGTGGTGATCTTGTTCCAGTTCCTGCGGGTAACCTGTTGTGGGTGGTGGTGAGTCGTGGTCTTTCTGAAGCTGAAGTGGACGCAGCTGTGGTCTGTCCAGTGTAGTCCGGTGGAGTGGCTAAAGGAGATGTACTTGCTGGAGGAGAAGACTGGGTCAAGCGTGTGACCGGCGTAGTGGGTGGGGGTGTTCACCAGTTGCATGAGTCCGAGGTTGGCGAGGTTGTCCAGCAGGGTGGTGGTGGTGTTGTCGTTGTTGTTCTCCAGGTGGAAGTTGAGGTCCCCTAGGAGGATGTAGTCAGCGGAGGCGAGGGCGTGTGGGCTGATGAAGTCTGCGATGTCTTCGCTGAATTGTGTGCGATGTCCTGGGGGTCTGTAGATGAGGGTGCCTCTGAGTGTGGTCTTGGGGTCGGTGATAATCTGGAAGTGAAGATGTTAAGCGGCTGTGAGGGTGTCGTCTGAGTTGGTCGTGATGCGGATGGTGTTCTTGTGGACGATGGCGATGCCTCCTCCTGTCTCGTTGACACGGTCTCTCCGGGTGATCTTGTATCTGTCCGGGATGGCGACGGCGATGTCGGGCGCTGAGGAGGCGTTCATCCATGTTTCCGTGAGGAAGGCGACGTCTGGAGATGTGGTGTTGAGCAGGTTCCAGAGTTCCGCAGCGCTCCCGAAGACGAAAAATGGCTCGCGAACGGGTCAAGCAAGCTACTACGCATGCTCGCGGAGCTATGCGTAGTTCGCGGAGTGCAAGTGCATCTTCGCGTAGCTCGCGGAGTGCGGCTACGCGAACTACGCCCAGGCTTAAAAAAGACTCATTTTTTGTTCGAGTATATTCTATAGAGTTTATAAAGACTTGTTATGTTTTATTTCTGAACTTACCAAGAGAATTATAGTAGTAGCAGAATGTTTGTTCTTTGATGTGAATTATCTGTTTTCTGTAGCTTTGAGGTCTGTTTAAGAGAAAGTTTATGAAAATTACCAATGCGTTTATATGTTCCATAAACAATACACACTTGTTATAAAGCATTGTTACTTATTTGGTGAAAAGAACCTGGGATGACACATGTATTATGAGTTAAAGCAAAAGAAACATATTTAAGAACAGGAATAAATAATTTTTAACACAGCATTGTAACGTTTTTTTCCCTAAACATTCTGGCTTCACAATATGTATTAAGAGTTTGACATTAGAACACTAATTGTGTAATAACGTTAAGTAAATACTAAAAATATGTAGATACCTTTTTAAAATTTAAAATGTCCAGTATCTTGAAGTTGAAGTATAACTTGATTTGTTTGTAGAGTCTGTTTAAAGGCAAAGTACATAAAGAAACAACAATTTAGGTTAAAAATCTTGGTCTACAAGTTATAGTAAAGAAACATTAGAAGTTATTAACAGAGCTATATGATTACTTACTTGTAGTTTCAGGACAAATTTTCTTGCATAGAAGAATATAGATGGTGCTCCCAAAATTGGCAGTATGTGGTCACGAAGAATATTCCCTGCAAGTTGTATGGCTGTTTGTGACTGGTTTATATAGTCTATGTGTAATTAAGTTTGCTATCTGATTGGTCAGATATGTAAAGACGAGTTACTATTGGTTAGTTTGAATTTTTTTAACTTAAACATTTAAGATATATCTTATTATATTGTTTATGTAGAGAAACTGAAATTATATATTTATGTTATAAAAAACTCTTGTAATAAATATAGAATATGTACAATGAGTACTAAGTATAAAAAAAGTATGTTTACAATGAGTTTATATCTAAATATTGTTAGTGCGCAAAAATACAATTTTCTATAGTAAATGTTACTTAATAATTTGAAAATAAATTAGTGAAGTCTTTTAAAATGTGTGTATTACTAAGAGAATAGATTTATTGGTGTTATATATTAAAAATTGTGTATTATTTAGCAATCGATATTTTTATATAGACGAAAATAGTGCTATCGAAATTTTAGTATTCGATATTATTGTAGTGTGCTATATGTAGTATTGAGTGTCGATATTATGGTAGTCGAAAATAATGTTAACGATATTTGTGTAGACGATATTTTTGTGCATCGATATAGTTTGATCGATATTTTTCTCATTTTCATGTTAAGTATAGGGTGTCAATATTAGTGAGATCGATGTTTGAGACTCGATCTTATAGTAGGTCGATTTTTGTGAAATCGAAATTCTGTCAGTGATTCGTATAAATTCGATCGACCTTGAAGCTTCTGTTAACTGTGTCTGTTGCCTATTTTCTGCAGACCGTGATTCCTGCTATAGTACCTAATGTGGTGAGGACCAGGGCACATATCACTCTTAGAGAGGCTTCTCCTAGTTAGCGAAAAACATATTTATGACGCTGGATGGAATTTAGCCAAAGGAAGCAAATAATACATTGTCATCCATTATATAGGGGAATGTTTAAGAGAATTGTATGGAAGTTTATATTGAGATCCTAAAACATATCATATGCGGATGAACGTAGGACATAAAGATAGCACTGTTGTTAGAAATGGGGTCTATAGCTGGCAGTGGTTTGCAGCCTTTCCAAGTAGGGACCTCCATTCTAGTCAGAGTTATTGTATTGAACACTGAGTTTAACTGTGCTCACCCTCTGGTAGCTTGGCTCGGAACATTCAGGCTAAACTAAAAAGTCAATGTGTAAAACATTTGTGCACTCATACAGAACCACAGTGAAAACACCTCAAAAGTACTCCACACCAGTTTAGGAAAATAGCCAAACATTTTCTGAGTAAAACAATACCAAAAAAAGACATAAACAAGTCAAGATATGAATTTTCAAATATTAAATAAAAAATGCAGTGCTTAGAAGTCTATAGCTCCACCAGGGGCTATCTGGTCAAACTTAACTGGGAAAATCCAAAAGCAGTCCGACCATGATGGAGATCGGCCGGATATAGGAATCATGCAGACCCCCTAACAATACCTTGGATGCATTGGAAATCAAAGAAGCTGCGTCTTGCAGAGTAGGTGGGGTGTCGGGGATGCAGGTGATGCGTCTGGTCCCTAAGGTAGTTCAGGCTTGTTGAGCTTCCATGCTCAGGGATGATGCAATGTGCAGATGTGGTGATGGGTTGGTTGTGGGTACAAGGCCTTGGTTCCTGATGGCGGTGCAGTGTTGATGATGCGTCGATGATTAGAGCTTGATGCGTCGAGTGCAGTGTCCAAGTTAAACAGCTGTGCTGAAGGAAATGTGACGGTCAAGAGTCACACAGGGACGGGTATGTGCCAGAGTTGGAGCAGTGCGTCACAGACTTCGGAGAAGCGGTGCTTGAAACTCATGCAGAGGTGGCTCTTCAGAGGTGCTGTACCAGCAAAGTCAGGGCTGCATTGAAAGTCAAGGTTGCTTCATTGCGCACTCGGCGAGCAGTATTCACGGCTTCAGTGCAAGCAGTGGTGAAGCGTCTATTTCGCAGGGGTGCATTGTTTCCAAACTGACGGTTGGAGTCAATGCGTCAATTTCTTGATTGCAACACTAGAATCACCTCTAAGGGCCTAGCCTGGATTTGGCACCACTTGGCAGGCAGTACTCGCAACAGAGGAGCCCGGGTCCTGGTACCAAGATGGAGTGAAGTATTTGATGTCCCTGTGAGTTGAACAACAGGAGGCAAGCTCAGTCAAGTCCTTGCAGAACCTTAGAAAGAAGGATGCAGAGAGTGAAGTCCATCCCTTTCACTCCCAGGCAAGTACCTATAGAAAGCAGGCAAACACAGCAAAGAAAGCAGCAAAGTGGCAGTCCCTCCTGGCAGTACAACAGCTCTTATTCCTGGCAGAATGTCCTCAGTCCAAAAGAGTTCTGAGTATATAGTGTCAGAGGTCCAGTACTTACACCCATTTTGGCCTTTGATGTACGGAGACTTCAAACAAAGATCTTAGTAGTGCACAATAATCTGCCCTTCCTGGCCCTGGCTCCAGCACATTACAGGAGGTATGCAGCTCTTTGTGGGGGACAGGCACAGCCCTCTTTAGGTGCAAGATGGTCCATCAGGATATGCAGGGCACACCTCTGCTCCCTTTGTGTGTGACTGTCTAGAGTGAATTCACAAAGCTCAATGGTCATCCAACCCAGAAATGTATTCTGGGGACAGGCAGAGGCACAGAATGGTTAAATTAAGAAAATTCCAACTTTCTAAAAGTGGCTTTTTCAGACCTGCAATTTAAACACCAGCTTCACTGAAAGATGTGTTTTTAAATTGAGAATCCAGATACAGCAAACTCTAATTTTCTATTCGCTCCCAATTGGAAGATACACTTGTAAAGGGCCAACACGACAGCTCCAATGATAACCTATGGAAGAGATAGACCTTGATATAGTGAAAAACTACTTTATCAGGTATTCACCACCAGGACATGTAAGACTCAAAAGTACATGTCCTACCTTCTAAATGCACTGTACCCTGACAATGGGGCTACCTAGGGCCAACATTAGAGGAGCCTTCCATGGAATAAATGGGAAGGTTTTGGGCATGGCAAGTAGGTGAACTTGTGCGTGTATCAAGAGGGAGAGAGAGGACCAGAAAGCTAGTCCAGATCCCCAGTTTATATGTCAAATGATCAAAAAGAGACTAGCTATGAATGGGGTTGGTATGATATTTATATTATAAAAATCATGGTGACTCAGTTAAGTTTTGTCGATTGGGGGTGGCACCTGTTGGGTGTCTTTAGAAAGCCCTCACCCACCAACCTAGTTGGTGGCATGCTTCATCATCGGGCCCACCCAGTGACACCTAGCGTGTCCCGGGTGTGCTACGACGCCTGATTACAGCGGAGCAGGTATGTCACTGTGTGTGCGGTGAAGGGTGGTGAGATAGTGAGTTTAAAGCGGCTTGACGGGGGTCCCAGTCCTCGAGAAACTTTATTAATTGGGCCTCCGTCAGCGGTTAAAAATAAGGCTGTGGGACGTTGGGGGCGAGTTACGACCTACCACGTCCTTTAGAGTGTCAACATGTTTCAGCCAGTGCCTTATCAATATGCTGGCTTTCTTCAGGACTAAAAAATGGGTGTGAATTAAAATTTAAAAACTAGTGGGTATGTAGTGTGGACTATGTGTCTACACGCCCTAAAGTGTATCTAACTGTGAGAGGGGGGGATTCCCTTCTCAAGATCACGCTAGTTTTAAGTTGTTTCCTCTTCAAGGTTTTTTGAGGTGGCAAGGGGTTGACCAGGATTTCTGGTCAGCGCCGGCCTTGGACCTGTTGTGCCTCCTTCGCAGAACTGGTTCTGCGAAGGAGGCACAACAGATCCAAGGCCGGCGCTGACCAGAAATCCTGGTCAACCCCTTGCCACCTCAAAAAACCTTGAAGAGGAAACAACTTAAAACTAGCGTGATCTTGAGAAGGGAATCCCCCCCTCTCACAGTTAGATACACTTTAGGGCGTGTAGACACATAGTCCACACTACATACCCACTAGTTTTTAAATTTTAATTCACACCCATTTTTTAGTCCTGAAGAAAGCCAGCATATTGATAAGGCACTGGCTGAAACATGTTGACACTCTAAAGGACGTGGTAGGTCGTAACTCGCCCCCAACGTCCCACAGCCTTATTTTTAACCGCTGACGGAGGCCCAATTAATAAAGTTTCTCGAGGACTGGGACCCCCGCCAAGCCGTTTTAAACTCACTATCTCACCACCCTTCACCGCACACACAGTGACATACCTGCTCCGCTGTAATCAGGCGTCGTAGCACACCCGGGACACGCTAGGTGTCACTGGGTGGGCCCGATGATGAAGCATGCCACCAACTAGGTTGGTGGGTGAGGGCTTTCTAAAGACACCCAACAGGTGCCACCCCCAATCGACAAAACTTAACTGAGTCACCATGATTTTTATAATATAAATATCATACCAACCCCATTCATAGCTAGTCTCTTTTTGATCATTTGACAAGTAGGTGAACTTGCCAGGTCGGTATGGCAATTTAAAACCACCCACACAGGCTCTTCAGTGGTAGGCCTTGGGCAGATTTGAAGGGCTACTCATGGGGGTGGCACAATAATTGCTACACGCCCACGAGTAGCATTTGATTCACAGGCTTTGGACACATGTAGTAAACTGTACTAGGGACTTATTAGTAAATCAAATATGCCATTATGGATAAACCAAATGCCATTACATTTTAGACACAGAGCACATGCACTTTAGCACCCGTCAGCAGTGGTAAAGTGCTCAGAGTCCTAAAACAAGCAAAAAATAAGTTCAGCACACAATCAAAAACAGGAGTCTAGAAGCAAAAAAACAAGGGAAAACATGCCAAAAGATGCCAGGTCTAACAACTCTGCACTGTGCAGATGCACCATAACTTCTCAAACACAGGAAACTTCAAGGCTAACTGTGTAGTCTTCTCCAAGGGCAATTACTTAAGTTATTAGATTTACGTATAATGGCCATAAATATGCACTTTGGGATTAAAAGAATAGTATGTTCAAAATACAGCTGGAACTACACTTAGGTTGTGGGGTCCTCATCTGGCTGGTTCCTGAACACACCACTGCTCGGACATCAAGATAAGAAACTAGTGCAAGGGACCTGTCTAGTTCACAAAGTAATATGGAATCAGGCCAAGAAACATTCTTCTATGTTAAAGTGCAAAACATTTAACAAAATGATTCCAAATCTTCAAACTGGCAAATGAAAGCAATAGGTAATGGAGGGGGAGAATATTTTGAAGATGATGATACTTCACTGTGTTACACAATGCAGGATCGGACAAAAAAATAGCTGAGTGAAGAAAGGATGCAAGGTGACAGAGAACCAACCATCAGTAACAGACAATTATTGGTAATTCTATCTTACATTCAGTCTGACTTTACTAGAAATGGAGGTCTCTAGTTGGCAATGGTTTGCATCTTTGTCCAAGTAGGGACCCTTGCTTCTACTCAGGGTAATGGAGTTATACCCTTAACAACCCTTGCTCACCTCCTTGGTAGCTTAGCACGAACACACAGGCTTATATCAGAGGCAGTGTGTAAAGCCTTTGTGCACACATTTAGTAACACTGTGAAAGCACTACAAATGGACAACATACCAGTTTAGAAAATAGGAAATCTTTATCTAAACACAATAAGACCAATAAGACCAAAACAACAAAAATCCACCATACATATATCAAGATATCACCAAAAAATGGGTTATTCACTAAAATAAAACTTATAGCAACAAATAGCTCCACCTGGGGCTTTTACAACATTGTGAAAGATGGCAATCCTAAAGTACGGCACAGACCAAAAGATTCACAGCATTGGGCCTGGAATCACACAGACCCCAAAGAACAGTATATTGGCAAACAATGAAAATAAAGACGGTGCATGGCGACATGGAGGTGATGCTTCGCTGGCACTAAGTGGCGTTGGTTCCTTACGACCACAGGGGAGATGAGGCGTCGGTTCATTACTGCAATGCTGGGGAGGTGAGGCATTTGTTCCTTACTATTGCTGAGGAGGTAACATCATGGCGGCGTTGAGGCGTCGGTTTCTTACGACGATGTGGGGTTGATGGATTCGGAAGGTCACCCACGTCAGGTATCGGCTCCACGATGATGAGGCACTGGCGTTTGTAAGGTCGGGGCTGCTGTGCGGGTCGGGCAGTACGTTGTGAGGGCAGCGACCTCAGTGACGGAGTCCGAGTCAGTATGTTGCGGAATTGGCAGGCGTTAGGACTGTATTGCAAGTCGGGGGGTGCGCCCAGCACTTCAAGAGCAGTGTCCACGGTTTCATTGCAGGTCGCGTCATCACTCACCGATGTCAGTGTTGCTATTTCCCTCTGTTATAAAGCTACAAGTGGCTCCGTTGGATAAGTACCAAGGGGTACTGGTTCAGAACCTGATTTTTTCTTTCACAATCAATAGTGATTTTGTACTAGACTTTTATAAATGCACCACACCTCAGTAAGTTTTTATCAAAAATATATCTTTATTCAAATATATGTTCTGTTCTTCTATTTTCTCGCCAATTGTGTAAATAATTATATACAAAAAGATAATACCAATGGGGCTGTCTGACAAAGAAAGCACAATAACAAATACACAGACAATTCAATGAGTGACTGTGGTGACATATATTGCAAATGGGTGAACTTTCAAATTCAAACAATAAACAAGACAATAACATAAATTTTGCGTCCTTTTCAGGTCTTTCACTTTAGCTAGTCTTATTTCTTAAATTTATTGCTACATGGCCGGTACTAGCCAGCTATACACCACATCCTAACATTGAAAGAATGTCAGATATAGAACTGTTAGCTCAGCTAAAACAATTAATTAAAATACATAGACAATTGGTACAATATGTCATGCGGACCTCAACAGTCCAACGGGCTATAAGAATTCCACAGCACACCCCTCATCAGGGGAACACAAACAAAATCACACCACAGACTATACAGTCAGTAATCAGTAAGTTGCCCGCAAAAAGGGAACAAATTCAATTCTGGTTAGCCCAGAAAATTACTCAAATAGAGGCAGTATATCCCGATAGTACACCTCATGAGAAACACAGGATTTTAACAATCTGTTTACCAATGGGGATTGCACCCCACGTAGAGGACTGTGACACTCGGGGTACAGTCTTTGCTTCAATCTACACATAAAAAAATGGTGTCCCATCTATGGCGGTAATACCAGACGTTCTGAGACAGATTCAAAATGAATACAGTCCAGAACCAGCCTTGAATTATGGTATCAAATTACTGAAAGCTTTCAAACAGGTCCCAGCTATCTTATTAGCTAACATTAAAGGTTAAGCAGCATCAGTGGCAATCATCCAAAAATTAAAAGAACTCGATATTACTGAGCAAACGTACGAACTTGCTAGAATTATTGAAAATTCCTATGAAGAAATAGGAAGAGATAGTTTGGGAGGGAAACCTGTAAAGCCTGAACTAACAGAAAATCCTGAAAAAGTTTTTATCAAAAACAATCTAACTACTCCTAAAAATAAATGGAAAAATAGTTGACAGTCACTTCCTAAAGAGAAGTGCTCTCAGTCCGGAGGTAGATCTCCTCAAAGGGAGCACTCTGAAAAGAGATATAACCTTAGAAATAGGGATAATATAAGAAAACCTGATAGATATCAAGATACTGATACAAGAACCTCTCGTACCTTTCAGACTTCCTCTCAGAAATCCGAAAGAAGAGGACGATTTGAACAAAAAGAAGAACACGTGAAGTGCAAAGATGGTCAACACGTTCCAAAAAATAAGAAAACTCAATTTTACAAAAAGGAGGTAGCAAGTATTAAAATCAGACATGCCGAGGATCTTGAGGACACAACTCAAGAATGGGGAGTGTACCCAAACAATGCTGGATAGCGCAGCAGAGGTTACCATAGCTCGCAGGATCCTGAAAGATCATCTGGAGACAGTGGATCTGAATGAATGCATTCAGGTTGAAACTGCAGACAGCAGGGTTAGTGTACCGCATAAGTTATATGAAGTAACATTCCAAATAGAGGGGGATATAACTAGGAAGATAAAAACACTCTTTTGGGAAAAATTATCTAAAGGTTATGACTTCTTTCTAGCTGAAAAAGACTAGCCACCTGAATTTGTCAGGGAGTGCCCACATGGCGAAGAGATCATTATGCCAGCCTTCTCTAATCATATTCCTATTCATAGAAAAATACACCTATGCCAGATATTGGGCTGTTGCCCAGGCTCCAGCATTATATAAAAATCATGTGGGATGGGATGAGGATTCTCCTCACCATAAAATACAGTTAAAAAAATCAACCTACTGCTCAAAGACAGTATCCAGTTAAGCAGGAATCTAAACAGCAAGTCAGGGAAATCCTAGATCAACTTGAATACCAAGGGGTGAATTAAATATGCACCTCGTCAATGAACAATCCTTTGTTTCCTGTCTCCAAACCAGATGAAACATATCATCTAGTTTTGGATTACAGACACTTAAAGTCTTGTTGCAAAACTTTTGCTGTACACATTTCACACAGTACAGCACTAATGAATATTATAGTTCAGAAGAAATATAAAACTACTTTAGATATTTCAAACGGTTTCTGCTGTCAAAATATTGCACCAGAAAGCAGGTACTTGACCGCTTTCTCAATAATGGGGACACATCAACACTTCTGTCGTCTCCCTCAGGGATTCAAGAACAGTTCTAGATTATTTTCAGCCAGAGTAACAGAGTTACTGCAAACATATGATGATGAGGCATTATCTAAAGTCGATGACATCTACCTTACAGATGATGATTTGGACAGGCACTTGAACAGGGTGAACACCATAATACTTGGGTTCGCCTTAGAAAGGTATAAATTCAACTGTAAAATATCTAGAATTGCCCACCTCAACGTCCTATTTTTGGGATACGAACTTTCGAGTGAAGGCAAAAGCCTGGCAGCAAACTTTTTAGAAAAAAGTGCGCTGCTCCAAACTCCAAAAACGCTGAAAAACTGACAGTCAATTCTAGGATTCCTACACTTCAGGAGAAATTACATTCTGAATCACGCAGAAAGGATTAAACCTCTCTGCGAACTAATCAAACCTGATTTCAAACCAACTAATTGGACTCAAAAACACACAGAAATTTTGCGTTCAGTACAAACAGAAATGTTGGCAACAACACACTTACAAACACGCAACAATGTATGCAACCTTGTTATCCGAATCATCCCAGGGAAATGCGGATTCACATACCTAACCTTTAATGTAGGTGAAAAGGTACCAATAGCTTACAAATCACACTTGTACACACAAGCTGAAATGAAATTCACTTCAACAGAAAGAATTCTGACAGCGGTTCAGACTACTGTAGCAAAGGAGAGAGCCCTAGCACAGGGTAAACGCATGAAAGTCATTACACCTGTACCTGCCTTAGAGGCAGTGACAAAGGCAAGCATTCAAAATGCAAAAGCTCTACATCCAAGATGGATACAATGGGTTAATTATCTTGCTTCAACAGACCCTTACTTGAAGACACAAGAATTTCTCCAATACAAACAAGATAGTCCTCTGCCTACTGAAATTCTACCTCTAGAACATTACGGCTGTACGATACATACAGACGGATCAGCACAGTCCCTGATTGGGGGAAAACAAGCTGACAGTGCTGCGTGCGCAATTGTTAAAGGTCGCTGGCACGATGGTAAATTCAGGCCTATGGTCACAAAAACGTAATCTCTCGGAGACTGTACAGCTCAGCGAGCTGAACTACAGGCATTCAAGATGGCGCTTGAAAATACTGATAGCGAATTCCCCACACTCATAGTGTGTGATTCGTATAACTGCGTCCGGAATTACAATGAATATCTGCAGACCTGGGTTCAAAATGGTTTTAAAAATAAAAAAGGTGGAACAATCAAGCATAAATAGCTTTGTGAACAAGTAGTTCTTTTACAGAAAGAACTACAAAAGACTCACGTGATTCATACACTGAGTCATCAGCGTGATGGCGTTCACGTTGCAGGGAATTCATTGGCTGATGAAGCCGTGAAGGCAGCTGTGAAAACGGCTTCCGTAGCTACAATCAATCGTTAAAAAACAATAATAGACGGTGAAACGATGCTCGCTATCAATGCCACGAGCAAAGGCAGTGGAGCAACGTTACCTCTAAATTATCCACTCGAGTATACATACATAATTGATGCAAACTCTGTTCCTTTTGCTCGAATTCCTGGAGTGGGGGATAGGGTAATTCAAAACAGGAACCGGAAAGGTGCTCTCGTTTTCAAAGCACATATGGGAGAGGGTCTGATACATCAAGGGATCTCAAAATCGCTAGTAGAACTAGAAAAGATGTACTGGTGGCCAGGGATGAGTCTCCACATTTACGAATTTTGAATTAATTGTGATGTCTGCTACAGAGACCACAGCTTTGAACACCATCAGATTCCTGACTACAACGTAGCCAGCCCAGTAGAGACACCACTTTTAGACAGCATTAGTCTTTCTACACGCAGACGTCAGCAAGGACGAATGCGGTCCCACAAATGTTAAGACAAGATTCATTTGGATGTGGCCTCAGCGCTCAGCTGACGCTCGAACTGTTCTAAAAGATTTGCGAGTCTTTATCGGCACATACGCAATCGGCACGCTACATTCTGACCAGGGTCCTGTGTTTAGCTCTCGGGCTTACAAAGAGGCCATGGCCAGCTTGGGCGTTGCATTGCGATTTTTGAGTCCATTCCATCCTGAGGGAAATTCGGTCGTGGAGAGAAAAAACTGTGACATAAAGCAATCTATAACAGCTAGGTTATTAGGTTCGGTTGATGGGTGGGTCAAACATCTAATAAATGTCCAACGTAGTCTTAATAACCTGCCAAGAAATTCTCTGGGTGGAATCACTCCATATAAAAACCTTTTTGGTACTAGAATGACATTGAAGACATTGATCATCACACTTCAGTGGTGGAACAAAAACCCTTTGATATTAAAGATCATTTGGCTGTTTTACAGGACTTAAATGAAACAAGAAGAAGTCTAAGCAATACGAGCGAAAAGCCAATGACCACTGAAGAAAAACCACTTGTCCCAGCAAGACCTGTCTGGATTCAAAAGATTGGGGATCTGGTCAGGGAGAAAATAGCGGACAAGAAGGAATTCGGGCATTCTTACAGAAAACAAGTACTTATACTAGCAATCCACGGATCAAGAACAGTACTACTGCCTACCCTTGCTGGAAAAAAGGAGAACCGGTCTGTGTCAATTGACCTGGTAAAACCACACCACGTGGCCAATAATAAGTAGTAGGCCCAGTGGACTCCCAAGACGTAGCAGATGACCAAATCTTGCTACTATCCAAGAGGTTCAAACTGAAAGACTCATCACCTTTGATAAACCTGCAGTGAGAAAGTAAGGACTATACAATAAAGCCATGGAACTTGTGCCTCTTGAAACCCAAATAACAGTTCTTCAAGAAACTCCCGTCTACAATGATGTAGCATCTGACTATACAAATATGTCAAGGGAACAAGCAACTCCAGCGATTTCAAAGAATCCGGATGCAATACCAACTATTGACAGAACTGCCTCTGGCTATTTTATCAACTTCAATAACTTTTCTGAGGATCCCAGTGAACCTGAAACTACCCCAGCTAACAACTCATTCAAGGAAAAAGTAAAGGAACTTGGTCAAGAGCTTACAAATACATATCTAGTTTCACCATGGGTTGAACTTTGGATACTGTTAGGTGTTCTTTATCTTCTGCTATGGCTCATTCTTGTGTTAATTTTGGGAAAGCTGATAGATGGAAAACACATAAAAATGGACACAGCAAGTAAGAACATCAACTTACTTCTGAAGCCACACAAATCATCTCATCGTGAACAACGAGACCTGTCATCAGTGAACATCACAGCGGTCCCAATTCCTGGGGGAATAACATGGTATACAACTGATTATGACATTTAAGGCCCTGTTGAGCTGCAGAAGGGGACTATTAAATTTTATTAAATATGTTTTGGAACTCCGTGGAGATCCACATATTATACAATTACAAAAACACAGTATACAATTTTGACCATGTAAAACAACTCATACTGACAGTAAATTATACAAAAGCAATGTACCATTCTACTAATAGAGTTCTAAGAAACATTTAAAAAAATTAAAAATTTTGATGCAAAAAATTCCAATTGGGGGACTAAGAATAGCATCCAACAAAGCTGTTGCAGAAGAGATACCGAACTGAATACAAGCCGGTTTTATCCAGAGGCGCCGGTAAGTCAATAATGCAGGGCAAACTAGCAGGGCATGTTTGGCGTCTTGAATTGCAAGATTACAGTAATTACATACATTGGATATTCCGTACCATTTGGCTAACAACTTGTTCAGGGGGAGCAAGTCCTGCCTGAGAAGTAGCCAAAAACGGCGTAAGCCGTGCGGGATGTTCCATGACAGGTAGGGTTGTATTTGTCTGATTGAATAGGAATCAACAACTTGTATGGCCCCTTTTTTTTGTATTATTAAATTCCGATCCCTCTCGTAACTTAGCTTCCATGTAGCTTGTTTTAGTTGTAATTTCAATTGGTACATGGAAAGCTCTAAGATGGATGCTTCCTCTAACTCCAAGAGAGTGATAGCTCTCCTATAGTTCTTTATTAGGATAGAGTATACATTTAGGGGGCCCATCAACTCTTTTGTAATAAGGGATCTGAGGGTAGATGGCTTTCCTTTAATCAGACTAATGACCCAGCGAATCACTCCTGCAAGTCCCTGAGCCCAGCTACTCCTAAGACCGAGTTCTAAACGCAGGGTTGCAGCACTACAACTATTATTAACCGAGGTTAAATTTCTCAGTAGGGAGCCCTCCACTGTATCTAAAAAGCCCCATTCCGCTAGGTCAATTAATTCTACCCCGTAAAGCAAAGTCGGGGGAACTTTTGCCCGAAAGGCCTCCAACAAATGAACAAAGTGTCTCTGGCCTGTTGATTTATACAGTGTTCTTAGGCCTTTACCCTGTGACTTTGCTTTTCGAGAACTACTTTCAATGTGTAATTTATTACCTAAATTACAAGAGACTACCATACCTAGAAAGACATACGAATTTACTCTTTCTAATTTCTGACCTCCCAATTCCCAACTAATGTGGTCCAGTTTTAGTTTGTTTCGTCCCTCCAAGCACATTATCTTACTTTTAGAAATGTTTATTTTCAAAAAGTGCTCTTCAGAGAAGGTGTGTAGTGCATGTAGACGGTTATTAAGACCCTTAGGGGAGAGGTCTAATATTAAAATGTCGTCCGCATACATTAGGCAGGGGATATGTCTTTCGCCTAAGCGTGGGGCAATTCCTACACATGTTGATAAGGTGAGGGGAAGATCACTAACATAAAGGGAAAATAGGAGGGGAGCTAGTAGGCAGCCCTGTTTGAGGCCATTTGCAGATGGAATGAGCCGGGAGAGACCTCTTTCTCCTCCCAACAGAACCTTACACCATGTATCATCATGCAGATCCTGGACCAGGCGAAAGAGGCTATGTGGCATTCCTAAGATGTGTAGCTTTCTCCACAATACCTGACGGTCAACCTTATCAAAGGCCGTGGAGAAATCTATGAAAGCCACATAGACTCTCCCCTTCCTTGCTCTTATGTACTTATCAACTATTACCTGGAGGGCGGTTAGATTATCCAAGGTCCCGTGGTTTTTTCTAAAGCCTGTCTGTTCAAGTGGGAGGATATTTGCAGAATCAACCCATGCATTTATCCGTTTGAGCAGGCATCTAGTAAAAACTTTGCCGATTGCATCCAACAATGCAATCTGGCGATAGTTCTGGGGGAGGAGACGATCACCCTTTTTGTACAATGGGACCAGGATGCTACCCTTCCAGGAAGGTAGGACCTTTCCGCTTAATATGCAGGAATTAAAGATAGGGCATAAGAGCTTGCTCCATTTGACCCTGTTCTGCTTTAACACATTAATTGGGACTTCATCGGGGCCCATAGCCCCTGAGCGTCTCATTTCCCCAATGGCGAGTTCTATGTCTTTTTCTGAAAAAGACTCTATCGGCGGGCTTGTGTCTGTAAACCGTACCTGTGGTAAAACTGAGTGGTTACTGGCATAGAGGTTTGAGACAAAATCCCTCCATATATGTTCCTCGATAGGGATGGGGAGCGGACTGGTTCTCGTTCCGCACCCTTCACCTATAAGGGACCAAAATTGTCTCAATTCTCCATTAGTTGCTGCTTCCCTTATTTTTACCCAGATGGTATCCTCTTTTTCTTTTCGAAGAGCGTATAAGAGTCGCCTCCTTCTCCTTTTTAGTGTTGTTATTTGTCGGGATTTATCCTCAGTTCTATTTAAATATTGAGCCCTTATAAGTTTATTCAGGTCTACGTTAAGCGATTTCAGGGGACAATGGATTGTTTTGGTGGGTTTTTTCTTGTTCTGTTTTTGAGCCCCTGATATTATCGAATTCAAAAATAGGGAAAAAAGCTCGTTTTCGCGGCCATACCAAGAGGGGAGCTCAGAGATTGCTATATCTAGCAAATCCTCCAGGTAACGATGAGCCCTTGCATTCCAATAACATCTTCCAGAACTGTTACCAAAATTTATTTGGTTACTGTTCAAAGACCATTGGTCACATTTAGGGGGATGTACGTTCATTGAGATGGAAATGATTTTATGATCGCTGAATGTGGTATCAATTACAGCGATATCCTTTAGTAACTCAAATGAATGAGACCCTATTATAACATAGTCAAGAATCGAATTCCCCTTGATACGATCTGTGGGTAAAGTTTGCTGGAGAGTCCGAGGGGAGACGCCCGTTTGCAATTATCCCATCGATTTCTGCCAACTCGTTTAATAATAATTTACCCCGTTTATTTGTTAATATACTTTCAGGGAACACTGCCCGAGGAATATGGAGTGTTTCTTCTCTTATTTTGTCAGAAAATAGATTTAAGCTAAAGTTGGAGATTTTACAGTTCAAGTCCCCGGTTAGGATGATAGCCGTTCCAGGTTCTTTCTCCTTAATGCTCTGTATATGGAGGAAGATTTTATTTAAAATTGTATTAAAACCCGTTTCAGGAGGGATGTAAGCATTTATCAAGGCCAGACGGGTTCCAGCTAATGGGTTGCCTGACCCAAACAAGGTTACTACCTGGAAGAGTTTACTCGGGTCCAGGAAGTGGTCGTAGTCCCAGTTTATACGGTTGGATAGTAGGCAGGCTATACCCCCACTGGCATGGCCTTTTTTGTTCGCAGTGGCGCTGCCTTCTAGTACAATATAGTCCTTCCCTATTTGGATATTTCCATTGCACCATGTCTCCTGGAGGCATATGATATTTGCCTCTAGGGACAAGAGAAATTGTATTTTCTCCGTATTGTTTTTTAGGCCTGCTGAATTCCGCGATAATATGGATAGATCCGTGCTAAAGGAACTGATAAGATAACGGTTTTCCCGAAGATTTGTCGGCTAATACTTTGGGAAGCCAATTCCAATGATCCTTTTCCTCTCTGGGGGAAGTTTGGTAAGTTAAAATAGGAGATTGAGCATAGGATACCACACAAGAGTTATTAGACTTGCTTATTTTTAATTCTTTGATTTCACCCAAGTTATTTATATTGCCTGTTGCGGCTACCAGCAGGGAAGAGGGTGGATTCTGTTGGTTTAGCGTTTTAACAGCATTATTCCGACTGGAGGGCATTAATACAGGAATTACATCTATTCCCCTACTCTGGAGGTCTTCAGCCCGTTGTAGGATGAGGTTAGCTACTAGTTTAGAGTGAAACTTCACCCTCGTAACCGTCCCCACTTCAGACTTTTGTTGCAGAACTATGTCTAGGTCGGCTGATTGGATTAGTTTCAGATTGGCAGATTCTTGAAAGTATTTCAACAAGAGGGATCTGTTCAAAATACAGTCAGCTTCAAAAAGGGGAAAGAAATCTACCCATACAGTATCTATATTATTTTCCATGTATTCTTTACCCGTGGTAACCTTTGCGGGAGCTTCCATGGGTGCAATTACAAAGGGATTAAATGAAGAGATTTTTTGGGCGGGATGATTATGCTCTTGCCCTAATGAAGTTGGTTTATCTGCTTCTTGGTTCATAGAGCCTTGGGGAGGAGCACCCTGAGCTGTTACTCCCTGGAAGAAAGAAGCGAATGGATTAAGTACCGTTGTTGCTTGGGTAAGTGGCTTTTGAACCTGACCTGGGGAGGTCGATTTGTGTTCCATTTTTATATCCCTAGTATTATTGTTTTGTTGGCCAAAGGTGAATATGTTAGTAATTGCAGACAAGGGGGATGTATGGGTAGGTAAAAAGGAAGATGTTGCCTTGAATGTTAAGGGAATGTTTTCTTTGGCTGACATATTGACAGGGTTTTTATTATTTCCCACTGCCATCTGTACTTGGGGTGTCGCTTCCAGTAGGGGAGAGTTTAAGTGTTTCTTGAATAAAATTTTCCTCCGCCTATTTTTATCTATCCGTCTTAACAGTTTCCTCTTGTGCTTTCCGTTCTTTTTTATTGGCACAATTTTCCCTCTATTTTCAGTTTCCCCCTGAATAGCTTCCTCCTCTGTGTCCCCGTCCCCCTTCTGTTTCTTAAAAATTGGGAATAAATCATTTCCAGTTTTTAGCGGGGTTTCCCCATCAGGTTTTATTACAAAATCGTGATTTGCTGAGCCATTTAAATTGGATAATGGCTGGGGAGCACCTGTTTTATCTTGTGCTATTTTTGAAGTAATTATAGCTACTGGGGGATGACCATTTATACCTATCTGATCTAAGGCCGTGGGAGGGGAGGGGGACCCCTTCCCGTCCACTTCCTTCTCTTTTTGGGTCCTCAGCAGGACTTTTAGAATTTGGGTCACTGTATCAAGCACACAATCAGATCCCCCCACAAATTTTTCCAATAGATGTAAGATAGAAGCCAATAAATGTTCTAAGATGTGGAGGGAGTCAGAAAGCGGTTTGTCGAGCCCCTTACATTGGAAGGAATTTATTCCGGTCAAATTTAAATTAGGGCTAGAGGAAAAGTGAGAGTGTGAGGTTTTGGAAGGGGTACTGCTGTAAAGTTGTAGGCCCGCAGGGTTTGACAATAGCGGGGTGTTCTGGAGTAACTCAGCTTTTGTGGGATCAGATTCTAAATACCGTTGACATAGGACTTCATCTAGAATCATTGGGGACAAACCGTTGTGAAATGGCGTTTTGATTAGTGAACTGTTTGCTGGCTGAGTAGCTTCATCGAGGGGAATTGCCATGAGATTTAAATTATCTTGCTCTATGTCTTTTTTTGTTTTTATGATTACCTCTGGTGCTAGGTCAATATTATTTTTCAAAGTGGAAAACAAGGGGGGTGAGAACTCGCTCTTGGGGGGAGATTGTAGCGTCCTAGCTGGACTTGAGACTGCCATTACTTTTTTAATTTCAAGGCTCTCTCGAACGTCATTTGGGGCAGAATCTAAGTGGAGAACTCCGGGGTCTTTTGGGTCCCTTGCTTTATTGTCTACCCCTAAGGCTTTGTTTTTACCCTTTTCCCAGAAGTTGAAAAGCTGACACGTGCTTTTCATGTTGGTAGATTGGCTATGTTTGTTTCGAAGGGGATTTGATTTTGTTTTAGTGCTAGATCTTCCTACTATTATTTTACCAGATCTTAGTTTCTTTGTCATCGTGACTGGGGGGGACTATTGTAGATGCGCTGTAAAGGAACGTGGTCTAAGTCGATAGGGGACTCTGAGATTACACTGCAGGTAAATGTTTCTAGAGAAGGGAGCTTAAACTCCTACCCGGCTGCAGACTAGCTTTAAATGCTGTCTCACAGGTAGTTTAAGGTAAGGTATGGTTTACCAGGCCTCAGGGGGTGGGCCTAGCCTGGCCTTCTCGTGCCTCTGAGGGCCTCAGAGGGCCCGCCCTTGTCCCGGGCTTCTCCCGTGCGCTACCCGCGCGCTCCCGCGCAGCAGGATACAAAGACTCTATTTATTGACTGACCTTAGGAGGGGGTGTGGCCTTGAGGGAGAGCATCACCAGGTGGGATCGGTGAGGCAGCTGCTGGGACTCTTGGGAGTTGGAGTCCAGCAGTCTGCTCGCTCGCAGCCCTGAGTGCCTCAAGCCCTTAATGCAGAGTTAACAATTTCAGCAAGGAGCTGCTCCAGTGAAGCGGGACCCGCGGAGCGGGTCCGGCGAAAAGTAGCGCTTTCAAGTGCGCTTCGTCAGGAACACAGAGCGCTATGTCAGTCCTCTAGCGCTTGGCACAGGTACAGTTCAGCAGGCAAAAGGATGCAGAAAGGTATCCGCTGTTGTTGGAAATCCGGCGCCTTTTGCAGGAAAGAAGGGGGCGTGGCCTTGAGGGAGAGCGTCACCAGGTGGGATCGGTGAGGCAGCTGCTGGGACTCTTGGGAGTTGGAGTCCAGCAGTCTGCTCGCTCGCAGCCCTGAGTGCCTCAAGCCCTTAATGCAGAGTTAACAATTTCAGCAAGGAGCTGCTCCAGTGAAGCGGGACCCGCGGAGCGGGTCCGGCGAAAAGTAGCGCTTTCAAGTGCGCTTCGTCAGGAACACAGAGCGCTATGTCAGTCCTCTAGCGCTTGGCACAGGTACAGTTCAGCAGGCAAAAGGATGCAGAAAGGTATCCGCTGTTGTTGGAAATCCGGCGCCTTTTGCAGGAAAAAGGGGGCGTGGCCTTGAGGGAGAGCGTCACCAGATGGGATCGGTGAGGCAGCTGCTGGGACTCTTGGGAGTTGGAGTCCAGCAGTCTGCTCGCTCGCAGCCCTGAGTGCCTCAAGCCCTTAATGCAGAGTTAACAATTTCAGCAAGGAGCTGCTCCAGTGAAGCGGGACCCGCGGAGCGGGTCCGGCGAAAAGTAGCGCTTTCAAGTGCGCTTCGTCAGGAACACAGAGCGCTATGTCAGTCCTCTAGCGCTTGGCACAGGTACAGTTCAGCAGGCAAAAGGATGCAGAAAGGTCTCTGCAGAAGATTCCACACCAATTTAAAGTTTCCTTGAGTGATTTTGTTTCACCCAGCACATTTTCTGCTGATTGGGACTTTGAAACTGTTAATAACATGATGGCAGACTTAGAAATCTTAGCAAAATTTACAAAACATGAATACTTAGAAGGTTCATCAAATTATGAAGAAATGTATTGTTTTAATTATTTTGGCCATCATTACTTGCATAAATCTGCAAACCCTAGAAATGTTTTAACTTATAATCAATGAGAACATTGTCCTACACCTCCTAAGGGTAGTTCTTAAACGTTTCTCCGAAAATTTCATATTTTAAAGGTTTTAATGTCACAAACCCAGAAAGTTTTTACTTTAAGAATGTGAATAAGACAGGCATGAAAATTATGTTGACAAATACTAAACAAATGTATTCTGCTGCCTTTAATGCTCAATTGTTCGCCTTAGGCTTTGACTTTTGGAAAGACAATATTGAGACAAAACCTGTTTGGGGCACAAAAGACTGGCAGGTACAAGGTTTAGAAGCATTGTTCAGAGCCTGCTTCATCCCAGAACAAATGATGTTCCTAAATGAAACTGTTCAACAGACATCTTGTCTTGGCATTGCTAAGATAAAAGATTTAAACAAACCGTCCATACCTAGGCCCACACTTGATAGTAATTTAACTTCAGATGAGGAGGTTGATGTAAATTATATTTTACAACAGAGCAGAACAAATCCTGACTGGAAAAAATGGTTAATCTGGCCCACAGACACGAATAACTGTCAAGATAGATTCCTAAACAAGACACAAGGGTTCACAGTAACTCGGCCAGATCCAAGATATATCCAAAGACAACATCCAGGAATAATAACAAGTTATAGTGTTGGAAAACTATGCCTTGAGTGGCTACAGAAATCCACACTCTTGGAAATAAAACAACAATTATCTTTGCTTAAAGATGGCGTTGATTTCCGAGAATTCTTAATTGGACCTCGTAATCCACAGCATAAACGTTTCATATACAAAGGTATATGCGCTGCTTACAATGAAGCTTGGAAAGTCACGCAAATGGAAACAGCTGAAAGAATAAGAGAAATTGATCATATTAATCTAGAGAAATCACTCACTGTGGTTGACAATGGGTTAACAACTCTGTCATCCAGAATTTATTCTTTGGACAGCATTGTATCATCTGCCATAGACATAATTAAACAGAACTTGCTAATGTTCCAACATGGCCAGTCTCAATTACGTTCTATAATGCTATTAGGCTGGACGTTGCAAAACGTTCGTTCAGGCTATGTGCCCTGGCGTTTAATCCACACTATGTCACTGTTTACTGTATTTAACCTTACAGATAAACAAATCTCGTTGGCACAGAGGGGAGCAGACTATACGGTGCTGAGCATCGAAAAACTGGAGAGAATACCATTGACCGTTTCTGTGAAACCATCAGTTGAATGGATAATACATGGCACCATCACGATACCAGTGACGACTTTCCAGTTTCAGTATTGCTTAAAACACATACCAGCAGGCCTGTGTGAAAGGTTGGTTAAAGAATACATTAAGTCGACCTGGGATTTACCATACACACACAAATGTTGGAGTGGGGGAAAGGAAGTTTTTCTTAGTGGTAAAAATTGTGAAAACTCACTAAGCGGTACACTATTGTGTCAAGATATTAATTTACACGGAGCCTGCGAAGGTTGTTCCAGTAACCTTTCTTGCCTCCTGCAGGGTTTGCCCACAGCGGTGATAGATCCAATTTTCAGGCAGCTTCCAATGGTGGCTACATTATGTTAAATGATCACAGCTGTTGTGGAATGATGCCAGGAATAAGCTATCTCGTTACTGTGTCAGCCAGGGTCACTTGCTGTATGCAAGTATTGTTTCCTAAAACTAGGACAGACGGGGAGTCGCCACTATGGCCTTCACTGAACATCTCTTCTATACGAATTGATACTTTAAGCAGAATGAAAGCCATTCTTTAGCAAAAAACTCTGCCACTGACCTCGTCCAGAGAGACATTTGATCTGCAAGTTGCAAGGTCCTCTGCAGAGATACATGCATTACTATCAACAAACTGCCCAGTACATTTCTCAGAAATGTTAAGTCGTATATTTAACATGTCTGATACCAGCGGTATTGCACATGTATTTAAGAAGATCTTTTCGGGACTGTTAGCACCCTTTGAAGCAGTCCTGGGCATTTTTCCTAACTTCATCCACTCTGTGTTCGGCGGCCTGCCTCTCATTTTGGGACTCGTAGCAGGGATCTTATTTTATTCCTCCTGCTAGGTTATGGCAAATCCAGCCACCAGCGATACCCAAGTCAGCATGGAAAATGCCCTGCAGGCTATGACGTACTGTGACAGAATAACAGAGATCCTTGGTTTGGCTCATTTGAGAGATCTGAATACCACATGGTTCATGTCATTCAGACCAATCTGGCAAGATTGCATCTTACCTGTTCTATGATGCCTGGTTTGTGGAGAGGAATGCGTGTTAGATGTCTGTCTAACACTAATATTGGTTTTGCCAACGAATGCTGACCCATTACTTGGTCCGGTAACGGCTCATGTGTTGTGTTGTCCCCAGCGGCTACCAATCCTGATGACGGCATTCATTGAGATCTCACTGGCAAATCCAACTGGAGGTGAGATACGCGGACCAACAGGCACACAGGTACCATCTAATATGAACATTGCTAACGTGTCTGACGCTGACGGCGATGCTTCACATCTGTGCACAATTTACCTTTTTAATGAAGTAGTCGAACTTTCATCTACTGTGGTAGACGGTTTCTTTGCCAGCCTTGATGACTTAATGTTTTCTCCTGACACCGAGAATAACTTTTGAAATTAGCAAACAGAGTTCTTTCGAACTCTGAAATTCGACCTTCACTTTTTTCAAAACTTGTAAACTTGGGGATTTGTGTAAACTTGGGGATTTGTAGAGCGCAGTTGTTGCCCGTGGGCGTCCAAGCGCTAGGGAAATCGTAAACCTACAGTGCACATGTTGAGGAGAGAAAGATAGCGGAGTTTAGCAAACAGATGTGAAGAGATGGGTCTTCAGTTGTTTGCGGAAAATATTAAGGTTCTGGGTGGCTCTAAGATGCAGTGGTAGGGCATTCCAGGCCTTCGCTGCGTTGTACATGAACGTTCTTCCGCCTGTTCTGGATCTCTTTATTCTTGGGACGGCTGCCAAGAGGGTCTGGCTAGAACGGAGATTCCGCTTCGGGATGTACTGACAGATCAGGTTACGGGTGATGATAGGACCCATGTTCCAGAAGGCTTGGTGGGCTATACATAGCGCCTTGAATAGAACCCTCTGTCGGACCGGTAACCAGTGAAGGCTTAATAAGCCGGTCCTAACTGAGTGTCTGTGAGGGATTTTAAGTAAAAGGCGAGCAGCGCTGTTCTGAACAGTTTGCAGCCTACGAAGGGTATATTCAGGTGCACCCAGGTAGAATGCGTTGTTAAAATCGAGCCGGGAGTGGATGAGTCCTTGGATGGCTGCCTGTTTGGCTTCCAGGGGGAGGATGGGGAAGATTTTGTTTAGTACCCTCAGAATGGAAAAGCATGTAGCTGAAAGTTTAGTGGCTTGGGTATTGAAGGAGAGTGTGCTGTCCAGCCATACCCCGAGGCTTTTGATTGCGTTTTTAGGGGTTGGCGGCGGCCCTAGGCTGGGGGGCCAAAGGGAAGGGGGGAGTGCCGGTTCTGAGGGTCCTAGGAGCATTAGCTCGGTTTTGTCTCCGTTCAGTTTCAGGGCTGATGCCGTCATCCAGCTCCTCACTTCCTCTAGGCATTCTCTGAGCCCGCCTGGCGCTGTTCGGGATGACTCTTGCGCCAGTGAGACCACCAGTTGTGTGTCGTCCGCATATGAGATGATTTTAACTCCAAAAGGGCGGACGACACTGGCCAGTGGCCTCATGTATAGATTGAACAAGGCCGGGCTCCGAGAGGAGCCCTGAGGAACTCCACAATTTAGGGGTCTACTGGAGGAAGCTGAGTCGCCGTCAAAAACCCTGAAAGACCTGTTCCTCAGAAAGGATTCAAACCAGGCCCAGGCTCCATCCATGATCCCCACACTAGACAGGCGGCTTAGTAAGGTGTCATGACACACTGTGTCGAAAGCCGCGCTTAGATCAAGGAGGATCACTGCCACTGATCAAACAAAAAGACCAAGTTTTAGACTATTTTTTCAACAGATTTATTTGACTTTTTTCGAAAAACAAAATGAACTTTGGCACAAAAAGTAATCTGCTTAAAGTAGAACTATTCTTAGAGAACAAGAATTCCTTGAACACTTCCTAGAAACAATATTAGCCAATCCACAAACAGAAACAGTTTGTATATTCTACTATGGGATGGTCTCGACCTTTTTCTTCTGTAACTAAGAGCCATTTCATTAATATAATTTTCATGATTCATTTAGTTAGCATTGCTAATATCATATCATATGCTTACAATGAAGTAATTTCCTTTAAATGTGTACTATACAAAATGCTCATTTTTCCGTGTGCAACCATTTCGAAATGCATTTTATATGATTTTTTGGGGTTGTAAACACATGCTTTAGATTATATGTTTTAGTATTTACTCTCTTGAACATAATAGCGTTTAGTGGGTGTTGTGTATCATTTTAGGACCCTATTGTAAGTTTCCTGATTCATGCCCTTATATAGGTATAAATCACCATATCCTTATATAGGCATAGAAATCATAACCATATTTAGGCATAGCTCATGCAGTCCAAATACAGCGGGGCTACTTCGACTAGTTCCAGAAATCCACAACGATTTCTTGGAAAAACCCGCCTTCAGCAGTCAGGGACTTCCCCTTGCTTGAGTATTGATTTATCCAAGAACACATGAAGTTTTCAAAGAACTGAGACTCTTTGATGACGTTATTATGTCCAACTGTACGTCAAAGTCGGCACCTTCAAGGTATTAATATGCCCACACTCGCTCAAGCAAACACACAGTGGTTTGGAGCAGTTCGACTATCTACTTGCCCGACGCGCCCTGCTACAGCAAATGCCGAAGGAAGCCGACCCTCCAGCAGACACACTGAGAGAGACGCTGTCTTTTCTCCTGCAGAGAAATCCAGCTCCAGTGTTTCCAAGCTACCCTTGCGGGTTGTTGGGAAATTGAGTTCCGAGACTGACCTTCTCCCTTCTAAACTAAGGTACGGAGCTGATGAGACCCGTAGAGAAATCTTGAGCAGATTCTTGGCAAAAGAATACTACATTTATGCTACACCTCACTTACTTAATCCCTCGTACTAAGCTTAGGTTAGGTACACCGGGGTAGGCATATTTTAGAAGCACCAGTTGATTACTTTTAGCCTCTGTTATTTATGTATGTATTTATATATGGTTTAGGAACCACACAATGCTCTTACAGGATTATTTTATTCTACTATTTATACTGTACGCATGATATTTTACAAACAGTTTTACTATTGTAGCAGTTCATTTCTTATGCTTGAGAAAGAAGACTTTTCAATAAAACCTTTTATTGAAAATGCCCGTCTTTCTACTTTCTCTACACCTCTAGTAAAATGAAGCATGCACAAAATATCTATCTATTGTTTCCACGACTCTGAAGATACTTTTTATCTTGGGGAAACAAAGTTGTCATGTTTATGCGGTTGTCAGAGACTAATCCCTTCTTGTGAATTCGAAAAAGTTTCTAGTGACCTCTGAGGTAGCTGGCACACACAATTAAGTCTAGTATATTCGATAAAGACCTAGTCGACCTCAGTCCTACGCCTAATCTATAGGATATATTATTCCAATGCGAAGAGCCTACTGGTAATATAGGAACAACACTACAGACCATGGTACTTTCTCACTAACAATACCTCAGACTTATTAGAGTTCAGCTAGAGACAGTTGATGGTCATCCACCCGGCCACTGCCGCAAGGTCGGCCTGAAACTTAAGGGCATCCCGCTTGGTGTTGTTCAAGAGTGCCACCACCAACTGTGTATCATCAGCGTACGAGACCATGGTCAGACCCCTGCTAGTGGCTACTGCAGCCAGTGATTGAACATAGATATTGAAAATCAGGGGGCTAAGGGAGGAACCCTGTGGCACCCCTTGTTTAACAGAGTGTTCGTCAAAGGCAAACGGAGGGGCTGTTACTGAAAATGACCTCTCATGGAGAAATGAGGCAAGCCCCTCCAAGGCCGAGCCAGTAATTTCCAGTTCCTCCAGGCATCTCAGCAGTATGTCATGAGACACAGTGTCAAACGCGGCGCTCAGATCCAACAAGATCAGCGCCGACATTTGCCTAGCATCCAATGCTGACCAGAGATGTTCGGTCACGGCTAGGAGGGCAGAATTCGTGCTCTGACCAGGTCGAAAGCCATTCTGGGAAGGGTCCAGTATGTTATTCAAGGTCAGGAAGTCCAACAGGAGGGAGTTCACATATGCCTCTGTGATCTTTGCTGCCCAAGGGAGCAAAGAAATAGGGTGGTAGTTCTCTGATTTGGCCGGGCAAGCGCAGGTTTTTTTAAACCGGGGAATTACCTTGGCCTGTTTCCATGCCCTGGTCATGTGGCCATGGCAAGGGACCCGTTTATAACCTGACTCAGGAGGGGTAGGATTGTAGGCAATACTTTCATGAATTGGTCTGGTTTAAGCGGGTCGGCGGGGGATCCTGACTTGATCCTACTGCAAAGTGTTAGAAGCTGAACGGCCAGGATTGGCGGAAAGGTATCTAGGGTATTACCCTTTTGAAAGCACTGTGCCACTGGCACGTTACTGTGTGCAGTCGGAAAGGACCTGTAGATGTCATCCATCTTTTTGACTAAGAAGGTGGCGAGGTCCTCACACTGCTTATTAGACTTAATAGTCAACCCAGCGATGGTCTGCAGGCTAGTGAGTATTGAGAAAATGCTCTTAGATGGATTGTCACTCTCACAGATTTTATTGGCATAGAAAGCCGCTCGTGCCAAATGTATGGCCTTGTGATACCTCTTAATTGCCGCCCAATAGATATCCTTTGCAGCAAGACTAAAGTCACTTCTCCATATCTGCTCCAGCCTCCTACATCCCTTGCGCATATCAGCAAGTTCATTCTTAAACCATGGTTGCTTTACGGTTCACAGACCATTTCTTAGGGATTAGGCTGTCTAAAGGCTGGCTTATCCACTCCGAAAACGCCGTATGGGCCTCATTGGAGTTCTCTGGCAAACTCGGACAGGTAGCCGAGAGGCAGGCATCAAAATGCTCCCAGTTCAATTTGTGCCTGGGGCGTTTGAGGGAGGTTGTCTGATCCTCAGGCTGAGCTGAGATTAGGCCGTGGAGAGACATTGAGACAAAAAAGTGGTCGGTCCATCCCATCGTAGTGGGTGCATGTACTGTAATCATGGGCATATTAGTAAAAACTGGGTCCAGCAAATGCCCAGCAATATGCGTTTTTACCCGAGACCTGTTTCACCAACTTGCCAGCGGCAAAGTCAGCTACAAAATTCGCCATGTCAGTGTCCTCGAGATTGTCCTAATAAAGGTTCAAATCACCCAGGACTGTAAAATTGGCGGTATTAACCGCCAATGTGCTGACCGTTTCCACAAGGGCTTCCCTAAAATCTAAGGATGGTCCAGGGGGCCAGTATACTAAGAGCCCTGACATCGTATAATTTGGGCAACATGGTGAGCATAGATTAATTTAGGTTTTATCTGACTTACCCTGACTAGGATTTTGGTCCCCAATTGGACAGGGTGCAAACTCTGCCAACTAGAGACCCTTTGGCATATTCACTAGAAATAAACATAACGTGGCACTTCAAGCTAGCTTGTTGCACCATAAGGAAAGTGCAGGGATGCGTTGTAGTTAGAGCAATATGATGCAACCCTGTCCTTTTCTTTGTGCTGGTGCTGTCACACCTGCTGCAATCTGGATGCAGCAGATGTGGGGCAAACACGAAGTAAAGCGAGCAGAGATGGGCAGCAAGCTGCTTGGCATTATAGTTGTTCTCTGTCTGCAGCTTCCGGCCATTGGGTCACTCACCTCCGCTTCCAGTTTCCTTCAAGTCTCTGAGAGTTTCTTGGCGGCTCCCATAGCGATCCTTCTGTGGTCTTCTGGTGTAGGTTCTCCTCGTTAGATCCAGTATCAGTGGCTCCTGTTCCTTGATGAATGCTATTTCTCTAAATCCAGGGATCCCCGCAACAAAAAGGAAAATAATAATTATTAAATAATCAGATTACCGAAGTTTGGGTAATGCTCACTGTGCACCTTATGTGATATCTCTTCCGCATTGACACTTATCTGATTGTACATCTTGTTTTCTTGGATTCTCAAATATTATCCACTTCATTGTGATGTTCTCACCTGTGGACAAAAATAAATAAAAAACAATGTGCTGACACTGATGTTAAAGAAATTGCACTACAGTCTTACAGTTTTCCTCAAATTGTAATGGCTCTATATTTCTGGATTTTTTACTGAGATTTAGGTCTAGAAATATGTACATTGGAATGTTGGAATGATACTGTTTTCTTATCTTACAATTGTTTAGGATTCTCACAGATATCTTAGTATCTATGGTTCTTTACCCATAGAAGGCTCAAGGACTTAACTAAAAAATCCTAAACAATTGTAAGATAAGAAAACAGTATCATTCCAACATTCCAATGTACATATTTCTATGTCCTCATCTGGATCGTTCTTGAACATCGCAGTGTTCAGACATCAAGAAAAGAAAAGTGCAGGGACCTGTCTCATTCACAAAGCCATATGGGATCATGCCCAGGAACATTCTTCCATTTTAAAGTACAAACATCTAACAAAATCATTCCAAATCTTAAAACTGTCAAATGGAAGCAACCGGTGATGGCCGAGGAGAATATCATGGCCACAGATTCTTCGCTGAGTTCTACATTACAGGATAAGACAAAATGTCCAGCTTAGTGCAGAAAGGACACAAGGTGACAGAGAACCAACCGTCAGTAACAGATAATTAGTGGTTATTCTTTTATACACTCAGTCTGACTCCATGCCCAAAAGATAGATTTGCTGGAATCGACAACGCTACGTATCCTCAGACTGACAGTATCCTATCCTACACCAAAGCATATCATTCCATAGCATGCCTGCACTCAACCATATAAGTCTCCCTTAACTGGTCTGTTGAAAATGTGTGCTGGCCTGTAACTGGAAAACTATACATGGATAGAATTTTCCATGCGAGACAGAAGAGTGCATGTCATCTGGGAAACCAGAGCCTAATGTGTTACATCCAAACAGAAAGTATAGTTCATTGTCCCACATAAAAAAGGTCTCAGTTGAATAACCCCTCCATTCTATTCAGCTGTACATTATTGGGTCACCACGAAAGAAGCTGCACCTAGATCGTCTGGAGTAGAATGCACTATTTCTGAACATCAAATCATAGTGGAAATAAGGCCTCACTCTTTGCCATAATCCTCATCTAAAATCCCCAAAAAATAACCTACATTGTTGACTCGCTAAGAACTAACACATTTACCTCTGGCACTTTCTACATTTAGTATTGAGTGTATGTTACGTTATGGGGGAGTTCTAATGCACAACATAGACTTGAGGTAGTCTTCAAACACTGCACAATCATCACTTACAAAATGTAGTTGAATACTTGTATCTTTCTTGAGAAGCAACACAATTTCAACTCTATTTTGAATGGAAATTAAAAGCTTTTCATCAAGGAATTAATGCATTCACAGAAATATATGTTGAAGCCAAAATGTATGCCGTTTTTCATGGTTTCACAGTAATGCCGAACAAACAGTAGGTTTTCATCAGTTCACCACCGAAGACACTCAGGACTGCATTGGAAAATGTGTCCACCAAACATTTTTTAAAACACTTCCTTTCTGCATGCTCTAAAGGTACTAAGTTGATGCTTGGCAATAACCTCTGCTATTCTAGCACCTGAAGGTGCACTGAAAAGTAAGCTTTATAAAACACACAATAGGGGTGGCAGTGCAGTTTCATCGGGTCTTTCTATGAAATTTATAGCGTTCCTCTCGGCATGCCACTTCCATCACAATGGCTGCTCCTAGTAGTCTGTCTTATAGACTTTTTTCAGCTCTGAATGTGTTCTAGCGAAGGAAACCTACCAGGATATTATTCAGGTTTGGTTATTTTCTGATGCTGGGATAGGTTCAGAATTTTAGAAAATTAAAACAAGAGTAAAATGAGCTATTCATATTCATGGCAATAGCACAGGCCCTGATTGTTAAACCAGAAACAACAGCGGGTGCCTTTTCTGGGTCCTGCACCATCCCTAACAAACCTGACTGCCTGAATCTACATACATGTTAAATCATGGTTCAGTAAGCCCCGAATGTGGGCTAGCTTTTTTTTGTTTGATTATTTTGGTTTCAAATTGTATCCTGCACAATTACCATTCCTCTGATTGTGACGGACTACTCTTTAGCGCTTTATCCCAAAGTTCCCACTTATCCCTGATCACTTTAGCAGTTCCTGGTCTTGATTCAGGACCAGAGTCCAGTAGGTCTGGATTGATTGTAAACAAACAATTGTAGATCTTTGCATGGTGTGGCTCTCATCAGGTGGCCTATGGTGTAGTTCTGCTAGGTGATCCCTTTTGAAAAGCCCCTGGTGGTGATCACTTGGGTGCACCTCTGGTCTTTTCTTGGATTTCAGGTTTCTCCTGGTTGGTAGAGACTCTTGTGATATAAGGAAGGTACTACAGTCAAAAAGTCCACACTAATCTAAAGTCAAATATTCCTCACCACAGTCCTTACCTTCGGCCTGAGAATCATTTGCAAGCTTCCGACTTGTGAGTGACTGTTTGGCATGTAAACTTGGGGTCTCGTGTAAGAGCTAAAAGACACAATTATGTGAAAAATAACTATTTTGAAATAAGAGACACATGAGTTGCTTTTCACAGAAGTGCCATTTCACCTCATAGAGTAAACAAGTAATAGAGTAATAGAAGTGAGGGGTAGGGCATGGACTATGATCTAATTAAGACTACTGCTAAGGATTTAGTAAGAGGGTCACATATGTATCCTTAAATAGTGTTTTTTATTGGAAATACAGTATAAACATCATATATCAATCGGAGAATTCGCCCATAAATATCAGTTACACAATTCATGACAAAGTATCGCTGCCATCCTATAACCAGAACAGACCCTTTATACAATAGCATATCTTAACCTCAACCCACCTGCCCGCTAAGGTTGGATCATGCCTTACCAGGACATTCACCTAAACATCTTCAAATTCCCCCTAAACCATCCCTTATAACCACTACCTAACCAGTCTTAAGATTTTAGTAATTTCTTGCCTCTTACCTTCTCTTTTCCATATTGCAATTTTACAATAATCCTTACATGTATCCCACTACTACATAAAGTGAGGAAGGGTCTTATCAAGCCAACATTTTCCTATGCAGATCCTTGCTATAATTACTGCCACAAAGATCTCCCATTGCAATCCATAGCAATGTGTGTTGCTACACAATAACAGGCAGACTAATGAAGGTGTTATCTGTACTCCTGTCAGTGTTCTATGCTACCCAGCAGTCATGGGGAGTCCTGCATTGGATGGCCATATGCTATATGTCAAAATACCAATTGATGAACAGAATGCAGAACAATAAAATACATTCACCTCAGAACAGAGATCTGGGCCTGAATCCTTTGTTTTTTTGCTCCCCATGACATTCCAATTTGGAACCAGCCATATGCAAATCAGTCTTGACCCTGCGTCCAATGGGAACAGTCCAGCCCAAACTGCCAGGCCAGGTCTTTCCTGGCTTAGACTGGAAACAAGCATCTTAGGACCAGTTTCCGGGTTTCACCCCTCATAAGCCAGGATGGCTGACTCCAGTGGTATGGAGAGCACGGAACCCACGTCTGGGCATACCCATCCCACTCGGGGTGACAAATGCACAAAGAACAATTAATGGACAGAATGCAGAACAATGTCATACATTCACCTCTGTACAGAGATCTGGGCATAAATCAAGGTTTTCTTTTGCTTCCCATGCCATTCCAGTTTGAACTCAGACATATGCAAATCAGTCTTGACTCTGAAAAAATGGGAACAGTCGAGCCCGAATTGCCAGGCCAGGTTCTCCTTGGCCAGGACTGGAAAAAAGCACCCTAAGACTGGTTTTGGGGTTTCACCCCTAATCAGTAAGGATAGCTTGACTCCAGTGGCAATGAGAGCACAGGACCCACGTCTAGGCATACCCGTCCCACTCAGGGTGACCAATGCAAAAAGAACAATTGATGGACAGAATGCAGAACAATGTCATACATGCACCTCAGTATAGAGATCTGGGCCTAAATTCATTGTTTTTTTACTCCCCATGCCATTTCAGTTTGAACCCAGCCATGTACAAATCAGTCTTGACCCTGTGCCCAATAGGAACAGTCCAGCCCGAACTGCCAGACCAGGTCCTCCCTCGACTAGAAACAAGCATCCTAGGACCGGTTTCGGGGTTTCAGCCACAATAGATTGACTCCAGTGGCACGGAGAGCACGGGACCCAGATCTATGACTGGTGGGGAGTGTCTGAAAAGTTTCTGCACTCCATCCATTAACTTATTGTGTTTGCTATGTTTGACCTAAGTAGCCAGGGTATCCCCAGACATGGGTCCCTTGCTCACTTTGCCACTGGATTCAAGCTAGCCTGGCTGGTGGGGAGTTAAACTCCAAAACCGGTCCCAGGATACTTGTTCTGGTCCAAGGAGGACCTGGCCTGACCATTCAGGGTCGACTGTTCCCATGAGGCACAGGGTCAAGACTGATTTGCATATGGCTGGGTCCAAACTGGGGTGGCTTAGTGAGCAGAAGAATGATGATGTATTAAACCTAGATCTGAGACTGGGTGAGGGTCTGAAAAGTGTTAGCACTCCGTAAGTATAGATTGTGAATCATCTTAAAATGATACACCTTTAATCTTACAGGATTCACCATAACATGACCTCTTCTAATATTTTTCCGTAACTTTGTCATATTTATTGACCGCCCCTAACATCATCGAGCATTTCATCACTTGAAATCTGAATGCTTGAAACTCCCTCTCTCTGGTTGATGTTTACCAAGTTCAACCCTCAGATCAACAGGAACACCACTAACCCTGCCTTTGGCATACAAAGGTAACCTGTTAATCACTAAATGTATGTAATATAATTTCATCATAGAGTCATCAGATATATTTTAACAGAGATTTGTGCCACATCCTATCTGAGTCTTACAAAACCTCACAAAGTGTGTATTTATTCCAGAGTACACTGATTATATTTGGAGAGGCTGATAAAAGCTCATAAATCAGATTAGTAGGAAGAGCAGGTTTATTGATCCAACCATCAACAGCAATCCTCAGCAACTGGCACAGTATCAGAAAGTAAACACTCCATCAATGATGTAGAACAGACAGTGTTCCATTAAAGAGACAGTAACCATAACACATCCCCTTACCAATATAAAAGAAAATATAAATAAGATCAAGAACAACAACAGCTTCAAAAACAACTTAAAAGAAATTACAACAAAAGGAAAATAACTTAATACAGAAGTGTAGTGTAGTTCCTAGTTTCCCACTAGGCCCTGCGCATTGGAATAACATAAACAGTAGTATCGACGTGGAACTGTGGATATTCCAGGCCTCCACTGACTATGCTAAACTTAATTGGGTTGTGTTACCAACTAGCTCAGAGGTCACTGGAAACTTTCTTCTCTGCATAGGAAGTGATCAGCTTCCTTGGCACAGACAAGAAGGGATTCAGCTTTCCAACAACCGTGCAACATGACAACTTTGCTCCTCAGATCAAGAGTCAATCTCTAGGGTCGTGTGAAACAATAGACATGTATTTCACTCAGCCAGTCTAATGCAGTTTACTTTCACGAGATGTAGAGAATAGAGAGACGGGCGTTTGTCAATAAAAGGTTAACATTTATTGAACAGTCTTTCTTCTCGTACAAGAGAAATGTATTGCCACAATTGCAAGACTTGTTATTATAAAAAGTACGTACAGTAAGATAAGTATTGCGAAATAGAACTGTAAAAGCATTGATATGGTTTCTTAGCCATACAATGGTTTAAAAGTAATAAAACATATATACAGTCATATATACATTAGGCTAACATACTCAACTGGTGCTTCTAACTAAGCCTACCCCAGTGTGCCTGACCTAAGCCTAACACGTGGAAGGGGAGTAAGTAAGTAGCTTTAAGTTAAGTTGGTTTTGCCAAGGTTTGTTTCAAGAATTCTCGTCTAAGGGTTTAGTCAACACCATACCTCTGAATAGAATGATGGAGGATTGGTATCTCCTTCAGGGGTCTCTCTCGATATCCCAGTCACCCGCAAGGGTAGACCGGAAACGCCGGGGCTGGATTTCTCTGCACGAGAAAGGCAGCGGCTTTTCTTCAGCGCGTCGAGGAAGGAGGGGGGACAGCGTCCGCGGGCAGCTGGAATCTGCTGGATGTCTTCGCAGAGGGACGGCTGTTCAACTCCTAAGCGTACTGCACCATAGTTCGCGCTTTAGCAGCGATAATGGTATCAGCAGCTTCACCACCACAGGGACAGCAGGCTGCAGCGACAGAGTGCTAGATTTACCAACACGGGGTCTTGCAGGCAGCTGGCATCAGCAACAGTAGCTAGCATTGCTTAAGGCAACGTTGGTAATATTTATACCTGACAGGTGCCGGGTTTGACGCAAGTTTGCTGGACATAAGACGTCAATTAAAGATGTCACTAGGAAGTGATAGTTATCAGTTGCTCATTAGAGTTCCATTACTAATCAAAACATAGCAAGCGGGGATTTCCAGGTTTGCTGAGTTTTTATCTTGTTGAAGAACTCGGAGTGTTATCTAGGAATATCAGATAGTGACTACTGCTCTGTCATTGCACTAATTGGTCGCAAAGGAAGTGGCAGAGAGAACTATGCTGGAATGTGGCTCTGTTCGTGTGAGGCCAGAGATGACTTTTCAGAAAATCGCATTTGAACGGTTATGCCAATATAGGGAATAAATGGATTTATAGCCGAATAGGGGCATAAGGTCACAGTATCGATCAGGAACCTAGATAAACACGCAACACCCACTCCACGGGTTAATGTCCATCGAAATTACTAAAACTAAAGCAATTAGATGCATGTGTAACATTGCCCACCCCAAAATACATAAATGCATTCGAAATAGGCGTACTTGAAATACATGAAATTTAGGTACTGTACGTTTTTTAAAGCATAGTAATCATTCAAAAAATTATTGCATACGAAATCAATGAACGATTATGCAAAAGGAATTACACATGAAGTATCTCTGACAGAAGAAAAGCGAGATAAACCATCACATAAAAATGCATTGTAATAACATGTGTGCTAGAGGCTGGTGTAATGTTGTTATGTCTCTAGATGTGTTTAGAAATAGAAGTGTGAAGCTTCTGTTCTCTAAGAATAGTTTTTACGTTAAGCAAAGAATTGTTCGTGCCAAAAAAGGTCAATATTAGAAAAATTGTCCAATTCAAAGAAAATAGATTTCCAAAGCTCTTGGCAGTCTTTGTTGATCAAAACTGAAGGCCGAATTCAGAGTTCATGGGAACGCTGTGTGTCGGAAAGCTTCTAAAAGTTATTGTTTCTGTAAGGGTGAGAACATCGTATCAGACAGGCTCTCAAAGAATTGGTCTACAAATTCAGGTGATAGTTCAACCAAATTAGATAGCGCTGTAACTTGGCAGGTGTGAGAATGATTGCTGTCATCATAGTCGGGACCAGCAATGCTCACAGAACGTTGTACCTGGATGATGTTGCTTTTGTCACTCGCTCCACTGTTACCACTTGGTTGTAGCACAGGAGTCTCCACGAATGCCGTCATCAGGATTGGTAGCCGCTGGGGACAACACAATGCGTGAGCCGTTATTGGACCGAGCAAAGTATCGACGTCCATTGGTACTGCTGATGGAAGTGAAAGACAGATGTCCAACACTCATTCATCGCCGCAAAGCATACACCGTAGCACAGGTAAAATGCAATTTTGCCATATCGGTCTGAATGAAAGGAACCAGGTCATGTTTAGATCTCTCAGCCTGGCCAATCCAAGGACGTTAGTTATCCTGTCCCGGTAGCGCATTGCTAGGATTGTCTCTTCCATTCCCATGGGAGCTATGTCTGAGCCGAGGCTTGCCATAACGAAGCAGGAGGGTCAAAAATAAAATCCCTGCGACGAGTCCCAAAAATAATGGTATGCCGCCAAAAATGGAGTGCACAAAATTAGGAAAGATTCCCAAAATTGCCTGGAAGGGTGTTAGCAGTCCCGTAAAGACTGTCTTAAATATGCCTGGGATGCTTGTTGCACTAGACATGTTAAGGAGTTGGCTGAACATTTCTACGAAATGCACGGGGCAATTTGTTGATAAAAGGTCATGAACTTCAGTAGCTGTCCTTGCAACTAGAAGATCATACGTCTCTTTAGATGATGTTATAGGCACTGTTGTCTGTAAAAGTACAGATTTCATTTTGCTTAATGTATCAATTCGTATAGAATAGAGATTCAGACGAGGCCAGATGGGAGTCACTATGTCTGCAGGCCCACTCGGAAACAATGCTTGCATACAGCATTTGACCATGGATGTTACTTCTAGTAGATAACTTTTCCCTGGCACGAGGCCACAACATCTGTGATCCGTTCTAAGAATGTAACTCCCGTTCGCGAGTTGCATAAAGAAGGGCTCTATCTGAGTTGCAGGTATGACTAGCTGGTGGCATGAAAGGTTGTTTGAATTTCCATCACATGCTCCGTGTAAATTAATACCCTGACACAAAAGTATACCGCTTAGTGAATGTTTACAGTTCTCACCACTAAGAAATACATTTTTGTCGCTGTCACTACAGCAAGAATGAGTGTATGGTAATTTCCATTCAGATTTTACATATCCTTTACCCAATTGTTCATACTGGCCAGCAGGTATGTACTCAAGGCACTTTTTAAATCGGAAAGTTGATATCGGAATGGTGATAATTCCGTGTATTATCCATTCAATGACAGGACTCTCTGACATTGTCAATGGTAATCTCTCAAGTTTTTCGATGCTCAGGATTGTATAGTCTGCTCCTTTCTGTGCCAAACTGATCTGTTTATCAGTAAGGTTAAAACTGGAAAATAATGACGTCGTGTTGATTAAACGCCAAGGCACATAGCCTGAACGAAGATTTTGCAGCGTCCAGCCTAATTCTATAATAGAGCGTAATTGAGACTGGCCATGTTGTAACATTAGCAAATCTCTGTCTATCACATCAAAGGCAGAGGATACAATATTGTCCAACGAATATATTCTGGAAGATAGAGTCATTAACCCATTGTCTACCACAGAAAGTGATTTCTCCAAATTAATACGATCAATTTCTCGTATTTTTTCAGCAGTTTCAATTTGCTTTACTTTCCAAGCCTCGTTGTAAGCAGCATAGATACTGGTCGCTATGAAACGCTTTTGACGCTGTTTGCGTGGTCCAAGAATGAAATCACGCAAATCAGCACCATCTTTTAGTAAAGACAAGTGTTGCTTAATTTCAGCCAGTGTGGACGAAGTTAGCCATTCAAGGCAGAGTTTCCCTACACTGTATGTTGTTATAATCCCTGGATGTTGTCTCTGGGAGTATCTAGGGTCTAATCTGGTCATTTTTAACCCCTGTGTTTTATTCAGGAATCTATCTTGACAGCTATTTGTGTCTGTAGGCCAGATTAACCACTTTTTCCAATCAGGATGTGTTCTGTTGAAATGTAAAATTTGTGACACGTCTAACTCAATATCTGTGGTTGTATTCTCAGGTATTGGCTTTGGTATAGACGGTGTTTTAAGGTCTTTGATCTTAGCTAGGCCAAGACAAGATGTTTGGTGTATTGTGTCATTTAAAAATAACAATTGTTCTGGTATCATGCAGGTTCTAAATAGTGCTTCTATGCCTTGCACCTGCCAATCTTTTGTACCCCAAATTGTTTTCGTTTCAATATTATTTTTCCAATAATCAAAACCAAATGTCATCATTTTGTCATAAAATGCTTCTGAATATATCAATTTAGAATTTGTCAGCATTGTTTTCATTCCTGTTTTATCTAACAGTTTGTAATAAAACGTTTCTGCATCACTGGTGTTAAACCCTGAAAAGTATTTGAATTTCTAAAAAAATGCTTTAGAACTGCTTTTAGGAGGTGTAGAACAATGTTCCCATTGATTATACATAAAAACATTTCTAGGCTGTGCAGATTTATGCAAGTAATGATCCCCATAGTGGGTGTAACAGAATAACTGCTCATAACTAGATGAACCTTGTAAATAATCATGATCTGTGAATCTAGCTGACATTACTAAATCAGACATCATGTCATTAATACTGTTAAAGTCCCAATCATCAGAGAATGTACTAGGTGTCACAAAGTCACTTAAGGAAACCTTTAGTTGATGAGGATACTTCAGGATTTCGACCGGACCATATATCTCATAGTCTGTTTTCTCCCATACTACCCCACCAGGTATTGGAATTGCTGTGACATTTACTGTTGACAGTTCTCTTTTCTTCACGTGGGATGATCTGTGTGGTTTCAGGACTAGGTTGATGTTCTGACTTGCTGTGTCCATTCAATTGTAATAAACTTCCCTAAAATTAAAACTAAAATTAGGCATAGTAGGAGTATGAATACCCCTGAGATAATCCAATGCTCAATCAACGGTGAATCCAGATATAGTTCTTTGATTTGTTGAAGGAGTCCTGTTGTATTTTCTTTAGAATACTTTTTTGTTTCTGGCATCACTTCGGGGTCGTTTTGATCTTCAGAGAAGTTGTCGAAGTTGATGAAATAACCAGAGGCAGTTCTGTCAATTGATGGGATTGTTCTTTCAATCTGTCTTTCGGTAGCACTTTCTGATGCCACATCATTGTAGACTGGTGTTGTTTCTTGACGAACTGTTTCAATCTGTGTTTCAAGAGGCACGAGTTCCATGGCATTATTGCATAGTCCTTCATTGTGCACTGCAGGCTGATCGAATGTGATTAGTCTTTCAGTTTGAACCTCTTGGATTGTTGCAAGTTTGGGTATTCTGTTGTTTCTTGGGAGTCCACTGGGCCTACTGTTGATTATAGGCCACATGCTTGTGGTTTTACCAGATCGATAGACACGACTCTGTTCTCCTTTTTACCAGCAAGGGGCGGTAGCACAACTGATCTTGTTCCGGTGACTGCCAAGACAGGTACTGCTTTTCTGTAAGAAGGCCCAAATTCCTTCTTAACCGCGATCTTTTCTCTGACTAGATCCCCAATCTTTGGAATCCAGACAGGCCTTGCTGGGGCTGTTGCGGGTGGTGCCTCGTCAGTGGTACTTGGCTGTTGCTTTAACTTTATGTTGCTTAATGATTTTCTTGTTTCATTCAGTTCCTGTAAAACAGCCAAACGATCTTTGATGTCAAAGTCTGTTGTTTCTTCTTGTACCACTGACATCTGACTATCGAGGTCCTGAACTCGCATTCTAATTCCGAACAATAGTTCGTATGGGCTGAAACCTTTTAGAGAATTTCTTGGCATGTTGTTAAGACTAGTCTGGATACTTATTAAATGTTTGACCCACCCAGCGCCTGAACCTAATACCTTCGCTGTTATAGATTGCTTTATGTCACGGTTTTTTCTTTCTACCACACTGTTCCCTTACGGGGTATGACGGACAAGAATACCGCAACCCAATTCCCATGCTGGCCATGGCCTCCTTATAAGCTCGAGAGCTGAAAGCAGGACCCTGGTCAGAATGGAACGTGGTAATTGCGTATGTGCCGATATTGACTCGCAAATCTTTTATAACCGTTCTAGCGTCAGCCGAGCACTGGGGGCCTCATTTTTTAAGTGCTTTTCGTCTTAATGGTGTACACTGGGACGCGCTTCTCTTCTTTGATTGCGCAGATAGACCGCCTTATGCTGTCTAGAAGGGATCCTGAAACTACACTGGCCTGTTCATTACTGCGATCTCTGTTGCAGTTTTCACAATTTTGAGCAAAACATTGAATATCTATGCTCATTCCTGGCCACCAGTACTCTGATTGTAATTCTTTCAGAGAGGCTTTGATTGTTTGGTGTCTCAGACCCAACCCCATGTGTGCTTCCAGTAAGAGGAAGCCCCTCCTGCTCCTGTTTGGAATTACTCTGTCCCCCACTCCAGGGATTCGAGCAAAAGGAACGGAGTTTGCATCGATTATGTATGCATAATTGAGTGGATAGTTTACGGGTAGTGCTGCACAGTCGCCTTTTACGGTCATTTTTACTGCCAGCATGGTTTCCCCGTCTATGTATTTATCTGTACGCTTTTTTGTGGCTACGGAAGCCGGGTTAGTTGCTTCCGCTGTGGCTGTATTAGCCAATGAATTCCCTGCAACGTGAACGCCATCACGTTGAAGACTCTGTGCATGAATCACGTGAGTCTTTTGTAGTTCTTTGTGTAAAAGAGCTACCTTGTTCCAGAGCAATTTATGCTTTATTGTGGCACCTGTGTCATCTTTGTAGTCGTTTTCGATCCAACTCTGCAGTTTATTGTTGTAAGAGTTGACGCAAAAATGAGAATCGCACACTATAAGTGTCGGGAATTCACGTTCTGCATTTTCGAGCGCCATCTTTAAAGATCTGATTTCAGTTCTCTGAACCGAACAGTTTCTTACAGATTCAGTTTTTGTTACTTTCGGTCTGAATTTACCGCACAGCCAACGACCTTTAATGATCGCACATGCTGCATCGTAGGATTTTCTCTCTACGTTGAAATGCTGTACAAAGCTATCTGTATAGATTATACAGGCGTATTGTGGGAGAGGCAGAATTTCGATTGGCAGAGGATATTCTTCTTCATATTCTAAATCATTCAGTTCTTCAAATTGCGGGGCGAAATAGTATTTCACGTCTTCCGCTCCTAGAGAATCTATGCACTGTATCCATTTCGGATCCAGTGACACTGTAGGCAGGTTTACTGGGCTGAATAGCGCCTCGAAGGCGGATTCCGCTGTAAGGATATTAATCCGTTTGCCGTGTGCTAGTTCTCGTTCATTTGCTAATGCGATTTGCACTGCTTTCACAGTTCTTTCTGTGGGACTGAATGCTTTTTCTGCTTGTGTGTACAAGTGAGTTTTAATTGAAATAGGTACCTTTTCTCCCTCATTAGAGGTTAGGTATGTGAATCCGCATCTTCCTGGGATGACTCGGATTACAAGATCGATCGTGTTGTCACGTGTATCTAATTTTGTTTTTGCTAACATGTCTGTTTGCAGTGATCTCAAAATTTCTGTGTGTTTTTGAGTCCAATTGATTTGTTTAAAATCAGGTTTAATTAGTTCGAAGAGAGGTTTAACCCTCTCTGCGTAATTAAGAATGTAAGTTCTTCCGAAATTCAGAAAACCTAGAATGGATTGTAAATTCTTCAGCGTTTTTGGAGCTTGGAGTACAGCGCACTTCTCTAAGAAGTTGTCCGCTAGGCTTTTCCCTTCACTTGACAATTCGTACCCTAAAAATAGTACTGTCAGATGGGCAATTCTGGACTTTTTAAAGTTGAATTTGTAACCCTCAGCTGCGAACCCAAGTATAATGGTGTTCACTCTTTTCAAGTGAGTATCCAAGTCGTCGTCTGTGAGATAAATATCATCTACGTAAGATAATGCTTCATCATCATAGATTTGTAGTAACTCTGTTACCCTAGCTGAGAATAGTCCTGGGCTGTTCTTGAACCCCTGTGGGAGTCGACAGAATTTTTTCTGTGACCCAAATGCAGAGAAAGCGGTCAAATATCTGCTTTCTGGTGCAATGTTTTGACAAAAGAAGCCATTAGAAATGTCTAATGTCGTTTTATATTTTTTCCTAACTATGTTATTCATTAGGGCTGCACTATGCGAGTTTTGTACTGCAAAAGTTTTGCAACATGTATTAAGGTGTCTGTAGTCCAAAACTAGACGATATGAATTGTCTGGCTTGGAGACAGGAAACAAAGGATTGTTCATTTGAGAGGTGCATGTTTCAATCACCCCCTGGTACTCAAGTTGATCTAAGATCTCCCTGACTTGTTTTTTAGCTTCTTGCTTTATGGGATACTGCCGTTGGGCAGTTGGTTCACTTTTCAATTGGATTTTGTGAGGAGGTGAATCCTCATCCCATCCTCCATGATTTTTATATAATGCAGGTGCCTGGGCTACTGCCCATTTCCTTGCATATGTATATTTTTTGTGAATCGATATGTGATTCGAGAAGGCAGGCATAATCACCTCTTCGCAACGAGGGCACTCCCTGACAAACTCTGGGGGCCAATCTTTTTCAGCTAACAGAATATCATAGCCTTTTGAGAGCTTATCCCAAAATAGACCCTTAATTTTCCTAGTCTTATCACCCTCTATACGCAATGTTATTTTGTATATTTAATGGGGCTCGCTAAGTCTGGCGTCGGCAGTTTCAACCTGAATGTATTCATTCGTGTCCACTGTCTCCAGATGACTCATCAAGATCTTGCGCGCTATACTGATTTCTGCTGCACTGTCCAACATTGTCAATGCCCACTCCCCGTTTTTCAACTGTGTCCTCAGTATTCTCGGCATGGTTGATTACTCTAATACTGGCTACCTTCTTTTTCTGAAATTGAGATTTTTTACTCTGAGCAGGTTCCTTGTCTTTGGACTTGGTGTGCTCTCCTGGGTCTGACCGTCCTCTTCTTTCCGAATTCTGTGGAAAAGATCGAGAGGGACGTGTATCAATACTTTGATATCTATCAGGTTTTTTCAGATTATCCCTATTTCTAAGGTTATATCTTTTCTCAGAGGGCTCCCTCTGGGGAGACTGGCGTTCTCGAGTTGGAGTTCTTTCCCTCCGTCGAGGAGACCTTCCTCTGGACTGGAAAACTTTTTCCTTGGGAGTGGATTGTTTATTTCCATCCCAGCTCTTTTTAGGAGTGTTTGAATTATTTTTAATAAATATTTTTTCAGGATTTTCGAGCAGTTGGGGCTTAATTGGTTTTCCACCCAAGCTGTCTCTACCTAATTCTTCATAGCATTTTTCTATGATTTTGGCAAGCTCAACAGGATCTTTTATATCTGTTTCCTTCAACTTCTGGCGGATCGCCACAGATGCTGCTTCTCCTTTAATGTTGGCTAATAATATAGCCGTGACCTGCTTGAAGTCTTTCAGTAATTTCATACCTAGATTTAAAGCGGGCTCTGGACCGAATTCATTTTGAATCTGTTTTAGCACTTCTGGTATTACTGCCATAGACGGAACACCGTGTGTTTTTGTGTAAATGGAAGCAAAGACTGTACCCCAAGTGTCGCAGTCCTCCACGTGTGGTGCGATTCCCATAGGAAGGCAGATGGTCAAGATTCTGTGTTTCTCAATGGGGGTAGTATCAGGAAATACTGCCTCTATTTGTCAGGATGAGGGTTTCTCAGGCCCCCCTTGCGTTTCTCAGGAGCAATACTCACAAACCCACTCTGACATAGAAACTTTAGATTCTCAAGATTCTCTGGTTGCTAAAACTATAGGCCCATTTCAGATAACTAGGAAAAAGAATGTTCTTGGATTAATAAAAGACTCCCAGCTAAAAGCAACAAGGTTGACTTTTCACCATAAGATGTTTATAATCATATGTACTCGGATAGTAGATAAGACATGATTAAAGATTTCACATATTGATTCATTCAATATTCAATACAGTAACATTGTACATCTGCGCGCTCTTTATCACTGTTTGTTTCACAGTCTTGTTAAACATTAAACTCTCTATGAAAGCAATCACAGTTTGAGCCAATCACATTTCGACATTACAGCAGCAATAGTAGAATACAGATTGAAGCAAGTTCAAACAACAATCAGTCTAAGTGAAAACCAAACGAAGGTAAAAGCAGAATAGCTTGAATCAACAATTCCGGACGTGAAATACTGATGGTAGCGCTCCTAAACAACTAAAAACACATTGGCAAGTCCCAAACTAAAGCAAGAGTCCAGAAATCCAGTTCGATAAACAATTGTCCTGATCGTTGCCAGGGAAACGCCCTTAGCGTTTCGCCCTACGAGCTTCTCGAAGAAAACACCAACCGGCAAACAGAAAAAGGATCAATCCTACCTGCGTTTTCAGCAAGCGGATTTTCGTGGTAGATTACTACCATTGAACTGCCAACAAGTCTGGAAGCCTCAGCGAAGTCCTCCGTCGTTGAGAGCGAAGACCGGCCAGGAAGCAGGAGCAGGAGACCTCCAATCTCGGGAACCAGGAAGGAATAATCCGCACGGCGTTTTGGGCGTGGCCGCTTATATAGTCCCAGGCCCAAAGAGGTACAGAAGCTGCAAAGGGAAAAAAGACCTCGGCAGCAAACTCGAAATGGGAACTCCCGAAGCCTAAGGGCACGGCAAACAAGCACTGGCAAAATGCGGAAAGCGCAAATGGGAAGCGCACACAACAAGCATTGACAGGTTCAACACAGTGGCATCGCGCAAAAGGCAAAGTGGCATAACAAACACTGGTAAGGCCAAATAACATAATGTACACACATGGGCACAATGAGAAATGTTAGAAACACAGGGAACTGATGCACAACAGACGTAGTAGAGCGGAAAGGATCCTGACAGTGCCCCCCAACAAAAACGGAGACACCCCCTCCAAACTCTAAAATCGAGAGGCCGGGTGCTGAGCATGAAACAAGCGCACCAGGCGGGGAGCATGAACGTCCATCCCAGAAACCCAGGAATCCTCCTCAGGACCATAGCCTTTCCAGGAAAGCAGGTACCAAAGCTTCCCCCTAACTCGTTTGCAGTCCTTGATACAACGCACCTCAAATTCGTCCTGACCCTTCACACGAAGAGCTGGGGGACGAGGCCTTCTTTTGACAATTGCTTTCTTTAGCAGAGAAACGTGGAACACAGGGTAAATTCTCATGCTTTTAGGAAGCAGCAGCTTGTAGGTAACGGGATTCACACACTGAACAATCTTATACGGACCAATGAATTTAGGGTGGAACTTGTAACGTCTCCTGAACTGAAAGTTCCTGGTGGAAAGCCAAACTACGTCGCCAACATGAAGGTCTGGGCCTTTTTGTCGTCTCCTGTCCGCAAACCTCTTGTATGTGGCTTTGGCTCTCAGTACATTAGTTCTTAAGACTTTGGTAATGCGTTCCATTTCACTGAAATGCGAATCCAAGGAAGGTATGTTGGTCTTTCGGTGGGCCAGCAGCAAAGGCGAGAAATGGGGATGTCGGCCATAGATAGCAAAGAAGGGCGAAAAACCTGTAGAGGCATTCTGCAGATTATTGTAAGCGAATTCGGCTTCCCATAGTAAGGTTAACCAGGAACCCTGTTTTTTGAAAAGAAAACATCTTAAGTATTGTTTCAGGACCTGATTGACTCGTTCGGTTTGTCCATCCGACTCAGGGTGGAAACTAGTGGATGTGTTAGTAGTTATGTGAAGCGCTTTACACCAGGCCTTCCAGAACTGCGAAATGAACTGAGGACCACGGTCTGAAGTTATGGACCTAGGTAGGCCGTGCAAACGAACCACATGTTCCAGGATTAATTGAACCAGTTGGGCGGAGGTTGGAAGCCTAGGACAAGCAATGAAGTGGGCCATCTTAGATAAACGGTCAACCACCACGAGAATGGTAGTCATCCCCTTGTCTTCGGGTAGATCAGTTATGAAGTCCATTGCGATATCTTCCCAGACCTGAGTTGGTGTGGAAAGAGGAAGTAAGAGTCCTTTCTTTCGACCATGTTCTACTTTAGCTTGAGCACAAACATCGCATTCTTGAACGAAAGATTGCACATCTTTACTCCAGGTTGGCCACCAGAAATTTCTTCGTACAAGTTCTTTGGTTTTTGCGATTCCAGGATGACCAGCCAGTTGGCTAACATGACACCATTGCAAAACCTGTGTTTGTAGAACTTTAGTTGGAACAAATAAGAGATTGGAGAAGAAGGGTAGATTTTGGTGAATTGTTCTATTAGCTCCCTCTCGCACCCAAGATAGCAATTGAGGTATTGGCATTGCTTGTCTTATTTGTTGGAAGAAGACATCGGACATTGTAGCACCTACTATTCTGTCTTCAGAGAGCATGCTAGTAGGTCGGGGAAGAAGTTGAAGCTCACCTGGTTTAGAATCATACCGTGACAAGGAATCTGCTTTGTTATTCTTTGTTCCGGGCCTGAAGGTTATGATAAAGTCAAATTCTGCAAAAAACAAGGTCCAGCGGAGTTGTCTGGGAGTCAAAGCTTTTGCACATCTTAGGAACTGTAGGTTACGATGGTCCGTGTAAACAGTAACAATATGTCTAGCCCCAAGAAGGTAGTGACGCCATTCCTTGAATGCATGACGAATGGCCAAGAGCTCTTTCTCTGCAACAGTGTAGTTGGCTTCTGCAGGCAAAAATTTTCTGGACAAGAAAGCTATGGGATGTAGCTCGTTGGTTACTGGATTCTTTTGTGAGAGAATTGCTCCAATGGCGAAGTCGGAAGCATCAGCTTCCACAATAAAAGGTAGGTCTGAGTCTGGATGCCGCAAGACAGGAGCTTGTGTAAAGGTTCTTTTGAGAGTTTGAAAGGAAGAATCAGTGTCAGGGGTCCAGATGAATTTAACATTCTTCCTTAAAAGTTGGGTCAAAGGTGTGGCCAAAGTTGAAAAGTCTTTAATGAATCGGCGGTAGAAGTTAGCAAAGCCTAAAAATCGTTGAATATCCTTCACCGAGGTTGGAGTAGGCCAATCAAGGATTGCTTGGATTTTTCTTGGAGCCATTGTGATCCCAGATGGAGAAAGGATAAATCCAAGGAATTCGACCTTTGTGGTGTGGAATTCACATTTAGACAATTTGCAGAACAAACCATGTGATCTTAGGGTGTTCAAGATGATTTTAACGTGCCGAATGTGTTCCTCAGTAGAAGACGAAAAAATCAAAAGGTCGTCAATATAGGCAATGACGAACCTATCTAAGAAGTCCCGAAGGACATCGTTGATAAAAAATTGAAATGCAGCCGGGGCATTGCATAAGCCAAAGGGCATTACACAGTACTCGAACAGGCCAAAGCGAGTTCGAAAGGCTGTTTTCCATTCATCACCTGGTCTAATACGGACCAGGTGATAGGCGCCTCGTAAGTCCAGTTTGGTAAAGATTGTGGCTGAGCGCACTTGATCAAGGAGTACAGGGATCAATGGAAGAGGATATCTGTTCTTGATAGTGATGTTATTTAGAGCTCTGTAGTCAATACAGGTGCGCAATTCTCCATTGCTTTTAGGGACGAAAAAGAGCGGAGAGGCTGCTGGAGACTTGGAGGGCCGGATGAAACCATTCTTCAAGAATTTATCTAAATAATCTCGAAGGTGGGTGTTCTCTAAATCTGTCAAGGCGTATATTCTACTACAGGGTATCTTGGCTCCTGGCACTAGATCAATGGCACAATCGTAGTCCCTGTGTGGGGGTAGAGTTTCTGCCTTTTGTTCACAGAAAACATCCGTGAATTCCTCATAGATGTGTGGTAGAGTTGTGTCTTGCTCGGCTGCTGTGGAGATGTAAAGAGCTGAAACAGTACGCAAAAGGGAACTTGGAGAGACTTGAAGATTCTTTTCTGGTCCCCCACAACATTCTTGTTTACACCAAGTGGATGTGAAGTCAACTGTACGTTCTGTCCAACTGATGCTGGGGTTATGCGTAGTTAGCCAGGGGATACCCAAGATAACCCCAAATTGAGGTGCATCGATTACATCGAATGATATGATTTCCTGATGTTGTCTGGAACCTGCATCGCACACCATAGCAATGGAAGAGGTACAGTGCGTAATCATTCCTGAAGTTAGTTGAGTTCCATCGACTGCATACACAATTTCTGGTTTTTCTTTTTTAACAATGGGAATATTGGTTTTTGCAATGAACTTGGAATCAATGAAATTCCCGGTGGCGCCTGAGTCGATCATTGCAGCTACCAAGATTGGTTTCATGTTGGGTATCCTAAAAGAAACATTCAAGGTGAGATGAGGCACAGTTAACTGCAGAGTGTTAGCGATGGTTTGTTCAGGAGGAGATAACCAACTCGAAAAAGTCTCCTGATCCAAATTCGAGTTTTCTAGTTTTCCGACTTAATGTCCTTCTTTTCTCGGGGCCAAGAGTTCTTTGGTTTGAGTGAACATTCTCTGACAAAATGTCCCTTTTTGCCACAGTAGAGACAAAGACCATTTTTGCGCCGAGTTTCTTTTTCCTCAGGAGTTAACGGTTTCCTCAAACTTCCTATTTCCATGGCCTCAGTTGATTCCTGGGAATTGGGAAGAGATCTTTCTTTGGCTCTAGAAAAAATTCGGACATCTGTTCTTTTCCTATCTCCTTTACGGTCAGCTACTCGGTGGTCCAGACGAAGACTGAGTGCTATGAGGTCTGCACAAGTTCGAGGTTGGGGATCAATAGGCGCAATAAGGTCTTTCAGCTCGTCTCTTAGTCCCTGGTAAAAAAGAGCAGATCTCTTAGCTTCTGGCCAATCTGTTTCTGCTATAAGACGATTGAATTGGGTAAGATAGTGTACCAGTTCCTTATTTCCCTGTTTTAGTTCCAGTAATTCCCTATCGGCAGATCCTGTTATGGTACGTCTATCGAAAATCCTTTCAAATTCCTGTTTAAATTGTACCCAATTGTATAAAATTGGGTCATCAGACTGCACTAGTGGTACTGCCCACATTGCCGCGTCACCACTCAGGAAGGAGATTAAGAAGGCAGTTCGTGATTGAGCATTAGGAAATGAAGCTGGCTTAACCATAAAGTGCAACTGAACCTGCGTTAAGAATGTTTGAAATTTATTGGGTTCCCCAGCAAACCTCTCAGGCTGGGCCAACGGAACAGTTGTAGGAACAGTCACTGACACAGAGGGTGATGAACCGGATACATTTGCTTGGTGTTGCCCAGAAGATGGTGTTGAATCTAAACGTGATTGTAACTGAATTACTTTATTGGCTAAAGCTGCGGTTTCGGTTCTACTAACCGTTAATTCAGTCTGTAAATTCCCTATCATGGCACATAGGTCATCCATGGTGGCATTCATTTGGCTATTGCTCGGGAGAAACAAAATTTCGTGGGCGGATTATTCTGTCAGGATGAGGGTTTCTCAGGCCCCCCTTGCGTTTCTCAGGAGCAATACTCACAAACCCACTCTGACATAGAAACTTTAGATTCTCAAGATTCTCTGGTTGCTAAAACTATAGGCCCATTTCAGATAACTAGGAAAAAGAATGTTCTTGGATTAATAAAAGACTCCCAGCTAAAAGCAACAAGGTTGACTTTTCACCATAAGATGTTTATAATCATATGTACTCGGATAGTAGATAAGACATGATTAAAGATTTCACATATTGATTCATTCAATATTCAATACAGTAACATTGTACATCTGCGCGCTCTTTATCACTGTTTGTTTCACAGTCTTGTTAAACATTAAACTCTCTATGAAAGCAATCACAGTTTGAGCCAATCACATTTCGACATTACAGCAGCAATAGTAGAATACAGATTGAAGCAAGTTCAAACAACAATCAGTCTAAGTGAAAACCAAACGAAGGTAAAAGCAGAATAGCTTGAATCAACAATTCCGGACGTGAAATACTGATGGTAGCGCTCCTAAACAACTAAAAACACATTGGCAAGTCCCAAACTAAAGCAAGAGTCCAGAAATCCAGTTCGATAAACAATTGTCCTGATCGTTGCCAGGGAAACGCCCTTAGCGTTTCGCCCTACGAGCTTCTCGAAGAAAACACCAACCGGCAAACAGAAAAAGGATCAATCCTACCTGCGTTTTCAGCAAGCGGATTTTCGTGGTAGATTACTACCATTGAACTGCCAACAAGTCTGGAAGCCTCAGCGAAGTCCTCCGTCGTTGAGAGCGAAGACCGGCCAGGAAGCAGGAGCAGGAGACCTCCAATCTCGGGAACCAGGAAGGAATAATCCGCACGGCGTTTTGGGCGTGGCCGCTTATATAGTCCCAGGCCCAAAGAGGTACAGAAGCTGCAAAGGGAAAAAAGACCTCGGCAGCAAACTCGAAATGGGAACTCCCGAAGCCTAAGGGCACGGCAAACAAGCACTGGCAAAATGCGGAAAGCGCAAATGGGAAGCGCACACAACAAGCATTGACAGGTTCAACACAGTGGCATCGCGCAAAAGGCAAAGTGGCATAACAAACACTGGTAAGGCCAAATAACATAATGTACACACATGGGCACAATGAGAAATGTTAGAAACACAGGGAACTGATGCACAACAGACGTAGTAGAGCGGAAAGGATCCTGACACTATTTGAGTGATTTTCTGTGCTAACCAGAAAGGAATTTGTTCCCGTTTTACGGGTGTTTTACCAAGACATGACTGTATGTTCTGTGGTGTAATTTTATTTGTGTTCCCCTGATGAGGGGTCAGCTGTGGTACATTAACAGCTGGCTGGACTGTTGCAGTCCGCATTACATATTGGACTAATTGCCTATGTATTTTTATTAATGTGTTTAGCTGTACTAACAGCTCTTCTCTAGACATTTTTACAATGTCAGTATGTGGTGTGTAGCTGGCTAGAACCGGCCACGTGGCTCCTGGTCTACCTAGTGGAGCGAGCCTAGTTATGTGATCATTATGTTTTAGGGCGCCATTAAACCAGAGCAGGTGCTCTTGAAATTTAAGTGGAATTTCAATCTCCTCGAAAGGAGCGTACTCTTCCGGAGGTTTCTCTATTTTGTAATAGTGAAACTCTTTTGTTCTAGCGTTTACCGCTGGAAAGTTTATCCATGAATAGAATACCTCTGTCTGCCGATACTCGTGAGCCTCTATCACGAAAATTACTGTACCACCTTGAGGTGTCAGTCCGTTTTCTATAAGTTTTAAAGTTAATGATCTTCTTAAGTGGACCGGGATGTCGATAGCATCCAGGTCAATCTGTAGGAGACTCGAGTCTTCCTCTATTAGTTGGGCTGCCAGTCTAACTGCTTCCCTTTCTTCTTCACTGTCTGTCATTTTTTTTTTTAAATGCAGGCTTTGCAGAGTAGGTCTCCAAGGAGACAAGGATTAGGTGCGCAATATTTTGGAACACTGTATCCTTCAACGTTGAATAAACCAGAGCTTTACATAGGAATCTCTTCCTACTAAGGTCGGGCGGATTTTAACCTTTCACCCACTCCAGACGTCTATTGGAGTATTTACGGGAGAAAGGGGTCTGTGAAATATGCACGACTGAGTTACTCTAAAAGTCTTGCGTTAGTTTATCGCCTTACCAAACGTTGGGCGCCATGTAGTGTAGTTCCTAGTTTCCCACTAGGCCCTGCGCATTGGAATAACATAAACAGTAGTATCGACGTGGAACTGCGGATATTCCAGGCCTCCACTGACTATGCTAAACTTAATTGGGTTGTGTTACCAACTAGCTCAGAGGTCACTGGAAACTTTCTTCTCTGCATAGGAAGTGATCAGCTTCCTTGGCACAGACAAGAAGGGATTCAGCTTTCCAACAACCGTGCAACATGACAACTTTGCTCCTCAGATCAAGAGTCAATCTCTAGGGTCGTGTGAAACAATAGACATGTATTTCACTCAGCCAGTCTAATGCAGTTTACTTTCACGAGATGTAGAGAATAGAGAGACGGGCGTTTGTCAATAAAAGGTTAACATTTATTGAACAGTCTTTCTTCTCGTACAAGAGAAATGTATTGCCACAATTGCAAGACTTGTTATTATAAAAAGTACGTACAGTAAGATAAGTATTGCGAAATAGAACTGTAAAAGCATTGATATGGTTTCTTAGCCATACAATGGTTTAAAAGTAATAAAACATATATACAGTCATATATACATTAGGCTAACATACTCAACTGGTGCTTCTAACTAAGCCTACCCCAGTGTGCCTGACCTAAGCCTAACACGTGGAAGGGGAGTAAGTAAGTAGCTTTAAGTTAAGTTGGTTTTGCCAAGGTTTGTTTCAAGAATTCTCGTCTAAGGGTTTAGTCAACACCATACCTCTGAATAGAATGATGGAGGATTGGTATCTCCTTCAGGGGTCTCTCTCGATATCCCAGTCACCCGCAAGGGTAGACCGGAAACGCCGGGGCTGGATTTCTCTGCACGAGAAAGGCAGCGGCTTTTCTTCAGCGCGTCGAGGAAGGAGGGGGGACAGCGTCCGCGGGCAGCTGGAATCTGCTGGATGTCTTCGCAGAGGGACGGCTGTTCAACTCCTAAGCGTACTGCACCATAGTTCGCGCTTTAGCAGCGATAATGGTATCAGCAGCTTCACCACAACAGGGACAGCAGGCTGCAGCGACAGAGTGCTAGATTTACCAACACGGGGTCTTGCAGGCAGCTGGCATCAGCAACAGTAGCTCGCATTGCTTAAGGCAACGTTGGTAATATTTATACCTGACAGGTGCCGGGTTTGACGCAAGTTTGCTGGACATAAGACGTCAATTAAAGATGTCACTAGGAAGTGATAGTTATCAGTTGCTCATTAGAGTTCCATTACTAATCAAAACATAGCAAGCGGGGATTTCCAGGTTTGCTGAGTTTTTATCTTGTTGAAGAACTCGGAGTGTTATCTAGGAATATCAGATAGTGACTACTGCTCTGTCATTGCACTAATTGGTCGCAAAGGAAGTGGCAGAGAGAACTATGCTGGAATGTGGCTCTGTTCGTGTGAGGCCAGAGATGACTTTTCAGAAAATCGCACTTGAACGGTTATGCCAATATAGGGAATAAATGGATTTATAGCCGAATAGGGGCATAAGGTCACAGTATCGATCAGGAACCTAGATAAACACGCAACACCCACTCCACGGGTTAATGTCCATCAAAATTACTAAAACTAAAGCAATTAGATGCATGTGTAACATTGCCCACCCCAAAATACATAAATGCATTCGAAATAGGCGTACTTGAAATACATGAAATTTAGGTACTGTACGTTTTTTAAAGCATAGTAATCATTCAAAAAATTATTGCATACGAAATCAATGAACGATTATGCAAAAAGAATTACACATGAAGTATCTCTGACAGAAGAAAAGCGAGATAAATCATCACATAAAAATGCATTGTAATAACATGTGTGCTAGAGGCTGGTGTAATGTTGTTATGTCTCTAGATGTGTTTAGAAATAGAAGTGTGAAGCTTCTGTTCTCTAAGAATAGTTTTTACGTTAAGCAAAGAATTGTTCGTGCCAAAAAAGGTCAATATTAGAAAAATTGTCCAATTCAAAGAAAATAGATTTCCAAAGCTCTTGGCAGTCTTTGTTGATCAAAACTGAAGGCCGAATTCAGAGTTCATGGGAACGCTGTGTGTCGGAAAGCTTCTAAAAGTTATTGTTTCTGTACGGGTGAGAACATCGTATCAGACAGGCTCTCAAAGAATTGGTCTACAAATTCAGGTGATAGTTCAACCAAATTAGATAGCGCTGTAACTTGGCAGGTGTGAGAATGATTGCTGTCATCATAGTCGGGACCAGCAATGCTCACAGAACGTTGTACCTGGATGATGTTGCTTTTGTCACTCGCTCCACTGTTACCACTTGGTTGTAGCACAGGAGTCTCCACGAATGCCGTCATCAGGATTGGTAGCCGCTGGGGACAACACAATGCGTGAGCCGTTATTGGACCGAGCAAAGTATCGACGTCCATTGGTACTGCTGATGGAAGTGAAAGACAGATGTCCAACACGCATTCATCGCCGCAAAGCATACACCGTAGCACAGGTAAAATGCAATTTTGCCATATCGGTCTGAATGAAAGGAACCAGGTCATGTTTAGATCTCTCAGCCTGGCCAATCCAAGGACGTTAGTTATCCTGTCCCGGTAGCCCATTGCTAGGATTGTCTCTTCCATTCCCATGGGAGCTATGTCTGAGCCGAGGCTTGCCATAACGAAGCAGGAGGGTCAAAAATAAAATCCCTGCGACGAGTCCCAAAAATAATGGTATGCCGCCAAAAATGGAGTGCACAAAATTAGGAAAGATTCCCAAAATTGCCTGGAAGGGTGTTAGCAGTCCCGTAAAGACTGTCTTAAATATGCCTGGGATGCTTGTTGCACTAGACATGTTAAGGAGTTGGCTGAACATTTCTACGAAATGCACGGGGCAATTTTTTGATAAAAGGTCATGAACTTCAGTAGCTGTCCTTGCAACTAGAAGATCATACGTCTCTTTAGATGATGTTATAGGCACTGTTGTCTGTAAAAGTACAGATTTCATTTTGCTTAATGTATCAATTCGTATAGAATAGAGATTCAGACGAGGCCAGATGGGAGTCACTATGTCTGCAGGCCCACTCGGAAACAATGCTTGCATACAGCATTTGACCATGGATGTTACTTCTAGTAGATAACTTTTCCCTGGCACGAGGCCACAACATCTGTGATCCGTTCTAAGAATGTAACTCCCGTTCGCGAGTTGCATAAAGAAGGGCTCTATCTGAGTTGCAGGTGTGACTAGCTGGTGGCATGAAAGGTTGTTTGAATTTCCATCACATGCTCCGTGTAAATTAATACCCTGACACAAAAGTATACCGCTTAGTGAATGTTTACAGTTCTCACCACTAAGAAATACATTTTTGTCGCTGTCACTACAGCAAGAATGAGTGTATGGTAATTTCCATTCAGATTTTACATATCCTTTACCCAATTGTTCATACTGGCCAGCAGGTATGTACTCAAGGCACTTTTTAAATCGGAAAGTTGATATGGGAATTGTGATAATTCCGTGTATTATCCATTGAATGACAGGACTCTCTGACATTGTCAATGGTAATCTCTCAAGTTTTTCGATGCTCAGGATTGTATAGTCTGCTCCTTTCTGTGCCAAACTGATCTGTTTATCAGTAAGGTTAAAACTGGAAAATAATGACGTCGTGTTGATTAAACGCCAAGGCACATTGCCTGAACGAAGATTTTGCAGCGTCCAGCCTAATTCTATAATAGAGCGTAATTGAGACTGGCCATGTTGTAACATTAGCAAATCTCTGTCTATCACATCAAAGGCAGAGGATACAATATTGTCCAACGAATATATTCTGGAAGATAGAGTCATTAACCCATTGTCTACCACAGAAAGTGATTTCTCCAAATTAATACGATCAATTTCTCGTATTTTTTCAGCAGTTTCAATTTGCTTTACTTTCCAAGCCTCGTTGTAAGCAGCATAGATACTGGTCGCTATGAAACGCTTTTGACGCTGTTTGCGTGGTCCAAGAATGAAATCACGCAAATCAGCACCATCTTTTAGTAAAGACAAGTGTTGCTTAATTTCAGCCAGTGTGGACGAAGTTAGCCATTCAAGGCAGAGTTTCCCTACACTGTATGTTGTTATAATCCCTGGATGTTGTCTCTGGGAGTATCTAGGGTCTAATCTGGTCATTTTTAACCCCTGTGTTTTATTCAGGAATCTATCTTGACAGCTATTTGTGTCTGTAGGCCAGATTAACCACTTTTTCCAATCAGGATGTGTTCTGTTGAAATGTAAAATTTGTGACACGTCTAACTCAATATCTGTGGTTGTATTCTCAGGTATTGGCTTTGGTATAGACGGTGTTTTAAGGTCTTTGATCTTAGCTAGGCCAAGACAAGATGTTTGGTGTATTGTGTCATTTAAAAATAACAATTGTTCTGGTATCATGCAGGTTCTAAATAGTGGTTCTATGCCTTGCACCTGCCAATCTTTTGTACCCCAAATTGTTTTCGTTTCAATATTATTTTTCCAATAATCAAAACCAAATGTCATCATTTTGTCATAAAATGCTTCTGAATATATCAATTTAGAATTTGTCAGCATTGTTTTCATTCCTGTTTTATCTAACAGTTTGTAATAAAACGTTTCTGCATCACTGGTGTTAAACCCTGAAAAGTATTTGAATTTCTCAAAAAATGCTTTAGAACTGCTTTTAGGAGGTGTAGAACAATGTTCCCATTGATTATACATAAAAACATTTCTAGGCTGTGCAGATTTATGCAAGTAATGATCCCCATAGTGGGTGTAACAGAATAACTGCTCATAACTAGATGAACCTTGTAAATAATCATGATCTGTGAATCTAGCTGACATTACTAAATCAGACATCATGTCATTAATACTGTTAAAGTCCCAATCATCAGAGAATGTACTAGGTGTCACAAAGTCACTTAAGGAAACCTTTAGTTGATGAGGATACTTCAGGATTTCGACCGGACCATATATCTCATAGTCTGTTTTCTCCCATACTACCCCACCAGGTATTGGAATTGCTGTGACATTTACTGTTGACAGTTCTCTTTTCTTCACGTGGGATGATCTGTGTGGTTTCAGGACTAGGTTGATGTTCTGACTTGCTGTGTCCATTCAATTGTAATAAACTTCCCTAAAATTAAAACTAAAATTAGGCATAGTAGGAGTATGAATACCCCTGAGATAATCCAATGCTCAATCAACGGTGAATCCAGATATAGTTCTTTGATTTGTTGAAGGAGTCCTGTTGTATTTATTTTCTTTAGAATACTTTTTTGTTTCTGGCATCACTTCGGGGTCGTTTTGATCTTCAGAGAAGTTGTCGAAGTTGATGAAATAACCAGAGGCAGTTCTGTCAATTGATGGGATTGTTCTTTCAATCTGTCTTTCGGTAGCACTTTCTGATGCCACATCATTGTAGACTGGTGTTGTTTCTTGACGAACTGTTTCAATCTGTGTTTCAAGAGGCACGAGTTCCATGGCATTATTGCATAGTCCTTCATTGTGCACTGCAGGCTGATCGAATGTGATTAGTCTTTCAGTTTGAACCTCTTGGATTGTTGCAAGTTTGGGTATTCTGTTGTTTCTTGGGAGTCCACTGGGCCTACTGTTGATTATAGGCCACATGCTTGTGGTTTTACCAGATCGATAGACACGACTCTGTTCTCCTTTTTACCAGCAAGGGGCGGTAGCACAACTGATCTTGTTCCGGTGACTGCCAAGACAGGTACTGCTTTTCTGTAAGAAGGCCCAAATTCCTTCTTAACCGCGATCTTTTCTCTGACTAGATCCCCAATCTTTGGAATCCAGACAGGCCTTGCTGGGGCTGTTGCGGGTGGTGCCTCGTCAGTGGTACTTGGCTGTTGCTTTAACTTTATGTTGCTTAATGATTTTCTTGTTTCATTCAGTTCCTGTAAAACAGCCAAACGATCTTTGATGTCAAAGTCTGTTGTTTCTTCTTGTACCACTGACATCTGACTATCGAGGTCCTGAACTCGCATTCTAATTCCGAACAATAGTTCGTATGGGCTGAAACCTTTTAGAGAATTTCTTGGCATGTTGTTAAGACTAGTCTGGATACTTATTAAATGTTTGACCCACCCAGCGCCTGAACCTAATACCTTCGCTGTTATAGATTGCTTTATGTCACGGTTTTTTCTTTCTACCACACTGTTCCCTTACGGGGTATGACGGACAAGAATACCGCAACCCAATTCCCATGCTGGCCATGGCCTCCTTATAAGCTCGAGAGCTGAAAGCAGGACCCTGGTCAGAATGGAACGTGGTAATTGCGTATGTGCCGATATTGACTCGCAAATCTTTTATAACCGTTCTAGCGTCAGCCGAGCACTGGGGGCCTCATTTTTTAAGTGCTTTTCGTCTTAATGGTGTACACTGGGACGCGCTTCTCTTCTTTGATTGCGCAGATAGACCGCCTTATGCTGTCTAGAAGGGATCCTGAAACTACACTGGCCTGTTCATTACTGCGATCTCTGTTGCAGTTTTCACAATTTTGAGCAAAACATTGAATATCTATGCTGATTCCTGGCCACCAGTACTCTGATTGTAATTCTTTCAGAGAGGCTTTGATTGTTTGGTGTCTCAGACCCAACCCCATGTGTGCTTCCAGTAAGAGGAAGCCCCTCCTGCTCCTGTTTGGAATTACTCTGTCCCCCACTCCAGGGATTCGAGCAAAAGGAACGGAGTTTGCATCGATTATGTATGCATAATTGAGTGGATAGTTTACGGGTAGTGCTGCACAGTCGCCTTTTACGGTCATTTTTACTGCCAGCATGGTTTCCCCGTCTATGTATTTATCTGTACGCTTTTTTGTGGCTACGGAAGCCGGGTTAGTTGCTTCCGCTGTGGCTGTATTAGCCAATGAATTCCCTGCAACGTGAACGCCATCACGTTGAAGACTCTGTGCGTGAATCACGTGAGTCTTTTGTAGTTCTTTGTGTAAAAGAGCTACCTTGTTCCAGAGCAATTTATGCTTTATTGTGGCACCTGTGTCATCTTTGTAGTCGTTTTCGATCCAACTCTGCAGTTTATTGTTGTAAGAGTTGACGCAAAAATGAGAATCGCACACTATAAGTGTCGGGAATTCACGTTCTGCATTTTCGAGCGCCATCTTTAAAGATCTGATTTCAGTTCTCTGAACCGAACAGTTTCTTACAGATTCAGTTTTTGTTACTTTCGGTCTGAATTTACCGCACAGCCAACGACCTTTAATGATCGCACATGCTGCATCGTAGGATTTTCTCTCTACGTTGAAATGCTGTACAAAGCTATCTGTATAGATTATACAGGCGTATTGTGGGAGAGGCAGAATTTCTATTGGCAGAGGATATTCTTCTTCATATTCTAAATCATTCAGTTCTTCAAATTGCGGGGCGAAATAGTATTTCACGTCTTCCGCTCCTAGAGAATCTATGCACTGTATCCATTTCGGATCCAGTGACACTGTAGGCAGGTTTACTGGGCTGAATAGCGCCTCGAAGGCGGATTCCGCTGTAAGGATATTAATCCGTTTGCCGTGTGCTAGTTCTCGTTCATTTGCTAATGCGATTTGCACTGCTTTCACAGTTCTTTCTGTGGGACTGAATGCTTTTTCTGCTTGTGTGTACAAGTGAGTTTTAATTGAAATAGGTACCTTTTCTCCCTCATTAGAGGTTAGGTATGTGAATCCGCATCTTCCTGGGATGACTCGGATTACAAGATCGATCGTGTTGTCACGTGTATCTAATTTTGTTTTTGCTAACATGTCTGTTTGCAGTGATCTCAAAATTTCTGTGTGTTTTTGAGTCCAATTGATTTGTTTAAAATCAGGTTTAATTAGTTCGTAGAGAGGTTTAACCCTCTCTGCGTAATTAAGAATGTAAGTTCTTCCGAAATTCAGAAAACCTAGAATGGATTGTAAATTCTTCAGCGTTTTTGGAGCTTGGAGTACAGCGCACTTCTCTAAGAAGTTGTCCGCTAGGCTTTTCCCTTCACTTGACAATTCGTACCCTAAAAATAGTACTGTCAGATGGGCAATTCTGGACTTTTTAAAGTTGAATTTGTAACCCTCTGCTGCGAACCCAAGTATAATGGTGTTCACTCTTTTCAAGTGAGTATCCAAGTCGTCGTCTGTGAGATAAATATCATCTACGTAAGATAATGCTTCATCATCATAGATTTGTAGTAACTCTGTTACCCTAGCTGAGAATAGTCCTGGGCTGTTCTTGAACCCCTGTGGGAGTCGACAGAATTTTTTCTGTGACCCAAATGCAGAGAAAGCGGTCAAATATCTGCTTTCTGGTGCAATGTTTTGACAAAAGAAGCCATTAGAAATGTCTAATGTTGTTTTATATTTTTTCCTAACTATGTTATTCATTAGGGCTGCACTATGCGAGTTTTGTACTGCAAAAGTTTTGCAACATGTATTAAGGTGTCTGTAGTCCAAAACTAGACGATATGAATTGTCTGGCTTGGAGACAGGAAACAAAGGATTGTTCATTTGAGAGGTGCATGTTTCAATCACCCCCTGGTACTCAAGTTGATCTAAGATCTCCCTGACTTGTTTTTTAGCTTCTTGCTTTATGGGATACTGCCGTTGGGCAGTTGGTTCACTTTTCAATTGGATTTTGTGAGGAGGTGAATCCTCATCCCATCCTACATGATTTTTATATAATGCAGGTGCCTGGGCTACTGCCCATTTCCTTGCATATGTATATTTTTTGTGAATCGGTATGTGATTCGAGAAGGCAGGCATAATCACCTCTTCGCAACGAGGGCACTCCCTGAGAAACTCTGGGGGCCAATCTTTTTCAGCTAACAGAATATCATAGCCTTTTGAGAGCTTATCCCAAAATAGACCCTTAATTTTCCTAGTCTTATCACCCTCTATACGCAATGTTATTTCGTATATTTAATGGGGCTCGCTAAGTCTGGCGTCGGCAGTTTCAACCTGAATGTATTCATTCGTGTCCACTGTCTCCAGATGACTCATCAAGATCTTGCGCGCTATACTGATTTCTGCTGCACTGTCCAACATTGTCAATGCCCACTCCCCGTTTTTCAACTGTGTCCTCAGTATTCTCGGCATGGTTGATTACTCTAATACTGGCTACCTTCTTTTTCTGAAATTGAGATTTTTTACTCTGAGCAGGTTCCTTGTCTTTGGACTTGGTGTGCTCTCCTGGGTCTGACCGTCCTCTTCTTTCCGAATTCTGTGGAAAAGATCGAGAGGGACGTGTATCAATACTTTGATATCTATCAGGTTTTTTCAGATTATCCCTATTTCTAAGGTTATATCTTTTCTCAGAGGGCTCCCTCTGGGGAGACTGGCGTTCTCGAGTCGGAGTTCTTTCCCTCCGTCGAGGAGACCTTCCTCTGGACTGGAAAACTTTTTCCTTGGGAGTGGATTGTTTATTTCCATCCCAGCTCTTTTTAGGAGTGTTTGAATTATTTTTAATAAATATTTTTTCAGGATTTTCGAGCAGTTGGGGCTTAATTGGTTTTCCACCCAAGCTGTCTCTACCTAATTCTTCATAGCATTTTTCTATGATTTTGGCAAGCTCAACAGGATCTTTTATATCTGTTTCCTTCAACTTCTGGCGGATCGCCACAGATGCTGCTTCTCCATTAATGTTGGCTAATAATATAGCCGTGACCTGCTTGAAGTCTTTCAGTAATTTCATACCTAGATTTAAAGCGGGCTCTGGACCGAATTCATTTTGAATCTGTTTTAGCACTTCTGGTATTACCGCCATAGACGGAACACCGTGTGTTTTTGTGTAAATGGAAGCAAAGACTGTACCCCAAGTGTCGCAGTCCTCCACGTGTGGTGCGATTCCCATAGGAAGGCAGATGGTCAAGATTCTGTGTTTCTCAATGGGGGTAGTATCAGGAAATACTGCCTCTATTTGAGTGATTTTCTGTGCTAACCAGAAAGGAATTTGTTCCCGTTTTACGGGTGTTTTACCAAGACATGACTGTATGTTCTGTGGTGTAATTTTATTTGTGTTCCCCTGATGAGGGGTCAGCTGTGGTACATTAACAGCTGGCTGGACTGTTGCAGTCCGCATTACATATTGGACTAATTGCCTATGTATTTTTATTAATGTGTTTAGCTGTACTAACAGCTCTTCTCTAGACATTTTTACAATGTCAGTATGTGGTGTGTAGCTGGCTAGAACCGGCCACGTGGCTCCTGGTCTACCTAGTGGAGCGAGCCTAGTTATGTGATCATTATGTTTTAGGGCGCCATTAAACCAGAGCAGGTGCTCTTGAAATTTAAGTGGAATTTCAATCTCCTCGAAAGGAGCGTACTCTTCCGGAGGTTTCTCTATTTTGTAATAGTGAAACTCTTTTGTTCTAGCGTTTACCGCTGGAAAGTTTATCCATGAATAGAATACCTCTGTCTGCCGATACTCGTGAGCCTCTATCACGAAAATTACTGTACCACCTTGAGGTGTCAGTCCGTTTTCTATAAGTTTTAAAGTTATAGATCTTCTTAAGTGGACCGGGATGTCGATAGCATCCGGGTCAATCTGTAGGAGACTCGAGTCTTCCTCTATTAGTTGGGCTGCCAGTCTAACTGCTTCCCTTTCTTCTTCACTGTCTGTCATTTTTGTCAGGCTTTGCAGAGTAGGTCTCCAAGGAGACAAAGATTAGGTGCACAATATTTTGGAACACTGTATCCTTCAACGTTGAATAAACCAGAGCTTTACATAGGAATCTCTTCCTACTAAGGTCGGGCGGATTTTAACCTTTCACCCACTCCAGACGTCTATTGGAGTATTTACGGGAGAAAGGGGTCTGTGAAATATGCACGACTGAGTTACTCTAAAAGTCTTGCGTTAGTTTATCGCCTTACCAAACGTTGGGCACCATGTAGTGTAGTTCCTAGTTTCCCACTAGGCCCTGCGCATTGGAATAACATAAACAGTAGTATCGACGTGGAACTGCGGATATTCCAGGCCTCCACTGACTATGCTAAACTTAATTGGGTTGTGTTACCAACTAGCTCAGAGGTCACTGGAAACTTTCTTCTCTGCATAGGAAGTGATCAGCTTCCTTGGCACAGACAAGAAGGGATTCAGCTTTCCAACAACCGTGCAACATGACAACTTTGCTCCTCAGATCAAGAGTCAATCTCTAGGGTCGTGTGAAACAATAGACATGTATTTCACTCAGCCAGTCTAATGCAGTTTACTTTCACGAGATGTAGAGAATAGAGAGACGGGCGTTTGTCAATAAAAGGTTAACATTTATTGAACAGTCTTTCTTCTCGTACAAGAGAAATGTATTGCCACAATTGCAAGACTTGTTATTATAAAAAGTACGTACAGTAAGATAAGTATTGCGAAATAGAACTGTAAAAGCATTGATATGGTTTCTTAGCCATACAATGGTTTAAAAGTAATAAAACATATATACAGTCATATATACATTAGGCTAACATACTCAACTGGTGCTTCTAACTAAGCCTACCCCAGTGTGCCTGACCTAAGCCTAACACGTGGAAGGGGAGTAAGTAAGTAGCTTTAAGTTAAGTTGGTTTTGCCAAGGTTTGTTTCAAGAATTCTCGTCTAAGGGTTTAGTCAACACCATACCTCTGAATAGAATGATGGAGGATTGGTATCTCCTTCAGGGGTCTCTCTCGATATCCCAGTCACCCGCAAGGGTAGACCGGAAACGCCGGGGCTGGATTTCTCTGCACGAGAAAGGCAGCGGCTTTTCTTCAGCGCGTCGAGGAAGGAGGGGGGTCAGCGTCCGCGGGCAGCTGGAATCTGCTGGATGTCTTCGCAGAGGGACGGCTGTTCAACTCCTAAGCGTACTGCACCATAGTTCGCGCTTTAGCAGCGATAATGGTATCAGCAGCTTCACCACCACAGGGACAGCAGGCTGCAGCGACAGAGTGCTAGATTTACCAACACGGGGTCTTGCAGGCAGCTGGCATCAGCAACAGTAGCTCGCATTGCTTAAGGCAACGTTGGTAATATTTATACCTGACAGGTGCCGGGTTTGACGCAAGTTTGCTGGACATAAGACGTCAATTAAAGATGTCACTAGGAAGTGATAGTTATCAGTTGCTCATTAGAGTTCCATTACTAATCAAAACATAGCAAGCGGGGATTTCCAGGTTTGCTGAGTTTTTATCTTGTTGAAGAACTCGGAGTGTTATCTCGGAATATCAGATAGTGACTACTGCTCTGTCATTGCACTAATTGGTCGCAAAGGAAGTGGCAGAGAGAACTATGCTGGAATGTGGCTCTGTTCGTGTGAGGCCAGAGATGACTTTTCAGAAAATCGCACTTGAACGGTTATGCCAATATAGGGAATAAATGGATTTATAGCCGAATAGGGGCATAAGGTCACAGTATCGATCAGGAACCTAGATAAACACGCAACAGAAGAATCAAACTATAGACAAGGAACTGTACCACATGACTAATACAGAACATAATCCTTACATTTCCTGGGAACTTTTCTTGTCCTGGGAACCACTCTTGAATTATCAAGAGCACTATCTATTCTTTGGCTAGGAGAAGTGCAGGAATGGCTGGAATTACCAATAGGTACAGGACCACTATTAGAATGACTATTAAACTCGGAAAACTTGGTTAATCTACACATGTTCCAAGTGCACCCATTGTCTTAAGTCACAAATGTTTTTCTAATAGCAGTAATGATGAAAGGACCACTGAAATTGGAAGTACCCTTGTACCCATATTTTGGCTTCTTCACAAGAACACGATCCCCAACATTCCATTTCCTATATTTGACAGCCATCCTTTCATCATAACGTTGTTTATACTTCCATTGATACTCAGCCAACGCATCTCTCCTTCTCAATTCACACTCAACACTATCATCACAAACTTTCTCCGGAAGCCAAGCTGGATTGAGTTTGGAATTAGCTAATCTCCCCCTCAATGCTTCAAAAGGAGACTTTTGCATGATAGCATTGGGAACAGTGTGATGCGCCTACCAGGTCTCCCTCAACACACTACTGAAAGAGACCTTAGATTGCAAAGCCCTCTGCGCACAACTTTTAACAACCCTATTCATTCGCTCAGTAAGTCCATTCGCCTGAGGTGAATAAAGAGCTGTCTTCTGGTGAACAATACCAAGATCCTTAAGAAAACAGTCCATTTCATTGGAGGTAAATTGTACCCCATTGTCAGTAAGCAGGTATTTAGGCACACCCTCTGAGACAAACACATCCTTAAGAAACTCAATGATAGCCCTGGAATTCACCATTCCCATACATTTCGAAATCACCCACTTTGAAGTGTAGTCCACCAGTAGTACCACAAACCTCTCGTGTGAAGGCATGAGCTCAAAAGGACCTGCTATGTCAAACCCCACCTTTGTTCAAACTGTAGCAGGAACTACTACTGGAGAAGAGGAGAATGACTTGTGGTGTGTGATTTGTCATTAGCAGCACACAAATGGCAATCTTTCACAACAGCTTCCACCATTCGATCCATACTAGGCCACCAGTATCTCTCTCTGACGCAAGCCTTGGTAAGGTTCCTCCCAAGATGGCCCTCATGAGCAAGATTGACAACTTTCTCACGCAAATCATTTGGAGGTACAAGTCTGTCACCTCTTAACAAATTACCCTGACAAAATGTCAAGTCATTTCTGACAGTCCAGTAAGGCTTTAATTCACATCCAGTTGATCATATCTAGGCCACCCTACTCTGATGATATCTTTCAAAGACCGAAAAACAACGTCATTATCAATACAACTTGACCATACATCCTTGGACAAGGAAGATTCCAAAACCCAATTTATGCACTCCAGATTACCAGAAAAGCAATCTCTATCAATCGGCAACCTTGATAAACAGTCTGCAGGCTTGTTGTTCTGACCAGCAATATACTGTACAGTAAAATTAAATTCCTGTAGTCCTTCGCTCCATATCTTCAATCTAGGGGGCATATGATCACTTTGATGACAAGAAAATATCTGAACAAGAGGGCGATGATCTGATCTCACAACAAACGGAATGCCCCATAAAAAGAACTTAAAATGGTATATTGACCAGAATACAGCCAACGCCTCTCTTTCAATGCAAAAGTAATTCAATTCTGCATCCTTCAAAGCTCTTGAAGCAAAAGCTACCACAACCTCCTCTCCATTCACAATTTGAGAAAGAACAGCGCCAAGGCCTTTAAGACTGGCATCAGTAGTGACAATAGTTTTTAATTTGGCATCAAAATGACCCAGAGTGGGCATTTTGCCAATTTCAGTCTTTATCAATTGAAACGCATCCTCACAATCACTAGACCAAATGAAACGTACACCCTTTTTCAAAAGGGATCTTATAGGCTCAACAATGCTTGCAAAACCTTAACAAATTTGGAATAAAATTCCGCCATGCCCAAGAAAGACTTGGCCTGATCTTTATCCTCTGGAGCTGGTGCTTTAACAATACTCTCAGCCAATTCTAGCTTAGGTTGTATCCCTTTCCCAGAGATTACATGTCCAAGGAAAGTAACTGAGCCCAAACCAATTCTGCATTTCTCTTTCTTAACAGTGAGTCCTCTGTCAGAAAGTCTACTTAACAATGATCTCAAGACAGTATCATGCTCCCTGGCATCCACTCCATACATCAAAATATCATCTTGGAAGAACATTACATTATGTAGATCTCCAAGAACCATTTTCATAACCCTTTGAAAGCAAGCAGCAGCCGAGGCTAAGGTAAAGGGCATTCTCAAGAACCGATAAGCACCAAGGGGTGTGACAAAGGATGTTAAATGTCTAGATTCTTGATGTAAGACAATTTGGTGGTACGCAGAAGAGAGATCAAGAACACTAAACATGTTCGCACCCTTAAAAATACTAATAGATTCAGAAATATTTGGTAAAGGATGTCGATCAACCCAAATGCACTCATTTAATCCACGCAAATCCACACACATTCTTACTGCTTTTCCACCATCCTTGGGTGCCAAAACTATAGGACTTAACCATTCTGAGGACTCAATTTCTTCAATCACTCCTAATTTCAAAAGTTTCTCAATCTTCAATCTCAAAGGCTCAACCATCATATTAGGTACTTTCTGAACCTTGTGCACACACGGTTTAGCAGATTTCTTAAGAATAATCTTGTGTTCAAATCCCTTTAAACATCCCAATGTGTCAGAGAAAACTTTAGGGAATTCAGAAAAAATGTTGTTAGAATCAGACACAGTCTTAATTTCTTGAGAGAGAGAAGAGGGAACTAAGTCCTCCATGAAAATGACTTGATTATGAGGATTCTTGGCACACGGATTAAGGATAATACCAAAATCATGTTGATGTTTCCACCCAAGAAGATTGTCTCCTCTCACAGCCACATAAACCTTCCCAGTGATTTCTTTACCTCTAAACGAAATCTTAGCAACTGTGTACCCCAAGATATCAATCTTTGAACGACCATAACTCAAAGGAGCAATATCTGGAGGCAACAGTGGAATATTTTCAAAACCATCAACTTCATACCAAATTTTGTTACCTATTAACGTATAAGGAGATCCTAAATCAGCCATGAGTTTAAACATATACTTATCAATACCTATATCCCAAAAAGGCATTATAATCTTTTCAGAATCAACACTTTCCCCAATTACATTTGAAACAACCACAGTGCGAACAATGTCAGATACATTTTCATTAGACTCTTTCTTTTTGTTAGATTTGCAAACACGAGCATAGTGACCTTTACCCCCACAATTGTTACAGATACTATCCCTTGCAAAACAGTTTGGATAATTAGAAGTGTGAGAAAAACTACCACATCTGAAACAACGCAACCTTTGATTAGAAAATGAGCCTTGTTGTCGAAAATCACGTTCTTTGGACAAAGAAGTCTCTCTATTAAGAAAAGGACGAGCCTCTTGAGAACTTTTCTGAGATAAGTTCTTTTGAGGAAATTTGTTTCTCACACTAGTTGAAACTTTCGCAATGGAATCAGGAGATTATTCTAGAAATTTATCTTCTTGTAGTCTATGCACAACATTTTGACTCTCTTTTTGAGCTCAATAGAAGTGTGATTAGTCTCTTTTTTATTCTTTCTAATTTCTTTAACCCAAGTAGAAGTATTCTCGATACCTTCCACAATAGCCATAGACTATTTCAGAGTAGGGTTTTTAGATAATAGTTTTTCTTGAACTCTTGTACTATTAGTACATCTTACAAGCTGATCTCTCACGAGTGAATCAGCTAGGTCCCCAAAATCACACGTGCGTGCAAGAGTTTTTAAAACAGCTACAAATGTACCCACACGTTCAACAGGGCCTTGTACACGAGTGAAAAATCTGTGGCGTTCTAAGGTAACATTAATTCTAGGACCAAAGTAATTTTCCAGCATGGCCATAGACATTTCAAAAATATCAGAAGGTTCACCATCAGCACGACCTACTGGTATAGTGTCCATACTATCGTACGTGTGTCTACCTTAAACCCCTAAATTATGTAACAAAATTGCCTGTTTTCTGGCAGCTGAGAACTTTTCCCCACCAATTGCTACTAGATAGGAATCAAAAAGATTCCGCCATCTCTTCCAGGGAAGAATAGGTTCTCCCTCTTCAGAAAGGAAAGGGGGAGGCTGTGACATACTGGAAGTGGTGGCCATCTTGTGGTTTAATATCCAACACAAGAAAATAAATAAATAAATAAATAGATGTTTAAATTACTGACTCATAAGTCATATCTCTCCAACACAAGAAAATAAATAAAGAAAGAATGTGCCCGGAATGTGTTATCTACTTTCCTGTCCTAGACCTTCTGGTGATGGCACGATTACTGACTAATAAGTCTAAAAAGTCATATCACTCCACTTTACTTTTAAGCCAATGTGCTGTCGTGCACATCGACGATGTCAAGGTAAATTAACCAAAAAAAATTACGTTACTACCAGAGAATCATGGAAAGTAAATGTGCTGTTGTGCACATCAACATTGAAGAAAGAACGATAATCCTAATAAAACACAGCCGTGTGCATTGATGTGAAGAAATTATTTCGTTGCTGTGCGCATCAGCGTGGTTGCCAAGGTTGCCAAGGTTACTAAAATGCGCTGCCGTGAACATCAGCGTGAAAAGTTGCACAAAGGAATTCAAGATGGCCGCTGCGTGATGACGTTATACGTTTTGGGCGTCAAACGTCAAGCGTCAAGGTCAGGGTTCTGTGGCACGTCACATCAGGTTGCCAGGGAATCTTGAAGTCGATCGTCAAGTCGAAGCTGATTCCGATGCTGATTCCGATGGTGTGAATGTAAGGTGAGCGCGCAGACACACGCGATGTCACCCGCTGCCAAGACACACACGCGAAGTTTAAGAGTAAACAAATCCAGATTGTAACGGCACAACAGGTGAACAGGCTAAAAGAAAGTTGCTTATTTAGCGAAGTTTGTACTGCACAATTAGCACAGAAGACAGTACAGCAGTATTAACCATAAACACTGCGTTTCCAAATCCAAATCCAAATTTCAAACGATGAGATAATGCAAATTATGATGAAAAGAAGTAGAAAATCCAAATAGGGCAGAAATAAATCCAAATTTCGACATTTGTGCAGTACTGAATGATATCCAGTGTCCAATGTTCAATAATAGTCCAATAGAAGTAAAAAAGCAGTCTTCAAAATATAAGTTTGTTCAAACTTAGTCCAAATCCAAATCCAAATTGAAAATCAATTGTAGAGGAGTTGATGGTTGTAGGTGCTTGTCCCCAATCAAGCCATGACCCTCGTCGCCAGTGATAAAAGCTCATAAATCAGATTAGTAGGAAAGCAGGTTTATTGATCCAACCATCAACAGCAATCCTCAGCAACTGACACAGTATCAGAAAGTAAACACTCCATCAATGATGTAGAACAGACAGTGTTCGATTGAAGAGACAGTAACCATAACAGAGGCCAAACAGCATTAGCCACAATTTCCAAAGGTAGGAAGGCTTTAAACAACTGAAATTATACTTTTTCAACGTGAGGACTCAGTCAAAGACAGCAAAGCTATGCACGAAGAGTAAGAAAACAAATACAGAGGCCCCCTGCCTCTCCATCAAGTCTTCCAGAAATCTAACCATAGCAGCAGGAATATTACATTTTAAATCAGGCACGGCCCATCCTCCCCATCTAATGATAACTTTAAATATTGCAATGTCCATCAGAGATTTTCATACTACCTTCCAAAGAACATTCTTGTTTAGTCTAGACATCTCAACAGTTCTAAGAGTACTATAAAATCGATGGTCTTGGGGAAAAGCAAACACACTTGGGCAGCAGAGCTATCTTTATAATATTTCATTGGCCCATTAATCCAATCAGAAGTCTGTATGACCTCCTCATTTGAGCATTAGGTTTTTGTCAACAATATGTCACAATTTCTGATGATCGTCATTCTCACATTAGCGCTGATTGTGAAATCAAGATGCCCTGCTCAGCTGATTACTCATTAGTCAGTACCACCATCTCTTTGTTACTAAGCAGCTGAGCATTATTGACCTTCTGGAGATATACTGATACACCGGTTGACGCTTCTGTGACCCACAAGCAAAGCCGAGAGTCTGGGCGGTGACAGAGGCGGGGTAGAACAGAAAGATGGGGAGATTAGAATATCACAGAGAAATAACCCTAATGATTCACAACCGACGCAGTAGATTACACAACAGCACACTTCGATTTCGGTCTACAATAAACTGTAGGACTGGCATTACTCAAACAGTGCATCAGCACCACGGCAGGTTTAGTAAGCGCTTTATGAATCTAATTACAACCATATAATACAAAACGTTTTTAAAACTGGGCCCCAGGGATTTGTAGATTTTCCCAGCTGTAAGTGCACATTTCGCGTATGCCATTCCCAGAAGTTGGCCAGGTAAACACACCCTCAACCTCACTCACCCTCTCACCCTCACACACCCTCAAACACCCGCTCACCCTCACACACCCTCACACCCTCTCACCCTCACCCTCACACACCCTCAACCTCACACACCCTCACCCTCACACACCCTCACCCTCACTCACCCTCACACCCCCCACCCTCACATTCACACCCCCTCACCCTCACCCACTCACCCTCACACCCCTCTCACCCTCACTCACCCTTACACCCCCTCACCCTCACACCCCCTCACACCCTCACCCTCACTCACCCTCACACCCCCTCACCCTCACACACCCTCACACACCCTCACCAGCACAGCATAACAAAACATAGTATGGCATATTAAAACATAGCATAGCATAACAAAACACAGCATAGCATAGCATAACAAAAAAAGCATAGGATAGCAAAACAAAACTTAGCATAACAAAACAAAGCATAGCATAGCATATCAAAACACAACAAAGCATAGCATAGCATAACCAAACACAACAAAACATAGCATAGCATAACAAAACATAGCATAACAAAACAAAGCATAGCATAATAAAGCATCGCAAAAGAAAACATATCATAGTATAACAAAACATAGCATAGCATAACAAAAAACAACAAAACATAGCAGAACAAAACATAGCATAACATAAAACATAGCATTACATAACAAAGCATAGCATAACAAAACATAGCATAACAAAACGTAGCAAAACACAACAAAACACAGCATAGCATAACAAAACACAACAAAACATAGCATACATAACAAAAATAGCATAGCTATTCTTCTGGCTATAAAACCTGGTTGAAGTCCCTCAATTTGTTTGTCTGGATCCTTACCTTCCATCCTACACCTAGACACCTGCTTGGAATTGAGTTCTGGTCGCCTGTTCATTAAGCTAGAAGACCAGAATCCTAAAGCCTACATGTCGCGATCGCTCTCGCCACCACGGCGAGAAGAAGAAGAAAAGGTAAAATAGCGCGATCTCTCCAAACGGACTACATGTCCCAGAAGGCAAAGCGGCTCTGGAGGGCAGGAAAGAAGGCTGAGCCTATATAAGCTCCTCCTCTGCAACAGGTCAGCGCTTGACAATTGTTATGGTGGTTTAGGTATTGGCGGATGGTGTTGTCCCCGCCGGATGTATACCCGAGAAGAAACCCAGCGCAGACGAAGAGCCTGCGTGGTCAACGAACATTCAAGCCTACGCCGAAGAAAAGCCTGCGTGGTCAACGGATCCAAGTCTACGCCGAAGAAAAGCCTGCAAGGTCAGACACTCAAGTCGACGCCGAAGAAAAGCCTGCGAGGTCAGAGGAGTGGAGAAAACTTCCGACAAGTCGCAAGTATTTCAAAAGAAGAACGGGATCGTTCTTCTTTCCCAGTATTTTTATTTCTTTCAAGTTTCCCGCGTATTACGCATTCTGATTTCATTTATTCCCCAGAAGTTCCCAAGTTCCGTAAGACAGAGTTCTTACTTGATTTCATTGTTATTGTACCCTATGACAACAAGATTCTACAAAGTAAATATACTTTTCTGTTTCCGAGAGTAGAAGAGCCTCATTGGAAAATACGCCATTGGAGAAAGTGACTATAACTTTCTCTTCACCTATCCGGTTATCTCGGATTGAGGAACTGCTTGTTAGCATTCGAAGACGAGAGAGTTTTATCTCTGGTAAGTGTCATTACTTGGGACCAGGGGAGGGAAGTGACCTCAAAGAGACAAGGCACTCATACCTGTCCTTTGTCTCTCCACGCTGCAGTCCGCCCCTCAACCGAGTTCTTGCGGATCACCCAGACCCAGAAGGCAGCATCCAAAACTCCGGCTCTCCTACACCTTCTCACCTCCCGGCTTCTCGTAATACTCACTCAGAAGGTGATTCACACGTCACCACTGAGTGTGGTGTTTAGACAAGTTGAGGGGACCTTCATCCCATCGTTCCTGCTGGCCCGCTTCCTCAGGTTAGTGGCGCGCGACTGTACTTTGCGCCGCTTGCAATCCCGACACTACAGGTGTTTAGACGAGTTTGACAGAACACACTTGTGGCACTAAGTCTAACACCCCCCCCTCCCCCTCAAAAAAGGTGACCAATTTCTGAGTCATTAGCAGCAATATAAAACAAAAGAACTGCCAGTCAATGTTCCAGGTTTTAATAAACGGAAATGTTTTCAAGCCATTGGCAGAGAGATGAGGCCACTTAAAGGAAGATGAGGATATTTTCTCAGTCACTCACGTTTAATCCATTTATGTTCCACTTTTTAACTTTTTTTTCTGGTTCTGCATATTGAGGCCACTGTAATGAAAACGTAAAATAAAGGATTGCTCCATTCTATGGCATTTTAACCTTTAATAAGACATCGAGTGTTCTGTCACATCTCAACATTCCACTCTTTTTAAAATCATTTTAGCACAGCAATTATTCCTCAATATCTCAAGTGGCTCTCACATCTCACCACAAAGAATGACGCTGGTAACTATTGCATTGTAAAAGCATGTCTATATGTTATGCAGTTTTTATGGGGTGTTCATTTGCCATTTAATAGAGTGAAACATAAAACGTACCTTTTCTTTAGAAGTAATTGTCTTATCACACTTATTTTCAGAACAAATTTACTTCAGCCCAGGGGCATTAGTGTGTATTGTGTGCGGTGTTTTGTTGTTAACTTTATTACAATTTGGTGTTGAGGCTCACTTAAGTAGAAGCACGGCTGTAGTGCTATCCACATTAACTCAACAGGTGCCAGGTTTCAGCCATGAAGTGATATAAATAACAACATATAAACAGTTTTTGCTCCGCTTGATTTAACAGGAAATGGCTGTAATGTGTGTCTCTCGCTCTTGTTTATGAAGCTCCCGGACGCAGATGGTTGGATGCCATACAGGTTCTTTGCCAATTCCGCGCCGTTCCACTGTTTCAGTTCATTGTGGGCATTTCTGTTGGATCTCACTTAATGTGTTAAACAAGCCAAGGCAATGAGTTGTGTTTTCTGTTTCAATGAGACCGCCTGTTCATGCCAGCATATATAAGATGGCAGTAATGTTACAAGCCAATTTAAGGGTTCATTAACAAACACCACTGGCAGGACTTGCATTCAGTAATTTGTCATCAGTCAGAAGCAAATCACCGAAGGAAAAATGAAGCAAAATACTTCTTACAGCAATGTACGTAGGTGCATATTTATTAGCAAATCACGCAGCGTCATGCAGCACAGCATATCACCTTGCTGAGCTGAACTGCGCTGCGTGATAAGGAAAGGACAGGAATGCGCCAAGCGTAACACTGTGTGGCGCATTCCTGTCATTTCCCAGTGCTGAGGCACAATGTGCTGCATAGTGCCAACACGGGCACCCGCGCATCAAGGTGCAAGGGTGCCTGGGTTGTAGGCAAGATTGATTTTGTGCAGGTAGGGGCACCTTCCTGCACAAAAGCAATACTCAGAGGCATTTTCCTCTTTCTATGTGTGCTGCAGAATGCAAAACACTCAGAAGGAAGAAACAACTAGGAGAAATAGATATTTCTCCTCGTTGCACCTCTGGTGGGGAGGCATGCAATTATGACACATTCTCAAGTCTGCCACTCTTGGTAAATCTGGGAATCCATTAGAATATATGGCGGGATGGAGGGAAACACTCATGCTCCACCCATGTAATGCCCTCACCACACAGTGCATGCAAGTCAGCGAGTTGTGCTGCCTTCCATTACACTAGATTTACCAAGTCACGCAGGGCCATGCAAGGTGTTAGCACATAACAACCAGGCGAATTGGCCCTTTTCTTCCACCATTCTCAGCATCATGGAGTCTTAAAGCAAAGGTGCAGAGTTAACCACCCTTCTTACAAGCATAGCACTTTCACTCACAGTGTGTTTTTCCTGCACTAGGGAGCTACTGAGGTCTTCCCTAAATCTTCCAGGTTTCACCTGGTCCATAGAATCTCTTGTGATATAAGTATGCTGCTTCAATTTTGGCTTCATGAATGCAGGGTAATAAGGTTAGGGTGGGCTATCTCCCGGGTGTGACCAAAGTAGTTTTTAGACCCTGCCTTCTTGTTTCTTTAGTATGAGGCCAGATTGAAAACCCCTCCATTTTTTAGGTTGCTTCTGATCCAGGTAGTTCCTCCTGCTATCAGTGACGGAAGGCATGTATAGGGGGTGGCGGGGCAAGGGGAGGAAGAGGAGAAAGGGGAAGGCATTTTTTTTTTTAAACCACTTACCTTCTCGCTGCATCCCGTGTCTCTGCTCCATCAGACTCCAGCCAGGAACAGGAACCAAGAAGAACACCCAGACTTCCCTGACCAATCACAATGCTGAAATTCAGCATTGTGATTGGTCTGAATGCTGTGGTTTGGCGCTCAGACGGGAACTGGTGGTCTGGCCTTCCTCTCCACGCAAGCTGTAATGCAGCCTACGTGGAGAACATGCAAGGAGTGCATGAATGTTTGGGAGGTCCCAGTGGTCCGGCCAAACATTCATGCTCACTTGGAGTGGGCAAACCACTCCTGCTGTGTTCCTCTGTTATCGGAGCACCACCACTAGCAAACCTGCTGCAGCAGGAAAACCTAAAATGATAATACCCTCGAGTTAGTATCATTTTATGTTTCTTTTTTTCACTGCTTCAGAACAGTGGGGCGACAGACACTCTTTTGCCTTAGCGTAGGAGCCGCCACTGCCTGCTGTCCCTCGCTGAAGGGCATCTTTTGCCCAGGTATGATTCTTTCAGTAGGTCCTTTCATCATTTCAGACTTGAAAGCCCTGTATTTCCCCTAGGGTATAATGCCATGGTGGGAACTCAGCTGTAACACCTTGCCACACTGGGACCCCATATGGCTTAATTTAAAGTCTGCAGGTTCGCCAGGGCTGAGAGGTGGGTATTTACTCTGCTGTTCTTGGAGATTACCGACCACCATAGTTAGAGATCTCTTTCAGACAGAATAAGATCTCTCTAGGGCTTCAGCAGAGCTGCAGTCGCAAAGGCTCTATTGAAGGCACTAAATGTTTGTTGAGCAGCTGCCATGTTAAATTGGATGCCCAGCAAAGTTTTTTTTCCTTCAAAAGTAAACTCTCAAAGTGGAAGTGTGTTTTTGAAAACGAAAAATTAAATGTCCTTGACACATTGAGTGTTTTCTCCTGCATGAGGTCGTTATTCTTTGCTTTCCTGTTGGAGGCTGCCATGCTTTTCTTGGCAGTTCCGAACAGGGAAAAATGTCAGAATTACTAACTAAATAAGGCGGATAGTCTGAGGTACTTTGACTGACAGCCCAGTGTTAGTCAGGACATCACTCAAAGGTTTTTTTTCCTCTGCTGGGGACAGTAGAGGCTTTATCAGCAGAAACAAACCAGTTCCCCAGACTTAACAAAATTGGGTTGACTGTGTGTTTGGTGGATAGCGTAGTTAACCGTATTTGTGGCAGAGGACCCTGTCTGCCAATGTCAGTCCCTAATCCAGATGCACATTTCTGCATAAAAGCCTCATGCAGCATATTCTGGCAGCATTAAATTGTCCATGCACTCACTCTTTTCACCCATTCACAAAAGTACCCGCTCCACTGTAAACAGGTGTTGCAGCACACCCGAATGGCACTCGGCTGTTTGGGTGGGACCCCGATGATGAAGCATATCACCAACTAGGTTGGTGAGTGAGGGGTCTTCTTAAAAAATGGGAACTTTTTCCTTTTTTCGTGTGCATCTCCAGTCTGATTTCAGAGACATTGCCATGTCCTTAGGGTGTACCCATTCTATTGTTTCGGACCAGGAAATCGAGCCTTGCCGACTGACCCGGCCCCCCTGGTTCCAGGACTCCAGCGCGACTCGGCGCGCCCGGCACCACCCGGCACACGAGGTACAGCGAAAACGAGATATTAGTCTCCCCCGCCGCCGCATCCTCGCAAGAAGTCTGAAGTTAATTACGGATAAACGGATACAGAGGAATAATCGGCAAATTCGGAATCCGCTTTATTTCCTTACTTGAGCGCTCGTATTTTGAGCTCACAAACTTATAGCCCTGCACCCTGGAACTTAACACTCGATTCCACCATTATTACGGTTAAAATCGAATTGAGAGGACACATATTCTACATTGTCCTTGATCCTACCACCTGCCCGCCTGCTCTCATATGAGCGTTTTTACCAACTGCCCCCCTGGTAAAAGAGGCTTAAAATTTAAAAAGGCAACCATTGTTTTGTCCTGATGATGGACCCCAGCACTTAGTAAGGGGGTCCGAAACGTCGTCGACCAAATGTGTACCATATACTTGTGAAAAACTCGCTATACAAAATTGTGTAATGGTACATGTAAGAAATTCTCTGCCTTAAATTGGAACTTTGCAGAGACTGTTGATTTTGCCTTACAAGCCCTTTGTGTATGTCTTTGTTTGTGTATTGTCGTGGATGGGTACAGGCTTGTGCCCCACGAACGTGAATTGCTGAAGGTGTTATTATGTTTCACAATTTTGATTCAAAATATAAACTTTGAGAACCTCTGCCCGGCTGGGCATGTTTTCATTAATATAGAACTGATTGAGTCTATATTTATTTTTCAACTATTTGTCTCCTTGCCAGGGACCACTGTTGTTTTCATATGACTAACCTCCCCGAGGTCCCTCGCTGATACTAATTGGGGTCCCCTTGTTGCTTAAAATACATCCTCAACAGTGTCATCAAAATGTTCCTCTAATTAAACAAATGAGTGTTAGAACTGGGGTCTCTAGTTGGCTAGGGTTTGCCCCTAAACCAGGAAGAACCCACCACTCCAGTCACTGTAAGTCAGATACACAGCAAACATAACCTGTGCTCACCCTCTGCTAGCTTGGCACAGAGCAGGAAGGCTTATCTGCAGAGTCAATGGGTAAAGCATTTGTGCAACACACTCACACAGTAACCCAATGAACACACCGCAAAAGAGACTCCACACAAGATTATATGAAAATAGATTTCTATATTATATGCAAATCAAGACCAAAACAACAAAAATTAAATAAGTACTTTTTCTACAGGTTTATCCTTATCCTGTAGAAAGTAAGGTCAGAACTATGCCTGGGTTGAGTTTATGCAAAGGACCAAAAAGCCTAATTGTGCTCATTAGAGTTTTCAAGCAGCAGAGTGTGTTAGGGAACGTCGTTCGCCCTGATTTTTAGCGCTGGGTGTTTGTCCCATACTGGAAAATCAGCACAAATGGCACCATGCGCAGCGCAAGAGGGCACTGCTTCTTTCTGACTCCCGAGTAGATTTTCTACTCAAGTCGCAGCTTCCTCAATGCGAACAAATGGTTTCTCAACATGAGTGGTCATGACCATTTGTGACCGCCCTCCTTTAGAAATCTCACTGGGAGGTGGTCTAGCGTTGTTTTTCCATTGCAGAATGGCATTTTTCAGAACACTGCATGCTCCGCTGTAGCACAGAGTACAAAAATTCTTCAAATTCCATGAACAGAGTGGAGTTCAATGCCCAGGCCTAGTCAGAACAATAGTAATACAGAATGTATTTCTCATGACATGCAAGCTTTAAACATGTCACATTAACTTCACTCCATGAATATAGAGAACAGAACCACCAGGGTGTCTACTTGATTCTTAACTGTAGATTTTCTTTTGTGAGATTCCACGCGATCCCCAGCAGGGATCAAATAGGAGGGCTTCTCCCCCTTGGGAGCAGGGGAAAATGAAAGCAACGCTCCCCGAGACTGCCACGTGGACCAATCGTCTCCAAACGTAGAGTTAATTTCAGCCACCTACGAATGCAGCGTAGCGCCAATGAATTACAGTACCTCTCTCATGTTGATCATGGCTTACTCTCCACTGCTTATGAGAGTGGTACAGCTACTATGGGTCTCAGAGCCCCTTCTTCGGTCCTGGCGAAGCACGGATTGCTGCTGGGGAGAGCCTTGGACATGGACTACAGAGCCAGTGCCCCCTCTCCCTTGGAGTTATGTAGGAGCGGCGTTGCACAATCCAAGCCGTGCTGCGGTGGCCTCTTGTTGGAGCAAATGCAGGCTGAGAAGTTTTCCTTGCAACCCCTCAGGGTCAATCAGTAGTTATTGACAGCGATGCGTTGTCGTTACTTGGGATTCCGTGGCATTCAGCAAGTGTTGCACAAGCTCTTTTTGTATGTATTGTATTGTATGGCATACTTGTATAGCGCTAAACTGTCACCCCAAGAGTATCCTGGCGCTTGACTTGATCAACCATACACAGCTTTTGTGCTACTTTAGGACTTTACGGGGACCAGGGAAAAAGGTGTGTTTTTAGTCCTTTTTTGAAGGAGGAAAAGTCCTCCTTACTGCTCAGTGCCAATGGTAGGGCATTCCACAGTTTAGCTGCGGTGAACCTAAAGCAACGAATAACCACCAAACAGGCGGAAGAGGAGCGGAGGGATCTCGTGGGAATGTACCAGGAGAACATCGTCTGCAGCGATGAAGGCCCCTGGCCATGAAGAGCCCTGAAAACAAGACATAATGCCTTAAAGTCAATGCGCCGGGCGATTGGCAGCCAGTGGAGATCCGTGAGCGCCAGAGAGGTTGAATCAAGACGCCGTCTGGAGAGTGCCAGCTTGGCAGCCATTTTCTGCACCCGCTGCAATTTGCCCACTAGGGTGGCTGGGGCGCCCAGAAGTAGTGCGTTGCAGTAATCGAGCCTGCTTAAGATGATACTACGCACTACCTCTGGGCGGGCATGTCCCGGAAGAGAGGAGAGGATCTTCTGCAAGGTTCGAAGCAGCAGCATGCACTTTGCCACGGTTTTATTGACAAACGCGTCGAGCTGGAGATTAGGTTCGAACAGCACCCCCAAGTTCCGGGTGGACACTGCCACTGCCCCCGTGCTCTGAAGGAGGAAGGCCAAAAGTCTGGTGGCAAAGGCCGAGGGACGAGATCGGAGGAGCAGTGCAGTACCTCGGTCTTTGAACTGTTGAATTGCAGTGAGTTGAGGCACAACCATTCAGCAGTGGCTGACATGCAGCGGTGGAAGGTCTCCTGTGACACAGCGTCCTTACCCTCAAACGAGAAGATAAGTTGCGTATCATCCGCATAATTGATGACCGCCTGTGCAATCGGTGTGGTTCCTTAAAGGCTTCGTGGACCTAGCTGTTACGAAAGTGCACTGGACTGAGACTCCCCACCTGGAATCTTAACTGTTGTGACAAACTGGCGGATCAGAGCATTGTGAAAGGAGACGCCCTTACCTAGTCAAAGCATCAGCCTTGATGCGATAGCCTTGCCTTTTCCTTCGCCAGTACTTTAGCAAGATAAAAGGGAGCTCTTGATCCCAGCTGGCGATCAGGCAGTGCTAGCCTCCTCGCAGTGCTTGGTCATCATGGCGCGGGCTGCACTGGCAAACTTCCTTCGGCACTGCAGCATCAATTTCACTATGCAGGAAGCCCGGTCCGGGTCAAAGCACCAGTGCCTCAGCACTTTCCCAAACATGTAGGGAATAAGGCAGGAGTCGAGTTTAGCAAACAGGCATGGGTGATCCTTGTCAGGATGACTGCCTCACAACAGTAGTAAGTTAAAGTATTTTGTAAGCCCAGGACATAACAATGGGTAAGCCATCAAGCCCCTGGAGTACACTTGTGCACCAAAGCAGGAAGCAGGGAGCAGGCACGCGTATCCATATAAGTTGCAAAGTGGCAGACCCTCCTGCATCCCTGCACTCAGGAGGCAGCAGGACAGCATAACCAAGCAGTTAGAAGAGATGGCAGTTTCTCCAGGCAAAACAGCAGTCCTCCTTACAATGTGCAGATGTAGAGCCAGCAGTGTCTGGTTACAAGTCTCACACAGTGTCTGGGAATATGGAGACAGAGCCCCAGTACTTACACTCAAAAATGCCTTTAATGTAGAGGGGGACTTCAAAAGAACCCTTAGAAGTGAACAGCAATCCCATCCAGCCTAGTCCTGGCTCCAGATGGTCAGTAGGGGGTAATTCAGCCCTTTATGTGTGGGCAGGACACAACCTATTCAAATGTAAATGTGAACTACCTCTTCTCTCTGTACCGAGAAAGACTATAAGTATGCAGATGAATGTTGATGTATCTCTTGTGATGCCCAACCCTTCCTGTGTTGTGGCTGTAAGTATGTAAGGGAATTCCCAATGCTAGCCTGTGCGAGAAGTAGGCATCACAGCAGTGAAAAACTAAATAGGCTGTTTGTCATTACCAGGACATGTGAAACATAAAGATACATCTCCTACCTGTTACGTACACAGCACCATGCCCATAGGGCTACCTAGGGGCTACATTAGGGGTGGCCTATGTGTAGTAAAAAGAGATTCCAAGGCTTGGCAAGTAGTTCTAAATTCCACGTTTTGTTATATTCCATATAGGTACCTCAATTTAGGCTCAGGTAACATTGTAACCTTTCACTTATATTCTTGCCTACATTAAACACATAGCTATTCTTGGAGACTGACCTTTTACCTAGATACAACACTGCACACAGAAAGCAGGATTATCCCTGGTAAAAGCCTCATACATTATGCATGAGGATTCTTTGAAACTCAGCAGGACTACCATCTCCTGCATAATAACTATGTATAAAGTTCATTCAAGACGTCATCCTAAGTCCAACAAGTGGCACAGCAAGGTAGAACTCCCGGGAGATTTTTGGGCATATAAACATCACATTTTGCTGTGACAAAGAGAGGAGGTCAGGATTTCTCTGCCGACACACTGATGCGAGACGCTGAGGTTTCTGCATGCAGATACTCCAGCTCGCGGGGTGTCCAACTGAAGACCAATGCGGGGTCCCACAGTCTCTCAATTCAGGTAAAGGGGTTGACTTTATCCTAGAGGGATTCTTGGCTTAACACCTACATACATGCCAGGTACACTTAGGTACATCCAGTTAGGGTAGCATCTTAGGAGTACACATTTTATTGTCATGTATTTTAAACACTTGCCTGTATTCAAGATTATAGCAAATGGTAGAAATCTTCCATCCTTTTACTTTCTTGGTGCTTCTAATAATTTATATCTGTTACTGTCTAATGGTTGTTTCAGCACACCTATTTTACACTAGAATAATGACTGTTCAATAAATGCTTATTGAAAAATGTCCATATCATTTATTCTGTGTATCTCTCTGAGACAAAGTGAGCACAAGTGACTGGACGAAAAGTAGTACACTGTTTCCACGGTCCTGAGGGATCAGGGTTGTCATGTTCGATAGTTGCCAAGAGCTACTCTCTCCGTGGTAAGAGGAGTTTCTAGTGGCACTGTGAGCTAGCTGTTACACAGGCCAACATCCCCGGTAGGGGTGTCTAGAATAAGTCTGACATCAATCCTACAGTGTATGTTGTCTAAACGCGCAGATCCTACATAGGTTTTATAGGAACTACACACAGTTTAAGCGGAAGTAATCTGTACACATAGGCCATGTGGTGGCAGGCCTGAGACAGGTTAGAAAAGCTACTTCTGTGAGTGGCACAATCAATGCTGAAGGACCACTCATAGCATTTAATTTGGACGCCCTGGGAATATGATATACCACTTTAAAAGGGTTTTACAAGTGAATTAAATATGAAGAACAGGTGTAAACCAATAATACCATGTTTAGAGGCATAAGCACTTGTCATTAAAGAACTGGTTAGTAGAAGTAAAGCGTCCAGAGTCCTAAAGCCAACAAAAAGAGGATCAGAAAAAGGGAGGAGGAAAGCAAAAGGTTTGGGGACATCCCTGTAGAAAGGGCCAAGTCTACCAAGGAGTGATGTCATTTATAAAATGAACTTCACCCATGTAGCCAGGCTGAAGCCCCAGTCAGTCTCCTATTATTGATTCTATCCTACAGAGGTGTCGCGGATAACAATAACAAAAAAGATTTTGCTTAGCAAACTTTACCTTTCACAGAAAATGTTCAAGGCTCTGATAATATGCTTATGAAGATGTGTAAATGTAAGCAAAGTTATTTCATGGAACACCATCCAATAAAGGCATGCAAGCAAATGTGTTTAAAATGTAAAAGTTCAAGAAAAGATGTGAACTTTAACCCCTTCGCTGTGGGGGTTAATCCCCCGCTGTGCTGGGGGGGAGGGGGGCGCGCACAGTGCCCGCATGCTCATGGCAAACTGAGCTCGTCATGAGCTACGGCGCTCCTGTGCGCATGACGAGCTCAGCTCATCATAGGTGTATTGCCTCCCGTGGAACGCTCAGCACAGCGGCGGATTTCTCCCCGCACCTGAGCGTTCCACGGGCCATGACGAGCTCAGCTCGTCATGAGCATTCAAGATGTTAAACATGATCATGTAAAATGGTGGTGTTCTTGTCTGGGTCTAATGTAACCACATAACACTTCCTTAGACGACCAGCATACATTAAAAAGGCAATTTTAGTAGAGCAGTTCTACAGCACCGAACATAATTGGCCAAGGACCTACAAACTACAATTCCACCTCAATAATACATAACATAAATCTTAACATTCTCACCCTTCAACCTCCCTCCGTCCAAAAATCACCACACATTCAAACACATATTTCAGTTTTTGATAAGTCCTTTTTGGTCATCAAGCCATGTCAAACCTCCTTTTCCATCAACTGGCCCATCTATGGTCACTGCCACTTTTGCACTTCTCACCAGTAAGTCCCTCAGTCTGTTTCCAAAGCCCCCTGAGTTTGACCATTTGAACTATAACGACACCAAACTTTATCCACTACTCTTGCACTTGCCTTTCCCCTTAGCACTCAGAGTGTTCCTAAATAACCCACCCTTTAGTCTAACCTCCAAATATACCAAATATACAACATTCAATTCAAACCAACTGTAGAGAACCTACGGCTAATTTATTGACTCTTGCACCAATTATTTTTTACATGTTCCTTCAATTTCAACAAATACTACTCCTTCCCAAGAAACAACAGTTTTTTGCCATCTATCAAAGCAAGGAATCTTCATGTTGAACAATGTCCTTATATTTCATCAAAACTATGGCATTGCAGCACAAAGGTCACTCAGTTCAATGTTTAGCTTCCTCCTCATCTTCTTGTGCTGGGTATCCTAGCTTCCCTTCCCCTACCACAAAGTTTTCAGCCTTGGCAGATCCCTTTTTATTGTTTTTAGCAATTCAGCAATTCACTTCCAGATAACTGAATTGTATTGTCCTCATCTAGGTGCATAACCAAAAGATTTATTGCACAAAACTTGCCCAGCTTGGCAATTCTTGTCCCAGTGCATGTTGCTCCTGCCTCACCATGACACTAAAATGTAATCATCAATTAGAGTGAGTTAGCTACCAAAGGAAATTGCTTTGAACCAAACATTAGGCCAATGATTCAAACTGTTGTATAACTGGCCACTGGTTGAGCCATGCAACCTGCAGTAACAAAACAGGATTACATTACAAAAAAGAATTGATTGAAACAAACTCCTGTCATATATCCCGCCTATCCTGACATACCTAGTACAACAATCTGACTTCTACCTATGAAATGTCCTGGCTTGCTCCAAATTCAAACCTATTCCTACCACTAACGTCATGCCACCTATTCTAAAAGAGAGTCCTGAAATTCTCCCCAAACAACTCCAATGCACCCAATGCCGAACACAAGCCCTGGAACACCTGGTACTGTGTCATTGCAGCCTTGCCTCGTGCACAAAACCTTTCTTTATAAAATTATCTCTAACTTTGCTCCACACACACCCTGAAGACCAAAATCCATCTCTGGATTACCAAAGACAAACTGCTTGACCTCAGTCCACCTTATCTTCCTGGCACCCCGATAACCATATCCTCACAATTCCGCCAGCTACCATAACCTCTACCCATTACTACCCTACACAACAGCTCAGAAATCACAAAAGTCACAACAAAACAGCCATGCTATGTATAAGGAAAACAATGGATATTCCCAATGTATTCTCTTTAAAATGCTCAAAATATCTAATAATAAATCCTCTGAAACAGGACGTCTTCAGTCATTTCAGCATTTCCCTCTCTTTCCCCACTTTGCTAAATGTCTATACCCCAACTCCCCCATGAAGGGTTCATAACCACAAAGTAGATTAGCATTGAATGCAATGCCGCTAACTTACACTCAATAGTTACTAATGACAATATTATTTGAAATCAATGACATAATATATTGCACTACATTGTCCCTTCATTTCTTGCATTCATCATTCAAACTACATCTTCGCTCCGTCTGCCATCAAAAAACTCCTGTTATGCTTGAGTGCATACCCTCCTCATGTTGCTTCTGATTTCCACCCCCTTAGATCTTCAGCTCCTAAAGTTCCTCCGACATTCCTGGACTTCGATACATCTACTCCCTGAATCAGCAGAGGGAATCTCTGCCACTGCGAAAAAGTCAAAGCATTTGCAATGTTATTCTCAGTCATTGACATGTGCCTACCCCAACAAAGATTGTTAAGCTTCAGGCATCCCAAAATGAACACTCTCAGCAGCAGCAAGACCTTTTCATCTTTTGCTTCTTGTTCATTTACTAAGGACACAACTCTGTAGTTATCAACATTGAAGGTTACTCTCTTAATCACCATTTACCTACCCTGAACCAATATAGTTATAACAAGGGAAAAACATTCCAAAATAGCAATACTTAACTGCACTAAAGTCCTTTAAAAAGTAACACACAACTTCAAGTTTGCTAGCAGGCCCATATTCAGCCACACTCTTTGGTCTGATAAATCTGCCCCTCACGTAGAGAATCCTACCCATCTGCAAAATGCTCTTTCTCTCCTCATCAGTCTGCATGCCAAATTTAAAAAAACTCGGAAGGTCTGAATCTTTCTCAGTTCCAACATTTTGATACTGACTACTTCTTGAAGAAAAAGTTTCTATACTGGAGCCTCCATTTTAACTGTGTCTACTTTAATTCCCAAAATGTAGTAACCAGGCTTTCTGTTTTATATGTGGCCAAAGGAACACCTAGCTCCCGCATCAATTCATTAAATGTCAATGAAACCCCACCAAAAACTCTAGATTTGGCAAAAAGAAAACAATGTACACGATAAGTAACCTGTACAAACACTGTCCTTAAAGAAAAAGCCAATTGTAGAAAAGTACTGAACTACTCAAACAGCGAACAAGAAGTTAAACAACCTTCTTGTTCACAAAAAGTGCTCCAACAAACTGCAGGCAAAGTAGAGAAAATGTTTTCAAAAGCAGAGGTATCAAACATAAGGCTGATGTGATATCTGACTTTGCTAGCTCCACACTAACAGAGCATAACCTAATTAAGACAATAACCTCATATATCATGGTATATTTATGTGTCCTCTACCAAAATGAAGTTATTCACTGGTGCAGCCTTGGCCCAGCAAGATAGTTGATGTATTAACCTAAATTCACCATCTTTCTTTTTTCGGACTAATTCCTATAATAACACTATCAACTGTGGCAATTGCCAACAATGAAAAGGACCCACCATTCCCCCTCCTCAACTCACTTGATTATTTTTTCAAAGTTCAGGGTTGGGGGCTGCCCAGAATGGGCATGCCAATACCCACAGCCCCCCCCCCAAAAATTGTCAATGCCTTTCTGCCCCCCCAGGAGGCAGATGTGGGCAGTAGCCCCTGATCTGTGCCCCCGGAAGGGGCAAAGAGACCATTAGGCACCAGGGATCCCTTTGGCTGTTTTAAACCTAGGTGTGGGGGCTGCCCAGAATGGGCACACCAATGCCCCAACCCCCCAAAAAATATCCACAGTATATCTGCCCTCCTTGGGGGCATATCAGGTCAATAGCCACCGATCTGCCCACCCCCCAGGTGGCAGAAAGCCCACTAGGCACTGACCTTTTTCTCGTAATTTGTCTAGCTGTGGATTTTGGGCCCTAGCGCAGGCAGCGCCAAAGGAAACCTAGCAAACCTGTACATTATTGAAAACTAGACACCATGGCAGATCCAGGATGGGGTGACTTGTGTGCCTCTCACCAGGTTCTGTTACAGAGAATCCCTTGCAAACCACAAACTTAGTTAAAAAAACACATTTTTCTCACATTTCTGTGATGGAAAATTCTAGAATCAGTGCTAATCCACAAACCTTGACTCACCCAGCATTCCCCAAAGTTTCCCAATAAAAATGGTGCCTCACTTGTGTGGGTAAGCCTAGGACCTACGATAGGAAATGCTCAAAAACGCAGCGTGGACACATCACATTTTTCCAGGGAAAACTGGCCCTTTTTTCCTAATGTGCCTAGCTGTGGATTTTGCACCCTAGCTCTGCCTGCACCAAAGGACCCCTAGTAAACCTATACATTTTTTATTACTAGACACCCAGGGAAATCCAGAATGGAGTGACTCCACTGACTTCCACCAGGTTCTGTTACCCAAAATCCCTTGCAAGCCTAAAACATCGTAAAACAAAAAACACATTTTCTTTACATTTCTGGATTGGAAAGTTCTGGAATTTGCACGGATCCACAAACTTCCATCCACCCTGCATTCCCCCAAGTCTTCCAATAAAAATGGTACCTCGTTTGTGTGGGTAGGATTGTTACCCGTGACAGGAAATGGCCCAAAATGCAACGTGGACACATCGCATTTTTCCCCAGATAATTGACCTTTATTTTCAATGTGCCTAGATGTGGATTTTGGGCTCTAGCTCAGCCAGCACCGAAGGAAACCTAGCAATCATGTATATTTTTGAAAACTAGACAGCCTGGGAAATTTAGTATGGGGTGACTTGTGTGGCTCTCACCAGGTTCTGTTACATGAATCCCTTCCAAACCTCAAACTTTAGAGAAAAAAAACATTTTCCTCACATTTCTGTGATGTAAAGTTCTGGAATCTAAAGGGAGCAACAAACTTCCACCAACCCAGCATTCCCCTAGTCTCTTGATAATAATGGTACTTCACTTATGTGGGTAGGCCTAGTGCCCATGATAGGAAATGGCCCAAAATGTACTGTGGAGACTTCAATATTATCAATTACAAAATTCCTTGTTTTGCGAGGGAGTCATCTGAGCTTTTGATCTCGGGCTATTTATATAAAAAAATCACATTTTCTTTACATTTCTGTGTGGGATCACTGCATCGGCAACAATGTCCTACCACTCAGCATTCCCCTTGGTCTCCGGAGTAGAATGATACCTCACTTGTGTGGATGTCCAATACAAAATCGGGGAAGAACTTATTTTTTTGTAATGCAGCCCTTAGAATTAGCTCTGCTCTATCCTTAATCCCTCTGTTTTTGGTCCTTTCCAGCCACAGGCCCTTGACCCGCCCTCACCAATGAGGTATCATTTTACTCTGTGGAAAACAAGGGGAACACTAGGTGGTAGGACATTTGTGCCTGCACAGAGATCCCACACTAAAATGTGTGGAAAAAGTGATTTTTTTTCAGCTAAATTTAAGGTTTGCAGGGGTTTCTGGGTAGGGAAACGTTGGGGGATCCGCACAAGCCATACCTTCCTAGACTCCCCCAGGTCTCTTGTTTTCAGACATGTGTGGGTTAGGTAAGTTTCCCTAGCTGGCTATCGAGACCAGGGCCAAAACCCCCGGTACCCCTTGCAAAACCAGGTTGTTTGTGATAGAGAGATTGTTTTGGTGCTCCCAGAACTAAACGCTAGTAGCCACATGTGGACAGATGAAGCTGCATGTTCCGCTAGAGCTACACCAGGGCTCTGGGAGGGAACCAGCAGCTTAGATTGTAGTAGTGCCTCCTCCAGGACTGGTTGTCATCTGTTTCTCGCTTTCCAGCTAGTCATGCCTATCAAGCTGTAATGCAAAATCAAGGGGAGCAGGATTAATGTCTAGTGAAATGAGAGCATATGTGAAATAGGAAGAGTAGAATGATGCGTAGTTGTAGGGGACAGAGTTGAAGGACTGCCCTGCCAAAACAATCATTGCAAATGTGGTCATGCTTCTGACGGGGTGTTGGGGCGTGCATGCACAGTTGTGGGAAGGGTAAGGTGGTGTGGGGAAGGGCATGGTGAGATTAAGAGATGCACTTCGAAAAATGAAGCTGCCATTAAGGTTTCATGGCAGGAACATGAGCAGAGGCAGGCCAACCTAAAAAGAGTGCGCTTGAAGTTTGGGAAATAACTTGGGGGCGTAAAAGCACATGTAACGGGGGCAGGCCTCATGGGAGGATAAGAAAGCCCAAATGGAGGGATTACCAAGCCTATTGACCAATGACAAGCAGCCATTTCGAAACAACAGTAAGAGGAAGCCAATTGAACAGATGGTCGGTGCTTAAAGCTCAAATCCAGGAACACCTTGCCTTGCACAGCAGCGCATGCGCTGCCCAGACTTGAGCTAAAAAGGAAGCAAAAATAAAACCTGCAACAACCAATTCAGTGGACAACAAAATGCTAGCCTGATGAGACGATTTGTAGCAATCACCCAAAAAATGCACCTACTACTGTTGAGAAGATCACAAATAGATATGACAACATTTCGGTTACAAATCAAATCCCACCGAAATCCAAAATAATAAATGAAATTGGGACAATTTTGAATCAATGTTTTGTTATAAGAAGTCAATCTCCCTGGGTGTAAAAATATGCCCAAACAACTAGGTTCAAAGTATAATCATAAAACGCAACAATTAGGTACCCTGGAGATTTCAAAATAGCACAATCTCCCAATATCAATAATTAGCCAGTGTAATCTTTGAAAAATGACAGCACAGAAACATTCTCTTGCTGTTTGAAGCACTACTGCTTTACATTCTCAATTGATTTGAGTCTGTAATTAATAGTAATGGTTTAATCTGGGTACATAAACATAAACATAAGCGGACATTTCTGAAACTTCCGGGGCAAATGTGAGGATTACTAGTTTCATATTTTGAATTACAATATTTGTCCTCTATGAGTAACAGCCTGCGACATTTTATACTGGATAATGCTCAGAGAGTCAAATGGTTTGGAATTGGGTTACCGGGAGAGTGGCTTGATATTTTCCTAAATATTGGTACCCTCAGTACAAAAGTTCAAAAAGAAGCCACGAAACTTGGTGTACTTCTGGAGTCACATTTGCAGGAAACTAAAAAATCTACTAATTAGTAGTCATGCACCCATATATTTCAACCGCTTACATCTCGATATTTTCAAAGATGGCTGATATGAAAGACTGATTGAGAATGTCATTATGGTGATAGGGCATTTTATTAGCAACGGTCAATTCTTATCTTTCCAGAGGTTGAGGACTAAATATATATTATCCGATAATATAATCTTTCAATATTAACCGATTGAATACTTTTTTACTAAATAAAGAACACATCGAAAATGCATTCCACTGCACTAACCCCCAGATGCATCAAGCCCTGATTCTGCAAATTGTAATTTGCGAAAAATACCGAATCGCAAATTAGAATTCGTAGAATGGGATGCATCAATAAAAGCGAACAAAAAATGCGATTCGCAGTTGGCCGCAATCGCCGATTGTGAAAATCGCTAAATCACAAAAAAATCGCAGAAACGCCTGTGTCCCATGTAGAAATTGCGATTTCGCAATTACCGAAATCACAAATTGCGATCTCACAAAGTTCGAGATCGCAAAAACGGGAAGTCGCATTTCGAGCACAATGATGACATCACAACCAGGAAGTAGGCAGTTCCCTCACTCATTTTGAACACAGAGCTTGAGAGTGGAAGATGCACAGCACAGAGCTCCATCAGACACACCCTGCAGTCCCACAACAGGACACACATTCAAAATCAGAATGTCCCAGGAAGCAGCAGGAAGCAGTGCACCTGGCAGAAAAAGAAAAAAATAATTTTCTGAACAGGAGCTGGAGTTCCTCAATGAGGGTGTAAGCACGGACCATGATAGGCTTTTTGGGAAGCAATCCCGGAAGGTGCCTGAAGCAAACAAGAGGCGCATTTGGCAGCGCATCAGGTCCAAGGTGAACTCTGTAGGAGTGACCCAGCGCTCCATTGATGAGCTAAAGAAGAGGTGGTACAATCTCAGAGGCCGTGCCAAAGAGCGCATTGCAGAGAGGCTGGGGGACCAACATGCCACTGAAGGAAGAGACCCCAAAGTTGCGCCCAACACCCAACAATCCCAAGGTAAGAGCCATGCAACTGCGACCCCGTCCCCTAGCAATGCCGATACCCCCAGAGCTAGCCATTTGATAACCCCAGTAATGCAGGCCATGCACATCAGAAGCGCCATATTGCATTGTGGGACCTGTAGTGTGATAACAGTTCCCTGACAGCCACACACAGCCAGACCTGTCAAGTGAAACATGTCCCTAAAGCCAGTCAGGGAATGCAAGCCTGCATGCATGTCGCAACATCCCATGTGCAAGATTCATTTAATTAATCATGCACCCATTTGCATCACAGGTGCTCCAGAACCACAGAACACGGACAGCGAGGCACTCCAAATTGAGGAGAACCCAGAGGACACCAAGGGAGAGAGCCATCCTGTCCCACGACCGGGTCCTTCACACACACCTGCACCAGTACCACCTCTCCATGCAAACATGGCCACCCCTGCAGCCACAGGTGGAGAGCAACCATCCCATGTGTCACACATGGCAGTGAAACAGGCCACACCACCACCCAGGAGGCAGACACGGTGCACAGCCACTGTGCGGTCGCAGTCAAGTGGCCGGATGAGGCAGCAGGGCAACGTGGCAACACGGGCTGACTGGGGGCTACATGATCCAGGGCTTGCCATCGAATGCGGTATGCTAGCTGTCCACCAAATGCAGGCACAGCACATGGCAGCCATGCAGCTGCAGCTTTATAAGACAGTGCACAACTTGAGCCAGCTCTCCAAAAGCGTGCAGGTGTTAAAGGCAGCAGTGAGGGAGAACAGCAAAATCATGGTGTCACAGCAGGACATCAGCCGCCGCTGCCACCGCCAGCTGCTGACCCGGCTTTCGGCATACACCAGGTCAAACCACCTGATCGGGAATGCTACTTCCCAACTATCACGACAGTCCCTGGCAATGCAATGCCAGATGGTGCAATGCTACCAGGATGTTGCTAGGGCATTGGAACAGGTCACAACCGCTGTCTAACACCAGCAGGTGTGTGGCCATGGCCATGCAAAGGGGGGATGATGATGCCAGTGAAGGCACATCCAGTATCAGCAGCCTGTCCCTGCCGGTGGTACAAGAACAACGCCGCAGTACCAGTCCCACTGCAGCATCAAGGGCCAAGACTGGCGAGGTAGATGTGGAGAGGCGACAGGGTGCGTCCGGCCAGAGGGGCTAGAGATTGACTGACTATTAGCAGCAGTGCCATGCTGAAGTAACAAGCAGGCCTGCTTCCCAATCATGGGGCTGTATGACTTAATGCAGTTTTCATGTTTTGTGAACACAAAAAGTAAAAGAAAGATCCTGTTTACATGATAATTAGAATTGATTTCAAATGCAAATCCTACTCATATCATTATTTCATTTGGCATGCATAAGTGCAGTGTTGTATGAGGGGTATGGGAGCACTAAAAATAATTTTGTGTGATGTGGTTGCGGCGCCTGTGTCCTTCTGCAGGATTCTCCCCGCATGCATGAAGCACATGTGCAGGTGGGCGGTTGTCCCCCTCCGACACACTGCCAGAGATCTCCACAGGTATCCTCCACTTGATAGCAATATTGTGTAGTATGGCACACACGGCCACGATGCGGCAGCAGACCTCAGGCTGGTATTTGAGGGCCCCACCAGTCTTATGTAGGATGCGGAATCTGCTCTTCAACATCTCAAATACCAGAGAAAATTTCCCGCCCCGGCAGAATCGTTCACAAGTAAGTCTCCACACCCCGTGTTCACATTGATTTCACGGGTCAGCGGACTAAGACCAATCCCAATGTTTTGTAAATTGTCTTACAGAGATGTAACCAGGTCAACACACAGATATATTCCCGGGCAACGGCACACTAGCCGCTGGACCAAGAAAAGCAAAGGTAATAACTATTTTATCCCGAGCACACCGACTTAGGTGAGCAATTCCCGCCTGATCGGGGCACTTACCCAAATCTCATTCTGTTGCAGTTCAAATTCCACGGCATAGACGATCCCTTAAAACAAGAGCAACCTTGGGCAAGAACAACACAAGGTATGTCGCATCCAGAGATGCGCACATTCTCAGTAATATATTTGGCTAGAGGACCCCGTTTTCTAAAACAATCCTTTTCCTTTTTACAAATAGTTCCCATGGACCCGAATCACACCGCCCTGATGAGAATCCTGTAAACCATGTAACGGGATTCAAAACGTGTCGGCATTTTTCCTTCTCAGACATTTATGCTAACGTTACTGGTGCAAAAATGGGCAATTTTTCCTGAACTGTAATGATTCATTCTATCTCAGGTCTTGGGATTTGATTTTGAAAAATTCTTCTCTTTCTCCCAAGTTGTGTATTGTTGATTGTGATTTTTTCATTGTTTATAATTTATTTTGTTCACAATGTCCATGACTAATTTGTCCATGTCACAACCACGCATCCATTGTTAATGTATATTTTTTCACATGTTTTACAGTTGATTTTTTGCACTGTATATATGCACAAACTGTTTTCCAAACTGTATATGGCCAGACATGAAGTTGAAGGCGATCTTTGTTTTGTTTGTGTAAGAAAAAACATTTTTTAATAACCGAGTTATAATCAAAAGACATAAATCAATGTCAGGGTAAACTAATAAAGTTTTGTTTACCCTTAACCATTCAGTGTTTAATTCGAAATTTGGAGGCATAGGCAAAAATCCCTTGGTTTATACAATTTTGTGGCCCTGCCTACCCTCCTTCCCACTGGGCCCAGCCACCCCTGTTTTTTGAAGTTCCTGTGGTGAGGCAGGGTTGAGGTATGAGGTGAGGAGGTACTCACAGAGGCCATAGACGCTGTCACCTGAAGGTAAGGAGCAGAGGGTCAGTGCCTGTCATGCGCAGCTACATGGGCTTGACGTACTGTATGTGGGCATGTGTACTTACCTAGGAGGTGTCCGTCACCAAAGTCACCTCTGGACAAGCGGGTGTGCATGCCGCTGTGCCGGAATATGAAAGACCCATGCGTGCTCCCCGGGTATTGGGCCACAATGTCGGTGATGATTGTCTTTGCATTGCAGACCATCTGGATGTTGAGTGAGTGGTAGGACTTGCGGTTCCGGTACATGTATTCTGTCTCAGCGGGTGGGCAGATGTGGATGTGGGTACAGTCAATGCATCCAATTACATAGGGGAATTGCGCAATTTTGTAGAATTGAAGCTTTGTTTGATTTAAGTCCTGTTGGGTGGTTGGGAAGGTTATGTAATGGTGTATCCGGGTCAGCATGGCGTCCAGGAAACTCTGTAGGTAGCGGGACAGTGTGCTCTGGGAGATCCCCCTGGAACTGCAACTATCCCCTGGAAGCTTCCGGAGGCAAGGAGGTGCAGGCAGCACAGGACCTGGACATGGGTGGGCACGGCATTGGTCCTCCTTGTTGGGTGCTGCATCAGGGGGTCAAGGTCTCTGATGAGCTTCTTTATCATTGCCCCATTCAGCCTGTATCTGGAGTAGATCTCCTCTTCAGTCTGGCCCAGGAGTGTGATCCGCAGCCGGAAGATGCGCTCCTGGATCCTGCGTCGGTTCCGGGTTGCAGCCTGGAGCCTTCGCCGCCTTACCACGATGTAGAGTCCTGGCATTGTGAATGTCCTCATGCTCCTACTGTGTCTCCTTAAGTGTGTTTGTTTAGCCCCGCACTTGTATCTTTTTTTTCCAATTTAACTTTATGGTTACCACCTGGTTTGAGTTCTCCTTAAATAGCGCCTCGCTAATAGCGATTTGTTTTTTTTTCGCTAATTGCGATTATTGATGAATTTGCTTTGCGAATATTTAGCGAGTTCGGAAATGATTTCGCAGAATCAGTGGAACATCGCTATTACAGAATCGGAAAGGGGGTCCTACGTTGATTCTGCGAATTTATTTGCGTACTCGCTAAATAATTTTTGCGAATTCGCAATTTGGTTGTTTTTTCTATCATGAATTGCGGGAACAGAAATTGCGATCGCAATAGCTGTTTTGCAACTATTGCGATCGCAATTTTGGTTGATGAATCTATGCCTAAGTGCTAGATAGAGTGCTCAAATACGACTAGCTTGGTATCAGGGCATCAACTCTTAATCAAATGTATAGATGGAGATCTAGGCAGTAGGCTATGCATATGTCAACAAAAGTAGAGTGACAATTTAATCGGAGCAGAGCTGGGTCGATTAGTAAGTATTAATACCCATAAATTCACAGCTCCAACATTATAAAGCTCAGTTTGACTTAGAATGGACTGTGGTAAATAAATAGAAAATAACTTTAAAAATAGCATGTCCTAAACTAACAAATATTGGTACTAACCAAACCCAACTTTTTTTCCGATTGTAGTACTTTGGATAGATTTAGATTATAGGAAAGAACGTTCTTTCTTGTAAAACCGTGACAGTGCTGATGTCAAATGCTGTTGGTCACTCATAATGTGTAATGATCGGACTCTAGGAAAGATTTCTTTTGTACAAAAAGTAACATTACTTTGTATGTTTATAGCCAGAATCTTATTGTATAGTTGTGAGAACGAAAATAAAAGTAATGGAACAGAAATGGAAGAATGAATTACTGGAATGTTATGTAAAAGAACATTTTCTAGCAAAGACTGCCAATGAAGCAGATAGCTTCCATGATATATGCGTCTGCCCAATGATTACATAGAAGGTGGTGGATCCACACTCAGCACTGCACAGCTTTTTAAGGTTTTTGGACAATGCATTCCTTTACAGAAGAGTAGCCGACAAATATAACAAAACGGTATTTTATTTGTTTCGAATGATCTGACAGATCTGATTGATTTTTTTAATTCCCTTTATTTACTAAGATTTGATTTTTACCATTTTACATATTGTAACTGAAAATATTTGAATAATGTGACATACGAGGATTGGTTGAATCAAGAGTGAGATTAGGGCAGAAAGATTATTTGTCAACTTTCATGTTGGGCAAATGTCCCATGTTGTGTGTTGGAGGAGAGTAAAGCATAGAGACAGAACTTGGAGGTTCTGGCAGTGGAGGTAGGGTAAAATGTTTACACTTCACTCTGAATAGTGGAGCAGGTGTGCTCATCATGTTGTGATGAGCATCAATAACATGTTCTCAGTTAGAGAGTGCATTTGTCAACTGATGTCTGACTGGATGATGGCGACTCTCAGGAGGCGGCAAAAGTTGGTAGTTTTTAAAATGCAACCGATAGCAAAGGCCTGATTCACAAAGATAAGGGTACACTTTCCTGTACGTTTACGTTTTTTTGGTATTCACAAACACAGATTTAATAGAAAGTTTACGACTGCGGCAACTCCACAGTCAGGGTTGAGATCTCAGCACATAAAAAAACAGGATATGCCTATATTTTCATGTATGGAGTACTCCATGCCAACTGCGGAGTCCCCACGCTCGTAAACTTACTAATAAATCCTTGCTTGTGAATATCAAAACAAACGTAAACTTACATAAAATTGTAAGTTTACCTTTGTAAATCAGTCCAACATGTTGTATCACTAGATGCATATTGCCCCATCACATGCTTGTAGTTTTTTTGTATGGTTTTCTAGACCAGTGAGAAATCTTCTTTCAAATAACATACCTATGCCTGTGATTAGAAGGTAGTGCAGTAATATAGAGAGTAACTTTCTGTGCTGAATAACACACCATAATAACCAATAAGAGCAGCACCTAACGTTTTAAGAAACTATGCTCTGTCATGGCCACCACTGTTCTCTTTCCTGATGGATATGTATCCGAGTCTGCTGGAGTATTCTTTACCCTTGATTTGCTTGGCCACTATCAGCACATATTCAATAGATATGTTCTTTGGGGAGGAGGGGGTGGTTTACACCTATACACTGACTCCTATTGATGGGCTGAAATTGTTTGTGTTGTGACAGGTGTTATACATTCTTGTGACAATGAGCATATTCGCAATATTATAGGATGGTACATACTTCATTACTTCCACAGCAGAGACACAAATTAATGCATGGTGTTTCACGTACCTAGTGGTCAGGTTGTGGCTTCCAATACTCTAAAACCATTATAGCAAAATGGTTGTATGATGGTTCAAACACCATGCTCATTAGACAAAAATTCTAATGTGTCCTGACCCTGTTCTAGAAATGACACAGCTTCCTATATCCTCAACATCTTCTATTTTACACATGGCTTCTAGTCCTACCACCAGTCCTTTATGTCGGACATTGAATATAACTACTTTCTTTCAGCATTTCAAACTATTTTTTTTCTTTTTTTTTGTCCTCATTAGCCTTTACGCCACGCATTTCTAACCAAACGATACCACCAGTGGGTTTTTTATCTCATATACCGAGACCGTTAACAACCACACTAGTAGTGGCACCCCATGACCACCTATCTATATATGCCACCCTTTGTAAGAGGTTGGTGCATAGGTGAACTCCACCGTCATGTTGAAAACACAACCGGCGAGATAGGCCAAGACCTTAATCATTGGACTAAATTGTTTACAGATCCACCTATCTCCTTACACTAAAAAACACTCTTCACCCAAAGTGTGCCAAAAATAATGTCCAAAATTTATATTTAACTTTTGTCGGACCCAAAGTATCCATTTTAGCTGTGAATCTCATAGCTCGCAACCAGTCTGAGATCCCTGGAGATAGCGGGGACACCCACAATTTACATATCTCTCTACGAGCCAAAAGTATCCCGTAAAAGACAAGTTTAACTTTATAATCCATGCTTTTTATCTGCAAATTCAACCTTCCAGTTATAATAAGTTCAGGGCTTACCTTAATAGTATGGTCAATAGCTTGGGATAAACAGCTACTTACTTCCTCCCAAAACTCTTTAATATTTGGACACTCCACGAACATATGTATATCCTTCTCATTGGGACTTCTACACTTTGGGCATTCCACCAGCCCTCCAGGCTTGAACTTTGAAAGTCTATATGGAGACCAGTATGCTCCGTGGAGTGTAAAAAGATGGTTTCGCCTTAAGTTTGCGGGTTTGACAACTTTATACAACATAGCCATAGTTACTTGCCATTGAGTGTCAGATGCGATATCCGGCAAGCAATCCCTCCACAGAGTTTCTGGCAGTGAGAACTGGCCGTCCGCCATCTCCAACATTGACCAGTACCAAAGTCCTACTTCCTTTTTATACACTTGACTTGAGTGGATCTTCTCTTCCAATTCATTCTGAAGTCCCACGATGATTTCAGCTTTACCAGCCCAACTATGAATTTGCAGATATTTAAATTTCGATATAGCCTGCCCCCAAATGGCCGCTCCCTGACTCCACCCAACCAGCTTTCCATCCGGAAAAAGATGTCCCCATACTTCTAACCCTGCTGATCTTAGAGGAATAGCCAGTGCGTCTTTGGCCCATGCAGGAGATCCGGGGCTGTCCCAAATGGAAGTATAATATCCATAATACAGGATTTTTAGTAACCTCGTAATCCAGTACCAAAGTTACGCTGCTTCCCGCAGTACCTTAAGACGCACTTTTTTGAAATACTTTGGATCCGCAAATTTACACAGAAAACCAGATTCCTTATATTGGCAACTTTTTAGCATTGCTGCCAACAATACACCAATACCTGAGGTCGGTGGAGTGTTCAAAAGAATTCTAAGATTTTTTACCTGAAAAGCCCAACAGTATAACTGAAAATCCGGGGCTGACAACCCCCCTTTAAGCAGTTTTCACCTTATCTTAGTCCATGAGAGACGAGATCCTTTTGCGGCCCATATAAATGTACTAACCTCACTCTGAAGCTTCTTAAACCATTCTCCTTTAAATGCAAGAGGGATTGTCTCAAATAGAAAAGTTAGTTTTGGAAGAACCATCATTTTTATCAAATTTGTGCGGCCATATAGATTAAGAAACAAATGACTCCATCCTCGAAGCATTCCTCCTATTTCTCTTTTAATTCTTACAAAATTAATTTTTGCTAGATCATCCAAGTTCTGAGTAATCCTAACCCCCAGATATCTCATTTCTAATCTGCGTTTTATAAGGCCAGGATCCAAATTCCAACTCATAATTTCCGTTTTATCCTCGTTAATTTTGTACCCTGAGACAGCTCCAAATTCTTTAGTTATTACTGATATATTTTCCAGTGTCTGCTGGAGATTGGAAGGATAAATTATAATATCATCAGCATATAGACCTATTTTCTTGGACCAAGCTTCTACCGAGAATGGGAGGATCTTATCAGAACCCCTAATCCTACAGGTCAAAGGCTCTATATAATGGTCAAACAATAAATTCTGGGAACCCCAACATTGTACCTCAATATTGAGCCCAGAATATTGATTAGGCTAAATATCAAGGAAAACTATATTGACCCAGATCTATGGACAGGACACTCTAGATTTATGTACCGAACTCCACATACATGTACTTAGATGGTACATATATCTTCAAGGTGAGTAAATGTGGAGCTAGGAGTGGTAAATCTATACTTCCCTATGTAGACTTACCTTTCTATATTTTGTCCCTGGATATTCAGTGCTTAATAATTTTGTACCACAATATCCTGGGAACGATATTCAGTAGTTCAAGCATGAAGATAATGCCTCATGCTCTGCAGCATTTACTATTATGACATATAATTAATTAGTCCCTGGTGGGGAGGATCGATTGAGTTACAAGTTGCTAATTTAATTTTTTATTTTTTATTTGTCCAATGTGTAATGTTTGTGTTCTGCGCAAACTTTCTTAATTATAACTATCAACAACTGTGAAAGAATGTGTTACCTGTAGATTGTGTTCCTTATATAATGGTCAGAGTAAGAAATTGGGTTATTAGTTGAGAGGTGTGAAAGCTCCCCTCAAACAATAAACACTATCCTTGTCTGGGTGAACTATAAAAGTCACTAAACTAACATGTGCTCAACTCTATGGTAGCTTGGCACAAACACATTCAGGTGTAATTTAGAGGTAATGTGTAAAGTATTTTTTCAGCACCCAAACAGTAACAAAGTGAAAACATAACACCAGAAACATCCCAAACCAATTTATGAAACTAAAGAATACTTTTTATTGCGTTTGATATCTTTTAAAACTATTTTTTTTCATTATTGATGCAAAGGAGATCATCATAGTATATACAAATAAAAGGAAAAGACTGAACAGCACAGGGTGGCAATCAAATCACATTAACCAAAAATGAATACATCCAATACATATAAAACTGGAAAATCATATTTAAATTATCAATCCTTAAGTACCTTATGCCAAATTGTTTGGTATTTTTATGTAGTGCCTTTACATCTTGTTTTTGCCACAGCTTTTTCCCTCTCACAGATGTCAACCAACATAGACCACCATTCTAACGAACTACAGAAACCAAAGAATACTTTAGTGAATAACATGAGACCAAAATAACAAAAGTCCCATCAATGAAACCGGAGGTGTGAGTTTTAAATGTTTTAAGTTTTAGGAGAAAATCGCGTAAAAAAACACAAAGTGGCACTCGCTGATATCTGGTTTCCCTGGACTAGGGTAAGATCACAAATTGAGGATGACAGCGATGGAGCATGGGTTGGATACAGGGTTGTCCCGCTGAAGATCTACCTTCTGGGTAGTCTGGGTGAAGAGCTGTGGTTTGCAATGGCAGGAACCAGGAAGAAGTTGTTGAGGGTGCAACAAGCGGGTTGGGCATTGTAGATGGTGGCTGTTTTGGTGCATAGAGCTGGTCCTTTGCATAGGAGGTCATTGCAGGCAGTCACTGTCTTCATGAAGTGCAAGTTTCTGTGGAGCTTCCCGTTGGCAGCCAGTCTAGATGGTCATTATTCAGAGTAAAGAATCTATATTGCGGGTGCGAGGAGCCCAAACTTCTGTATTGCCAGTCTTATCCCTAGTGCCAAGCTGTGGGTGGGGGCTGCCCCCTTTCTCTAACCTTACCCCTTTCCTGGGTTTGGCTTCAAACTTTCTAGGCTAACAAAGGGAAGGTAGACCTAGATGCGTGTTGCATTTGTCAGTGGCAGGGGAGGGAGCTCTTAGAAGTCAGGAAGGGGGTGCAATACCTGAGGCTACCCTTTGAGGTTCAAAAAAAGGCAGAGTACAACTCCCAGGATATCCTGCTCAGGAAAGAAAAACCCTGCACCCCACCCAAAGCCCTTTTGTCCCCATGTCTCAAAGGAATACACGAAACACCACAGGACAGCCATTCACAGTCATGCAATCCTGAACACTGGCAGACAGGTAAATTTCCTTTAGGCAGAATAAAGCAAACTTTCTAAAAGTGTCATTTTCAGAACATTACAACTTAAGTACACATGTCCTAATTTGTTTAATACTGTGCACCCTGCCCTATAAGCCAGGTTTTGGCCTGGCAAAGAGTTTATTGTGCCAGGTCGAAATGGCAGTTTAAATCTTTACTACAGGCTTCAGTGGCAGGCCTGTGACATGTTTTACAAGGTGTGGCACAATGAGTGCTCCATCACACTGGGAGCATTTACTTTATAGGCCCTAAGTACAGATAGTACTATTCACTAGGAGATTATAAGTAAATGAAATGTGCCAATTAGGTGGGCCAATTTTACCATGATTTAGGGAGAGAGTACTGTACCACTGATGAGCAGGGAAATTGTGCACAAAGACCTACAAGCTAAAACAATCTGATTTAGCAAACAAGGCAAAACCTGGGGTGACCCTGCCGAGAAGGTCAGGTCCAACAGTCATCAATGATAAATGTTAATTATGCTAACAAGATATACATATGTTTATGCAGACTTCTTTGTCTCCAACTGGTATACCTTATGCACAATTTCTGGTCTATGCCTTGAACAGTGTATTCTATGCATTTAGCTCAATTTATGGAACGCACTCTACACATATAACATGCACTTAAACTTGTGTACGAAACTCATTCACCATGAAATAGCAGTGTGTTTGTACTGCTGGGTACAACAATAACATCTGGGCTCTTAAGGAGGGAAAAACAAGTTGGTTCATGAAAAGTGACCTGCAACAGACACAATCCAGCTGCTTTGTTGTGCTTTAATTAATCCAGAATTGAAGCACTAATGAAGAGTGCACATGTACCACTGGGACACCTCCTCAGTGGTAAAACGATTTATCAGCCCGCCTTCAAATATATTGTTCCTTGTGTAAACAAAAGATCCTTAGTCCTTTAAGCTTGGGGCTAAATCGTAACATGTAGTCAAAATAAACATCGACATACTACTACATTCGGCAAATGTCTTGTTTTTGTTTGGTTACTGCTCAAATACATAGTAATTTGTTTGCTATTGTGCCTCTATTTGCTGTGAGAATTAGGCTACCATTTCATTGGCTTGATCAGTGTTGTTCATGCAAAGACTCACTGTGCCAAAAGTAACTCGGCGTTCCATGCATCTGGGGCCCTGGGCAAGCCATTTCAAACAGCAGCTGCTGAGGGGTGTAGGGGAGGGGCGGTGCCGGAGCGATGCTGTGGGGTGATGTAAGGGGCCAGACTCTTCTTTAATGAGACGATGTAAGATATGCATCTCATTGCCAAGGGCCACCCTGCAGACCCATGCCCCCGAGAACCAGAGGAAATTGTGTTTTTCAAGAAACCCTTCAAAATAGTTTACTTCCATGCATCACAAGTGGAGTAGGCGGTCTTATGAAACGCAATCAGTCGGGACTCCGAGGACAGAAAGGGGAAGTCGACGGGGGCGACAAGTGTGAAGCACCTCATAAATCTCGAGACATATCCCAGGCGTTTTCATCTTGGAAACTGAACTGGGCCCATTTTACAAGGGCTCATGTATTCCTTCATCTAATTGTGTTACCATACTAGTGATGTGCACAGGGGATATCGAGTTTAGGAAACAAAATGCCTCACTCTTTAAAAATTATGATACAGGAGATAAAATAGATTTGTGCTTCTCTGTGGGGCCATAATGTCATGTTTTATTGTTATTAGTCAAAGTATTGAGCACATAAAAGCCAGATTTTTCCCAGACTGTATTCTAAATTGACCTCTGTTGGAAGGCCTCGGCTCTTCCACACAAGCTGTTTTCGCAGGCCCGGCCAGCACTACTTACAAAGATACCCAGGAGCAAAGTGATTTATAGCCGCATATTTTGTCAATTCGGAAAGTCTTTTCAGACTTATAGGCTAATAACCATAATTAACTCGCTGCAAGAACACAAGAATGATTTGGCATCTGTGATTCAGAGCAAATATGAAAAGGAATTATTCCAGTCAAATGCGTTTTACCTTTACTGTTGACAGAAATGTGCGTGGAACCAAAAACCAGGCATGGGCTGGATTTAAGCCACATTTGCTGGAGCTATTCAAGCCCAAAGCAAAGCTCTAAATCAGGATAAATATTGAAGGCGCTCAAACTATTTCCCTAGCTCCATTCAATTCCTGCTATGAGTCTAATTTGTATATAATTATGAATAAGTGGTGCACTTTTTGGCATTTGTATTTGCAGACTCTCCTAATGTAACATCATAGTTTAAACTAATATCTTTTCAGGTGTGGTGTTAGTCAGGACAGCCTGATTAAAAAAATATACATATATACATGCACAATATACTTAGTTAAAGGGTTCACAGGACAACAGCCACCCTTCAATCCTTGCTTCAGAGAAATTAGGATGCCTACAATATACGGACGACATCGTCCTATTTAGTCAAACACCAATATGCTTGCAGCACATAATGAAGGCCCTAAAAACTACATGGACGAGCAAGGTCTAGATCTAACCTTGAATAAACCAAAGTGGTCAGGTTGGTTGATTCCAAATTCAAGTCAATCACCTGGTTTCTAGAAGGCAAAAAGGTCAAGCTGGCAACCATATATAAATACCTAGGATTCAATTGGAACATCAAATGACTTTTTAAAACATCATCTAGCCACTATTCAGACTAAAGCACAGTCATTAACTTTTGGGTTCAAACTATGAAAGAAGAAATTGAGATGTCCATCATTTAGCCGTCTTCTTACTGCAATGCCTGCACAGTTAATGCCAACGGTGACCTATCATATGGAAATCAGGCAGGAACGTGAAATAGTCACTCTTAAGAAGTTCCAAACAAAAGTACACAAAACTGTGTTTTACATTCCAAATTCAGCCTCATCAGCCCAGGTGCGCCTAGTTTGGCTTAAAAAAGCAATCACTTCAAAGCAAGCGTGCTTTTATCAAACTGCATGTAATGGAGACTGCACGCTTCAGAGAGGGGCTCCTTCAAAAATTCATGTTGGTTAAAAATTGAGGAGCAACAACACAGTAACTTTTAAAGGCTCATGGAGAAAACACTTAAGCCAGGACAATAAGGAATTAGTCATGCAAGATGCTTAGGCTGCCAGCATGGCAAATTCTGCATTTAGCCGAGTAACCAATGTCTCAACTAGGATCTTGTCCCATTTAACAGACAAAAACACACTCATACGCAGACGATGCGCTTGGTCCGTGACCAACTCATATAACAACTTGAGACCCCAGGAGTATCACTCAGCACACTTTTCCCAGGCCTTAAAGCATCAGTTTATGTTACTTAAGGCCAGATGTACGTAGCCCAATACCGGTCGGTAACGGCCGAAATTCCCGAATTTTGGCCGTTAATGACCGGCATTAGGCATTTGAGATGTAGGGGCCTAATTTAAGGATTCGGTAATTTACTGAATCGGTAATTTAAGGAATTGGTAAATTACCGAATTCTTAAATACCGATTCGTTAAATTACTGAATCCGTAATGTGGGGAGCACTCAAGTGAGTGAATTAGTCATTTAAGGATTCGTTATTTACCACCAACTACAAGTTGGTGGTAAATTATCGAAACCTGTGAAAAAGCTAATTTGTGCTTTTCCAAAAGTGCCATGTGGCAGACATACATGCCCTTAGGGCATGTATGTGTGCCACATGTGCACCCATGCACTATTTAGGGGTGCAACAGGGTGTCAATGTGACACCCTGCCACCATTGTAAGTCTTCCTCCTATTACCAATTCGGTATTTATCGAATCGGTAATTCACATTCATTCCTATGGGCCTCCAGGCACATAGGAATGAATGGGGAATACCGAATCGGTAAATACCGAATCAATATTTACCGAATTTTACCGATTCGGTACAAATTACAGAATCAATACCTACATTCCTTTTACTGATTATAAAATACCGAATCGGTAAAATTCGGTATTTTAGAATCAGTAAATAGTATTTACCTACATATGACCCTAAGTTTCAGGATCGTAGACACCAAAGATCTCATTCTAGCTAGAAAAATCAGTTGCAAAATTAAAATTTCCGGCTTTGCGGATACAAGCAATAGTCGTTAGCACCTTTTTTTTTGCCTATGCCTGGTGCCCCATTTCAGAGGAAAAAACTGTTGAAACCAATATTTGTAAACTTGCAAATTCGCTCCTGCAGGCAACCATTAAGTACTTGGTTAAATGGCACTTCAATCCCTCTAGCCTTCCAAGGAGTGAACTTCCTAAAAAACACTCTTAAAAGAATTGGGCATGTGAACGAGCAAGGTCAGGCCCACTTAGGAGCATCTTACCAGCACAACCTTCAAAGGTCAGACAATTCTCAGGAGCACTCAACAACACAAGCCACAAGCACTTTACATCCTGCTCTAAGAAGGCCAATGAAGAAGCAAAGATTGGCTACTTTTAAGAATGCTGGTTTGTACAAGTCTGTAGAATCTTTCTTGCGAACTACCAAGTCCTAGTTATTCTTTGGGACAACTAACTGCACAAGCAAGCTGCACTTTACAATCTGCTGCTAGGGGGCAAATGAAGCAGCAAGGACTGGTTACTTGTAAGATCACTGGTTTGCACAAGGCAGTTGACCCTCATCTGAGCAAGGACAGGCACAATATTGGGCCAACGAAAGAGCTAGGACCGGCTTTGTGCAATTTATTTACATCAGCATTAATTAATTGCAGGTTAAATTACCCAAAACTGAGGTTCACTGTGTAATAGCGGAAATGTTGAGCTGAGGTTTACATCGTCAAAGTAAAGGTTTTTAGATTTGTCCTCTTTGTATTTGAAACAGATATATTAAAATGTGTTTCTTTTATTTTTCTAGTAATGGTTTGCAATGGTTTTTAATTAACTATGCAAATAAACTTTGAATTAAAGGGGCTTTGAGACAGCTTTTGTCATCCGCCGGTTTGTTAATGTGTCATTTACATTTTGCTTCCACCCACAAGAGCATAAATCATAAGTGGGGGGGTCAGCCCACTTCAGCCACTGCATAACTTCATTTTGAGTGACTGCATTTTGCTCTTTCACAAGGAGTACATCCACACACAAGCTGGTTCCCTTCTGAGCCAATGATTTTAAAAAAAATATATATCTTTGATGTTGCTTTTGTGTTTAGAGTCTGATGTGACATATGGATACTTTATACAAGTAACACAGCCCATTGTCACACTTTCTAAGTTACTGTCTCTTGTCAATGCTATTGAATATTGGTTGTAAGGTGGTTTAAGTGTAGGTAGGTACCTACAGCTAGTAACAGCACCACAATCACAAACAAGGTCCAGTCAAGTCTCAATAAAAGAATTCTTGCTCAACCTTTAGTGGCTTGGCTGACGAGCAGTCAGGCTTAATTTAGGAGACAGGTGTGTAAAACATTTAGTATCACCACTACAGTAAATAAGTAAGACAGGAAACATGATACAAATCCAATGTAACGAACCAGAGATACGAATTGTTAAAGATTAAATGAAAAAATCTGCTTTCCAGTGCCTAAAAGTGAAAAGCACCAACCGCGGCTATCTGGTCATGCTGGACCAGGACAAAGGCCGACCACGATGGAGCACAGGTCGGCTACGATGAGCAGTAGGGCCCAGTCAAGTTTCAAGGGCTGGATTAGGATGGCGGTCAGGAAACAGGACCGCCTAACAAGCTGCCAGCGGTCCAGGAGCCTGCATCACGATGCAACCACCTTAAAGGCGGTTGCAAAGTTTATAGTTTGTATTGCAGTGGCTGCTTCATGCTGCAGCACACGCCACAGTACAAAATATGCACCCCGTTCATAACCCTACAATATGTGGCAGGTACCATGTGGTGCCTGCCACATGGTGCAGGGATATTTTGGGGGCACCACAGGTGCCCCCCAGGGGGCCAAGTCAGAATTCCCGGGATTAAGGAGGGCCGCTATGGGCCCTCAATGTCCCTTTTCATCTGCCTTTGGGAAGGGGTATTGCAATCCCGACAGCGGTGCCTCACAGGCACAGCAAGTTTAAGTTCTAGTTCTGGCATTTGTAAAGTGCACTACTCACCCAGAGGGTCTCAAGGCGCTAGGGGAAGGGGTTCATTATTTGTCGAAAAGCCAGGTTTTAAGTTCTTTTCTGAAGGAGATGTGGTTCTGAGTAAGGCGGAGGTGGTTGGGGAGTGAGTTCCAGGTCTTGGCAGCCAGGAAGGAGAAGGATCTGCCACCCATGGTGGATTTCCGGATGCGCGGGACTGCGGCGAGGGCATGATTGGACGATCTAAGTTGGCAGGTGGGTTTGTAGAAGGACAGTCGAGTGTTGAGGCATTCGGGTCCTAGATTGTAGAGGGCTTTGTGTGCGTGGGTGAGTAGGCGGAAAGTAATTCTTTTGTTAACGGGAAGCCAGTGGAGGTCTTTTAGATGTCCGGTGATGTGATCTTGGCGCGGGATGTCTAATATGAGTCTTGCTGACGCGTTTTGGATGCGCTGGAGTTTTTTCTGTAATTTTGCTGTGATTCCAGCTTAAAAGTGTGTTACCATAATCCAGTCGACTCGTGACCAGTGCGTGGGTGACAGTCTTTCTTGTCTCGAGGGGGATCCAGCGGAAGATCTTTTTGAGAATTCGAAGTACGTTGAAGCAGGAGGACGAGACGGCGTTGACTTGTCTGGACATCGAGAGAGAGGAGTCTAGGATGAAGCCAAGGTTGCGTGCATGGTCTGTGGGTGTGGGTGCTGCGCCCAGCGCGGAAGGCCACCGGGAGTCGTCCCAAGCGGAGGGGGAAGATCCTAGGATGCGTACCTCCGTTTTGTCTGAATTGAGTTTTAGGCGGCTATGTTTCATCCATTCGGCTACTTCTTTCATGCCTTCGTGAAGATTGGTTTTGGCGGTGTTGGGGTCTTTGGTGAGGGAGAGGATTATCTGGGTGTCGTCGGCGTAAGAGATGATGTTGAGGTTGTGTTGGCGCGCGATGGTGGCGAGAGGACTCATGTAGACGTTGAAGAGGGTGGGACTGAGTGAGGATCCTTGAGGTACGCTGCAGATGACTTCGGTGGCCTCTGAGTAGAATGGGGGAAGTCGGACTCTTTGAGTTCTCCCAGCGAGGAATGAGACGATCCAGTCCAAGGCTTTTCCTTGTATGCCGATGTTGCTGAGGCGATGTATAAGGGTGCTGTGGCAGACTGTGTCGAAAGCAGCGGAAAGGTCGAGTAGGATGAGGGCCACTGTTTCTCCGTTGTCCAGAAATGCTCGGATGTCGTCGGTCGCTGCAATGAAGGCGGTTTCGGTGCTGTGTTTGGCTCGAAATCCAAATTGAGATGGATCAAGGGAGTTGTTGGATTCAAGGAAGGCGGCGAGCTGGCTGTTGACGGCTTTCTCGATGACTTTGGCCGGGAATGGGAGGAGGGATATGGGTCGGTAGTTTTTAAGTTCAGAGGGGTCTGCTGTGGGTTTCTTCAGAAGGGCGCTGAGTTCGGCATGTTTCCTGCTTTCTGGAAAGGTGGCAGAGTTGAACGAGCAGTTGATAACATCATACAAGTCCCTCTGACGGACCGCCGGGTTCCTTGAGCCCATCAGATCCATGGCAGTCACTGACCTCCAACCGTCCGACCGCCATCCTAATGTGGTGGGCGGTAATCAGGATTATGATGGTGGTGGGACTGGCACCAACGGCTGTCAGTGGCAGTCCCTCCATCATCGTAATCAGGCCCTTAAGTCACTTTTTCTCTCAACGTTAAGGCTTCGATGATCCAGATTTCAGTACGACAACAGCGGCCTGCTACAGCACAATGCCTTAGTGTGTCCAGGAGGTGTATGCTCTTGTCGTTGTTGAAGAAGCGCTCTCAAGCTTTAACTGGGGCAAACCTGCACGGTTAGGCTGAGTTATGGTTTAACATGGCCGTCTTGACTCTCGTCATTGAGGTCGGTGGACTTATCAAGCTTTTTTCAAAAAGTTGTCCAAAAGTTCCCAAACTTTCAGAACTTCTTCTGAAAGATCCTTTAAGGGTCTTTGAGGGTTCACAACACCTACTAAGGGTCCAGAAGTTTTGAAATGCCTCTTGGGGGTTTGGAACTAAAGTTCCTACATTGCATCTGGTCAAATCCTGTAAAGTCCAGGTGAAGCTGGTCACCTGGGCTTGTCATTGATGAAGATGATGCAGGTGACTTCCTCCAGTACTTTTCTTCATGTTGCTGATCAGGGATTCCACTACTTCATCTTTGAAGCCAGGCAAACTCCTCTCTTTGTGACGGCTCGAGAGTGAAGCATTTCAGAACAGAGAAACACAGATCCCATGGAGCTACACCTGTCTTAGGGTTATAAACATTAAATACATTTACTGTGCTTGATCCCTGCCTTCTTCTTGAGATCTGTGGACTTAAAAACAAATCATAAAAAATAGTATGCTTGCAGTGCTGAAATATTCAATGAGTGTAGGCAGGTTTGTTGAGAGTGTGTGTTTGTATGTGTGTGTGTTTGTGTTGTATATCCACAGATATTCAAATTGTAGATTGCTATTCATTTCCATTGCTTAGTGTGGCGAGGATCCCTGACTCACAAAGAGTCAAAAGGATCATAAGGTACCACCCCTCCTATAATAATGTGATGCAGTAGGTGGTGTTTTCCCAAACCAACTCTACTGCACTGTGGCAATTGCCCTTTGTGCTGTAATAATACATGTGTTGAGAAAATACTGATTAATGCCTCACAGTTACCATTCTACAATCATGTGAGAAATTGAGTTATTAATTTCAGACGGGTGAAAGTACAAACATAATAAACATAATTTGGTTAGACTTACAGAATTTGTAAAGGCATTTATACTCAACTCCTGGCAGCAAGTAAACCTCAATATTAAGTTCAAGCGGTGCCAACAAACGTAAAGTCAGGAAAACCACAAAGTAAAATCTCAAAACGAACAAATAAAAAAGAGAAATTAATGAACAAAAAGACACCAAGATCGTTATGAAATGAATTTTTTTAAGTTTTAGGGCAAAAGAGAGGATGTGGAGGGATAGACGAAGTAAACTACCTTTTCCAAACAACAGTGCTTTGTTGACAGGGACCTAGGTGCAATTTCAGGCCAGCTACGATGGAGTGGAGGTCTCATATATGAAGCGGGTAGTCACAAGCAATGTTTTCACTATTAAGCTTAGTCTCTGAAATGGAATCTAAATCCTTCAGTGGAGCAAGGCCCAAGGCTGAAGCAATTGAGGGTGCCTTAAAGTCAGATATATAGTTGAGCTCTTGCTATATCCATTGGTTTTGGCCCCAAAAGGATAGAGCGAAACAAAGCTGGATTTATTTATTGTTCCATTTCTCTATTTGTAGCGTGGACATTATACAAAGGCACTTTACAATACTAAAAGATAGTTACATGAGGTCCAATTACAAAGTAGTCATTAAATATGGCATAGAATTGCAAACTGTTCACGTTCAGTTTTACAACTGTTTGCTGAATGATAAGCAAAGACCATTCTATAGTGTCTAAAGTAAAAATGGCTGATCATTACATGAAGCACAAGGTTGCTACTATTCAAAGAAATAGGTATGCCAAGCTTAAGGCAGGATCTAATGAAAAGGAGGTAGTGCAGTAAATCACATGGGTAGAGGCTGAGCTGTATAGGTGAAAGAGCATGTTCCCCAAGAGGGGAAGTTAGGATATCATTAGCTAAAATGTCTTTGAAGGAGAAGGACTTTTAGCTCTGTCTGAAGATTGCCAGTGAGGTGGTGGTGCGTAGCTTCGGGAGTAAGGAGTTCCGTGTTCTGGATCCGTTTCCTGAGAAGGATTGTGCCATAAGTCATTCATGATTAAAAGTCAGAGGTTCAAGCAGCAAAGCTTCAGCATTGTGCAATGGTCTAGTGCCACCAGAAAGTTTACGTTTGTCTGCCAAGTAACGAGAAGTGGATGCGTGTAGGTCCTTGTAAGTGATAATGGCTGTTGTGTACATGTCACTGGCTTCAATGGCCAACCAGTGAAGAATGACCAACATAGATGAGATGTGGTCTTTACTGTTAGCCACCTAGACTAAGCAAGCATCCAAATGAAGAATGAATTTCAAAGGGGTGAGATGGGTCATAGGAAAACCAGTCAAGAGAGAGTTCCAATAATCAATTCTGGAGAGCACCAGTGATTACACAAGAAATGTCAGTACTTATTCTGGAACATATCAGTGTACTCCCCAGAAAAGGTACAATCAATATCACACAATTCTGCTCATTGTGCTGATTTGTGAATGAAGCAAACACAAGGAGATGATGATGGAGTGCTGAACATTTTCAGACACTAGCCCCCAGTCACAGATCTGGGTTGAATTCATCATCATTCTTTAGCTCACTTTGCCACCTCAGTTCAGAGCCATCTATATGCAAATCAGTCTTGACCCCCTGCCTCATGGGAACAGTCCAGCCCAAAATGCCAAGCCAGGTCTTCCCTGAATGAGAAACAAGCATCCTGGGACCGGTTTCTAGGTAACACCCTTCATCAGCCTCGCTAGCTTGAGTCCAATGGCAAAGTGACCAAGGGACCCACATCTAGGCATACCCCGCCAACTTAGGGTGAGCAAATAAAACACAAGGAGATGATGGACGGAGTGCTGAAACTTTTCAGACACTCACCCCCAGTCACAGATTTGGGTTGAATCCATCATCATTCTTTAGCTCACTTCGCCACCTCAGTTCAGACCCAGCTATATGCAAATCAGTCTTGACCCCGTGCCTCATGGGAACAGTCCAGCCCGAACTGCCAAGCCAGGTCTTCCCTGAACCGGAAACAAGCATCATGGGACCGTTTTCTGGGTAACACCTTTCATCAGCCAGGCTAGGTTGAGTCCAGTGGCAAAGTGAGCAAGGGACCCACGTCTGGGCATACCCTGCCAACCTAGGGTGAGCAAAGCAAACACAAGGAGATGATGGACAGAGTGCTGAAACTTTTCAGACACTCACCCCCAGTCACAGATCTGGGTTGAATGCATCATCATTCTTTAGGTCACTTCGCCACCTCAGTTCAGACCCAGCTATATGAAAATCAGTCTTGACCCTGTGCCTCATGGGATGAAGGGTAATACCCTAAAACCGGTCCCAGGATGCTTGTTTCCGGTCCAGGGAGGACCTGGCTTGGCAATTCGGTCTGGACTGTTCCCATGAGGCAGAGGGTCAAGATTGATTTACATATGGCTGGGTCTCAACTGGAGTGGCATGGTGAGCAAAAGAACAATGAATTTAACCCAGATCTGTTGACTGGGGGTGAAAGTATGGTTCATTCAGCATTCTGTCCATCATTTTTTTGCGTAGCACGATTTGTGAATGAAGGCTGAGCCTTCACTGTATACAATGGTGAGTGTGCTGTTAAGGATGTTAAGTAAGTCCATCCAGGATTGTACTACAGTGTTAATTTTGAAGAAGAGATGGAAGAGGTATTCTGTTTTCACAGGTTTCAGTTTTTGATTATGAGAAATCATCCAGTCCCTAACAGAGTTTAAAGGGATGGCAAGACACAAACTGTCCTGTGGAGAGGAGACTCTTAAATACAGATGGGTGTCATCTGCATATTGATGTTAGAAGATCCCTGACTTTCTTAGTAGGACTCCAAGGGGGTTGGCACAAAGGTTGAATAAGGTCAGAGCGAGGATAAAACCCTGTGAGAACCCTTGATCTACCAATTTCAGATTTGAGATATCCTTTAATTTTCATCATCTGCGACATACTCTTAAGGAATGACTAGAACTATTTAAGGACTGCGCCATCGAAGTCCATTTGTTTTCTTAGTGTGTCAAGGAGTGTAAGATGGTTTACAGTGTTGAAGGCCTCATATAAGTCAAGAAGAATCAAGAGGCAAGAGTTTCCTGAAAATAAACTCGAAGAGCATCATCAACAACCTGTAGGAGTGCGGTTTCATTACTACACCCCAGATTGAAAGCGGATTGGTATTTGTCAAGGAGTTTGTTGTCTTTAGTGTGTTGTGTGACTTGTGCTGCAACACATCTTTTGAGAATTTTTGTAAGAATAGGCAGATTGGATATAGGGTGATAACTGTTTGGGCCGCTTACATCTGTGAAAGATTTTTTGGGGAGGGGGTGACTTATCCAGTTTTTAGACAATCAGGAAAAGTTCCTTGGCTGAGGGAGAGATTCACCAATTGTGTCCATTACGGGAGCATGACACTGAGGAGGGCTTTGGCTGTGTTACCCAAGATATGGTCTGCAAAGTGGTTTGAATGTTTGGTATACATGATGATTTTGAGTAAGTTTTCATCATGTATTGTACCAAATAGATGCAAACTGAGGCAAGTGTATCACAGTTACTTCGGTATATTAGCAATTTGTACTTTGCAGTTAAAGAACTGTGCAAACTCTTCTGTTTTCATGAAAGGGTCTTAAAATTATGATAAATGTGATGATGGTTGAGCTGGTGGCAGTTTTGTCCAGTTCAAAGAGTTTTTTAGGATGGTTCTTAAATGGTCAAAAAGAGATCTAACATAATGTGATTTCTCAGAGAAGACACCTCTTTTGAATAGGCCCCTTGTGTTTCGGAGACATGAAAGACTAGTGCTAGAAGGTGACTGTCTCAATTTCTTCTCTAATATTATTAAGGTGTTTCTCTTCTCATGTAAGACCTTGTTTAACCATGGATCTCATGGTTTTGGTCTTTTCCATTTGCTTTGGAATGAAGCTAGCTCCTCAAGTAGATCTGACAAATGATCAAGGCAGCGAGCATTAAAATAATTGATATCTGTGAGGGTGTTGATGGGCAGTAGCATTATTGTGCTATGTAGCCATTGATGATGATGTTAATGTTCTTGGTGTCACCAAACTATTGGTATGGGATCATTAACTAAAAGCAGGTCATCTTTGCTGAATATTAATTTGAGTATAGAACCGTTTGAGTGTGTTGGTTTAGGTTGTGTCGGATTAAATTATTTCAAGAAAGAATGGAAGCATACTGGTGTGCAGGATCATCCGTGTTGTCCCAGTAAAGATTAAAGTCTCCCTGGAAGATCACTCTGCTGCAATGTGTTAATTGGTTACAAGATCAATACATTCCTTAATGAAGGCTCTGTTATCACCTGGTGGATGGTAAATTACATTTAGTGGTAAAGGAAAATGGTGTTGCATAGGTAGTTTAAGTGTTAGGAATTGGAATGAAAAGAAAGAGCAGTTGGGTGACTCTACATCGTAAGGAGTCTCTGAAGGTGACTGTGATTCCTCCCCCAACTGTCCCTTCAGGGTTGTTTCTGATGATTGTGTAATTTGAAAGAAGTATAAGATCAGATTTGGTGTAGAATGTATTGTTGAACCAGGTCTCTGTGAGGATCAATAGGTCAAGGTTATAATGTGTGATTGTGTCTAAAATTTCCAATGTATATTTCATTGCCAATTGACAGGTATACAACATGCATCGAAGGGCCGAAGAGACAGCTCTGGTGAGGAGGATGTAAAGAAATTTAGTAATAGGAATAATGTTCCTGTTAGCTGGTGCCTGCTTTGGATGGTACAGGTGGTCGGACCTGGCCAGTGGAACACTCTATAATCTGTGTTGGTTGGAGTTGTCTAAAGTATTGGGAGTAGAAAAGGCAAAGGATGTTGGGGTGTTGTAACTTGTAATTAGATTGAAAATATTAGCCTGGGAAAGGTTAGGTGGGAATTTCTTGGGGTGGGCAGGCAATTGCTCCTCTATATTGAGCTCCAAGTATAGTTTTCCCTCAGCGGTGGCTGTTAAGAATCTAAGAGAGCAGATAGCGTAGAGCTTAGGTGGGATATTGCTAGATGAATCTCTGTGAATTTCGAGTTAAGGAGATCAAGTTTATATTCAAGGGGATATGGGGCTATACAGTGACATTTGCTGTGATGATCATCAAGGGAATGTGAGAATAAAGAGTGAGCTTAGTAGTGTTGTTGATTAAGAACTTTTGTCATCGGAGGACAGGGCCGGACTGGGAACCACAACCGGCCCTGGCAAAGTGCTCAGCCGCCCCCCCCCCCTCCCCACTGAGGGGGGTTGGAGGGGCCGGCGAGTTCTTTGCCGGGGTCGGTTTCGGCCGATTTTGGTACAGGGCCGATTTTGCAGCTATGCTGCAAAAACGACCCTGTACCAAAAACAGAACCCAGGGACCCAAAACAGGCCCCCAACCATGCGGCGCACCGGGTGATTGCCCGGTGCCCACTATGGCCAGTCCAGGCTTGTCGGAGGGTAATTATCATAGATGGTCTTTGAGAAGTGGGGTCTATTGTAGGCCTGTGTTATGTTGGGAGATGCTGGTAAGATATTCAGAGTTGGGAGTTGGTTCAACCAGTTAGGGTATTGAGAATGGCTTCAGGATGTCATTGGTGAGGTGGTGTTGTGAGGCGTTGAGTGGGTGTGGCCCTTGATGTGTGAGGGTATAGACAAGCTGTGGAGTCTGTTCTGTGGACTATCAGAATGTTGGACGGGATCGCTGTGTGCAGGTGGTCAAAATTGTACAAATGATGTTGCTTTAGGAATGGTGCTCCCCCCTAGGCGTACACTGTAAGTACAATAAGCCTAGTATAAAATGGGTGAAAAGAACATTGACAGCAGAGTTTTGCAGCGGAGTGACAGATTTGGAAGTCAATAATTACAGCACTTGTATCACCTTTGGGTATATTCTTTCTTCCATTACTACCTTTAGTGGTACTGCAATGGCCAGGGGGGAAGGAGCCAGAGAATATTTTGGATGTAAATGGCAGGTATTGTCTAACTCTAAAGTAACGGCTTTGTTTGATATCACCACCCAATTGGAAAGTTTGCAGATATATTCTGAGTAGATCAGATATGCTGTTGATTTCATTCTAGATAAGAGTGGTGGTGTGTGCGCTGTAGTAGGAGATCAGTGTGTAGTTAGGATCACTAATATGCATAAGAACATTACCCAACATATTTTAGACATCCTAGAAAATGTTAAAGGAATGGAAAGTGGGAACTGGAGTTGGTCACTCTTTGGTGGGTGGGGCTGGATGTTTGAAAAGGTGATTTATTTCATTGTGATCCTGATTTCCTGTTGTGTTCTAGTCCAGTGTCTCCCCTTATGTTGCTCTTATTGCACTTCTCTTCTTGCCCCCATGATTTTCATGCAACAATTATGATTCAGAAGGAAATTGACGACTTCATGCAAATAGATGAGGGTATTTTTGAGACTTCTTCCCTCCTTACTACTTCCCTCCCTGAAATCGAAGATATGGAGTGCTCTTAAGACAGTTTATTCATGATTTATTTAATTACATGTCTTTGTAGCATAACACAAAATTATGTAGCTCATGCTAAAAGGAGGGTCAATTGGAATAAAAATCATGCTTTCGCATTGCTTTACTTAAGTTAGTATTTGCAGCGCCATTTTGTGTACAGGCGCATTTTGTATTATGATTGAAGCCAATTCTTTGCAACTTCTGAGAAACAGCCTTCTCTAAGTTATGTTTCCTCGGAAGTTGAGTTTTGATATACTGATGAATGTACTGTTCTTGGCGGATACCTTTCCTTTTAGATGTAGGCTTTCTCCCACTCGTCTAGTGGAGGGCACGGACAGAATGACCTTGACTGGTAGACAGTGTGTGCCCGGCCCAAGAATCTAAACTTTCTCCTTTGTAATTTATGGTCCAGCTGCATCTCTATGGAAAATTCCATGGTGAAATGTACATTATGTATCGTTATGCTTGCTGATGTCAGTCCCTCTGCAGCACTCCTAGCGACTGGGCAGACAGGGCCCCGCACTGAGTGTACTTTGAATAAACTACTATTAATTTGTATTCTCTAATGTCTGACCGACTCTTCATTTGGTACGGAAGGCTGAGAGGTGGTCGTGAGTGACCCGGGTGACCCTAATTGGGTCACTTCCTTCACCAGTCATCTAGACGTCAATCAATTTCTATGCCACAATTTTCTCAAACTTCTTGAAGAGTTCATTTTGGTCACTTCTTGTACCCTAAATCATGGTTGGCTTCTAGGCAACAGGTCTCTCGCCAACCAGAATCTACTGCAGGGTCCAATCGTTTGTGGTCAGCTAGAACATCTTTTTGTTTACCTGGAGCAAACTCTTCCATGGCAGGTTCCAGGCACAGCTGCAAAAAGAGGAGGGTTATGACTGGGGATAGCTAACCTTCTATGTAAAAAAAAACTCTTGAATACGGAAACGTCAACCAGAAGTCATCCCAGCATTGGGGAGTGAGGAATCTACTTCACAGTTAGCTATGATGCCTTGTGGTAAAGTCAGAGATTCCTGAAAGTCACAAAGCTGATCCACCTGCTTTCAACCAAAACCATCACCATCAGGACATGGAATGTGAGGACCATGTACGAGACAGGCAAGACAGCCCAAGTGGCAGCGGAGATGATAAATACAACCTTACCCTGCTTGGCGTCAGCAAGAACAGATGGACACAGTCTGTACAGAAAAGACTGGCTCATGGAGGAATGCTGCTGTATTTTGGACACGAAGAAGAAAATGCCCCACATACTCAGGGAGTAGCACTGATGCTAACACCAGCAGCCAACAAACCTCTGATTGAATGGGAAGTCCATGGTCTCACAATCATCACAGCAACCTTCCAAACAAAAAAATGGATCAACATGAATGCTATCCAGTGCTATGCACCAACAAATGACAGCAAAGAAGAGGAAAAAGAACAGTTTTACAACAGACTCTAGCCCATCCTGGAGAAATGCCTTGAGAGAGACATTACCATACTGATGGGGGACCAATGCCAAGATTTAAGGTGTCAACACTGGGTTCGGAGAAGTCATGGGAATCCATGGTCTTGGCAACAGAAACGAGAATGGCGAAAGGCTCAAAGACGTCTGTGCCCTAAACAGTCTAGTGATAGGCAATAATTTACCAGAAATGCCAGAAATTGAGTTAATACACAGTCCTCACCTTAATTATCAAGTTTCAAGTCTGCCAAGAACTGGAGGATGATAGAGGCCCAGTAGAAAGTCAGGGAGAGAAGCACAAAGAATCAGTGACATCAACCTGCCAGGACGTACTGGGTCCCAAGTATCACAAGCATAAAGAATGGATCTCCACTGACATTCTGCAGAGATGAAAGAACTTCTCGATGATCTCAACCTGCACCAATACATCCACACCGAGACTCATCAGAAAGGTCATAGCCTCGACCAAATCTGGTCTTCGAACTTACCAATTTCCTCAATAGATATAAAACCTTGCTGCTGGTCTGACCACCACAGTATAAGCTTCTCTTTCCAGCTAGACAAGACTATCCAATTTAAGCTACAAACCTGTAAGACCATTAGGAAATGGACTTCCATGGATATGTCTGCGTTCTTAAACTTTTTAAATACTTCCCTTCCCCCAGAGAGTACTAACGTGGAGGAGGCCGACTCCCGGTTTAAAGAATGGCTTACTTCAGCGATCAATATCTACCCACACGCCTCTGTAGTTCTAGGAGCGCGGACGCACATAAATGGTTCACTCCTGAGCTCAAAAAATTAAAACTGGAAGTGAGGCAACAGGAAAGGGCATGGCGCTCTCAGTATTGCCCTCTAGCCAGGGCTACTTACTGCCTAGCAAGAAAGGCATACCAAAAAATACTACATAACCATAAGACCGCCTATTTTTCATCCAAAATCTTAACCTCTACTAATAAGTCGAAAGAAATCTTCAGGATAGTGAACGACCTATGTAATGATGACAGAACCTCTCCTCCGGTTGTTCCTACACAAGCACTATGAAACTCCCTGAATGATTTCTTTAGTGAAAAGATTTTACTGATCAAACAGCACATCTCCACACTTCCAACTTGTGCCCCTGTGGACGATATCTTTTTTAACCCCCTAACCTTACATTCTTTCCCCCTTATTGATTTGAAAGTCTTTTCAGAGTTACTAGCTAGAGTCAAATCAGGCTCCCCTATGGATGTCTGTCCCCCTCAAATCATGAAGGAAATCGGTCGTGCCATTCCTAATAGCATGATGTCCCTGCTTAACAACTCTCTCACCTCAGGGACAGTTCCCAGTAGCTTTAAGCAGGCTCTACTGATACCCCTTATGAAGAAACCTGGTATTGATCCATCGGACCTCACTAATTATCGGCCCATATCCCTGCTGCCCTTCTTGTCCAAAATGTTGGAGGCTCATGTTACCAACTGCCTCTCAAACTTTGTGGAGGAATCGGGCTATTTGCAACCTAACCAAGCAGGATTTCGGCCTGGTCATTCTACCGAGGCAGTAATACTGGCTGTCCAGAACACCTTGAGGTCCAACGCTGACAAAAATCTTCACCAAGCCCTGGTGCTCCTTGATCTGTCTGCGGCATTCGACACGGTTGACTATTCCATTCTGGTCAACCGTGTCGAACAGGCAGGCCTTAGAGATTCTCCCTTGGCTTGGCTAAAATCGTTCATATTCGAACGCACCCAGTCTGTCTGCCTAGGATCTTTCTCAGCTCCTAAAATCAACTCCTTCTGTGGGGTCCCTCAAGGCTCCTCCTTGTCCCCCTTACTATTTAATTTGTATATGCGGCCCCTCCTCTTTGCTTTAAGAAAACACAAAGTCACTGTATATAATTATGCAGATGACTTGCAGTTAGTCTTTGCACTCAACTCCCCAAATGCTGTGGAGGATTTTCAAGCAACCATGACCCTAATTCAGAGCTGGATGTCTCTAAATCATCTTAAATTAAACCCGGGGAAAACAGAGCTGATTCTGCCCGGCAAGAGCGAAATCAGTTGGAGTCCTAAATTCTGGCCTACGGACATGGGCCTCCCCCCTAAGAAATCACAAACAGTAAAAAGTTTGGGGGTAACCATCAACGAGGACCTCACCTTAAAATCCCAGATCGGTACTGTGGTCTCTTCTGGTTTTTTTCAACTGAGGAAAATCAGGAAAATTGCACACCTTCTCACCCACACTGCCCTAATCCAGGTGGTCATGGCCCTAATCCTTTCCCACATTGATTTCTCAAACAGTCTCTATCTAGGCTTACCCATAGGCCAACTTAGAAGACTGCAGTACCTACAGAACCAAGCCCCCAGACTGATCTGCAATGTTCCCAAATGGGTCTCGATCAAATCTGGCTTAGAGACCTTGCATTGGCTTCCTGTGGCTCAAAGAGCCGAATTTAAAGCCGGCTGTATCATTTTTAAGGCATTGCAAGGTAAGGGCCCCTCCTTCATCAAACAGCTGATTGGCAGATACGTCCCTTCACGCAGCTTGAGATCAGCCCACAAAGACCTACTTGAGGTACCTCGCTTTAAGAAGAAACGACAGGGAGGCAGCAGTTTTCATTTTTTAGCAGCAACCCTATGGAATTCTTTGCCGCTAGCTCTTAGACAGTGCAAGGATCTTCTTGCCTTTAGAAAGGCATTCAAGACTCACTTATTCACACAGGCATATCTGAAATAGAGACTTTCGTTTGATCCACCCTTGTTATGTTTTTTTATCTCTTTCCAGCGCCAAGAAGCCTCTGGGCGTATGCGCGCTTAACAAATATTAAATAACATAACATAACATAACATAACATTCTCTATAAAATCCAAGAGAGAAAGGTAAAGAAAGCTACATTCAACATCAGCTGAACAAGAGTAGAAAAAAGCAAAAGCTTGAGGCAAATACACCAAAACCAACAAAGAAGCAACAACAAGCTTAAGAGCAGACAAGTGAACATTCCTCAATGGTCTTGCCACTGTAGCCCGGAAAGCAGCAAGCCATGGAAACTTGAAAGAACTCTATGACATAGCAAAGAAATTCTCTGGCAGGTACAGCAAGCTAGAAATACCTGTTAAAGACATAGCTGGAAAAACAATCCTGGGTAATGAAGACCAACAACAAAGATGGATAGAGCACTTTGAAGAGCTGCTAAACCAGCCTGTAATGCAGTCCACACCAGACATACAGCCAGATGACAAGGACTTGGCAATTGACTGCAACAGACCAACCAAGGAAGAAATACGGAAAGCCATCAAACATTTGAGAAATGGGAAGGCAGCAGGACCTTATGTTCTGACCGACTTTTTCGGCCCTCCTTTGAGGGAAGATGATTGGAGGTGACTTCAGTCTACTATCATTCTAGTGCAAGGATTAGAACCGTAGATAGGGCCTATTCACAAGGCGTATTAATACAGTTCTGTACCCTTTTCTTTAGATCAGGGCTTATAAACTTATGTTAAGGGATAGATTTATTAGTATTAGTGATTATCTGTCCTTTTGCAGGAGTGTTAGTATACTTTCTATGGAGTTATGCTTATTTCGGGCCTTGTAGGCCTTAAACGGGAGAGACTCCATCTTTCTTTCTGCCCCGGCAGCTTGAGATGCTTCTAGGTCAAATGTAATGTTTTAGTTACGAGGTGTTGTTCGCTTGGAGAGAACCGGCTCAGGCTGGCCCTTATCGAAAGACTGTATTTTTCTCCACTCCGAAGACACAACATCAGGCCGGCCGGCTGGGAATGGTCCTTGGTACGGGGAGGTACAAGAATTTGGTGGGCGGCAGGTTTCTGGCCGTAACTTTCCATGAAGGAACGAGCTTCCATATTAGTGAAAGCATGAAGCAGTTAGTCAGTCAGTCTGTAGGCGGGAGCTAGCCGTTAGCATCAATGCCATTAATTATTCCAAGGCAGACAGTCGCCATTTTGAAGTCCGAGAAAGACCGAGAAGCTGATACTCTCTTAGAAAGATTGAAGTTATTTTAGCTGGAGCAGCTGGCGAGCTTTGACCTTTAAGATCAGAGCATCCCGAATGAAGCAGTTAGTCAAGAGAACGAATATCAGAGTGGCTGAAACTGAGTTATAAGATCGAAGCCGAGAAGTGAAGATGGTCCGTGATTGAGAGGAGAGAGGAGTAGTGCAGAACAGCCAGAGAGAAAGCAGCTAATGAGAGGAAGGTTCCAGTGACTTGGAGGGAAGCAGAGAAGACAGAGCATAGCGGTGCAGACGTGTTTCCGTGACTGCAGAAGTGTGACCTTAAGATGAGCCAAGGCACAGACGAGAAGGGAACCTAGATGACTGCTGAATCCAGACTTCACATTAATCAGGTGACGTCGACCTTTTTCCTCCTAGTGTGCACATTCTAACCTTTCATTTTCCTTTGCAGGCTATATGTTATAGTATAGTATTATATTGTCATGATTATTGTAATAAAGTACCCCAGTTCTTAGTGAACCAGCATGTGCCTTTTATTCGTGTACAGTCAGGGTAACATGTTCTTCTAGTCAGACATTGTTTGCACGAACTGATGCAATTTCCGATCAGGTAAGGAATGACTGAGCAATGAGGGAGAGAGGGGCCCTTGAAGTGAAGAATAAGTTGTACATTATCTAATTCGGTAAACCGTTGTGTGATCTATAATATTGTAGTATCATATCCCTAGTAGATAACGAACGATTCCTCCTAATGGTATTTATAGGAAAGTGATCGTCGTTGGTAAGCGGCGTTAAAGAGAACACCAGGGGGGACACTGGTGCATATACCCGCAAGATTGCGGCTTGAAGTGTAAGTAAGAGAACACCAGGGAGGACACTGGTGCCTATACCCACAGGATCGTGGCTTGGGCGGGCACTGATTGTGGTCAGTGTATAATGGTAACTAATCAGAACTGCCCTAGGGTAGACTAGTCTGGGCCTGGGCTGCCGCGAGACTAGCTGGTGTGAGTGTGATATTGTAGAAAACTTATGCATGTATATTGCTAATTCCCCATCCTTAGGTAGGAGACATGGATACCTACTGTAAATAGGTCCTAAGGAGGGAAGTGGTTACGTTTCGGCTGGGTTGGTGGTGCTCTGATGAGCTGATTCTATTTGGTCTGAGAATCCGGTCGTTACACCTTACAACATTCATGCAGTGAAGGCCGACATTGAAACATCAGTAGAAATGCTCTACCTCTTGTCTGGCAGGATCTAAGAAGAGGAAAAGGTACCACCAGACTAGAAAGAGAGATATCTCATTAAGATCCCCAAGACAGGAGGCCTGAATAATGAAGCAAACTACAGAGGGATGACTCTTCTATCAACCCCAGGCAAAGTGTTCGACAGCGTCATCCTGGACAGAATAAGGAATAAGTCAATCCTCAGGTGTGAGATCAGTAGATCTGGCTTTCACGAAGATAGATCCTGCACAGACCAGATTGGAACACAGCACATCATAATGGAGCAGTCATTAAAATGGAACTCCCCACTCTATATCATCTTCATCGACTTTAAAAAGGCATTCAACAGCATGGACAGAAAAACCCTTTGGAAACTCCTCAACCACTATGGTGTGCCAGATAAACTCGTAAAAAAGTCATCATGTACTCTTATGAGTGAATGACTGAAAGATAGTCCATAGATGACAACTTTCAGAAGCCTTCTAAATGTGGACCGGAGTCTGCCAAGCTTGTTTGCTCTCGCCTTTTTTTCCCTGCTGGCCATAAACTAGGTCATCAAAACATCCCAGCAAGGAGAAGTAATGGGATCATGTGGGCACCTTGGACACAGCTTGATGACCTGGACTTTGCAGATGACCTAGCCCTTCTCTCCCAATGCAAGAGAAGACAATGTGGCAGCAAAACATTGTCCTCAACCTCCACACTGGAAAAAACAAGACATGGCCAGCATATCTGCAGTAACTTTTGAAGGCAATGCTCTGGTAGATCTTACATTTGATAAACTCACCTGATAGTAATCCCAATGGTGGACAGTATGGTAATTAAACTTGAGTCCCCAAAGTCTTCACTGTTGTTTATCCTGATGTATAGAGCCCTGGGACACTCATTAACTGCGCTGGATATTGATCATGTGAAAATCCTCCTTCTGTGTGATTTTATTTATTGGGTGAATGAGACTACTGGTGGTCAAATGTCTCTTGACCTGACTGAATCATTAAACAGTCTTAAGTTCAACCAACAGGTACTTGACCGAACACACATCATAGGACATACTTTGCATCAGGTATTGCCCACTAACTTAAAGACTCAGAATTAGAACAATCTTTATCAATTTTACTCATGTAAAATCACAAAAGAAGACACCCAATTAAAAACACATCCTCTTACAGAAAAACGTATTAGTAGATGTGCAACACAGACAAATAAAAGGAAGAGAAATCATGATTAAATCAGTGCCCCTCGGAAGTAAGTCCATCACAGAATATCAAAATCACTTGTCAATGTGACATTTAAAATAAAATGGTCTTTCTGATTCTAAACACACTTTTAAAAAAATAGACAATTGCATTGGTAAAACACTCATTGTCTAAAAATTGCAAAAATAAAAAAAACGCCCGTCTGCATTGGATCCACCCCCCTAACTTAATGATAACTAACCTCATTGTGTTCCATTTTATCTGGTTTACCAAGACTTTATGAAATTTTGTTTAAATTATGTAATTCAAGGGAAACCCTTGCCTTGTCTGAATACCCTTGCAGAAACTCGAAGGGGGGTAGGCTTTAACTCAAGCTGAAATATATTGATGCATTCTGTACCTGCTCTGACTGAGAACCTCGAGGCTGCTGAGAAAATAATATTAGACTGGCGAATGGCACCCAGTGATATTCACTACAGTAGTACTACAAAGCTTTCTACAAAGGGATATTCACAAAGTGAAATCTTTGTAGTAGTTTACACGTTTTAATAAGTTTACTACTTTTTGGTATTCACAACCTGCATTTTTGAGTAAATTACACTTTTGCAAGAAGCCCCTATCTCCATTATTTTCTGTAGAAGGGTGTTGCAGTGTTTGGCCATGTGTAGTGCTGGACTTTCTACAAAAGTACAAGTTACTACAAAGGTTTAAGTCAACTTTGTGAATCAGGCCAAATGGTACATTGTCAGAATTAAGAGCATACTACACAGAAGCACTAACCTGTTGTCTTGACCGAGCAAGAGAGAGGCATGGAGAGTGTACTGCCATGCCTCTCAAAGCACCATGAAACCTCACCTAAACTCCAGTTGGAAGGAACTGTAAAGGAATGTGGGATTGTGGGATTGTGATAAAATAAGAAAGATCTGGCCAACCGCTGGACACATATTAACACACTCGTACTTGAGAAAACCTCCACAGGGTTGTGTTCTGTGTCTAATGTAGGGAAACAGGGTATTATTAGTCATCCATCAACTAGTTTAAATCCATGCTAATTCATTTTACAATACTTATTTAATAACTGATTCAGTTATACCTAGTTACAATGGCCAGGACACTTAATCATAGTTCCAAACGTTCTCTCAATTTGCGCCTTGATGCTCAGTTTCTTTGGTTAAGAAGCAAGCAGTTTCTTCACTGTGTCTTGTGTTCTTCTCTTTACCTAGAGAATGATAATTGAGTCTTTGTCCTATGGCATTTACTTACGCATTTGTAAATATCTGGGTTTTAGCACTACTATAGGTCCCCTGAAAGTTCTTGGGTACCTGGTTAAGTATTGCATATGTGCAAAGTAGTCTTTAACTCAGGTACTTTGAATTAGTGGGGTGGTGTGCACATGCCACACCAATGTCTTGGCACTTACTTCCTTTGTTGTTGGTTTTGGTAATCTTACCAGGCGATACTCGAAACAAATGTTAAAACCTCAAGAGCAAGAATAAATGTGTCTAACGATTCTGGATGTACGTTTACACAAGTGAAACTTAAGTCTACATTATGATCTTCTGGTTACAATGACACTTTGGATCAGCATTCTGTAAAGCTGGCAATATAAAAAGAAAACAGTTATTAACACTTACGTTCCTAGTTAATAAGAAGTCCTATATTATTCAGATTATGTGTGCTTCTACATTGATCTATGATACACCAATGATATTTTACAACCATTAGGTGATGTTTCACAATGACCCTTTGTACACTGTGCATGTTTAAATGTTTAAAATATAAATGTTTGCTTTGAAGAGACATGCAAATGTCAGTAAAAGTGAAGTCATTATTTTTTCACCATGCATATTTAAAAAACAGAAGCAACCACTCCTTGCTTATTTTGTAACAACTGTACCAATATTATTGGTACCAATATTATTATTGTTAAACCATACGCACCTAGAAAAGGTGTGGTTACAGTCTTTTGAAAAATGATGTGACACATCAGTCTTGTACTAAATCAAGTTTCTGTGTTCTTAACTCTATATTGTCAAACCCTTGTCTAGCCAAGATTGGATGGTGGAAACGAATTGTTGTAATTTGTGCTGCCTAAGAGGAAACTAATTTAAGGGCTCAATACACATTCCTGGCTATGGGTAATGACCCGTCTGGCAGAAGACAAAGGCTTTCCATTTGGACTCAAAGATATGGGTATTGTGAAAAGCATGCCACAGGCAGGGGTACAAAAAAAGACTACAGAATGAAGGATATACTTTCACACTTCTTCTTCTGACTTGCCAATGCCAAAAGCAGCAGGAAGTATATGCTACTATTTATTCCCAGAGACATCCTAGACTTTTTGCCTTCAACCCCAGCAGGAGTGAAAAGCACTTTACCTAAATTGGGAACCAGGTATCAGACATGAAGATGCCCTCCAATAGAAGAAGAATGAACCATCTTGGAATTAGAGCTCTGGGTTTTCCTGAAGTAAGTAGAAACCAAAGATGAAGTGTTGAAAAAGATGAGATATTTGTAAGAAAATTGTTAGGATCATCTGAAAGCAAATTTCAAATCACTGTCTACTGCACAGGAAAAGACTGGTATCTCCCCACTACCTCCTCATTACACTCAAAGACATGGGAAGAAATCACCTGCAAGAAGGCGGACTCTGCTACAGGAAAAGGAATCTAGGATCCCGGACTCCTACTGGCACCCAGGGGTTGGAAATGCTCTCTTTGGATCAAGTTTGCCTCCTGTTTGCCTGCTTAAAAGACACAAAAAACAGAAGTTGCCTGAGAGACTGGTGCTTGGAAGCATGCCCTGGGGATAAGAAGGCTGCAGCATTCACCAGAAGGAAGTTTCCCATCATTTGTAGAAAAATGGGATTTACAGCCTGATTTAGAGATTGGTAGACAGGGGACGCCTCCACAAATGCGAAGAAGTACCCTGTCTGCGAGAGGAGGGTGGACCACCATGTTTGAGATGGTGCTTTAGCTGGCTTCACTGTTGAAAACCCTTCACCGGTGGTCAGATGGAATTGAAGCTGTTGGCATAGGTAAACTGACTGCTCTACTTTCAGCGGGTGGTCTGATGTATTTTCTTTTATAGTTTTGGACCCCCCAGGGAAACCCTGTGGCTTTGGTGGGAGTGTTATGATGACCAATTCAATTTCAAGGGAGAGTCACTGGCTTCAGCCTTGAATCTTGGCCTGCTGCAAGACTTTGACCTCTAAAAAGTAGACTAAGTCCCAAGGCAAAAACTTTGACTTTGGCAACCTATTTGGCATATCCGACTCCTGCTCCCATGTGGTTTGCTTGAAATCATGTCTAAGTCCCATTCAAACACTCAATAATATTTTTTATTGGTGCTTTACTTCTGTCAGATGCTCTTTGCCTTAAAGGTTTAAAAAAACATATCTAATGTCCCCATTATCCAGTTTGAATTGCTTTGGTCACCTTTGGCTATAACATTTTCTCTGACTTTCTGCATTGGTTTTGGGTTGTATTATTTTATTTGCTTGACTTAAAAAAATGTGTTACTGCTTGAACTGAGCACCCTTCACTCTGGCGAATTGCCTACTGCTTGTGCAATAGGTCTCAGCAGTTGAGAATTTTACTGTTGCTTCTTTTGAGAGCTTACCAGTGTGTGTTTATCAAGTTGGTAAGTGTTCACAGCTTTCCCGATATTTCAGTTGCTGACATTGTTGTTCAGCAGTGGTGCAGGCTTTTGTCCAGCAAGGAACACTCAGTTTTAACATTTGAGAATTCAAAATCCCATTCCAGATTTATAGCAAAAATGTGCTTTTGATTTTTAATTTGCAGATTTTTGAGTATTTTTTTATATGATCATATTTGATCAAATATTTCCACTTTGGAAATATGGAGGTGAGTCTGTCTACCCAGGCTGGCCTAATCCTGGTGATAATGAAGGGCATATGCAAAGAAAGGAGACTGAAGCTGGTGCAGTGGGCCAGGCAAGAGGACTATATGAAGGACCAAAATGCCTGGGAAGAGGCCTGCCAGGCACAGACCACCATACAGGAGAGTCACACTGAGGAGGTTAAAGAGGCACCATTGCCAATCACCTACTATGCTTACTTTGATTAAAATGATTACAATAGACACATTTGAGGGAACATTATTGGGTCTATTCACAAAGATATCTTACAATTGTGAGTAATATACATGTTTAATTCACTCTTGCACTTTTCAGTAACTATACCACTTTGGCTATTAACAAAATTCAAGTGTAAAGTTACTCAAAAGTGTAGACTTATGCATCACCACCCTCTGTAACAGGAGAGTAGCCAAATGTACGAGTGCAAATAACTACTGCCAAAAGAGAACCAGTGGTAGGTCCAACACCACTCATGGGCAACCACTGGTACTGTAAAACTGCCCATTAGAAAGTAATTGGATGTTTGGCTGAAAATAAATTAAATCATTTCAAAGTTAAAAATATAAATATGATTTAATTAAAAAATATGCAAAAATAAAACATATTTATAATTGTATCACAACATGATGTACCACTTTTTTGAAACTGTAAATATTTTTTTAAAATATCTCAAATTAAAACATAATTAGGTTATTTTTACTAAATAATTTCCCAACTTTTTTGAAACAATAAAAAATGCAAAATTAACTTTATATTAAAATATAGTTACATTCCTTTTAATTAGTTCTATACATCACCTTCAATAAATATTAATTCCTAATAAAAATGAGAATTTCAGAATTTTTTTTTCATTTAATTTAATATATTTAATATATGAATATTAATTAAAGGTTTCATTTAAAATTAAGTTAATACTCCTATAGCATTTTAAATATAATCTAACACTAAATACACATGATTTTCTACAAAATCAAAAAACAGTTCCTGATACTTTTCTAGTAAGCTCATTGAATGAGTGTCATGATGTCTTTTACATGAATGTATCAGCAGAGTCCGCAGTGAGCAAGAAGCTTGAATATTCCACAACTTTTGCAGCTGTGCAAAGGGTATTTGAGATTTCAGAATTTGAGATAAGGAAGTCCTTAGGTGACTTTACCGCTCAAATAGCAGAACTAAATATTAAAACTTAACCCATCATTTAGTGCTATATTTTAGTGGGAAATATCTCATGTCAATTTTTGATGCAGGGACACATTTCACACTAAAATACCAAGGGCCAGATGTAGGTAATTTCCATTTACCGAATGGAAAATACCGACTCATACCGAATCGGTATTCCCCAATCGGTAAATGGTATGTAGCTAAAAATTCGGTAAAAGTTACCGACTCGGTATGACTCGGTAAGCCAAATCGTTAATTACCGAATCGGAATTGACCGAGTCGGGAAAATCCGACTCGGTGAAACCCAAGCAAACCCATGGGCCACATTGGAATGAATGGGAATCACCGAATCGGAAAATTCCGACTCAGATTTCACCGTCTCGGAATTTACCGAATCGGTAAATACCGATTTGGGAGTTTGAAAGATGCCATGTGAGCCTGTCAACCAATCAGGGAGAGCCTACACACCCCACAGCCAAGGCCCTGTGATTCCAACCAATGAGAGGCACCCCACCCCAGTACCTGGGAGTGGCCACACCATGCAGGTGGAAACCAACTGAACAAACAAATCTGCAGAGGAGAGAGGAGCACAGCAACCACAGGCAAGCAGACTGAGAGAATGAGGCACAGGAAGGACAGAAGGATGCTGCTGAGAGGAAAAGGAAGCAGAAGTTCAGCCCAGAGGAACTACAGGTGGCTGTGGATGAGATTGTCTGCCACTACAGCCAAATATTTGGGAGGCAGTCTCTGCATGTTGCAGAGACTGTGAAGAGAAACATCTGGCTGGCAATTCAGGGCAAAGTGAATGCCATAGGAGTCAGCCACCGGGACATTGAGGACATCAAGAAACGGTGGTATGACCTGCGTATAGTCACCAAGAAGAAGATAGCAGGACAGAAAAAGGATGCTGGTTTGACTGGAGGTGGCAGGGCCAAAGCCCCAAAACTTACACCAATTGAGGAGCAAGTTGCATCCACCATGGAGTCTGAATGCATCCATGGGATTGGAGACCTGGACAGCACAGCGAAATCAGCCAAAAAACAAGGTAAGAGGCATGTACCCACATGCACCCCCACCTATCCCAACCCTGCACCCCACTGTGTAAACACATGACACAGCAGGAGAGGTCAGAAATTATTGCTGCAATGCATCATGGTAGACGTAGGCATGTACACACAGAAGCAAAGTACACCACACATGACTCAGCAAGGCATGCCACACACATCCCCAAACAAGCAATGTGGACTGTGCAAAGGTGTGCAGACCATTTAATTAAGAAAAACACACAGACAAACTACAGCATTGACACTATGTCAATTTCATTCCACGGGAGAGTCGTCACGCAGTTCTGCACCGCCGAGGGAGGAGAGGGCAGCACCATCTAAAAGAGGGGAGAAAGAAAAAAGGAAAAATCGTCACAGCGCAGAAGGTGGAGACGACCCTACCCAGGACCCCTCATCACCAGAGCCACCCACTACACCAATCCCAATGTCCCCTCTGTTGTTTGGGTCTCCAGACCTCACAAACACGCCCATGCCGGGAGGGGAAAGTAGCCAGGCGGAGCCCCCGCAGAGGATTCTGCAGAACTCTGATTCAGAGGATGAGGAAGATGTCCCCCAGAAGAGTGCGCCAGTGCCTGACAGGCCAAGACCAACTATGTCTGCAGGCTCAGCGCACACTACTGTCCTTGGCAGGAGGGCACGTGATGGTGGGGAGGGCCAGGATGGTGAGAGCGTGTTCTGTGGGCTGGAGGGCACGATGGTGAAGGTGCAACGGCAGCAGGCCAAATCGCTGCAAGCCATGCAGCGGCAGTTGCGCGGTTTGAGCGCAACTATGTCCAACATGGACAAGGGCATTAGCCAAATGGCTACTAGCCTGGACCTGATAGCACAGGGGGTCTCTGACATTTCTACCTACATGGGGGTCCTCTCCGACAAACTTGATAGGGAACATCTCCAGCGTGCCAGGGAGCGGCAGTACATGCGCCAACAAACCAAGGCCATGGACAGGTTCGCTGCCAACACAGCTCTCCTCTGCAGACGCTCCACGTCAATGCAGGAGGCAATAGAGCACTGCTGCACTGACTTAACCCGGGGCATGGGTAGAGTAACCTCTGCAATGGAGCAGATGTTGACCTCAAACCTAGGCAATGCTGGTGACACGGGTGTGGAGGAGACTGAGGGGTCGACCAGCAGGAGTGGCTCCAGTACACCTGTCCAGGAGGTGCGCAGGAGCGGCAGGCACAGCCATGGTGAGTCAGGCACCATCAGGGAACCTGAAGGACAGGCACCTAAGTCCCGCAATGTGATGCAAGGACGCAATAACTGAACTATGCAGGGAACTGACTCTACTGCACACAGTGACAGCAACTGAGTATGTGCAGCCAGTGACATTGACGTACAGTCATGTGACCATCATGAAGTAGTGCAGAATAAACTACTCATGTCCAGAAGGATACCTGTGTGTGTGTCATACTTTACCTAGAAATAGCGTTGTGTAATTTCAGTCCGTCTCAATCTACTGCGGCTGGCCCTGTTGCCTGGGGATCTGCATGTTCTTGGTCCTCATCTATGTTCTCACGATGTGTCAACTCCACCTCTGTGCCTTTTTTGGTCGCAAGATTGTGCAATATGGCACAGGTCACAATAATTTTGCAACACAGGAGGGGGGAGTACTGTCGCGCACCTCCACTTTTGTGGAGGCAACGGAACGTGCTCTTCAGGAGTCCAAAGGTTCTCTCCACAACATTGCGGGTGGACCTGTGAGCAACATTGTATCGCCTTTCTGCTCTGTTGGTTGGGTTCAGGTACGGTGTCAGCACAAAGGAACGCAGGGCATATGCACTATCACCTGGGGGAGAACAAAAGGTACATGGGTTTCATACACATTCCACGTGGAGCTGAAATGCATTTCAGGGTGTGTGCTACATATTTACCTAGCAGATAACCATCTCCAAAATCGCCATTCTGTAGCCGAATGTATATTCCACTGTTCTGGAATATGTAGGAGTCATGCGTGCTCCCTGGAAATTTAGCTACTATGTCGGTGATGATGTTCCCTGCATTGCATATCACCTGCACGTTGATGGAGTGCGTAGACTTACAGTTTCTGTATATGTGTTCCGTGGCTGCTGGTGGCATAGGGGAATGTGGGTGCCATCAATGCAGCCTATCACATGTGGGAAGTGAGCCAGTCCATAGAAGTCTGTTTTTGTATTGGCAAGTTCCGCAGGTGTGTCAGGGAACTGTATGTAGTCTCCCATTCTCTGAGTCATGACATCCAGGAACTTCCTGAAGAAACGGGAAAGACAGCTCTGGGATACTCCTCCTACTGCAGCTATCACACTCTGTTAGCACCCAGAGGCAAGCAGGTGTATGCTATACAGCACCTGGACATGGGGTGGGATGGCGTGGGCCCTGGGTGTTGGATGATCCAGGTATGGGTGGAGGTCCCTTATTAGGTCCATGATGGTATTGGGGTGAAGCCTGTACCTCTGGGGTATCTCAGGCTCAGTCAATTGGAACAGAGTGATCCTCTGTCTGTACACCTGCTCCTTCCTTTGCCATACCCTCAGTCCTGCTGCCTGTAGCCTTCGCCTCCTCGCTATCACATAGAGTGCAGCCATTTTGACTGGAGGGTTGCATTTTGGGAGACTTTTTATAGCATCCACATGGTTACCACCACCTTTCAGTCCGTGGTAAATTCCGACTCAGAAATACCGAATTTGGATGAATTCGGTATTTTTTCCCTTTCCTACATCTCGATGTCCATGTTTTCCGATTCGTTATTTCCCGAATCGGTGTATACCGAGTCGGTATTTATCCGATCGGGGAATACCGATTTGGTAAATATGGACTCGGATATTTCCGATTCGGAATTTTACGGATTGATATTTACCGATTCGTTTTTTTTTTTGGCACCTGCATCTCATTCTCGCAATACCGCTCGGTAACGGCCAATTTTACCGATTTTGGGCCGTTACCGACCGGTATTGGCCGACTTACATCTGGCCCCAAATCTTCTGGAAGGGAAGAATCCTAGCTATCATTCATGTATTGACCTGTTACACTGTTTACGGTTCACACTACACAGCCTGAGTAAGACTACAACAGTCAAGCTATTGTCTGCTTTGATTGACTGGTTACCAAACTTTGGAGAACTCGTGGTAAAGGAATTTGGAAAGACTGAAGATCTACTTTTTGCCTATCAGTAGCCTGAGCGACTGCAGGAGATGAAAGTACCACAGACAGTAATCTTACCACTATTGCCTGGGAATTGAAAGAAGCCACAGGTGTCCATTGACATTAAGGGGAATATTTACAAGGGCATTGAACCGCTGGAACGTCATGTTTTCCAATGTTCCATTGGCACAATGCCCTGCTCTATATTTACAAAGAAGCTTTAAGCCACTTTTCATGGCTTAATGCAGCTTTGTAAATATCGTCCCCTTTCACGCAAGTATCTGTGTGAAAGGGGCGTGCAATGGGTGTTGCTGTGAATGTTTCACCGTAACACCCATTGCTTTTTGATGCTCCCCCAGATTTAAAAGGATCTGTAAATCTGAGGCAGTGCCAAAACTAATGTCACTGAATAGCAGGTATTAGACTGGCGAAGCAAGGAGTAATACTTTTATTTCTCCTCGCTTGTACTCTTTCTATATGTGTTGCATTTTGCAGCGCACACAGAAAGAGCAAATCACCTTTAATGATTGTTCATGTTGAGGAAGGTGCCCCTCCTAGCGCAAAAACAATTATTAATTAATGGCAATTTGTTACTTGCAGAATGCAGCACACATAAAAGTAGCAAATTGCCATTATCGGTTGTTCATGTGCAGGAAGGGACACCTTCCTGCACATAAACAATCATGCCTGCAACCCAAGCACCCTTGGAAACTGGTGCAAAGGTGTCTGCGCTGGCGCTAGGCTGCTATTTTAGTGCTGGCATAAGGGAGAAAAACATGGGGTGCGTGGCATTCTTGTGATTACGGCGCAGACCTACGTTTTTGAAATGACGCAGCATGGCGCTGCAAAATTGCTTGCGGCGCGGTTTCATTTCCGAGTAAATATACCCCTAAGTTTAGAACTTACCGAAAATGTGCTAACTCCAAGCATCAGGGATACACAAGTTTCTAATTTAGAACTGTCAGAATGTGAAACCTTTGTAGTCAACGACTTATTTATGGAAGAGTTTAGTCCTCTTAGTGAGGATGGTGCATGGCACCTGTTTTTCAGAAGTTGAGGATTCTGAACTAGCAAGAAAGAAGCTGAGCAGGCAAAAAAGTTTATGCAGCATCACTCGGGGTTTTTTGAATGAATCTCTGCGTAACCTTATAACCAACCCGCTGCAAGATGGTGTTAATTGGGAGTATATGGAGTGTCAAATAGACCCAGACGTAGCTGTTCAAGTACCACTTGCTTTTCATTTGAACCTAAATTACATTTTTTCTCCAAGACTCTTTATCAGTGACTGGGAAAGGAACACTATAAAAACTTGCTTGGAGATCTACAGTCTCACACTTCAGATTCTAATCTCATACTGAATATCTATGAAGTATTGCTATAATCGATATGCTGATTGTGTTTTTTACATATATACTATCTTACAAGGGCGGTATTCTTGTATATTCAATGGAAGGACTGCCCCGTGCCAATGTGGAAGACTAGACCCGAATTCATTGTAAAATTCCTAAATTCAAGCCACCATCAAACTATAAGTTTGACTCTGTTGATGGTTGATTTTATGACCAAAATCACACAAACATGACTCTCGAATTTTTTACGAGTCACAAAATGATTTATTCACTTGCATCATTAGGTGACTATACTGTAAAGGGTTTGTGGTCTGGAATAACAATCAGTGTGGGGAAATGGCATATTGCTTCCGGCATGTTATTTTTCTAAAGATTTTATTTTTCCAAATTATCCTATTGGACAGACCTGTTTTTTGTGTGTTTTTTTAAGTGTTAGAGAATTATTAATTCCTTTGGTGCTTAGACAGACTTAGTCACATTTTCCGAATTGGAGTGGAAAAAAATATTAAGCAGTGACGAACTTGGCGTAACTTCTGATTCTAAAGGAACATGTGTTTGGAAATTACATAGAAACGAATCTCAATGAATACTTACTTATGGAACCGCAGGAACACTGATAGAGCGGATCCTAGATATGGTAAGTGTTATATTAAAGCAGCATTACTGGTATGATGGGCACTAGTGGGCCATAGACGCCATCAGTGAACACAACAGTTTTGTGAAGAAATTAATGTGCATGTTTTCCTTAAAGGTCCAAAACAAAATGGGCGGTTTAAAAGATATCTAATATTATGGAATTCCAATACTTATAGGCAGAATCAGCTAATTCCATAAGATAAGCATCAAGAAATATGGAAGAAATAAACTATGAGAATGTTTGAAGAACAATCAGTGTAATAGATGGGGATATATATTTTAGGATGGTGAAAGAGAAAATGTAATCAATCACAAACTAACATATTTGCTGTTTAAAATTGTGAAGGACAGTTTAGAACGCTAATAATAGAACAAATATAAAATAATATTTACATTGCATTCTTCTTTACAGGTGTTACGATCAAGTAGAGTGTCATGTATCCTTATCAATGGCATCATAATTGTTTAGGTTACAACTTGATGAGCATAAGAAAATATTAAGCAAATGAGTTTCAACTTACAGTTGGGTCGCCATACAAGAATTTGAAATTGTACTTTCTATATCTTATGAAAAAACAAATATTACATACTTTCAACTTTACTTGATCACAATACATATGAATTTGTTTCATTTTGAATATTGCTTGCAAAGAATGAGATAGGGTGGTAAATGTAATTAGGAGATTCCTTTATGCATTATTCTTGGAAAATTCCTTATGTGTTGCATTGTTTGCTAAAAGAACAGCCTCTTTAATGGTACGTAAACAACTGCTCCATTTCACCGTGAACTTCTCTTATAGGTAGACAAATTATCTTTTATGACGAATATAACAACCAATACGAATCACATTTGTACACTGAAGGTGTCTCCAGGACAGGAAATAATTGACGAATGTATAACAATGAGAAATGGTTCACATTTAGAGGGATTAGAAAAAGATTGTTGATGAAAGGATACAGCTCTTTACCGATTATTAATGAGATAGTTCAATCTTAGGGCTACAATTACCATCATGAGGAGCAATTACTGTGCTCCATTGGCCAGACCAGGGCCGGCTTTAGGGCAGTGCGACCGGTACCGCCGCAATGGGTGCTGACCTATAGTGGGGCGCTGTGTTTAGCAATGACTTATGACTGGAGAGATGAAGAGCACTTTTGCCTAGTGCTAGTTAGAGAATGCGAGGAGGCGTTCAAGGGGTGTGGGTGTGCTAGAAATAATTGTTGCACCAGGCGCCACCAGTGCTAAAGCCAGCCCTGGCCCAGACACTGGGAAGTCTTGTTTGTAAGCTTTGAGCCTTTGTGACCTAAAAGTTCCATGAATTTGCAGTAGAACTGAAACTTGATGCTTCACTGAGTCAAAGATGAATAGACCCATAAAGAAATGATGTTCTAGAGCAGTAAGCAGTCCTCTAAATTTCCACTGAGCACATTTTTTCAGCTTAAGTTGGCGCCTTATCCAAAAACATAACAATTTCATGTATGCTTCATTATATTATTGATTGAAAAAATGGTGGTTGTCAAAGTTTTTTGCCTGCATACAAGATGTGGTCAAATGATTGTCAATCATGCAGATCGTCGATAATTAAAGTGTGCTCAACAGCCTTAATTTGTGCTTTAAAAAACGATCTCATAATGCAGTGCAGCACCCAAAGTTGCTGTGCGGTGTTTCTTGAGAGGGAAAGAACAAAAAAGTGCCATATCTACTAAAATATTGCACTAACCTGCTCTCTCGCTACTACTGGAGCACAATCAGGCTGCCGAGCGCCACGCGCATACCACAGTGCAAAGGTGCCTATGTGAATTTGTCATAGGTTTTGTACTGGAATGGTATCCTTCCAGTCCAAAATTCTATGCTTCTACAAACTTTAAAGGTTTCCTACTTCGGATGTGTGCTATAAAGTATAACACAAGTGCAAAGTGGGAAACATTAGGAGAAATTAAAACATTTATACTTTTTAATCTCTGCCTCAAAGTGGCATTATTTTGGGTGTAAACCCCTTTATTGTGTTATTAGTAGATAGGGTTTTGCACAACAAATCATGGGTGTTGTATGGAAATGCCCCCATGATACAAAGCAATCCAAAGCAGTGTGATTCTTTGCCTTACTGTAAAGCAACATTCTAGCGCAAAGCACGTTTTGCGCTGGGAAGTAAAGCCGAATTTTATTTTTCACAGGTTTGCAGGTGAGACTGCTGTTGTGGTGTCGGCCCTCGCAGGCGATTTGTTTGTTAAAGTGTGCTTTTTAAAGTTGTGTGTTGAAAACGTGGGCATTAATGTTGCTTTTAACCCTGTGCTTACTATTTTAATCTCTTGTGAGGTTGGGATCATAGCATGTTAGAGCCTGTTTTTCTTTATTGGCTGCCATCTTAGTGTGGCACCACGCTACTATGTTTTGAAGAGGTAAGCATGCTAGTGTCTGACGCTTCCTTAAGCAGTATGTGCTTGCCCCCGGGATTTAAACGTGCTGATGTGCGGACACACTGCTGGCACGCAGAGGGCACCTTAGGCAAGCCTGTCTGTGCCCGTCCACACCCGATTGGGTCCTTGGGCCAGGGATGCTGCTGGTTTGACTACAGTCAAGCCCATGTTTAGCCACACGAAGCAGGTCCTCCTGAACTTTGAGCAAAAGGTGAGGTGTAGGGGAGGGGAGATGTTAGACCCAGGGATGCTGGGGCAATGGTGCTGTTCTTCGCGCAAATGGGCTACCGGGAGCCCTAAGGTTAGGGGTATGTTGGCCACAGAGAGGGTCCTTTCAAGGAATTTCTAGGACAGCAAAGCCTTATGCTGTGCGTTAGTTAACTCCTGCTCTCTAATAAAAAAAAACAGCTTAGAAATTAGTGAAATTATTGTTACAGCACATTTAGACTGTTTGTCACCAAGACTTGGGCCAAGGAGAACTCTAACCATCTGGATATGTGGTTGTGAGATTGGATTGGACCGCACGTAGGGGGGAGGCCCACACTTTTTTGTAGAGAGCAGCGGAGCTGCACTATAGAGCCTGTTAACACTACTATGGAAGGCTGTGAAATAAGCCATTTTAAAATTAAAAATAAACATGCAGGGATTTTGGCAGGACTACTGACCTATTGTCTGCGTGGTCTCAAAAAACAATTTATGTCAAACTGGCACTAAGTACTTGAGCCCTTAAGCTCTTGTGATACCTTCATAATTCTTGGGGATTTTAACCTGCACTTGGAGGATAAGAGTGACCAGGACAGGTGAAGAAGTGTGGCTCAATGGTTAGAGCGGCAGACCCTGATGCAGAGGTCTAGCCCAGGACCAGGGTTCAATTCCCTGCCTTGGTGGGTCTTGGGCTCAAAAATTCCACGGACCTGATAATTCTCGCCTCAGTACCTATTCCAATCATGGAGTCCCACTCTGCAACTCTGGGCAATAGCTTGCTTAATCTCCACAACGGCCCCCCCAACGTTAAGGATGCCTGCCCTCCACCTTGGGGGTGCCCAGGAGTGGACGCCTCACAGGGAAAGCCAGGATGGGTTCCACAGCGGTATTCGTACAAGCGCCTTGAGACCCTTGCGGGTGAGTAGTGCGCTATACAAGTATCAATTTTACAGGACACCCGGGCTTTCAAGGATCTCAAGCTTAGATTTGGATTGAGTCAACAGGTTAACATTCCGACTCACAAATCCGGACACACTTTAGATGGGATCTTCTCTGATCGAGAGACCCTCACGATAGACATGGGCTTGCCGTTAAGTTAGCCAGACCACAGTTTGATATTCTTTAAGGTACACAAGGCATATGTGGTGAAAAGCATTCAGAGCACCACTAAGAGCAGCAGAAACTGGGGAAAAATTGCGGTTGTTGAGTTTGTAGATGCACTTGGAAAATTTAAAGAGAAGGACCTCATGGATCCAAGCTTCCCAGCAGAGAATTTTAACAAATTGTTGTGGTCGGCTGTAGAGGAGGTTGTCCCCGTGGTGAGAATCTGCTCAATGGGTAGGAAGACGTAGTTGTCACTGGAGCTTCAAAGGCAGTGTAAGAGGCAGGAACGGAGATGGAGACTAGCTCCTAAGCTGGATAGAAAAAATCAAACACAGGGAGCTCATCCTCAAATATAAAAATGTGATCAAAGAGGTGAAATGAACGTTATTTTTCCCTAGAGGATTAGGTCAGCCATTAACATTCTGAAAGCACTGTTTAAAACTGTACACCATTATGTCATGTCCCACCACCCAGAACTTCAAAGATAAGATCATGAAGATCTCCAGACTTCCTGGCTCTCATGGATAGTCCTGGTGATCCCAGGATGCAGGTAACATTTGGCGAGGAAGGCATGACTCCAGAACTGCCTAACTCCAGCTGCTTAGCTAAGTTCACCCCATTGCCTGCATCAAAAATCAAGACTCTGTTAGGTGGTACCATCTCAGGCTCGCCAGGTGACCCTTACCCGCCCAGGGTCCTGCAGCTGGTCCTGGGCCTTATAGCGGAGGCCAAGGACAAGATCTATTCACATGTCCTGGACTCATGGGTAAATGCTCAGGGCTGGCAATGGTCATTCTCTTGCAGAAAAGGCCTGACAGAGACATTAGCGCTTTGAAAAATCTGTTCTTAATGTCTCTGTTGCCCGCTCTCCCTAAGATCCTGGAGAAGCATAAAACTAGGAATTAGCTCAGTATCTCCTAGATGAAGAACTCCTGGGCCCTTCACAAAATGGGTTCAGGAGGAATCACAGAACCAAATCTGTGCTAATAGCGACTGCTGGTTTAATTAGCAGGCAAATAGATTAGGGAGGCGCAACTATCCTGGTATCGCTAGACCTGTTCACAGCCTTAGACCCCATATCACCCTCTCTGCTGGTGCAAATACTGTGGCAGGCTGGGCTGAAGGACATGTCTCTTAAGTTACTGGAGTTCTGCCTTCGGGGTAGGATGCTTACAGTTAGTTGTAGGGATTTCAGAGCTGAACTCTTTCAGCTTCTCTGTGAGGTTCCACAGGGGTTCTCCCAAAGCCCTACCTTATTGAGTTTGTAGGTGAACCCTCTACTGAAACTGGTGTGTTCTTTTGGATTCTAGGTGACACCCTATACAGATGATACCCAGATCATCGTTTCCATCTCTGATGACTGGGAAGAGTTGGCTGATAGGTTCATGGCTTATATGTTTGAGAGTAGCAGGTGGATGAAGGAGAATTGGATCAAAATGAATGGGGAAAAAACTGAGATTGTGGCTTTCGGACTGCATAGCTCAATTTGGATTAACTACTGGTGGCCAGAAATGTGTGGTACTCTATCTGTTCCGGTGGCTGCGGCCAAAAACCTGGGTGTGATTTTAGTAACGCCTTGACCTTTGACACCCAGGTTGATTGAACAGAGAGCTCCTGCTTCTACATTGTTAAGATCTTGAAAAAAATACTTCTTCAGAAAGAGCTTAGGGTATCAGTGGCCGTAGTGCTTATCACCTCTTTTGAGCCTAGTAATACTCTTTATCTAAATGTCAACCAGTAATCATTTGAAATGCACTGCATGCATGGTTCTAGGATTACCCAAACACTCCTCTGTCAGGGAATGATTGAAATCCTTTCACTGGTTGCCAGTAAAGAAGAGGGTATATTTTAAAGCTCTTTGCTTGGCTCATGAAGCTCTCAGTTCTGAGGGGTTGTTGTATTTCAGGACGGCCTTTAATTAGTATGTGTGTTGAGGCCCCTGAGTTCAGCTGGGCAATGTTAGGTGGGGGTTCCAAGGTGCAAGAAAGCCAGGTTAGGGAAAACCCTGGGCGGTGAACTCTGCTCCACTCGCGGAGTTTGCGAAGTTTCCCAATCTTTGCGTTACGCGGAGCTCATGGAGTTCTGAAAAACTCAGGTTCCCAGAGCGGAGTATTTTTTCCTCGCTCGCATTCACCAACGTCAAGTTGGCCGAGCAAGGAAAATCAACCTCCCGGTGAGATTTTTCCTTGTTCGTGATCACCAACATCAGGTTGGCGAGCGTGGAAAATAAACCTCCCGGCGAGATTTATCAACGCGAGGGGGGGTCAGGTTTCTCATTGCGAGTGGTCGCGTATGCTCGCGACTGCTCGGGTTGAGAAACTGCTCGTTCACGTTGAGAAAGCTGATGCTCGAGTAAAAATCTACTTGAGCGGCAGAAAAGGTAAGCTTGCCCTGTGCATGGTGCTGTTCGCAATGATTGCACAGTGCGGTCAAGCATCCGGCACTGTGCAATCACTGCGAACTGCATTTTTATACTGTACTCCGCCGCTTGCAGAGTTCCGTGAAGTGTAACAGAGTTTTTTTTGCACTTTGTGTAGCTCCACATAGTGCAACTCTGCGAACTCCACCCAGGGTTAGTTAGGGTTGCAGGCTTTCACAGTGGCAGCCACGAGACTGTGGATCTCCATCCAGGACCATATCAGGAAGTTACATTTGCACCTGATTTTTCACAAGCAGGTGAAAACGTGGGTTTTGCAAATTTGTCTTCCATCTTAGTTGTGAGATAGTTAAGGTTTCTCTGCTTGGGGTCCTCACCTTTCACAGTCTCCTCCATTGTTAGTGCTTTGATGCCTCCTGGTTTAATTCGCTCTAGAAATGCTACAATTATGTTTATGATGAAAATCCACCTTAACATGTTTGTAGATTTTGGCCTTTATGTTTCTGAAACTGTTGAAACTAACAAAGCAGAGAAAGGATTCTTTTAATATCTCTTGTACAAGGATTATAATTGTGAGTGCAAGGAAGAATGACAGGGATCTGCCTCAGGAGGATGAGAAAAAGTTGCATTTGCTCCTATTGCTTCTGTATGCTTTCCACATGTTTGTTGTGAAGTAGGGTCCAACCATGAGTTATCTCTTATCACTCCATAAGACGTCATTGGTGATAAAAGGTGTATAAGTTGCCTATGCAGGGTATGGGTTTGACACACGAGACATTATTCATAAATCTAACACTTTTGGTGTAAGTTTAATATTTTCTTGATACCCGCAAATAACAAGTGTAGTTATACGTGTAGTTATACGTGTAGTGTTGTTACTACTGTAGAGAACTCTGCACGTAAAAAGAGGAGAATCTTTGCAGTCGCAAAGATACTACATGTAAAGCTACACTTATAGTTTGTCCACAAATAGTAAACTTACGCCAAAAGTATACGTTTTTTGTGAATAAGGCTCTCACACTGGTTGCTGAGGAGATATTCTGAATGACTGGGTTCTGATTGATTGCTTACCTGATAACAACTTTAGGTGTGCAGAGAAACTGTACATGGCTTGGCATACTATCAGCTTACTATACTAATACAGCCAAATACGGTGGGTGGCTGGCAATATTAGACCGTGTGTTTTGGAATAGACAAATCGGTTAGAGCTGTTTGATGAAATATGAAAGGCCAAGAAGGCTCAGAAGACCCAGGAGGGGAAAAAGACAGAGAAAAAGAGCACCCGAACACAAAAAGCACCACCCAGCCGAAACGAGACAAGAAGAAAATACAGGAAGAAACCTAGTTATAAATATATCAGACTACCCATTGACATCAGAAGAATCGAGACTATTACAAAGAGGAACATTGTATGTTCCAACTACGGACAGCAACATGTTAGAATTGGAAATAAATGTTTTTAAACTGATGAGAAAGCTCCGACTTCGAAACTTTTTTGACAATGTTTTACAAAATCAAAGACCCAATAAAGGCCAAGACGAGTTACACAGATTAAGAAGCAAAAGTACCTTCATGGCACCTACCAGCCATCAAACATTGGATCTCTTTGAGAATTTGGTCAAACAGGATTTGGCCCTAATTAACTTCAAGAAAAAGGAAACAAGGAACATTACACAAAAAGATTGGACAACTCTCAAGAAACTAGCAAACAATCCAAATATAACATTTCAAAAAGCGGATAAAGGTGGAGCGCTAGTGATATTGAACACCGAACACTATGAAAATCGGGTGAGAGAACATATAATGGATAGAAACATGTATATGAAATTGGACAACAACCCGACCAAAGAGTTTATGAAAATACTAAAAACCATAGTCAACAAAGCATATGAAATGGGTCCAATAAAAGAAAAAATGAAGGTATTTCTTCTTAAAGAAAACCCAAAAAGCCCAAGACTATATATGGTACCAAAAATTCACAAGAGTATCATAGATCCACCTTTCAGACACTAGTCTCAACATGTGGAAGCATTCATGAACCCATTGGGCAATTTGTAGACAAATACCTACAACCTAGTATCAAAAAGATAACGTCATACATAAAAGATACAACTGACTTCTTACAGAGACTCCGGAATGTAAGTTGGGAAGAAAATGAAAACATCATATTATGTACTGCTAATGTGAAATCACTTTATACCTCGATTCCCCACAATATGGGACTAGAAGCAGTGGAACACACACTATTGAACTCTGATTTGGAAACACCCATGCAAACATTCATCTTGGAGTTGGTCCACTTTACGCTTTATCAAAGCTATTTTCAATGGAAGGAAGACTGGTTCCTCCAACTCAGTGGTACTTCCATAGGAAACTGTATGGCGCCCTTGTATGCTAACTTAGTAATGGATAGTAATGGAAAAGTTTGAAGAAGAGAATATACTGTCAAAACCAGAATGGAAAAACCAAATCAAAATGTACTACAGATATATAGATGATATCTTCATGTTATGGAATGGTACTATTGAGGAGGCTAGAACTGTCGTGGAGACTTGGAACACGTTCAATGAACATTTACAATTTACCAGTGAAACCTCAGATATCCAAATCAGATTTCTTGATGTACTAATCCTGAAAACTGAGAAGGGTCTGGAAATAGACATTTACTGAAAAAAAACTGATAGGAACAACATCCTACATTATTTAAGTCATCATCAAATATCGCTCAAAACACACTTACCAACTTCACAAATCATGAGAATTAAAAGAATCGTATCTGACAATCAGAAGGCACATCAAAGGATTAATGTGATGGCCAAAGATTGATCGAGCCAAAATCAAGTGTTTATCAACCTCACGAGAAAGTGCACTAACCCACACAAAAAAACAAGAAAACACTAGAACTGTGGTGGTATCAAAATTTTCATCATCAAGCAAAACCTTTAAAAAATTAACCACAAACCTTGGCCAATATTAACAATGGAGCCAGACTTCAATCAGTCTTTTTCGCAACCTCCAATATTCGCCTATGCTCGAACAAAAATATAGGAGAAATACTTAAACAAAGACAACCCCAAAATCAACTACACAGTGGAACGAAGCCTTGTCTGAACTGTCAGAACTGCAACAACATCATACGTGGCACAACCATACATCACCCAATGAAAGGTCACAAAATCAGAGTTCATGTAACGGCTACTTGTGAGACTTCAAATGTAATTTATTTACTAAAATGTCTGTGTGGTAAAGTTTACGTGGGCAAAACCGAGAGAAAAGTACGTCTGAGGATTAATGAACATAAGTCAAACATATGAACCAAAAACATGAAATCAACGGTGGCCACACATTTTATGGAACATAAACACAATATATCTCAGTTGAGATTCATGATTCTGGAAAAAATTGACAGAAAAGAAGGTAGAGACAACATCAAACATGCATTATGGAGAGAGAATTACTGGATGATGAAATTGCAGTCTCAAAAACTGTACAGTCTAAATGAAAGGATTGAATGAGCCTGTTACCGATAAGGAACATGCTTTTTTTCTCCTAGGTACTGCTCTAGTTGCCGTTCATGACAAGTTAATGACAATTGTCTGAATATAATAAGATGCTCATGGCACCACATTATGATTATAATTATGATTCCATTTATTATTTCATAAATTCATTTGCTGTGTATATTTTTATTTGATATTTTTATTTGCTGTTTCATCTTAATCTGGTTGTTCTATCCCATTTGTGTTCTTAAGTTTCATTACCAAATCCCACCCTTTGACAGTTCTCACTGATTGATATTGTTATCACAGACATTTCAAGATGTCCGCCACAGACCAAGCATACACACTAAGCATGGGCGGAAAATCCGTTACGCTCGCGGATTTTGCGGATTTTCGGTAAATTCGCAATCCGCGAACGCTCGCGAATTTACCGAAAATCCGCAAATTCGCACGCAGCGGATTTTTTTTCTTGGTGATACAATTTTGCGGCGTGCGGTGTAAGTTCGCAATTGCGAACATGTAGGTGCAGCGGGTAGCAACAATCTCGCACTCGCGAAATTACAAAAATTGCAATTCTGCACAAGAAATCTACTAGCAAGCAGCATAGACCTTCTGAAAATGATGATTTTTATCAGAATGACTCCTCAGGTTGACATTTGCCTGCACTTTTTTGGATTTGAGGCCTTTTGATTTTCTTTGGATAACTTTTGGATTAGAAATCAACTTTCTCATATAAGCTTGGTGGGGCATTACAGTTGCTGTAATGCTGTTCTGCAGAAAAACGAGTTTTGCAAAAGTGAAAGCAGGTTCAAAAGTTCAAACTCATCATTAGTAACCGTTCCCTGTAGTGCTTCCTGACAAGGGCCCCTCCAGAGTTCAGTTGCTAGTTGCAACAATTGTATGACCCTGCTCTGACCCTCACAGCAGGCTCATAGAATAGCTACAAGTAGGCCACAAAGGTCCTGGAAAAAAAATTGCACTGCAACAGAAAGCAAATTACAGATAAGGAAGCAGGTGCCAGACTGGAATTTTAAAACAGTGACACATTAATAAATCAACCCCAAATTAATTCATGTCAGTTGAAGCAGGCAGGAGTGCTTGCTTTTTCCCCCCATAATCTATAGTGATGATGAACCAGAGGGTGGCATTGATGTACCAGAGGGTGACATGGGTGAAACAGAGGGTGGCAGGGGTGAAACAGAGGGTGCTGGGAACCTGTGATGATGAACCAGACGTAGAAACAACATAATCGTGACCGTTGCGAGCCGACATGTAAGTTCGCATTTGCAAACTGCTACAAAACCCTTGCGAACTGTCAGAAATCCTTGCGAACTGGCAGAAATCCTTGCAAACACAAAAAAAAATCCGCAAATTCGCGAGAATTCGCGGATTTTGCGGATTGCGAGTTCGCAAATTCGCAAAATTCGCGAACGCCAGATTCGCAAAATTCACCCATGCTTAATACACACAGTCCGTTTTCACTTTCCATTATCCCAAACAGCGCCACTACGCTCGTGGTAAACGTATTAGAACACGTTACATGGGGAGTCAACATACTCCCTCGGGATACCGGGTTGAAGTATGAGCCCGTTGTACACATCACGAACCACGTAGAATCTTACACAAGTAAGTTCAAAATCTACCCGGAAAGCACCGTCACCGCCATTGTGATGTCATCATTTCTAAAAGCTTAAGATGCATTCAAGATTATTTAAAAACCTGTTCAGAATTGCACGTTTTTGTGACTCTATGCTACCATTCGTTTTAACAGCAATTAACAGAGGCTCAATTGACAAAACGTTGATCCGTGGGTATAGCGTTAACACCAATGACTTACTAGCATGGTAACCACTTCACAAACATATAAAATGTGCACTTGGTCAGCACCTGTTTTAGCACAATCACACCACAAGTCTTCTCTACATAAACGCCCCAAGAGCATGTCTAAATTTGCACTATATGGCTTTCTATATATTTTCTATACATTTGTTTTACATTAACGAACAGTCAAAGAATAATATGTCCTTGTATCAATATGCGTTGTATTCAATTTGCAGATAGTACTCCCTGATGAAGAGCGCATAGTGCTTGAAATGCATAGGAAAGGATTAGCATAAGTTCATTGAAGAAATAATACATTGAAAAATTATGAATATCAAATGAAAATTCAGAGTAATGTAATGAATGAATAAATTCATGAAGAATACCACCCAAACACTGTTGTTAATCATTTAAACCTTAATGGATTAATAGTGAGTACCCTAAAGAGGGATGCAACCGAGATTCTTGGAAGCACTAAAGGAATTTGAGTATTAAGACGTTACAGGACAGAAATGTCACCCCAAGGAGCACCAAATAAGAGTAAGAAGATAATTACCTCAAGTATCACAACCACAAAACAAAACCTTTGATAGTGCGCAAGCCAATAACGATTGAATATTGAAATATGATAGGTGACTTCCTGAAATTCGCTTTAATTTGCGTAATACCTTCAGAGGTGTTTATACTTATCAAGATCTATATGATTAACAGGATACTTAGTGAAATACCAAGAATTATTTCCCAGACGACAGCAAGAAAACTTTAAGTATTTACCGTCACCATTCACCAGACTTTTAATTGAAGTGAGTGTTCTGATGCACTGCGTTTACCACAATGCATCCCGCCTAATTGTGTGCTGGTTTGCCAGTCAGTGTGCACCCTCCTTTTGTGATTGGCTAATTGCTGAGTTATTGGGCTGACCAGTTCCTGTGCTCTGGGAGTGGTACTAAACCTGAGTGAGCAGCATTGCCAGCACCCACAAATGTTACTTGTTACTCCCTACTGTAGAAGGACAACAATTCTGAAACACTAGTTTAGAGATACACAGCACTGGCTGCAGCAAAAATGGTGAATACTAAAGACTTTCAACTGAAGTGATTGCTATCATGTATTGTATTTACCATAGTGCATCTGGCCTAATTGTATGCTAGTATGTCAGGCTGTGTGCTTCCCTCTCCTTTTGTGATTGGCTTCATTCTACCATAACTTGCAAAAAAGACATTCTCTGAGATGTTTGTCTGACATGTAACACTCCATACCTAACCTAGCATTACTTGCTAAAAGATGAACTTGACAGTCGTCGTTTTCCTGAAATACTTGCATTTCCCAATAGGGATTAGGGGACCTGCAATAATGTGATAATATTGGCATGAGCCTGCCAGCCTGGCCTGAATGTTCCAGAGCTATTGGAGTCCTGGGCACTATATGATAGGTGGCCCTACACAGTGCTGAAAAAGAAATTTGAGATGACCTACCTCATAGATCATGCCACACGTGGAGACTCTAAAGTGCCCTGCATGTCAACTGAATAAAATTCTACTACTATAAGGCGAAAAAGTCTATGTTGATGGTGACTATGGTGAAAATAAACAATACTAAACAACAAAAAGATTGCCAATACTGATTACCATTCAATCACTCAAGTCAAGTCAATTCAGCTTCATTCAATGTAATTAATATCCCCATAAAAGCATTCTATTCAGAGGAAACAGTTACAATTACAGTTTTAAAGACCTAAAAATATACAATCAAAAAAATAAAAGCAATGTTTCATAATCATACTGTATGCTGAGCTACAATACAATTTTAAGTGCAAAAATGCAATCTGACCAACAGCAAGAAGATATACAATCAAGGGGTACGATCAACTATTCATAAGCTTTCAGGTACATAAGGGATTTTGGTTCTCTGATGTGCTGGTACCTTCACCCCGTGTGCAATATGGGTCAGGATGCGGAGGATGGTTGTCCTTTTGAGTCTGTAGTGGGCAAAGGCATCCTCTGGCGTTGAGTCTCTGAGGCTGATGCGTTTGATGAATTAAATGTGCGTTTTAGGAATGTTTGCTTTCTTGATCTGCGCTGCCTAGGTGGTAGTCCGGGGGGGGTGTTGTGGAGGGGGGGGTTCTGGGGGTGGTGACGGTGGGGGCTGTAGCCCTCTTGGGTCTCCAAGCTGCATGATCATTGGCTCCATGGCATCTGTTGGTCTTAAGATGTGGCTCTGGCTTTGGCTCTGTTTCTACTGCAGATTGTCGTCCTGCTTAACACCAGTAATAGGCAGGTGTTAAATCCTTGCTGTTAACGCACCATATCGCCTGTTTTGATCACTTTGTTGATCTGGCTGGTCGTTGAGAATATCGCCAATTGATGTTTTTGTGTGTTTTTGCAGGGGAACGGCTACTCTGCATACCATTAGCGTTAGTTGTCGCTCTCATGCGTGGCGATGTTTTTTGCGGCACCTATCGCTGGAAAACTGGCGATAGCGGCAGTTTGCACCTGCTTGAGAATCGGGTGATAAATCTATTGCCACTTTTGCGACGCTAAAGTGACGATAAATTGGCGATAAGTCCTTGAGAATATACCCCTCTGTTAGTTGAAAGATCATCTGGGTCAGAATAATTTCATAATTCATATCATCAGCAACAAATTATGAGTGATGAGAACAAGAAGCCCAGTCAGTGTTTTAATGTCTCCAATTATATCGGCCACCAAACTATAGCTGATAATGTTATGGACCTACATGTATTCAAAAAAAGTATTTGAAAAATAGTTTCATGCGATTTTCAACTTATACTGTATTCAGTTGTTCTACAGATGACATAGTAAATGTATCTCAATATTCAGGGGTGAACCTGACCCGGTATGGGGTATCAGAGCACCTTACAGAGCACAGTGTGTGTGTGTGTGTGTGTGTATGTGTATGTGTGTGTGTGTGTGTGTGTGTAAGCGAGATCAAGGTCCTCTGAATTCTTTCCGGAGGCATTTGCCTGGATACATTTGATTTGCTAACTTGTGGAATACGGAGATACATGTTTTTTGCAGAACCTCTACAAGCTCAGGGCCCACCTTCCTCAAAACTATGGGCATGATACTATAGCTTCTCGATGGCTTTAGGACAGCAAAAATATCCTTGCTTCAACTAGTAGACAATTTGATTCTGTTCCTATGGCGCATGTGCTCAGGACATGCATGCGCTGGATGCTGAACTACTTGAATAGAGCTATAGTAACATCAACCATAGACGCATCAAATCTAGATTATGTCAATAGTCTTTATCTACGATTGCAAGCTTATTTCTTACTATACCATAATCGTATTCAAAATGTGGTAAATCATCTTGTATGAGGAATTAGCAAGAGGGCCCATATGCCAACCATACGAATGTGACTCCATCATCGTTCTTTGCTATTCAGTTGTTAACCGTTTTTTCTGTTTAGAAATGTTTATAGAAGTTCGGCAAGTCAATTCCTTTTTAACTTTGAAGTAATATGTATCACCTCAAAACCTACAATCAGAAAGCTGTAATTGAATGGTGAATGCTCAACAAACACATTGTGGAAAACTTGGCCCATTTCAATAAGCTGACTATGCTTTTTTGCAGACAATAGCATCATTTGACAGAACAAAGTAAAATTCTGCATAAAATACTATAAACACGATCTTTTATGAGTTGGGCATGGAAACCAAAAGATTATCAAGTAGACAAGTTTTACAATGTGAGATTGTATAGCCCAGTTTATGAAGTTGTTTCTGTTAGCAGTATTTTTAGGGCTCGGCCTACGTCACCACTTCGTCAGAAGTGGGGCGGAGCTCCGAGACGTATTGTTAAGGGGCTCAGAATAGTGAAGTTAAAATTCCTCAGTGCGCGAGAATTTTCGTGGTGTTCTGTGCCATCTGCATGGGAATTGGTCCTCTCACAGCTGTGTTTTTGTAAGGCTTCACGCAATAGGCCCTAGGAATGTTGCTCTCTCCAGTTCCTGCATATTCCGTGCCAGAACGCGCCTCAGATGCCATAAATTCCCAATTACCAGATGTCAGGGTCCGTTCGCGCATTCACGAGTCTGTAGTTTTCTTGAGCTGTAAGTGCGTGCATGCTGTCTCCTTGGCCAGGAGAATGCCATGAATTCTCAATTACGAGCTGTCAGAGGTGCCGGTAATTGAAGGCAGATGCCAGGCTTTTCGCGTGTTTGTGCCATTGGGAAAGCCATCTTTCTTTTAACCTTTTAGTATGATTTGTAGTAGTATATAACTATTTGCAGTGCTCATTACCCAGACCTGTATTCATCCAAAACATACAATTATTGTACCTAGTCTACCATTTCATTTGCAAACACACTGTCTTCATATTTAAAAGGTTACTGTAGCACATTATTAACAGCATCCACCACAATAATTTTAAAGTCCGACCAAATATTACCACCAATGAAATTATTTTGCACTGTAGTTGCAGCACTGTTTACTGCTTTCGCCAATATACACCTTATTTGACAGCAATCAAGACCAGCCTTTAAAAAAAAAATAAACCTATTTAAATTTGACTGAATTCCACTGATGTTCAACATCAATTGGCAAGTACAGGGGGCCTCATTTATGAGAAATGACGCATCGCTGCGTGAAATCAGCGATGCGTCACTTCTCAGTCAGTGCGCACTCCTTGCGATATTCCTGATGCGTCATATTTAATGTATGACGCATCATGTCGCAGGGAATGTCTGACATAATATCGACAGACAAAATATCTACATACAAAAATATCAGCACAAAAATATCGAAATCAAAAATATCGGAGTCATATCTTCATAAAGGTAAGTACAAAAATATCGAAAAATTAATATCGTAGTACAAAAATATCTAAATTAAAAATATCGTTTTTTTAAATGTATTAATAATAATGTAAAAATAATTTTAAAATACATATAATTTTACAAATATTTAATAAAAATATTAAAACATAATTAAAAAATTAAAACTAATACATATACATTTAAAATAAATTAAACACTTAATAATTTAATGTAATTTTATTTTTTTAATTTAATTTAATTGATTTAATTTAAATGTATTTTATTTTTACCCTGTACGCCTGTACCCCAAAAACCCAAAACTGACCCTGAACCCTAAAAATATCCCTGTACCCCAAAAACCCAAAACTGACCCTGAACCCTAAAAATATCCCTTTACCCAAAAACCCAAAACTGACCCTGAACCCTAAAAATACCCCTTTACCCAAAAACTTAAAACTGACCCTAAACCCAAAAAATACCCCTTTACCCAAGAACTGAAAACTGACCCTGAACCCAAAAAATACTCCTTTACCCAAGAACTGAAAACTGACCCTGAACCCTAAAAATACCCCTTTACCCAAAAACTGAAAACTGACCCTGAACCCTAAAAATACCCCTTTACCCAAGAACTGAAAACTGACCCTGAACCCTAAAAATACCCCTTTACCCAAAAACCCAAAACTGACCCTGAACCCTAAAAATACCCCTTTACCCAAAAACCCAAAACTGACCCTGAACCCTAAAAATACTCCTTTACCCAAAATTAATTAATATTATTTAATTACCAATTAATTATTAATTAACAATAACAATAAAGTAAATATATTAGCACATTAGCTGTAATTAATTTAATTTAATAATTAATATTATTTTTTCCCAATTAATTAATTAAGATAACAAAAAATTATATATATAAACAAATTACTTTACTTAATGTAATTAACTAATTAATATTAATTAATTACCAACTAATTAATAATTATTAATATGTACAAAATTATATTAATTATTAACTAATTAATATTTATTAATTACCAATTAATTATTAATTAAAAATATTTACAAACATATATTAATTAATTAATTATTATTAAATTACTTCCCACCCTATTCCCCTATAAACCCATAACCCGCTACAGAACATATTTATCAATTAATCAAATAATTAAAATTAATTAAAAATTAACTCTCAATTAATTAATTAATAATTCCTACTAATTAATAATTAATTTAACATAATTAAATTACTTCCCACCCTATTCCCCTATAAACCCACAACCCGCTACAGTACTAAAAGACAATATTTAATTAAATTACATTAAAAATAAATAATAAAACATAATAAATACAATATAATATACACAAAATGTATTTAAAAATTGATATTAGTAACATCGAAATTATTTATTTCGATATTATTGACATCGATATTTAAAACTTCGATATTACTAATATCATACTAATATCGATATTAAGACTGTCGATATTACTTACCTTCTATATTATGTCCCATCGATATTTAAACTTCGATATAATTGTATATCGAAATTTAAAACTCAATATTTTGTCTGTGTACCGTCGCAAGGAGTTACAGATACGTCAGTATTTCTGACGTATCTGTAAGCGCAAAAGTGACGCATTGCTGGAGTGTGTCACAAAAGTGATGCAACTCCAGCAATGCGTCCTTTCACATGGGGCAAGCCTCGTGTTAAAGAACCTGCGTCAGTCTTGCGCCTGCTGTGAGGCAGGTGCAAGATTTTGACGCAACGGCGTCCTAAAAGTAACGATGTGAAATCACATAGATTTCACTGCGTCACTTCTACGACCCTTCCTTGCGTCAATACGCCCTCCTTGCATACATTATACCTGGCGCAGGTATAATGTGGCGCAGGGGTTTACAAAGTGACACATCTACCTAGATGCGTCACTTTGTAAATATGGCGCAACAAGGCGCATTTTTTACACCACTGGTGCGTCACAAAAAGTGACGCACCGGCGGCATAAGAGTGACGGACAGCCTCATAAATGAGGCCCAGGATTTTTAAGGGTAGATGTTAACATCAAATGAAACGCACTGTTGTGCTGCCAAAACTCAAGGGGATGGTCACTGGGTCCATCCTTACCCCACCAACTCCCACCCAAAAATATACAATTTCAAACAATCTATGAAATATAATGATGTATTTTGGAGAGAGAGACGGCCAATGATGCTCGCTTCTCAGTGCACTTTCCTTACTGAAGCATAAAAGGTCCACACCCCTTTGCATTAGTGAATAAAGGGTCCCCATTCAAGTCTATTTCGGAAGTAAACCTCGGCACGTTGCTTTCGGTTACAGAAGCACAACAGGCCACACTCCGTTACGTCCAGGAATAAACAGAGCACTTTCAATTCTGGACTAAAGCAGTGCAAGATTATTTCCCCTACTGAGTAAATCAGTGCTGTTTCCGTTTAGGTACCGAATAAAACAGTGCACACTCCAGTCTTTTTAATGACCAAAATGCGCAGATGCATGTCCACTGCTTAGGCAAACACGGCATATTGCTATACAATGTTGACAAAATGGTTCTCGGTTTTTCTTTTAGGGAATTTAACAGTTGACAATTTGTTTACATTTAACACTAAAAACGTGTGCATTCTTTTCCCATTTAGTGCTGTGTGCAGCTGCGTGCTGTAGAGTGCTGTGTGCTGTAGAGTGCTGTGTGCTGTAGAGTGCTGTGTCCTGAGAAGTGCTGTGTGCTGAAGAGTGCTGTGTGCTGTGTGCTGTAGAGTGCTGTGTGCTGAAGAGTGCTGTGTACTGTGTGCTGTAGAGTGCTGTGTCCTGAGAAGTGCTGTGTGCTGTAGAGTGCTGTGTGCTGTAGAGTGCTGTGTGCAGAAGAGTGCTGTGTGCTGTAAAGTGCTGTGTGCTGAAGAGTGCTGTGTGCTGTACAGTGCTGTGTCCTGAGAAGTGCTGTGTGCTGTAGAGTGCTGTGTGCTGTAGAGTGCTGTGTGCAGAAGAGTGATGTGTGCTGTAGAGTGCTGTGTGCTGTAGAGTGCTGTGTGCTGACGAGTGCTGTGTGCGGAAGAGTGCTGTGTGCTGAATAGTGCTGTGTGCTGTAGAGTGCTGTGTCCTGAAGAGTGCTGTGTGCTGTAGAGTGCTGTGTCCTGAGAAGTGCTGTGTGCTGTAGAGTGCTGTGTGCTGTAGAGTGCTGTGTGCTGTAGAGTGGTGTGTGCTGAGAAGTGCTGTGTGCTGGGAAGTGCTGTGTGCTGAGAAGTGCTGTAGAGTGTTGTGTGCTGTAGAGTGCTGTGTGCTGTAGAGTGCTGTGTGCTGTAGAGTGCTGTGTGCTGAAGAGTGCTGTGTGCTGAAGAGTGCTGTGTGCTGAAGAGTGCTGTGTGCTGTAGAGTGCTGTGTGCTGTAGAGTGCTGTGTCTTGAGAAGTGCTGTGTCCTGTAGAGTGCTGTGTGCTGTAGAGTGCTGTGTGCTGTACAGTGCAGAGTGCTGCGTGCTGTTGAGTGCAGAGTGATGTGTGCTGTAGAGTGCTGTGTGCTGTAGAGTGCTGTGTACTGAAGAGTGCTGTGTGCTGTGGAGTGCTGTGTGCTGAACAGTGCTGTGTGCTGTGTGCTGTAGAGTGCTGTGTGCTGTAGAGTGCTGTGTCATGTAGAGTGCTGTGTCCTGTAGAGTGCTGTGTGGTGTAGAGTGCTGTGTGCTTAGAGTGATGTGTGCTGTAGAGTGCTGTGTGCTGAGAGTGCAGAGTGCAGATTGAGAGTGCAGATTGAGAGTGCAGATTGAGAGTGCAGATTGAGAGTGCAGATTGAGAATGCAGATTGAGAGTGCAGAGTGCAGAGTGCAGATTCAGAGTGCAGAGTGCAGATTGTGAGTGCAGAGTGCAGATTCAGAGTGCAGATTCAGAGTGCAGATTCAGAGTGCAGAGTGCAGATTGTGAGTGCTGTTTGTGAGTTCAGAGTGCAGATTCAGAGTGCAGATTCAGAGTGCAGAGTGTGAGTGCTGTTTGTGAGTTCAGAGTGCAGAGTGTGAGTGCAGAGTGCAGATTCAGAGTGCAGAGTGTGAGTGAAGAGTGCAGAGTGTGAGTGAAGAGTGCAGAGTGTGAGTGCTGAGTGCAGATTCAGAGTGCAGAGTGTGAGTGCAGAGTGCAGATTCAGAGTGCAGAGTGTAAGTGAAGAGTGCAGAGTGTGAGTGAAGAGTGCATTTGTGAGTGCAGAGTGCAGATTCAGAGTGCAGATTGTGAGTGCAGAGTTCAGAGTGCAGGGTGTAGATTCAGAGTGCAGATTGTGAGTGCAGAGTTCAGAGTGCAGGGTGCAGATTCATAGTGCAGATTGTGAGTGCAGAGTTCAGAGTGCAGATTGAGAGTGCAGATTGATTGAGAGTGCAGATTGAGAGTGCAGATTAAGAGTGCAGATTGAGAGTGCAGATTGATTGAGAGTGCAGATTGATTGAGAGTGCAGATTGAGAGTGCAAATTGAGAGTGCAGATTGAGAGTGCAGAGTGCAGATTCAGAGTGCAGAGTGCAGAGTGCAGATTGAGAGTGCAGATTGAGAGTGCAGAGTGCAGATTGAGAGTGCAGATTCAGAGTGCAGAGTGCAGATTGTGAGTGCTGTTTGTGAGTTCAGAGTGCAGATTCAGAGTGCAGATTCAGAGTGCAGAGTGTGAGTGCAGAGTGCAGATTCGGAGTGCAGAGTGTGAGTGCAAAGTGCAGATTCAGAGTGCAGAGTGTGAGTGCAGAGTGCAGAGTGCAGATTCAGAGTGCAGAGTGTGAGTGAAGAGTGCAGAGTGTGAGTGAAGAGTGCATTTGTGAGTGCAGAGTGCAGATTCAGAGTGCAGATTGTGAGTGCAGAGTTCAGAGTGTGGAGTTCAGAGTGCAGATTCAGAGTGCATAGTGTGAGTGCAGATTCAGAGTGCATAGTGTGAGTGCAGAGTGCATATTGAGAGTGCAGATTGAGAGTGCAGATTTAGAGTGCAGATTGAGAGTGCAGTTTGAGAGTGCAGATTGAGAGTGCAGATTGAGAGTGCAGATTGAGAGTGCAGTTTGAGAGTGCAATTTGAGAGTACAGAGTGTGAGTGCAGAGTGCAGATTCAGAGTGCAGAGTGTGAGTGAAGAGTGCAGAGTGTGAGTGAAGAGTGCATTTGTGAGTGCAGAGTGCAGATTCAGAGTGCAGATTGTGAGTGCAGAGTTCAGAGTGCAGAGTTCAGAGTGCATGGTGCAGATTCAGAGTGCAGATTGTGAGTGCAGAGTTCAGAGTGCAGGGTGCAGATTCAGAGTGCAGATTGTGAGTGCAGAGTTCAGAGTGCAGGGTGCAGATTCAAAGTGCAGATTGTGAGTGCAGAGTTCAGAGTGCAGGGTGCACATTCAGAGTGCAGATTGTGAGTGCAGAGTTCAGAGTGCAGGGTGCAGATTCAGAGTGCAGAGTGCAGATTGAGAGTGCAGATTCAGAGTGCAGATTCAGAGTGCAGAGTGCAGATTGTGAGTGCTGTTTGTGAGTTCAGAGTGCAGAGTGTGAGTGCAGAGTGCAGATTTAGAGTGCAGAGTGTGAGTGCAGAGTGCAGATTCAGAGTGCAGAGTGTGAGTGCAGAGTGCAGATTCAGAGTGCAGAGTGTGAGTGAAGAGTGCATTTGTGAGTGCAGAGTGCAGATTCAGAGTGCAGATTGTGAGTGCAGAGTTCAGAGTGCAGGGTGCAGATTCAGAGTGCAGATTGTGAGTGCAGAGTTCAGAGTGCAGGGTGCAGATTCAGAGTGCAGATTGTGAGTGCAGAGTTCAGAGTGCAGGATGCAGATTCAGAGTGCAGATTTAGAGTGACTGAAAAGTGACAGTGAGTGCAGAGTGACTGCAGAGACAGTGTGTAAGGGTGCAGGGTGCACATTGTGTTAGTGTGCAGGATAAACAGTGTGTGACTATGCAGGGTGACATTGGGAGTGAGCGGGTGAGCAGTGTGTGAATGTATAGGGGCAGTGTGTGAGTGTGCAGAAAACACCACATACACCACACACACATACCACACACACACATACCACACACACACACACCATACACACACCACACACACATACACCACACACACATAACACACACACAAACCACATACCTCACTCTCTCAACACCACACACTCGTCACCACTCACCACAACACACTCACCACCTCACACTCACTCCCCACAGGCTCACCCCCACAGACTCAGCACCACACACTCAGCACTACACAGAAAACAACAAACACAACAACACACCCCCAGCCGTCAATGAATGCTTTTCACCAGGCACAAACACCAACAACCATCAATGTACGCTTTCACTAAAAACAAACAGGACCATGCATCAGTGCCGCTAAACACTCACGCACACAACAAACAATGTCAGTGCAACTTTCACTAAACACACACACACACCAACAGCTGACAGTGCACCAGCCACTCTTTCAATTGGCACAATCATCAACAGCTGTCAGTGCACCCTTTCACCAACCACATGCATTACCTTCCAGCTCTGTACGCTTGACAGCCACACTCACTAACAGCTCTTACTGCACGCTACCACCAGTCATACACACCTCAAGCCACCACTACACGCTTCCACCAAACACACACACCAACAGCCATCACTGCACAATTCCTACAGGCACACACATCCACCACACATCAATGCACACACCAATTGATAACGCATCCACCAATTAATATTCTACCTATCGCACTATGCTGCACTTTACCTTTTAAAGATATTGCGTTAAAGTGCAGCATGCCACCATTGATAACATTCCAATCCAACACACATATCTCCAACACACACCACATGTTTTCACTCCAAAACACATGCCTAAAACACATTGCCATTTACAATGCTATTTTCTCTAACTCAAACAAACCCGAGCCCTAATGCATTCCTAATGCTTGTTTACTCATGCCTTGCGTATGGTTTTCTTCTGAAGTTCTAGGCCTGATTTAAAACCATTTCTTATAAGTGAATTGTGTTGCCCTGCTGTTATAGGTGCAATTTAGTCTAGAACTTCCGGGCCTCATTCAGAAAGCATTTTCTTTGATTAGTTGTATCTTACTCCTGCTTACGGAATGTCCTCCTCATGATTTTCCAGGAGTAAAATGTCCTTGATCACAGACCTGATTAATAAAATAATTGTGACTGCTTAGGCCCATCTTACTTTTGAAAATCCAGAAGCAATTTACACTTAAGACAGGAGTAAGGCACAACTGCTCACAGAAAAAACGTTGTTAATCAGGCCTTTGATATTTCATTTTAGTCTTCGTTTAGGTTTTTTAGACATTTCCAACAAGTGCTTGTAATAAACAGCATAACAACAAATCAGTTTGCAGTGTAACAATTGATATGTCTATTTATTTGTAACTATGCATAAATATTATACAAGCAGCAAGTCCTCGTGTATATCATAGGAAAACCCACCCCCTTGGCAGTGTTCTTAGTCTCAAAGACCTGTAACAACTAATTATCATTAAGGTCAACGGAAGGTCAAATAACAAAAATATCATTTGCTTGTGTTGGTCACGGAAAATCTTTTTGATAAAGAGAATGAACCACTACAGTCAAAGCATAGCACTACTTGATGTTTGATAAATACAAGATACCAGCACAATGGTGCTTTTTCAGAAGAGAGATGTCTGCACGTTTTAATAAGGAGAATGTGAACGAAGAAAGGGGCGCCCCGAGTCGTTGAAAAGCTTTCAAACCACATGATAGCACCAAAACGATGTCTCCACATCAAAGGTTCCTCAATATGTGGCATTACACAGCCCCGTGACTCATCCTGAAGGATAATAGAGAAAGCTTCGGAGAACTGCTAAGCAAACAATTCTCTAAAGAGAAAACAAATGTTCAATTACAGGTGATGTAGTCTTCAAACATGTTGTCAGTGACTTGTGTGTTACTTGAGGGTCTTAGTTCATTTGTTTTACCAACCGATCTATATTTTTGAGCCTTATCTGTGAAATCGTATATATGGTTTGTTTATATAAATGTCTCTGTTTTGGGAACAAAGGTTCACATTTTCTTTTAATTAAAGATGTTTGAAGAGTAAATTGGCATATTTGAGTAGGGAGCTGATCTCATGCAAGGAAGTTTTCAAGTTTTTTCTAAGAGAGCGAAATAAAAATTTGATGGCGACTGGATGCTTTAGCAGGTCCGACATGGGGGTAGGAGAATAATCGCTACTTTACGCTCGCCCATTCTGTTATTCTGTTGGTGAACAAAAGTGATAATAGGTGACTGGATATTCTGCGGTACGTATGAAGTAAATCTGGTGTTCTTCCTAGTTTCTTCACTACAAAAAATTGTGGCAGCACATTGTCAGATGAATGACATATATTTTCATGCTCCGTTTCACCCAAAAAGCTAGTGCCTTGGTAAGTGCGGTACCTCAATTTCTGTTGTTCCTCTGTAGGATAGCAGGTTACAGACTCATGCCTTCCCTTTTTGTATACAGTGGTATTTTTCCAAAATCGGTTCTATCCATTTAATACACCCAGATTTTTCCTTTTTGAATCACCCGGTTTTGGTCTCTCCTACGGTAATCACATGGCAAATGGACTGCACATGCTTACACCAGTGTCCACCTGACACACTGTGCCAGGGAAGGGGACATCCCACACCCACTGAACAAAGGAGGGAGCTCATACAACTGGAGACAACACAGGAGGGAGCTCCTCTTTGAAGTTTTGGTAGTGATGCCAGAGAGGGGCGGAACAGAGACCCCAAGAGCAGAGGTGATCAGTGACTCCGGAATGATTCCCTTCTTGAGCTGTCCCAGAAAATTGTGCAGGAGGTTTGGGACATGGGTGTGCAAGTGATGTGGCTGCCTAGGATTGACCTGGGGTTCCTGACTTCTAGAACCTTTCACTCCTTTTTAAAAACTCTTGCACAAGGAAGAGAAAGGGCTGTTGGTGCTTTTGTGCTTTATGCTGTTGGACACTGGGACTGCAACAACCATGGACAACTTGGAGCAGAAGCCCCCTTGATAGCCAAAAGGATCAAGGACTCTGAGCCAGTTGACCCCAGGACCAGGGGCTCTCTCCAAGGGCCTTGGAGCCAGGCCCCCTTATACCCACCAAGGATCAGCTGGGGACTTCTGCAAGTCTTGGGTCCAGCTTATCGCCTTTTTAAGGCCAGTGACCTTTGATCTTCTGCTAAGCAACAGAGCATATGGAACTCTGTCACACTTTCTAAAAATGCCCTGGTCTGGTCCAGGGTACGGGGGTTGGCACAAGTTTCTTAATATGTTTATTTGGGGATAGAGGGCATGCAGGAGGCCTCATACCCTGTGAACAAATTGTCATAGGGGCACCCATTTCCCCGGGGCCAGATACAGGCAAGGGTCCAGGATCACAACTCCGGGCCCCAGCACACCTTAAGACAATGGGGGAGCGCCATCACCTCCCCCATGGCAGTGGCCTTGCCCCTGCTCCCTGTGCCGCACAGAGCAGGCAGGGGAAAGCAAAGCTGCCAGCTCTCATGCCCCCCACAGTAAGTACTTTCCGGATGGGGAGCCGGAAGGGGCAGCCAGGGGTGGGCTCTAAGAGCTGCCCCAAACAAATAGAGGCATGAGGGGTGCATGAGTGGAGCCAATCATCCCAAAAAAAAGGAAAAAAAGAAAAATACCATGGGCTCCCAAACACATAGGAAAAGCTGGGGCATATTTATGAGTGCTTTGTGTCATGCTTGCACCAGGCAACATGGAACATGCATGACTCAAACCTCTCAGTCATATTCATGAAGTCACGCAAAACCACTTTCAGGGGCTTTAAATAGCTTAACAAATATGGAGAAATGCAATTCAGAGCAAATTGCTGCGTTGCCTTACTCTGCACAAAATAGCATTTGAACATGCTATTACCTGTTTTTTGTGGCTGCAAATGGGAGGTTCTCCCGTTTGCGAGTGCAAAAAAGGGTCGTACATCTGGTCCAATATCTTGTATGATGACTGTTTTCACATTTTTAGCATAAGGACAATATACATTTAATTATGTTCCCAATTTAGTGCAGATGACACAGTGCCCAGACATTGAACAAATATATATACAACAATATAGAACAAGGCACTGAACAAATCCCAAGGTTTGAATAAGATTTTATATCAAATAAACATAAGTGGATATCCTGTCTGTACATATATGGTATCTCCTGGTGAATCATAACATGTTTTGAAAGCAACTAACCCCTTGCGCACTGTGATCATTTTCCCGATGTGCGGGAGAATTAATGAGCGGGCGGGGTTTGGACGGCCCCCAGCCATCCTCCACACACGCGCATCGTGACGTATGACGGCTGGGGACCGTCCTAAGCACCAAAGGGGCTAAAGGAGAGGATGTCAACGTTTAGGCCTGTAGTTAGTCTTTGGGTCTCATCAGAACAAAGTCTTTGACTAAAGTTCCCTAGAAACCGTGGAATCTTGGGACCTTCAATATAGCATCCTTGAAGCAATACATGTAAGAATACTTCAAGACAGAGTCTACATTGCATACCCAGCCATTCTGTTAGTCATAAAATTCCCGTGGGGTAAACACATTTTCAAGAAAATTACACCATTGTGTTGTGTGGAGAAAGTGGTCACACCTACACATACATGAGTATTCCTAGACCAAGCCAACATTGTAAAATGGGTCACTCGGTCCCTTAGACAGTCCCATAGATGAAACTAGATTACACTTTTCCTGAGTACTCCTGAATTTCCAGAGTATTTTATTTGCATGCAAATTTGTTTGCTGCACAATTTGCTCAAGGAAGTCAACATTCAGAAAGAGATGGGCATAGACAAATGGCAAAAAATTGACTGTATTGACGTTATATCCAGCGTCGCCAGTGAACAGGGTAATTTGGGGCTGAACTAAAATGGGGTTTCCCATGAGAGCACTCTAACTGTGCTGGTCACCTCACCTGCCTGCTCCCTGGGTTGATCTAACCTGCAATGGTTGCTGGGCTGCCCAGAGTGTGCTTGCAAAGGAGCAGCACCACTGCCATCATCATGTCCCTCAGAATAGCTGGAAGACCAGTCATCAAATGTAATTCTGCTGACTAAAAAATCACTTCCCGGTTCTGCTCCGATTTCCTCCCCCTCAGATACTATCTCAGCATCTTCTGTCTCTGTCTTTGACCCTGCCCTGTCATCCATAACCCCAAATAGTGCCTGGGTAGCGATCATCCTCCAACATGTCATCTCTGCTGACTGACTAAAATCTTCCTTCTTTAAAACACTGTCCTACTTAGAAGGCAGAAGTATTTTTTTTAATTAGTCAGTGGTTGTGTGCTGGATAGATGTGTGTAACAGTAAATAAACACAAAGTTATGTATCTTTATTTAAAAAAAAGATCCCCAAATGGGGTCAACCCATGCCTTTATTGCCAACCACTTACTACAGTTCTTTTATATTTTTTAGAAAATATGTGTTTTCTCCTGGAAAGTCACAATTGGCCCCCATGAAAAAACACATTTCCCGAAAAAAATGTGAGCTTCTGGGGCTGCAATCGCACCTAATAGGGGAAAACCACTTCCTGATTATGTGCCCCCACATGGGTTCGATCTGTTTACCATAATTTAACTTTTTTATTATAACAATTTACTTCCCAAGGGCACGCAAATGCGCCGCAAAGGAAAAAAAAGACTTCTATTTTTATATGCCCCCAAGGGGCGGTTGGCCTGTTTACCCTGAGGGCCACCCCTCTAGGCAATTTACAGTTTTTTATTTTGTACTTCCCCGGGGAGGGATCATGCCCCCTGGGAAAAAACACGTACTTTTTTATTAATGTGGTCCCAAGAGGTATTAGCCCATTCACCTGGAGGTCCGAACGCCCTAATCAGTTTCCCCAGTGATATAGTGGGTTTCTGGCTATGGATCGAGGGGCAACCAGAATCGACAGGCAGGGAACTATTTCAGGAAGGACGTATTAGAAAGGGTAGATTATCCCCTTTCCAGTGAGGCCTCCCTGAAATGTGTGGAGGACTTTTTAAGCTTTATTTCACCACCAAAGTAGAAAATATTACTCACCACTGCTCCAGTGGGTTATCTGTGACATCAGCATGCCTCATGGCATGCTTACGTCACAGATCTTGGGGCTGACGCTGAAGCGATTTCACGTCTCCTTCTCCCTTTAAAAAAAGGGGAAGTGACGCACTTCCCTTTTGGAGTTTGTTGGGAGAGAGACTGCATTCTGTAGGAGACCCTGCCAACATGGAGGAGGGGAGAGCTGCCCAGCTCCGGCCGGGTGCATGGAAAAAGCTGCTACTAGCTGCAACGTGGGACATGCTATCCTTTTGGCGTTCACTAGGGGAGAGATTATAGTCCTTAGGAGGCCCTGCCAACAATGAGGTGGAGGGAGCTGCACAGAGCTAGTCACTCTCGTGAAAAAGACCACTGCTAACCACGGTGAGGGACCTACTGTCCTTTTGTAATTCATCGGGGAAGAGACTACAATCCACAGAATGATCTGCCAACAAGGTGGCAGGGGTAACTCCTTAGCACTGGTCGGGCATGTAAAATAGGCCACTGTTAACCAAGGCAAAGAATGCATTGTCCGTTCGTAGTTCATTTGGCAAAGATTACAATCCCCATGAGGCCCTGCCAACAAGGAGGCAGGGGGAGATGCTCAGCGCCGGGTGAACATGTACAAAAGGCCACTGCTAACTGCAGCATCGGGATGCGCTGTGCTCTTGGAATTTCTTGGGGGAGAGACTGCAAGCCCCAGGAGGCACAGCCAACAAGGAGGCGGGGAGCTGCTCAGACTCGGTCGGGCACGGGAAAAAGGTCTTTGCTGACCGAGGCACACAATGCACTGTCCTTTTGGAGTTTGTTGAGAGAGACTGTGATCCTCAGGAGGCACTGCAAACAAGGAGGCAGGGAGAGCTGCTAAGCGCCGGTCAGGCATGTGAAAAAGGTTGCTAACCATGACACAGGATGCGCCCAGGTGCATGCCCAAGCCAAGAGAGGGCCCATCTTGGGCCCATCTTTTGTCGAGCTCCGGCTGAAAGCTTGATCCGACAACGATTCCGGTGGCCTGCAGACCCGGAGAACACTGCACAAAACTAATTTTGGATGTTGGATGACCCTTGAAGTGGGAGGAAGTGAAGCTGATTTCTCCAGACGAGCTGCACGGGCTAAACTTCGGCCTGTTCTAAAGCTGTGAGCGAGATCTAAGATGGCGCAGCGGGGAGGCTGAGCGGATGGGAAGCAGATCGCCTGAGAGGCTGCTGAGGGCAGAGACGTGAAAGGTGTGCGGCAATTTCGTCTCTCATCCAGGCCCACCTGAGTGATGTGAGGTCGCTAGGGAACGGACTGCGGTTGCGGTGCTCCATGGCAGACTGGGCTTCCCTCCCCTCTGGGAGAGAGAAGAGCGCCGGCAGAGAGAAGAGCACCGGCGGAGAACGCACCTGGTGCATGAGGCTTGACATCGCCGGAGTCCCGCGGCGTTGCCGAGCGGAGGAGCTCCGGTGGGGACTGCCTGCAGACGAGAGAGACCGCTCTGGTGACTCCGTGGACTCTAGAGGCCGCACTGGGCTATTGTGCTGAGGGGCCAGGAGGCCTGGAGCATGGGGCTGAGCAGGAGGCGCTGAACCCAGAGGAGTGTACAGAGACAGGTACTGGTGGGGAGTGGTGTTTGCTTTGGGGTGGCTGGGGCGGTGTGGTGAGGCCCACAGGTGCACCAATGTGGTGGGTCTCCCCCTCCCCTCCCCCCGCCCTCCCCCGCTCTTGCCTCCACCCTCTCACCTCACTCCCCCCGGGGAAGCAGCAAGAGATGATGGCTGGGGTGGACCAGCTGCCCCCAGCCTATATAAACGGGTGGATCGGCGGTGAAGGCACCAGGGAAGCAGGCGGCTCCTGCTGGTGTTGGTAGGTGAAGGAAGGCCACAATTTGCCTGGCGACGGTGTGTGGGTGCCCGAGGAGGTGTGTGGGACTAGAGGGGGTGCCAACTGAAGATGGGACCTGGGAGACCCATACGGAGCAGAGACTCCTGCATGTTGCACAGGGGAGGTTGAACACTTATATTCGGGCCGGAGCTGTGGGACACCAGTGTGATAGGAGTGGGGCACTTGCCGCAGGTTAAATATCTCGAATCTGGCTCCATACCCTCATTGTACCAGCATCACCAGTGGGAGGAACCCTTGGCCCCTCTAGGCATCCTTCAGTATCGGCAGGGACAGAGAGCCGAAGCAACCACGGCAAGTCAAGAAGGATCAATATGCGAAGGTCATTGCCCCCCCAGGAACACTCGCCCCCCTGCACAGATATGGACACACTCATCCAGGCAATTCACGCATCTAGAATGGCGCTAGAGGGGAAGATTGGTGCAGTGGGCGCAGAGGTTTCACTGCTGCGGCAGGACCTTCGGAACTTGGCGGACAGGGTCAAGGAGACGAAGACTCAGATGGGGGATGCGGAGGATTCACTGCAAGACCTGCGGAGAGGAATGATGCAACTCCAATCCTCCCACAAGGATCTATTATGGCGGGTGGTGATGTGTCCTCTGGGGGAGCTGTAGGGCAGCCGCCGGGCGTACAAAGATCTCTCAGACCCCACCAATCTCGTAGGGGTCTAATTCTGGTGATGGCTCCATATGCCCCAATAGACATTGGCAGACGCAGAAGGCGCAGTGGCTGTTCCTTGGACTCTCGACTCTCGGCGGGCCTGTGTGCCATCCGTCCTCTTGGTCACTCCCACCAGGACTCGGACTATGGCAACAGGGACTCTTCCTCAGAGGAGGAGGAGGCTGCAGAAATATTGATGCTGGAATCCTCGACGAATGCGGCAGCCACCCAGTGTGAACAGCCGGACTCGTACTCGTGAACAAGGGCCTGCGAGGTTGACCGTGGAATGGATTGACATTCCGGAACATGCAAGCTGGATACGCACCCCTCTTCTTGTTCTTCTTCTTTATTCCTCTCTTTATACTCATTTCTTTCCCCTGTCTACTGCCACCTTCGGAAAATTGGAGGACGCCTGCGGGACGTAGGTGATAGCCCTGGGGTGGCTGCAGTTATGGACCCTTGGCGGTTCTCCCCCTTTGACAGGGGTGATTTTTCTTGACTTTGTTCTCCACTTTACTTCTTCCTTTTGAATTATTCTTGCTCAAAGACTTTGGGACTGCTGCGAGGGTTGGACCTTGTGGCGTGAGTTGGGACAGGGAGGGACTCCGCCACCCTAGGGTTCACTCCTCAGCGATTGGCCGGGGATGCAACACTGGGGGGAGGGAGGTGGGGTGGGGGGTTTGGGGGGCTGCAATAGTTCTGTGTTTTGAGGCTCGTTGTATGTTTGGTCAGCATTTTGGTCACACGTTCACCCGGGTACGCGTGCTCGGCTACTGTCCCCCTCCCAAGATACACTTGGACCGCACATCCCAATGGCCCCAGTGAGTGCGCATAGAGCCCAAGCAGATGAGATGGAAACGGCCCCCTATAAAAAACTCACATGGAATGTGAATGGTCTAGGGGATAAAATTGAGAGAGGGCTAATGTCCACATACATAAAACGGGTACACCCTGATGTCATCCTTTTGCAGGAGACCCACCTCAAGAGTACAAAATGTGGTCTCCTGGCGAGAGGAGCATATGCAGTATTGACTCATACAGGGTACACAGCGGGCTCCAGAGGAATGACTAACTGGCTTAAAAAATCCCCCCCCTTTAAGGTGCTTCGGACGTGGCCAGACCCCTGAGGGACATATGTGGGAGTGTCAGGGACATGGGGTAGATGGAGATTTACAATAGTATTGGTTTATGCTCCTCCGAAGCTACGGGCAAGGACTCTCTATGGGTTTACTGATATTCTGCTAGACACGCCAGACACATTACACATTATACTGGGCGAATTCAACTATGTTATGTCCGTCCCCATGGACCGCCCAGGGACTCGCATTGATCATTCCTCGACTACGCAATTTGCCAGGTTCATGGACATATTGGGACTGATTGACGTGTGAAGACATCTTCACCCAGTCACCAGAAGCTATTCTTACTACTCTGGCGCACATAAAGTGCACTCCAGACTGAACTATGTCTTTCTCCCGCAGCGGGCTGCTGGGAATGATTGCGAGGAGGAATACCTGGCACGGGGGATCTCTGATCATTCAGCCCTCCTGGTCAGGTCAGGGGGGAGACCTAGGGCGAAAGAGGGAAACTGTAGGTTGACAGCTTGGGACCTGCAAAACATCGAGATATTGCATAGTCTTCGGGCTGACAGGGTGGTGTATTTTGCCGAGAATGTGGGATCAGTCCACTCAGGTGTTAGAGTGTGGGAAGCCTACAAGACAGTGTCCGTGATAGGGCCCAAAATCAAATCTCGTGGGAGATGCGGAAGGCACAGGAGGAGCTTAAAGCTTTGGAAACCCAAATTCTAGAGCAAGAACGACGCTATCTGGCGGGGCGTGACCCTCAGGCCCTCCACCGCTTGACTGAAGCACAGCAGAGCTATAGAGCCCTGGCAACGGAAGAGGCTAAAACGCAGGCGCAGGAGACCTGTAGTTCCGTGAGTTGTGGGTCTGGTTCGGGTGTTCCGAACCCGTTCGAATAAAGTCGTCGGAAATAGACGATTTTGGTGTCAGCAGACAGCAAATCACCAGTGTAGCGTGTATGAGTGTTTTGCATGAATCGATTGATGAGTACACTCCGTATTCAAGGATTTAGTTTAAACCTTTGGGTTCCATTTTGTGTACGACAGCCATTTTGAGTGGTTGCCCTCACATAGGCCTATGACTACGGCCGAACGAGTCTTTGAGACACGTATGTCTTAGCTGACTTCTGAATGACCTGGCCGAACTGACTCCTTGCCCGAGGCTGACCTCTCTGAGCCTGTTCCTTGTTAAGCAGCTGGTCAGATAAAGATCAAAGAGTAGTGCAGGCCCGAGTTTATGGTACACTGCTCCCACCTTTCTATCTCACTTCCAATCTGTTTCTGTTCCTTCCTTTACAACATAATCACTGATTTGGGTTGAGGGTTTATGATGGATTTGTCCGGCCTGACTGAACAGGATAATAGAATGTGCTTGGTCATTTCTGGTGGGCTGGACAACGGGAAGTGGGATTGTCTTCATACGCTACTTTCAAAATGTCACTCTGCGATTGGTCAGTTTGTATGAACCCAATGCTAATTTGGAATGTTGCCTGAGGCTTGATTTTTGGCATAAAAGACCATTCTCGGCTCATTGAATTTGTGCAGTCTCTAGCGAACCACCCTTGTGTGCTTCGTAGATCTCTGTTCCTGGTTGCAGCCAATAAACTTTGGTCTTTGACGTCATCAGGAAGTATCCTGTGTCTCTGTTTGCCAAGACAAGGGAACTCAAAGGCATCAGGCGTTTTCCCTGACGCCGCTGGGTTGTAAAACCCGATCCTTCAGTTGGCGTCCCACGTGGGGCGACTTCAGCGGTACCGGTCCAAGCCCGAAGATTGTGGAGAGCTTCGTGTGAAAATTCTGGAGGAAGGCCAACCACTTCATCGACCCCTGTATGTCGGCGTGGTCCGAAAGTCTTTGCTGCGAGGTTCCCCACCTTCCGACGGCTACGAAGGACTGCTGCCCTGACTGTCGCCTTGTCTTGGAGCCTTAGACCATTTGTAGAGGGAGACGATTGACGGGTCTTCTGGTGAAGCCATCGAAATTTCAGTTAAGTATGAGTGGAGTGTCTCCTAGTCCTTAGTTTTTTTTGGTATCCCTTTAGTGGATCGCTTTGATTTGGTACCTGCAGGCCCCAAAGCCAAGGGACTTGTGTATTCGCGAGATTATCGTTTTGAGATTTCCCTTGTAGTTTGAAGCTAGACAAGTGAGCAAGATGCCTGGTCTTAGCAGACTTGGAAAAATATTTAGTTGTGGTTGTTCTAAGGATTCCTGGTTAGAGGATTTGTGTCCGGTTCCTCCAATTGGAACTCCTATATATGAATTATACGTGAAACATGGTGTGGGCCCTATTAGTTATAATGAGATCTGGGTAAAGTATACGAGGAAAGACGGTGTCCTACAGTGGCCCCGTTACAGTAGTTTTGAAACTGAGATTTTAGACAATCTCGAAGTGAAGTTGTGTAAGAAGAAAGCCCGGCCGGCAATGTTTGACTCCTTCCGCATATGGCGCAAAGAGGCCAAAACAGAAAGAAATTAAACTAGCGAAGAAGAATAAACGAGAACGAGGTATGTCAATGGTACAAGCTGCGGTCGCGTATAGAGATAATGAGGAAGAGCAAGAGAGCAAGCAGATGCTTAGAGTGTAGAAGTTAGCGGTAGATAGATGCTACCCAGTTTTGCCGCCTAAAGAACAGGAAGACAAGAAAGATCTTGCGAAAGATCCTTTAATGTTGCATCTATTGAGTTCGCCACCCCCTTATGCACAGAGTGCTACGGCACCACCGCCACCAGTTGTGGCTGTGCAACATCCGGTTGTTTTGCCACCTGCGATTCCTCCACAGCCGGCTCCTCTTCCGTTGGCTGCTGTTCCTTTGGCGCAGCCTCCTCAGGGGCCGCCAACTTTGCCTCCCCCTTTGTCTGCTACTCCTACACCTATCTACAATACTCCTTCTGTTCCGACTTTGGATTCTTCCCTTATTCTTCCATCTTCTCCTTCTACTAGACAGCGGATGACTGCTGCTGTTTCTGGTTTCTTTTCTCCTTTGTTGGGACAATTGGGTATGTCTCCTGTGAATGAGCAAAGACAATCACGTAGTCAGTTGCCTGATACAGATGAACGTGTAGTTTTGGATCATATGGCACGTAGATGGGTTACGTATACCTCCCAGTACGATCTTGAGGGTATTATGGATGTTTTCCGGCAATGGAAAACACCAAAGCAACCGTACGTCTTTGAAATGATGTGTGTGTTCCTTCATGAACAATGGATTGATGAAGTGGGTAAAGCTCCTGAAGAATTGTATTGATTGCGTTCCGAGCTTGCGACAGCGACGATTGTGAGTCTTCTTGACATTGAGAGAGCAATTGCGACGTTGTTGTCGTTTCGTAATGATGCTCCTTCTGAGCGGTTGTTTGAGCCTGATTAGTCATTTAGGAGAAAAGCGCGTCAATATCCGATGCATGAGGTTCCTCCGGTATGGAAGGAAGCAGTACAGGCTGATGCTGGATTGGGTATTGTAGCTGCGCCTGCGCAATTTCAGCGAGTATGGGTACATGTTCCTTGGAAGCGTGTTGAAGTTCTAGCGATTAAGCAGACTTTACCTGATCCGCGCAAAAATCCGGCGGGATATTATAAAGAGCTCACTCAAACTGTAGGTTCGTGCGTCATGACTTTAGCAGATATAGACATGTTGTTTGGCAATGTTGTTCCACAGCCTATTTGGAATGTGATTCGACATACGGATCATGATAATGAATTGGGTGATACATGGGTTAATATTGTTGCTGCGAATGACAGACAAGTTGGAGGTGCTAAGCCTGAAGAACTAATTGCTCAACTTCCTGGTAGGATTATTAATTTCATGAAGACTTTGATGCCCGAAGTGCGTGTTAATTGGGACAAGTTGTCTGCATGTAAGCAGAAGAAAGACGAGACTGTGTCTGATTTCTTCACGCGGTTTGAAGAGACCTTTGTAGATCATAGTGGTCAGGATATGGCTACCGAGGGTGGCCAGAGGTTGTTCGTCGACAAATTTGTACATAATTTGCTTCCCGAGTTGTGCACTAAGTTGAAGGATTCCGAGAGTGCTTGGGCAGTCTCTACGTCAGCGCAGATTTTAGCTACTGCTCAGTACTATGAGAATAGGCACAAAGATGAGTTAGAGAAAGCGGATAAGAAGACTAAGGAATTGAAGACTAAAGTTCTTCTACAATAAGCTTATCCACCCCGTACTAATAGTCAGCGCGATTATCAGCAACCTCAGCAATATTCGAGAAACTCGCAAAGGAACGAGTCTTCTCAATAGCGTTTTCCGTATGGGCCTAATCAGTGTGCGTATTACAAAGAAGAGGGTCATTACAAGAATAGTTGTCCGGTTTTGTTACAGCGCACAAATGGTGTTTCTGGTGTTAGAGGTTGAGGTGCTCAACAAGTGCCTAGAGGTAGAGGTCGCGGACAGAGCGTACGTCCTTTGCCTTCACAGAACTCGATGAATAGTTTTGATCAACAGCAAGGTTTGTCTGGTAGGACAGCACAGTACTATATGGATGATTACTATGTTGAAGGTGACGAAGTGCATGGTAATGATTGTTAGGACAGCCACGGACAAAGAGAGGGAGTTGTTTCAGTTCCAGTAGATCAGAGTGGACCCTATGTAGAGGTGATTGTATCAGGTGTGTCGGAGCCTTTTCTGCTAGATACTGGTGCTACAAAGAGTTCTATTATGCACTCTAACCTCCCTGGCGCACCTTTGTCTGGCTTTGACAATGTTTCTGTAGGGTTTTCTGGCGCCCCCGTTACAAATCAGATTTCTGCTCCATTGTCTCTTTCTGTTGGTCCTCGTAAGTTCGAAGCACCCCTTCTTTTGACTACTGGTTGTAATGAGAATTTGTTGGGATTGGATTTATTGAAGAGATTGTATGCAACACTGTATTGTTCTCCGTCAGGAGTACATCTTACCTTGGGTGAGAGAGTGATCTCTCCAATGTACCTGTCGAAAGACAGACTTCAACCTGAATTGTCCTCTTTACCAGATTCATTGTGGGCTACTGGTCTGAATGATTTGGGCCTACTCGAAATTCCTCCATATGTTGTGACACTGAAAGCGAATGCTAAGTTACCGCGCATTCCACAGTATCGTATCTCGAGTGATGGTGAGCGTGCACTCTTAGCGATCATTTATGATCCGATCGAAAAGGGTGTCATTGAGGAAACAAGAGGTAATGTGTGCAATAGTCCCGTTTTGCCTGTCCTGAAGAGGACTGATTCTTCACTGCCTCCAGTATATAGGTTTGTCATCGATCTTCGTGAAGTAAACAAGATTGTTGTTCCACAATTTCCTGTTGTGCCTGATATAACTGCTTTGTTGACTCTGATTCCGGCAACAGCCACATGGTTTTCGGTGATCGACTTGAAGAATGCTTTCTTCAGTATCCCGATTGCCATGGAGAGTAGGGACATCTTTGGATTTTCTTTAGGAGGACGAAGTTTCCGCTTTAAGTGCGCTCCTCAAGGCTATTGCGAGAGTCCATCGATCTATAGTCAAGTTTTAAAGACACAACTTGATCTGTTGGTTTTACCTGATGGTGCAGCCCTTATCCAATATTTTGATGATTTGCTAGTTGCGGCTGATACTGAGGAGATTTGTAGAGAAGCCACTTTATCATTGTTATGCCACTTGTCTGATTTTCATCACAAAGTTTCTCTCCCCAAGTTGCAATATTGTCGACAAGAAGTAACCTACTTAGGTCACCTCTTATCGAAGGAGGGAAGGAAGCTGACCCCAGCGAGAATACAAGCTTTTGCGAAAATGAGTGTGCCTACGACACAGAGAGAAGTACGTGCATTTTTGGGTATTACGTCGTACTGTAGACAGTGGATTCCTAATTTTTCTTTGCTAGCGAAACCTTTGATAGCTCTTACTGTTAAGGATACTCCAAATCCTATTCCTTGGACTGATGAATGTCAGAAGAGTTTTTCCGAATTACGCAATGCGTTGTGTTCGGCTCCTGTCTTGGGTACTCCCGACTACAGTAAGCCTTTCACATTGTATGTCCATGAGAGAGAGGGATGTGCATTGTCAGTGTTGACTCAGCAGTTTGGCGATAAGCAACGTCCATGTGCTTATTTTTCATCGACTTTAGATCCTGTAGCTAGAGCGTTACCGAGTTGCTTGAGAGTTACGGCGGCAGCGGCTGTTTCAATTTGACAGTCTGCTGGTTTAGTTATGGACAACACGTTAATGGTCATGGTTCCACATGCAGTGGATAACTTGTTGAACCATACGAAGACACATCATTTAACTAGTGCTCGGTTGTCGGGTTACGAGTTGACGTTGTTAGAAAGTCATGTGCACATTAAATGATGCAACACGTTGAATCCAGCCACGTTGTTGCCAATTGTAGTTGAGACAGATAGTGAAGAACAGCATGACTGTTTTCTAAGAACTGAAGAAGAAACGAAAGGGAGAGTAGACCTTAGGGACACTCCTCTTCCTGAGTGTGAGGGTACTTTGCGGGTTGATGGTTCGTGTTTTAAGTTGCCGAATGGTGATACGACTGCAGCATATGCTGTTACGACTTTGCATACGATTGTTGAAGCTGCACGTATCCCACATAATTCAGCACAAGCAGCAGAGTTGATTGCATTAACGAGAGCATGTGTGTTGGCAAAAGGAAAATGAGTGAATGTGTATACTGACAGCCAATATGCCTTTGGCGCGGCTCATAGCTTTGGACGTTTGTGGCGTGAACGTGGGTTCCTGACTTCGCATGGAACGAAGATCCAGCATGGACAGTTGGTGAATGAACTCCTTGAATCTCTTACTTTGCCGTTACAAGTAGGGATTGTCAAATGCAGTGCCCATAAGAAAGTTACGGATGATGTTGGCCGCGGAAATGCGTTTGCGGATGAAGTTGCGGAAGAAACTGCGAGAAATGTGATGAGTCGAATGTATGTTGCAGGTCCGGCGAGATGGGTTCCAGAGAAGAGTATGTGTGAAGATACGATTGAAAGTGTGAAATCCATTCAAGCTGAAGCTACAGAGAAAGCGCTCAATGAATGGAGAGAAAGCAAGGGTAGGTTGGATTCGAATGGTTGTTGGACTGATTTGTCCGAGAATCAGAGATGGTTGTTGCCTGATGCGTATGCGCTTCCAGTTGTTACAATGGCTCATGGAATGGCGCATATTAGCGTGAAAGGGATTTGCAAGTTGTTGGCTCCGGTTTGGCAGAATGCGGGAATTCCAAAATGTGCAGAGAATTTGGTCAAGAACTGTATGGTGTGCTTGATGTACAATCCTGGTAAGGGACCTCCAACACCAGCTGGTCATTTTGCTCCTCCTACGTATCCGTTCGAGGCTTTGCAGCTAGATTTTATCCATATGGAGAGATGCAACAACCTGAAATATGTTTTAGTGGTTGTTTGCTCCTTTTCTAGATGGGTAGAAGCTTATCCCCTTAAGGACAATACTGCCTTGTCCACAGCGAAAGTTCTGATAAAAGAGTTTTTCCCTAGATTTGGAATGCCGAGAATTATCTGGAGTGACAATGGGAGTGAATTTGTGGGTCAAGTCATGAAGAGAGTGTGTGAGGGACTAGGAATCCGGCAGAAATTTCATAATGAAAATCACCCCCAATCAGCTGGTTTAGTTGAGTGCTATAATGTCACCTTGAAGCTAAAATTGGCCAAAATCCAAGCGAGCACTGGTCTACAGTGGCCAGATGCTTTGCCTTTAGCGCTTTTGTCAACAAGAATGACTGTGCATTCGAGAATGGGTCTGAGTCCGTATGAAGTGGTCTTTGGCCGCCCAGCGAATATTTGGGGTGTGCCGAGACCAACCAGGTTTAGTGAGATCGAGTACCCTGTGTTGCTTGATTACTTGCGCGAACTGACGACTAAATTGCGTGTCTTACACCAACAGGTACACAATAGCCTCCCTCAAGCTTCTGAGGATCCAGGCCATGCTATTGAACCTGGTTCGTGGGTCCTCATCAAAAATTTTCAGCGGAGCAAGAACGATCAGCCCCGTTGGACGGGACCCTTCCAAGTATTGCTATCTACACGTTCTGCAGTTTGAGTGCAAGGCAAAAGAAACTGGATCCACGGCGTATACTGTAAGCAAGCACCATTGCCCTTACCGTATGATAAGTGGGTCCAGGAGGGACTTCCAGACTCTGAAACTGACACTGTTCCACGATTTCTGCGATTCAGCGATGCTCGTCTGATTGGTATGAACTCTGAGAAACAAAGTGACCATCTTTTACAAGAAGCTGTGCCTCCTTTGAATCGATTGAACACTATTGAGCCTGAACTCCTGTTTAAAGATCAAGAATTGCCTGGAAGAAGCCGCTATAATTTGCGACCGAGAGTCATGGACAAATAAAGCACAAATAAAGTTTTTATGATTTTTCTGTTTGCAGGTTAACTCTCCACCGAGGATCTACTCATTTTTGTTTTTCGAACCGCCATCCGGGTTCAGCTGTAGGGTTGCGGTTGCCGAAAGTCTTTGGAGTGCAAGCCTGAGACACTAGGTCGAGGGTTCTGGTTGGCCTAAGGGAGTTGCCCTGGGTTGACAGAGGCATTACTTAGCATAGAACACCCTACCATCGTGAGCAGCATATTTAGTTTAGGATGGATTTCTTCGAGTTGGAGAGACCTGCACGGACAATGATTTTTATAAAGAAGTTATGCAAATTGATCTTGAAGAAACGTTTTATAATACCGTGTTTGTTTTTGTTATTGAGTTTAATGGTATTCATAATTGGTTATGTGACATTCTCTTTTAAAGTGACGTTTAATCCCACTGTGCAACCTACACCTACACCTACTATTTCTTCTCATTCTTTTCATCCTTTGCCTGAACACGAGGTAGTTAGACGATTGGAATTTGCCAACAATTCCTTTATTCAAACTTTTGCACCAACACCAGTTAGTGATGAACACGACAAACTGTTGGATCTGTGGTCTAATGCCCCATACGACCGATAAGGGTATTCCGTACTTAGTTTTGCCCTTCAATTTAAATGGTTCGATTTGGGCTTATAGAACGATGTTTATTTATGCCCATAGTGTCTATCCCTTACGTTCACCGAAAGACAATCCGAAGAATAGTGCTGTTGCTAGAGGCATAGTCGGCATGGTTAAAGGGACTAATGCCGTTGAAACTATTCCGATGGATGAGAAGCAACCATATAGTGGTTTGGATATTACTGGATATAGAGTTAGTCTGAGTGTTAACCAGCAAGCGAAAAGTTCTCCACCGATTTGGATAGTGCCCCATCAGGGTCGCTATTGTCTGCAGGGTAATGGCAAGAATCAGAGAGCTCAGTTAGGGAGGAGCGTCTGTACTGATACTTACGTATTTACGTCCCAGTCTTCCCCAGCATTTTTAGCTGCTAGGGGTACCTACTTTGTTTGCTATGACAAAGCATATACATGGTTGCCCCCTGACTTTTCAGGCACATGTTTTGTTTCTTTCCTGTTGCCTCTCACTTTTACAGCTGCGGCAGATTACCATAAGACGAGAGTTGCTAGAGGTGTCTTTAGTCAAGAAGACACTGCAGGGCAAGAGTTGGGAGATTTCTTTAAGGGTTTTCTGCCGTTCTGGGGACCGATGGCTAACAGCAGGAATATTCGCCAGTTGACAAGAGTGGTTGAGTCCACCATAGTCGACACTGCTGGTGCCCTTAGTAACTTGACTGCTGAGCTCCAGTCGGATAGGCTTATGACACTTCAAAATTGAGTTGCCCTGGACGTTATACTAGCAGACCGAGGTGGAGTATGTAAACTGATTCAATCAAGCTGCTGCGTTTTCATTCCAGACAACGCTCCGTCAGTTTTCCAGGCCATTTCCAAGCTACACAAGATCTCCGATTCTATCCATTTGGACAAAGGAGATTGGTCATTGATGGGATGGTTATGGGGATTGATATCCACTTGGGGTTGGAAGATGTTGATGGTCATTGGAATGGTCTTAGCTATCCTTTTCATGTTCTGTCTCTGTGTACAGTGTGCTCCTGCTATTTGTGGCCTCTGTGCTACTTCGTGTGCAAGGAGACCTGTCCAGAGAGAGGTACTAAGTAATAGGATGATGCTACAGCAACATATTGATGATCTGATGAATATAGATCCAGATTCAGATTAACATGGGTTTGGGTCTGTTGCCTATGTAAGGGCAAAAGGAGGGTCTGTAGTTCTGTGAGTTGTGGGTCTGGTTCGGGTGTTCCGAACCCGTTCGAATAAAGTCGTCGGAAATAGACGATTTTGGTGTCAGCAGACCGCAAATCACGAGTGTAGCGTGTATGAGTGTTTTCACATAAATCGATTGATGAGAACACTCCGTATTCAAGGATTTAGTTTAAACCTTCGGGTTCCATTTTGTGTACGGCAGCCATTTTGAGTGGTTGCCCTCACATAGGCCGATGACTACGGCCGAACGAGTCCTTGAGACACGTATGTCTTAGCTGACTTCTGAATGACCTGGCCGAACTGACTCCTTGCCCGAGGCTGACCTCGCTGAGCCTGTTCCTTGTTAAGCAGCTGGTCAGATAAAGATCAAAGAGTAGTGCAGGCCCGAGTTTATGGTACACTGCTCCCACCTTTCTATCTCACTTCCAATCTGTTTCTGTTCCTTCCTTTACAACATAATCACTGATTTGGGTTGAGGGTTTATGATGGGTTTGTCCGGCCTGACTGAACAGGATAATAGAATGTGCTTGGTCATTTCTGGTGGGCTGGACAACGGGAAGTGGGATTGTCTTCATACGCTACTTTCAAAATGTCACTCTGCGATTGGTCAGTTTGTATGAACCCAATGCTAATTTAGATTGTTGCCTGAGGCTTGATTTTTGGCATAAAAGTCTATTCTCCGCTCATTGAATTTGTGCAGTCTCTAGCGAACCACCCGTGTGTGCTTTGTAGATCTCTGTTCCTGGTTGCAGCCAATAAACTTTGGTCTTTGACGTCATCAAGAAGTATCCCGTGTCTCTGTTTGCCAAGACAAGGGAACTCGAAGGCATCAGGCGTTTTCCCTGATGCCGCTGGGTTCTAAAACCCGGTCCTTCAGACCCTGCATAGTTTATATGATGTTGGGAATAAATCTTGTAAACTCCTAAACTGGCTCAGCCCTGCGGAAATGGACGCTCAATGGATAAAAAGAGTAGTGGACCGACAGGGACGGCCGTAGAGGAGAGACGCCCAGATAGTATAGTCATTTGCCTCCTATTTCAGGGATTTCTATGAGGCCAGGGAACAGGGTGGCCAGTAGGAGGTGCAGGCTTATCTGGCCACTACTTCAACCCCAATCTTAGCGGATGAAGATAGAGAGGCACGTTAGGTCGACATAAGGGTCACAGAAATTAAGGAGCCAATAACTAGACTGCGCCCTGGGAAGTCCCCAGGTCCAAATGGACTCCCAGGTTTTTTATTTTTTTTAAAAGGGGCAGACCTCCTGAAGGTGCACTTATTAGCGCTCATTAAGGATGCGCCCCAGGAGGGTTCCCTCCCGCTAAATCTTAGGATGGCCACGATGTTCCCCATCTACAAACTGGAGAGGCCCCCCCAAGGATTGCACGTCCTATCGCCCAATCTCTCTCCTCAATGTGGAGGTTAGGCTATTGGGGCGATACTTGCCCTCCGCTTAGGCCAAGTAATCTCAGGCCTGGTGCATCAAGACCAGACAGGCTTCTTACTTCAGAGAGCAACCAGGCAGAATCTATGGCGGACCCATAATTGGCTTATGACCGTGCAGGGATGGGAGGACCCACATATGTTCCTCTCCATAGACGCTGAAAAAGCATTTGGCGCTGTACATTGGCCCTTTCTGGAGGCGACATAGGTCAAATTCTGCATAAGTCCAAAATTTAGACAATGGATGGGTCTACTATATGGGACCCCTGAGCCGGGGTTAAAGTCAACGGGATGTTATCTGAGGACTTCCCCATTAGAAGGGGGCCCAACAGGGATGCCCTCTGTCCCCACTACTATTCGCCCTCACCATCAAAATAGTAGCTTCTGAGGTCTGACAGGCAGAAGACATAAGGGGGTTCCAAATATCACACAGTGACTCAGAGGAAGAAAATATATTGTTCTATGCGGAAAATATCCTGTTGTATGTCGCTCAGCCGACTACAATGGTCCCTGCACTGTTCGGGCTTCGGGGAAGATATGGCTCCTTCTCTGAATATACGATAAATTGGCATAAGTTGATTCTGTATAGCTAGCAAATGGAGGAGACGTGGCCCTCCCTCCCAGGAGCTTGCAAGGTAACGCAGAAGGGCTTCATGTACTTGGGGACATACTTGACCGTGAATAGAAACCTCTCCTACCAAAGAAACATTCAGCGAGTTCTAACAAATTTCGCAGCGGATGCAGTGCGATGGAAATCCCTCCCTCTCATGATACTTGGCCGGCAATGTTTAAAATTATCACCATGCCCCGCTTCTTATATGCCCTTCAAAATGAATACTTCCCCCTCCTAGACAGAAGTATAGGGCTATAAATGCAGAAATGCCTTCCATGTTGTGGTTGGGGAAGCAACCACGGATAGCACTGAGTACACTACAGAGAAACCAGTATAATGGAGGTACTTCTCTGCCGGATATTTATTGAGGCATACTACTGGGCAGAACGTCTGGCGCCGGTAAATGACTGGCTCCATGCCTCGGCCGATCATCCAACCTACAGATTAGAAAGAGACACCATGGCACGCCGCTCATGTCTATTCTATTTATATGGAGGTCCAGGTAGGAGACGACTACTCCCAGCCAAGCAATTAACTATAGAGGTATGGGATAGGGCAACAAAGATACTGGGATGGACACGCAAACCGACAAAACAGACACTGATATGGCACTGTACCTGGTTGAGGGAGCTACACAAACTCAGGGGATTTGGAAGGTGGGATGACATTGGAATCTCTAAGTTGGGGGATGTGGTGGTGAAGGGGATCTTAAACCCTTTAGGACTCTGGCAACAGAGTATGGGTTACACCCCACCCAAATTTTTAAATATGCATATTTTTGACATGCATGGAAAGCAGAGAATTCACTCTCCTCTCCCTTGCCATAATATGCCCCACTGGAGGGTTGCCTGCTACAAGAACAGATACCCAACAAATTAGTATCTTTGACGTATAGGACCCTGACCAATAACATGCCAGATAGACTAGGGAAGTTGAGAGAAACTTGGGAATAGAGCCTGGGCACGATGGACACAGTGGATAGGGAGACCTCCCTGATGCACCACAGAGAAGTGGCGATTAAATCCCGCCTCCGACTCATTCAATATAAGATATTGCACAGGGTGTATTTTGACAGGGTCTGACTGCACCACCTGACTGGCCGGGCATGTGATCCAAACTGTCTTTGCTGTGGACTCCCACAGGGGGACTTCTATCATACCATCTGGGACTGCCCGATCATACATGCTTACTGGGCACAAGTACTTGGAGAGTTGGGTAAGGTGTTGGAGGCCACACTCCCTCTGGAACCTAAATTCATACTGCTGGGGATAACCAATGATATAGACCTGAGTCGCCCACACTTGTTTTTTGCATTGTTGGCCTTAGTGGTGGCAAAGAGAGACATGGCACGGGCCTGGGGAGTGTTGTCGTCGTCCCCCAGCTGGGAGAGTGGCGGCTAGGAATGGATATGTATATGGCGGCGGAAAGCAAGAGGGTGCCCCCGAAAAATCCATAGAGTATGGGGAAGTGGAGACGGTACCATGGACTGGATGGGGGTCTGGGAACCAATTAACATAGTGTGGGTCCTCTTGAATTATGCTTGGACCCGCGTTGATGTGGAATTGGACGGGTGCTTTCGACCCTGGGGATGCTTATGCGGGGGAGATAGAGGGCAATCAAAAGTGTCACCTATGCTGGAGCTGGATACTGACTGGTTGATTGACATGGATATGATGGTGTGGGTGGGGAGTGGGGGGGTTGTGGGCATGTGGAAGACTATCGGTGACATGCCAGTTGTTCATGTATTGGTTAAAAATGCAAATAAAATGATTTAAATAAAAAGAGAGGGCCCATCTTTACCCGTCATTGCTTGGAAAAGGCTGGGCCATTCCTTTACATCCTTCATAGCTGCTTGGATACTCTAGTGACTCATAAGGTACTTTGTGTCTGTTTGAACGACTAAGGGATTTGTCCCCCCCATTTTTCTTTTACTGCATCTTGTAAGTTGGGGTCCCTGCATAATGAGGATATTGTATCTCTGAGATTTTTACACTGAAGCTATTTTTAATTAAGGAAAAAAACAGTGCCTGGGGCTTGTTGTTAATCTTCCCACAATTGTATTTAATACCTGCCATGTATAATAGGAAAATAAATGTTAACCCTGTGGCACCTGGAATACCACAAGTGCATAGTCACACAACTATTGGCAGCTTCTTAAAATGGACCATATGTGTTTTCTCTAAGGAGATTGAACTGGCAGAACATCTGCTCTCACTTACATCCGGTGAAGTTGCAATCCCCTTGTAATCAGCCTTTCATCCTCTTGATGATCCTCCTAGTGACACTTTGACTAGTCACTACGTTAGTGACCATTCTTGTGCTGGAGTGAATCCTGTTACTGTGGGGGTAAAAATGAAGGGGAGTGCACTAACAGTGTTGAGCCTGATCTGAGTTCTCCAGGCCCTGAGACTAAATGAAGGAAAAAAGCCCAGAAGCTCAAGACACCTAGTATGATACCAAGTTTATCTCTGCCAGATACTGTCATGTGGGATAGTATAAGTGGAAGACTTGGCATTTTGCTTGATTCAAAATTGTTCCCCATTCATGACTGTCTTCCTCCCATTGAGGAATACCTGAAACATTTTAATATAAATAGCGAAGGGTGCATGTCAGGCCCAGTTAAGCTGACACCTAGTGTAGAGTTAAGTTCAACTCAAACACAGATGGCCAATCAGATCAATGAAAGGGAAATACATGGAAATGAACAAGGAAATGAGTGAGACATTCTGTGCCCTCTGGATCCCCTACCAGCTCTAGAAGCCTAGATTGCTCTCCTTCCTCTGAAAGTTTTGGGTAGCCCGAGTTCATCCACTGGGCTTCAAAATTAAATCATTGAGTCTCCCCTGTATACTGCTGGAATAAGGCTTTTGATTTTGACTCCACAGTGTCTGTGGTTTGCTGTTTGGTCCAGGTGTCAATACACTCCCATAATTGCAATGTAAAGTTGGGGTTCCTTTGCTGAAACATTGTTGATCTAGCAGCCAAGCTTCTGGTTGAGGATTGGCATGCCCTGATTAATCGTTATGAAATTTTATTTCTGCAGAAAATGTGGGTGCGTGATGATGTGGGTACTCATGTTAGAATCTCCCTGTAACTTCCTCACCCTCAGGTCGAGCTAAGGGGGGTCTGGCCACTTAGTTCAAAGTTGGTATTAGCTGTAAAATAGCACTGATACAGATGGAGGGGAAAACTATGCAGGCTTTCACTCTAGAGTGGGGTTCCAACGTACTATAGTTAAGATTCATTTTTTCAATAACTACTTGTCTGCTAGAGATAAGCAGAACTTTCATGGGCTATTTGCCTTAGAGGAAAATGTATCCAATAAAAGTGCATGTTTAGGTGGATCATTTAATTTTATACTGGTTGGTGATTTCAATGTGAAATCCGGTACTCTGCCTATTTTGCTATCATCAACATTTGCCACATTTCTATCTGAATAAGATTTGGAGGATGATGTGGATTCTAAGGGGTGACTTCTATTTACCTACTTTGCAACTCATGACCTAGAGGGTGTTGTTACCAACTTGGAGACATCTAACATCCCAACATATGTGGGAAGGGGGTGAGGCTCAGTAATCGATCATGTCTTTGCCTCACACTCTCTTGACCTGGAAGGAGATGTTCTTCCCACCATATATAGTGACCGTAACTGCTAACTTTATCCATAAAAGTACCTAGAAATGGTCTGAAGAGTAATGGTATGGGAGAGCAGTTGCTATCTATGAAAGATACAGAGTGTAAATATGTTTGGTACTCTGCAAACATGAAGACAATAAAGTGTCACATTACTGATGGGCACAAGGGTTTGGTTAATTCTTGATCATAAGACGTATTCTGACTTATTGTAATATTGAGTGATTTTGCAGAATTAACCTCTTATATAAGAGACATGTTAACAAAGTTCATAGGAAATAAAATGTGAAACAATAAGTCCTAGTTTGATAAGGCTTGCAGAATTGCAAATACGAGGCTACTAAGGGAACAGAAGCACTCTCCCAGGGGTCAGGAAGCAATTGGTGCATGTAGAAAGGCTCATAATCTGGCTTTAAAGAAGAGAAAGGTGGTCCTGAAGGATGATAAATGGGAAACCTTGGTATCTGTTTGTCAGGCCAAAGACCGCCAGGCTTTTTAAAAGGCAATGCGTGTTTGTCTTGTTCCACGTGTGCCACCTAAAAATAAGTGAGCACCCATATGGTCCTGAAAGCTGGATAGACCATTTTAGTGGAATTTATTGCTCTAATGTTTCTAACCCAAAGAAAGGCATGGCTGAACATTCAGTTTTCTTCTAAGGAGGTCTTTGAGGCCGTCTTTAACAGTCCTCTAAAAAGACTCCAGGACCGAATGTGATCCTTTGGATATATGTAAGTAAAATCTAGAGTTTTGATTCTCCTTGCTTACTAATGTTATACATTTTTCTTGCAAGATTAATGCTCCTTCCTCCTGGCCTCAGTTTATAATCTTGCCAATTAAAAAAATGGAGATGCAGATGACCCCAAGTGTTATTGCCCAATTTCACTTCTTGACTAAGTCACTAGAATAATAAGGAGAATCATACTGGACTGTTTGTTCTTTAGACTACAGAGAAGAATATTCTCTCACTGGTCCAGAATGGCTTTAGAGAGGGCATGTCACTTCAGAACAGTATTTAAACCTTCATCTTCCTGTGTGTAAATATACGTTTGCCAAGAGCACTTCCTTCCAGTTGACATTTATGGATCTAGCAACCACCATTGACTGTGTAAATAGATCCAAGTTATGGGATATTTTAATCTCGTTGGGTCTTGAAGCAGACTTGGTGGCCTTTTTAAGACATCTTCCTCTGGACTTCCCTGCATCAGTGAGATATGAGGACAGTGGAGAGTGTTCATTCCCTCTCAGGTTAGTTGGGAGTAAACCAGGGATGTGTGCTGGCACCCATTGTAATCTTATTGTATATAAACAACCTTAAAGTTGAATTGGTGAATGTAGGGGCTGACATTCTGTTGGTCAGCAAAAAACCTATACCAGCACTTCTATACGCAGATGATCCTTTGTTACTTGCTAGGACGGCCAACGGCTTAAAATCCTTAATTTCCAATTGTGTTGTGTTCATGAAAAAGATTGGCTTGAAAACAACATTTCAAAAACCTCCACCATGGTTTGCGGCCCAAAAAAACCAAAACACTTTGTACATGTATTGGTGGAAGGTAATAGCGAAAGTGAGTCAGTTCCCATTCCTTCGGTTGATGTTTGATTAAGCATGCACTTGGGCTTTGTGTGTAGAGAAGAGGATTTTTTTTATTTGAAAGGGGTTGGCTCTGTTCTCTCTCTAGCTACCTTGATATGGAAAAATCCCGTAGCCCCTATTCTTAGAGATTTACAGGAGAAAGTGTCTTCCCATTTTTACCAAAGGCTCGTAGGAATTGGGCTACAGGGATGTGGGAGCTATTCAAAGTGAGAAAAATAGAGTGTGCAGGTGTGTTGTGGAGTTTCCTCCATCTACTTCAGACTTTGCAGCCCATCAGTACTTAGGCTTGGAATATGTTGAAGATCAGATTAACCTCTTCCCTTTGTTGCTGTGGTGTTCAATCTGGCTAAATGAGGAGGCTGGTCTAAATCCCACAATTATTTTTGATTGTCCCTCCTGTTCAGTTGGGACTAAAATCCCCTGGCTTAGATATATCAGGGAGACAACCTCAGCCTTAGACTGTTTCTACATTCATGAGAAGCCTTCAGGTATCTGTAAAAAGGATAAAGCATGGGTCAGGGAATGTATTTTATCTCGTAGAAGGGCTCAGAAGGAGGGGAGGAAAGTGATTAAACCCACTATTAGAGAATACTGCCTTTACCAAACCACTCTGGGGTGGCTCCTTACTAGGATCTTGTCACAGGTACATGGGAATGGATGTTGCTGTCCCTATTCAGGCTATGTTCGATTAAGTAGCTCCTGTGTTTCCAGCCACGCCAGTTTGCTCCCTCTGATATATGAATATATGCCTGTGTGATGAGTTATTCACCCAGACTTTTCTGCAATTTGTCTACGGTTGCAAATTATACCTTCCACTTATCAAACACCACCACCACCACCACCAGACACTGCCACTGACTGTATTTTTGTAGACTAATTCTGTGCCTCTAATATCTTTCAGCTTTGCCTTTGCTGTTCATCAGCCATTTTTGCCTCTGCTGTAAATTAGCCTTTCTCTTCCTGTCATACCTTAGCCATTTAGTCTGAACCCCAAGCGCTGCAACAACAACTGCTGTGTCACCTCTCATCAATCAATGAAAGGACCTTACACCTGCCACTGCTGCCACTTCACATGCAGCGCTGTACCCTCTGCCCTCACTGGAAACTGTTCCACACCCACTTTGTCGACCACAAGCACCCAGGAACTGCTCCAGTGCATCCTGCTCAATGTCCGGTCCCTCTGCAAACACACCACCAAAATCTGGGACACAATTACTTCCATCATCCCCGACGTGATCTTCATCACCAAGACATAGCTCAACCCCTCTTCAACCCTCAGCATCGCCACTGCAACTCCAGCCAGCTAAAAGATTATACACCGGGATCACACCAGTAAACATGAAAGAGGTTTCGCCATCATCGACAAGGAAACTCTCCGCAGCACCACCACTGAAGACGACATCTCACCAATTATGGACCACCTCAACTTCCAACTTCAAACTGATGCCAAGATAACCATCAGAGGCATGCTTGCCTACAGATCCCAAGAACCACACACCGGTTTCTGTGATACCATCACTGAATTCATCACCCCTCTAGCATTTGACTACAAGCACTACATCTTCTTTGGTGACCTCAACTTCCAGCTTGATGACCCAAAGAAGCCAATGCCACCAACCTCCTGGAGTGCATGAGCAACACCAGCCTTGCCCGCCTAGTCACCAACCCCACACACAGCGTAGGAGACATTTTGGGCCCAATTATCATAGCCAGTGACTGAGTCAAGTATAACCCTGTCATTGAACTCACCTGATCCAACCACGCTACTGTCCACTTGAGCATCACAGGTTTCTCATGGACCACCACCAAAGCCACGAGCTGCTCCAACCACAGCTGGAACAAAGTCACAAAGACCCCAGATGCCAGAGCAAGGGAAAAGACAGGAATGTGATGCATTGTGTTAAATAAGGCACATTTCTGCCCTTTCCCTGTCATGCAGTGCAGCACATCACAATCTCATCCCCTACCCTCATAGGCCATATGACAGACATACACTCTTCCATCCATACCACTCGCACTAAGTAGTGTACTACATAACTGCAAATATGATTTGGAGCTTCATTCGCTGTAGATCTGTAGAGATCCAAATATAAAACAATGCATTAATAAAGGAAAGTCATGTGCCTCTGCATCATATCCTTGCGCCAATGATGACTGAGCTTCAGGACTTCAGGTGCTGAGAAAAGTAGGGAGGTAAGCAGACTCCTCAGTTCTTGTAGTCATTTTGCAGCTATCATTTAATTATGTGTTAAAGGGAACCACATGTGTGTGAATCAGTGCAACAAAAATGGCTCCAATTTGGCCAGCAGCAGGCTTGTTTACCAAAGAGCCAGTTGGGAATGTTATTCATTACAGGATCCGTCTTTCATGTCATTGTTGTGTTGCCACAGTTATGGGAAACAGAGTACTAAGGATACTACTTACACTTTTTTCTAATTAAGATCTATTTAAAATGTAGTTGGTCTTTGATCAGACTTCTATGACTTACATATGTATTTCATTTAAGAACACAGCCAGCCATTTTCCCTAATTCTGCCCCACCCGCTCTAGTCTGCATTACATGCAAGCATTACATGCACATGTTGTAATTACTAAATAACTGTCCTAGAAACACCAAGAGCATTTGTTTGTCGACAGTGATTTTAATAAAGATAGGCACAATACATAACACACACTACATTTTTGCCTTGATTTAGTTCCAAAAACAAGGATGCAACACAACAACATTTCTGAACTGAAAATGTGGCTCATGGTTAAGTTCTGTGTTTGGTTATTTGACTCGCAGATGGAGTTAACCGCTTGAGCTCTCTGTTTGCAGTCTTCTTGGCTGAAATGTATCTGTTTGTACCTCTGAAGCTCTCTTTGGCAATCTATGATATTCAATGATAGATTCGCTAAGTTACAAATAAAAAGGTGACAAAATGGTATGTATCTAATATGTTTCAATATAAATATAAATTAAGACCCACAGATAAATGTTATGCTTATGTTTCTTTTCTTTAAAATTTTTAGATTATAATGCTTTATAGTCAGAGTACGTACGTATATCCATTTTCCAATGTTTATCATTAAAAGTGAAGTGTCAATAAGATGACAAATTAAAAGCGACACATGGAGTTTTTTACTGATTATATATTTTGTTTCAATTCACTTTCACCATATAGTTTTTGTCTTGATATTTTTGTACAACAAACGCCAAATTCTTATAATTAAAAGTATATAATGAGAGTAGCATGCCAAAGTGAACTTTAAAATGATGTATGCCTACCCCAGCATTACTTGTTTTAGTGTGTACAGAAAGACGAGTGATGAACGAAATGGTTGGATATATACCCACAGGGCAAGGGACATAGGCACTGGGGGCACATATGGTGCCCCCTGCATATCTCTACAACATGTGGCAGGCACTGTTTAGTGCCTGCCACTCAGTGCAGGGATAAATGTGGGGAGTCTGCAGCACCTGCCGCAATCCAAAACATGGGCAATGTGACCACCACGGTGGCGGTGACATCGTAATTTGCCCTGTGACACTGCTGCCTTGTAGACGGGCTATCCCACATACGATACGATGGTGGATGGACTGAAGTTCGCCCGTCATTGTAATGACTCCCTAAGTTTGGAAAATTTCATGAAGATTGGTCAAACCGCTGCAAAGTTATAGGCACGTCAAAAAATGCTAGGTCCTAACTACAACTACAACTACCTACAGTCACCAGTAGGTAGTTGTAGTTGGGACCTATATTGAAAAAAAATATTATTTACTATACTATAGTTGTATTAAATATTGATTTTAAATATTAAAATAAACATACATTAAATACTAACTTTAATTTATAAAAACATATATTTAAATGTATATTTTAACAAATACAACAATAAACTTCCTTTTAAAAATGCAAACACACACATATAATTATACATATATAAAACATATAAATAAACTAAGGTTTTAATTAATATTATAATGTGAAAAATCTTAAATAGCATAATATTATCAAAAAAGTATGTTAACATACTCAAATATAACAAATACATGAAATTATAAAAAATGTAATCAATTTAATTTAAAACAAAAATTAAACAACACATATTTTACAGTGTACCTAAAAATAAGTTACAAACAAAACATGTTGTAAATTATACATATTATTATAGTAAATCAAACACATAATTGTATAAATTACAACTTAAATAAATTAATGCAAATCAAAATAAATACATTTACATTTCCCACCGCATTAAAAAGAAAACATTTTTACATTAAATAAATAGAAAAATAATTACTCCCACTAACAGAACACAACAAAATATTTTGCAAAACACAAAAAAATGATTTACTATTCTCACTACAAAAAATATAAAATTACATAAAATATAACATTACAAAATACTTAAATTTTAAATTTACTATGCCCACTACAATTAACGCAACAATAAAAGTTATAATTAACAAAGAAACATATTCTAACTCCAGTCAGTGCAATAGTAGGCAAAGTGTTGGATTGTGGAGCTGTAAAAATTACTATTCACACTCCAGTCAGTGCAACAGTAGGGAAAGGGCTGGATTGCGGAGGGAGAACATTCACTATTCCCAATCCCGTCAGTGAAACTGTAGGTAATACGTTGGATTGCTGCAGGGTAAAGTTTACTATTCCCACTCTAGTCAGTGCAAAAGTAAGGAAGGTGTTGGATTCTGGAGAGGTAATATTTACCATTCCCACTCCAGTCAGTGCAACAGTGGAGAAAACGCTGGATTCAGGAGGGGTTAAATTGACTATTCCCACTCCAGTCAGTGCAACAGTAGGAAAAGTGTTGGATTGCAGAGGGGTAGAATTTACTATTCCTACTCCAGTCAATGTAATAATAGGGAAAGTGTTGGATTGCGGAGAGTTAAAATGTACTATTCACACTTCAGTCAGTGCAACAGTAGGGAACCTGTTGGATTTACTATTCTAACTACAATAAATATACCATTTCATAAATATAACATTACATAATACTTAAATTTGCTATTCCCACAAAACTTAACGCAACAATAACATTTATAATTAACAAAAAAAAGATTCCAACTCCAGTCAGTGCAATAGTAGGGAAAGTGTTGGATTGTGGAGGGGTACAAATTACTGTTCCCACTCCAGTCAGTGAAACAGTAGGTAAAGCACTGGATTGAGGAGGAGTATAATTTACTATTCGCACTCCAGTCAGTGCAACAGTAGGGAAAACGCTGGATTGTGGAGGGGTAAAATTTACTAATTCCACTCCAGTCAGTGCAATAGTAGGGAAAGTGTTGGATTGGGGAGGGGTAAAATGTACTATTCCCACTCCACTCAGTGCAACAGTACGGAAAGTGTTGGATTGCAGAGAGGTAATATTTACTATTCCCACTCCCGTCAGTGCAACAGTAGGGAAAATGCTGGATAATGGAGGGGTAAAATTGACTATTCCCACTCCAGTCAGTGCGACATTAGGGAAAGTGTTGGATTGCAGAGGAGTAGAATTTACTTTTCCCACTCCAGTCAATGTAACAATAGGGAAAGGGTTGGATTGTGGAAGGGTAGCATTTATTATTCACACTCTAGTCATTACAACATTAAAAAGAAATAAAATATCTTGAACAAAGTGTAATGATTACAAAACAAATCTAAAAAAATGTAAAGAAAATATGTTGTATACAAAATACAAATATGTTTAATATTAAAAATAAAAAGCAACATATTACAATATTAAATACATATCGATAATACCTAAACATATTAATATAAATAAAATACAATAATAAGTCTCATACAAAAAACTATTTTATTTAAAAAGTGTTGAACAAAAGTATATGTATTACATAAAAATTATTTAGTTACATACCACCCTATAACCACACAAAACTCACAGCCTGCACCTAAAACTTAACTAAAACAAAAAAAGATGTACACTAATAATATACATTTTTATCAACAAACAAATTATCATCAATTAAATATTAATTAATAATTCATTTTAATGAATGGCTTTTCCATAGTATACCCCCACAAAACACAACACACTCATAGAATTGATCAGAAATTTACACAATTAATAGATTAAATTATCAAATTATTAATATTACCTAAAAAAAACTATTTTTCACTAAACATTATTTACTTCCAACCAAATACCCCTACAAAATGCATAACCCACATCTCAAATAAAAATAATTAAAATGCACAATTAACATAATTAATTATCAATTAACAAAATATTATTTATTAAAAACTAAATATAAATGAATTACAATTAATACATTTCCCACCCTTTACCTCTATACACTCCACAATCCCCAACTAAAAACAAATTAATAATAGTTAAAATAATTAATTTACAAATAAATAATTAATAGTATTTACAAGTAATTATTAATTAATTAAAACTAAATTACTTCCCAACCTTTTAACCCTATAAACTCCACAACCCCCACCTAAACTTAAACTAAAACCAAAATAATAACACAGTTAAAATAATAATTTACAATTAAATAACTAATAGTATTTAACAACTAATTATAAACTAATTAAAATTAATTCCTTTACCCCTATAGAGCCAAATGTCACACCAAAAAATGTAATTAAACAATTAACATAAGTATCTATTAATGAAGTACATTTAATTATCAACTAATCATTAATTAATTAAAAAATAAATGACTTCCCACCTTTTACCCCCATAAACCCCACAACCCGCACCTAAAATAAACTACACAATTACTATAATTAAATATCAATTCATTAACTAATATTAATTACCAATTAATTCATTAAAAATAAATTACTTCCCACCCTTTTACCCCTATAAACCCAACAATCCACACATAAAGGGGGCGATTACGATTCAGGATAATGCCCACTAAATAGCTGTATGGAGCTTTTTTCCCGTACGATTCGTATGGAGAACCATACCTGTATGTACGACCTAGTATGATGTGCACCCAAAGCAGTTCTCCGTACGAATCGTACTAAAAACCGTACAACTCACTGATCCATATGAATCGCATTTGGAACGCGCAGTACGCGATGTCCGTATGGATCGAAGCTGTATTTTCCGACCCAGCAAGTATGAATCGTATCGACAACACTCCATACAACTCTTTTTCTACGAGAGCTTAAAACATCCGTAAAAGCAGATTTCGCCTCGAAATGCGTACAAAATGGACCCCCACGGGTACAGTGCGTACACCCCATGATAGCAGGGGTACGGTGCGTACACCCCTGGATTTCAGGGGTACCGTGTGTATGTCCCCGTGCGTACACCCCATGAATGTTGGCGTATGGCGAGTAGGGGTACGGTTCATACCCCCAAAGGCCGTAGGTGTACGGTGCGTACACCCCGTGCGTACACCCCTTGCGTTTAGAGGTACTATGCGTATGTGAATGTGTGGCTCTCTGTACGAATTGCCTATACGTAACGTGTTCCGTACGAATCGCGTATTCATTACCATGTCCGAATCGTACTTGGCAGATCGTACGGCATGTTTACGAATCGTACTTTTCACTGTGCGGGTCTAATTTGTACGGATTTAGCCTTGTTTTCTGTACGGTACGCACGGTTTGGGATGCATGTCTATCCTACGGATCATACTACGCGATTCGTACGGATTTGTACGATTCGTATGGAAACGGCTTTGAATACGAATCGTCGTACCGATTCGTTTCCCGAATCGTAATCGGCTCCAAAATATACCCCCAAAAATTCAAGAACAATTAATACTATACAATATCAATGAAATAAATATTATTAAATGCAACATAATCATTAATTTATTATAAAGAAATTATGTCTCACCCTAATCCCCTAGAAGCCCACAACCCACTACATAACTAAAAAACACAAAGTGCAATTACATTTTTTTTAAAAATTACAAAAAATGTAACATATATATATTAAAAAACATAAACAATACTTATATGAAAAAATTACATCATATGCATTTAAAATATATGCTAAAATACATAATACCTATTAAAAAATTATACTTTAAACAACTATATTTTTGCAAACAATTTTAATTACTTCTATATTATCAAAAGCGATATTACTTACCTAAAATTGATATTCACAATATTTCTGTGTCACAATATTTCCAACTCGGTAATTGTGTCAGTTGATATTAATGACTCGATATTTTGTCTGAATACCCGGACTTACACCAAATTTGGCAGGGAGGTAGATGTTGGTTCAAGGAAGTGGCTTTAGTTTATTTGGTGTAAATCCGTTCAGTAGTTGTTGAGAAATTTAGGTTTACATTTATAGTAATAACTCTGGCTGCGGATAGTTCGTTGTGCACGTGCCAACGGGAATGCTCTGATTGGCTGCACGGAACCTGAACAGAAAGTTGTGCCTGCCATTTTATTGCTCTGGAAGGGTTCCTGGGGCTGAAAATTTCTAAAAAAGCTAACAAAAGAGGGCAGAGTAGAGGTAGTCTGACCCCATGTTTGAGGAATAGGGGTGTTAGTGACACAAGTTATATGTTCCAAATATTTTTTTTTAATTTTGCGCAATATTCACAATGATGCCACGACCGCCAGCTCAGCCCCCGTGTACCATCGCGGGACATTGTGACTATAAGTGTTAATGTGAATATTGATGGAAAATATATTAGTGAATCATTAATACGCATTGGCATAGAGATATTGAGATTTTGATAAATGTTTTTATAGAGGTATTTATATAGTGAGTTATCTACTGTGATGGTTGGAATTAATTATATAGTTATCATTTTTTATCTGGTGGTGGCTATTGAAATCCTGCTTTTGCTTTCCTCTATCGCAACTTAACCGTTATGTTCGCGATGATGAATGTCATCGCAATCTCCAGCCTCACTGCGAAAACAGAAAATAGGTTTTAGAGATGGTTGTTCTAGAAATACACTAGAAAAACATGAGTTTGAAGTGTACAGTATTTAACCCTTAGGGGCCGATTACAATGTCGGTCATAAAGGTTTTATGACCGACATTGTTGGTTTAAATTCCGATCGGCTGATTACGATACAGCCAGTCGGAATTGAAACCGGATGGTCATTCAACGGGCCAGTCAGAACCAACCTGTAATCCATATGGATGGCAGTTTACGCCGTCTGGATTACGATGCATGGTTTCTGGCAGGGTTTCCATGCCAGCCTTTCCGACATGGAAGTCCTGTCAGAAAGTGTGTTTGGGGGCCCCTAGCAGGGCCCTCTTCCCCCTGCAGCCTCCGTTTGGGGGCTAAAGGGGTAGCTATGGTGCCCCCCTGTTAATGCCTGCCCCTTGTGGCAGGCATTGAGGTGCCTGCGACGGGGTGCAGGGATTAACACAATGTCCAATTTCCCTATGGGAGCATTTGTTATGGCCAATTTATGGCCGTAAGACATGCATCCATAGGGAAATGTGGGAAGGCGACTGCACCATGTACAAAAATATGAGTTTAAACATGCTTTGAATAAAGAATGTAGATAGTAATATGTATAGGGCAATGTGCAGAATGGATTTCTTTACATGTTATTTTTGGATGTGTTGGTGGTCATTGAATGTCTGCTTTTGTTTTCTGTTTTCACAACTTGTCCACGGGGATCACAATTACCAACGTCATTGTTGTCTCAGGTGTCACTGTTACAAGATAAAATAGGTTTTAGGGATGGTTGTTATTGAAACCCTTTACTAAACATGACTTTAGAGAATACTGCAAGAACTCCTAGTATGTAAAATACTGTAGTATGTGTGGATGTATGTGTTTTACACTTTATGGAAAAGGCATGATCGTCATTGTTAATGACGCCATTGCAACATTCCGAATAACTGCGAAAACAAAAATAGGCCTGAAAGATGGATTGTAAAGAAACTAAGGGGCCTATTAGGATGGCAGGCGGACTTACATCTGCCCACCACCCTAGTGGTGCTGGGACCGGCCGCCAGTGCTGCGACGGGCCAGCACAGGCAATTAGGATGCCACCGCCACGGTGGCAGTGACATCCACTATTCCCAGCATTTTGGTGGGCAGTGCTCACTGCACTGCCCACCACAATGCCGTTGATGCACCGTGTGCATTTTCATGCACAACGTGGCAGACACCATGTGGTGCCTGCCACATTGTGCATGCAAATGCACAAATGGAGAAGTGTGGCTCAATGGGTGGAGAAGTGTGGCTCAATGGTTAGAGCGGCAGACCCTGATGCAGAGGTCTAGCCCGGGACCAGGGTTCAATTCCCCGCCTCGGCGGGTCTTGGGCTCAAAATTCCACGGACCTGATAATTCTCACCTCGGTGCCTATTCCAATCATGGAGTCCCACTCTGCAACTCTGGGCAATTGCTTGCTTAATCTCCACAACGACCCCCACAACGCTAAGGATGCCTGGCCTCCACCTTGGGGGTGCCCAGGAGTGGACGCCTCACAGGGAAAGCCAGGATGGGTTCCACAGCGGTATTCGTACAAACGCCTTGAGACCCTTGCGGGTGAGTAGTGCCCTATACAAGTATCAATTTACAATTTACAATGCAGGGGGGTACCATAGGTACCCCCCGTGTGCAGCCCCCATCCCCACAACACCCTGGGGCCCGCAATGGGCCCCCAATGCCAAAGACTGCATGCCTTTTCATGACACCGCCACCATATTATAGGTGTTTTTCACCCGGTTGATGAGTCGACCGGCGGAAAAGCGGCAGACGGTCTTTCCGTCTGCCGCGTACCCCTCACCATGGTAATAGGGCGGGGGGAATTGGGATGCGGGCGGAGGGAAATGTCAGGCGGTGGTGATCCACCCGACATCCTAATAGACCCCTTAGTACAAAAACATGAGTTTAAACATGTTTTTATAAAGAAGTATGTATATAGTAATATGTGTATGGTAATGTTCAGAAGGGAATTTTTTACGTATTATTTTTGGATGTGTTGGCGGTCATTGAATGCCTCTTGTGTTGGTCCCAGACAGAATGACCAGACTTTCGCCATATGAAATCCTCATGGGGCGAGTAATGAAATTGCCTGCTGTGCCTGCCAGCGTGCTTGTGAATACATCTGATGATTTGGTGCGTGACAGCTGTAAAGGATTGGCTGATGTAGTTTGTTCTGTGTCTCACCAGGTTAAAGCAGCGACTGCACCACCACATCAGGATCAGTGCCACGTCTTCAACCCTGGAGCCTTGGTTGTCGCCAAAAAGCTAGTGAGGAAGAACTATCTTGAGCCTTTGTTGGCGTGGCCCATTTCAAGTGATTCGAGTCACAACAACTGCTTTGAAGTGTGGTAGACTTTTGAACTTGGTGCACGTGTCACAAACCAGTAGGTTCCCATGTCCCATTGATGAACCAGCTCCTCTTCCAGCATAGACATTGATGAGGGTTGGAGGGCTGCAGGAGAGATTCAGTCAATATATTAGGGAACACTCTGAGTCTGAAACAGCAATAGAGCAACCCAAGGAAGGGCCAGAAGAGCAAAAAATAGAAGCTAGTTCAGATGAAACTGGTGTTGAGGTGGTCAATGGGCCAGGTCCTGCCTCCGACGAAGGAACTTGTGCGGTGGACCAACAAGCAGGAGTAAAAGAAAGCTGGCTAAAGGGACAGACAAGGAGGAGTTTGCAGCTGCCACCTGAAAAGGGGCTTGCACCCATAGCTGAAATGCCTGAATCGGAACAGTGAAGATGAAGGTGGAGAGCACGGTTTAAGAAAATCCAAGAGATTGAGGGTACCTTATTGGAGCTACTCTTCTCCTGAATTGACCTATCCGGCTACAGATGCCAATGAGGGGGAGCTCTGGAACATCTATACTTATTATGTAATAATCAATGTTTTTATGAAGATTCCAGGGACTGGGACTGATTTGAATGTCCTACTTGGATTTGCCATTCTGTATCCGGCAAGGTTCAGTGGGTTACGAAACTTAATTCTAAATGAAACTGTTTTTCCTCTTTTAAATGCAGAACAATCACCTGTGGAAATTGCCGAATTGAGAACGGACTTGTTACAGGTGCTCGCAAACGAATTGAGGGCCCAATTACGATGGCGCACGGACCACAGTCAATCCGCCATTGTTTCATTTTTGGGACCGCCCGCCTACAAGATAGTGGTCCCACAAGGCAAATTAGGCTGCGACCATGGCGATCACATTGCCCTTATTTTGTGTTGCAGGGAATGTGGGGTTCTGTAGCACCCGCCACAGTAAAAAACAAAAACTCCACACATATCCTTGAACTACGTGACAGGCACCATGCTGTGCCTGCCCCATGGTGCAGGGATATGTATGGGCCACCATAGGTGTCCCCTAGGTCCTGTGTCTGTGGGCCAGGGGGCATGAGAGGCCCGCTAGGTGCCCACAATGTCCCTTTCTGCCAGCATTTTCATGGCGAGTTCACCGCCATGACAGGGCTGGCGGGAAGGAACATCATAATGCTTACAGCGGCACATGGTAGGCACCACCACCATTGTAGACATTACTGAGCCTCCAATGGACCTGTAGTAGTCGGTCTTTCCGACCACCACACAGCCGCCCACTATCCAAATGTGGTGGGCAGTAAAGTTGGTTACGATGGCGGGTATACTGCCACTGACAGCCTGTTGATGGCAGTTTCCCCGCCATTGTAATCAGGCCCTAACTTCAGAACTTATAAGAGACGCTGAATGAACTTTACCAACTTTTATTGACAGTGCTTAGAGAAGATTACCTAGGCCAGAGTGGAAAAAGAAAACATTTAGGGCATGATAACATAGGAGAACATGGAGTAGGGCCAGGGAAATCTCACAAAGATTTTAAATATATAAGTAAATAATTTTGAACTCTTAACAGGTACTGGTTTTGCCTTTTGCACAGTTGGAGAAGATTCTGTAGCTGCTATTTCTCTACTGAACTTGGTCTGAATCTAAAATAGTATGGAGCCTAGCAATTCTGATGTATAATAGGTGCTTCTGTAACACTCATGCAACCAGAAGGAGATGATGGACGGAGCGCTGAAACTTTTCAGACACTCACCCCCAGTCACGGATCTGAGTTGAAGCCATCTCAGTTCAGACCTAAATATATGCAAATCAGTCTTGACCCTGTGTCTGATGGGAACAGTCCAGCCCGAACTGCCAAGCCAGGTCTTCCCTGAACCAGAAACAAGCATCCTGGGTCCGGTTTCAGGTTAACCGCCCTCATCAGCAAGGCTAGCTTGAATCCAGTGGCAGATTGAGCAAGGGACCCACGTCTGGGCATACCCTGCCATCTTAGGGCAAATAGAGCAAACACAAGAAGATAATGGACGAAGCACTGAAACTCTTCAGACACTCACCCCTAGTCACAGATCTGGGTTGAATCCAACATCATTCTTTAACTCACTTCACCACCTCAGTTCAGACCCAGCTATATGCAAATCTTGACCATGTGTCTCATGGGAACAGTCCAGCTTGAAATGCCAAGCCAGGTATTTCCTGAACCGGAAACAAGCATCCTGGGACCGGTTTCGGGGTAACACCCCTCATCAGCCAGGCTAGCTTGAATACAGTCGTCTGAAAGTGTCTCCTGCCAAGAGCTGGAGTACCTCCCCTTCAAAGATGGGAAGGGAAAGGCTACATGACCTTACCAGTATTATGCCTAGACTAAAGCCTTCCTGCAGGACAGGTTTCCAGGTGTCCTATTAAGAATGTTTATGAGTTCCAAAAAGGAGTAAATCAGCACCCATACAAAGGCCTATTTGTACAGGTGCAGATGTACTTCTTTGTTCTTTAAGAGGACGCTTTGAGGCCATCTTTCTCTTGGTAGGGTTTCTGTGACATGCAGGTATCAGTTCTGAGGTGAAGTTTGCAAAAAGCTGTAAATTGTTTCAACGTCTAACATTTAATGTTAAGGCTAAGTTTTAAACGGGCTCCACTGGCGTCAGTGAGTGATTATATCCAGGTAAGGGCTTCATACACATCTACTGTGGTTCATCGCTATTTTATGGACACATTTGGGATTGAAGTGGCATTAGAAATAAACGACATGTATGACCCTGAATTGTCAACACCGTGAAGCAGGAATAATGCGCCGTTTATGCAAGTTCACTTAGTGAAATGTTTTTATTATTATCTTTTTCAAACGCAAGAAGAAGTCTTTGAAAAGAAAACCCTCTTTAATGTTAGCTGACCTCTAGAGTAACAAACAAAATAATCTGTGTCACGCCACTTAAAATAACTAAGCGCTTTTTGATGGGCCACAGAACTGATTGCCAACCACATGCTCAATGTTACCTTCTTCCCCACCCTCTCACGTTACATTCTGTTCACTCCTCATCTTTCTCTCTCTCTTCCCTTTTTTGTTTCTGGAACATTCTGTTTCTTTTACGAGCTAACAAGTTTGATGTGGTACTGGGGCTAATTCCCTTCCAGGCTTGCAGCTGTTTTGGCAGCAGAAGAAAAAAAATCCCCGTCACAAATCAAATGAAAGCTCATTCTGAGAAGAGGAATTGAAAACAGCAGGCCTCAAAGAGGACTGCACATGAGATGCCTTGTTCTGGCTTTCAACACAACTCAAATCAGAAACACATTACCATAATCTGAAACAGCCCACCGCTAACGCAAGACAGATGGCGGGTAATAACCCGTGGATCATTAATAAATACATTCCAGCATTAAAGGCTTTACAAAGTATGACAACATTATCTGGGCACAAATAATACCCCTCCTCTCCTCTCCCCAGCACCACAATCCCCTCGCTTCATTTAGGTGGGGTGTGTGTGTCTGCCTGCTGTTCTATAGGCTTCTGACCGAGGTTAAGGGCATCGGTAGTTCTAACCAGATGAAATTCATTTCAGCATACATGAGAGCTCTGGAACTCCAGAAGGTATATACGAAATGTCTGCCAGCGCGTAATCGCTCGTCTGTGCACTGCACTGAATCGGTAAAGGACAATTTATTTGATTTCAATCCACTTGCTCGAGAAGACGACCTCCCTGGCGCTATTTCCTCAATACGGATATCAGACTGTCCAGTTCAGGGGGGAATGTTGGCCTCTCCTGGTAGCCGCAATGAAGAGATTTGTCAGGCATCACTTTGCAAATAATCCGGCCTGCCAAGTTCTTTTTCTCGGTGAGGAAATTCCGCGTTCAACAAATATTAGAAAGCTGATTTACAGCACACTTTTTGTGCTGCGATGCCTTTCTTTATTTCATTCGAGAAATATTCTAATATTATTTTAATATTGACCAAAAACTCAAGATGACAAAATAAAGAGCTGTTTTAATTTTTTATGAATGAAAAGAATCTTGTGTTTTAGTAAATGCTGGAATAAATGAGGACGTGGGATCAAAAAAACCCATAAAACTCAGATTTTAGAGTTGCAATCTGCTTTTTAGTTTTGGTTGGAGGCAGCTGTAGCTGTGTGCCAGAGCTCATATGATAATCAAGAAATAAACAGTGTCGGGTTTTGGCTCTGCCCTTTTGTGTTTCAGCTTATTTTTTAATGCAGCTCACTGTTTGATTGGTTAGTACTAGAATATAGTGCAGCTTGGCATGCAGGGAAATGTGGAGTGTTCCTTGGTCAAGTTTTTTTGTGTGGAAAGGTTCAGGTCAGCCTCCATAAGCCAGGGCTTTGTTGTCTTTCATTCATATTTTGTGTTCAGGTAATTCCTGACCTTTTCACATCACCAGTTAGTTATCCTAAATCAACAAACAGTAAAGGCTACCTAGAAATTAACTTGCTTGTTGTCAGGAAATCAACAACAAATCACATGCTAGTGACAGGCTAACTCCAGCATTATGCACATGTCAACTCATACTGTTGTCCACTGTAGGCTTTTTCCTACTGCTGCTCCAAAGCATTGTGGGTCAATCTTGGGCCCCCACAAAGCTCCCCGTGTGTTTGTGGTGGTCAGGCCGAGAGCTGCGGCTCTCTCTTCAAAAGTTCCAGCCTATCTCATGAACTCATCGGCTAAAATACAAATATCCTTTTAAGTTTCAAGGTGAAAGAAATGTAAAACATATATTTTTAACAACCAAATGTAATGTGTGCCATTATTTCATTGTATACATAATTACTTAATGATAATGTGCAAAACTGTGCCTTCATTTGCTGGAAATACTCACTTCAACCTAGCTACTGATATATCTCGCTGGCTTCATTGCTGTAGTTTCCTGGACCCGTAGAATGTGGGAGGGGCTCATCTCAGGTTGTTCTTGGTTGGAGTAGTATTTATACCTGGTGTCTGATCTATATTCACATACTAGGTCTGGCAGAGCCAATCCCAGTGCTCCAGTGTCTGGGCCGAGGAATCATGAGCTAGAGGCACAGCCCGCTGACTGCCGCTGCTGACTCTGACACACACATTTTAGGAGTCTCCTATAAATGAATAGAGGGCCATTCTGGACCCACATGCAATGTCTGCATTTAGATGATGACAGGGATGGGAAAATCTGGGCATTAATGTGGGTGAATTTGGACATGAACAAGGGCGTGGTGTTAGGCTGATCTTTGTACAAGGGTTGTCTGGCCTTCAGAGCAGCTATACTGGCGGCAGTTCGGGGTATCAGTTTTTCCAGTAAGCTTCATTAATAACCGGGGGAGTGGGGCGTATGGTACCGGGGTGGCTGCTCTGCAATGGCAGACGAGCGTCGCCCCACTGGCTCAGAGCCAGCAGCTGAAACTTAAAAACAAGATTCTATCATCGTTTTATTGTTCAGCTGCTGGCTCAGCCAGCGTGTGTAGTGAGGGGCAGGGTCAGACCATGGGAGGGGGAGGAGGAGTGGTTTCATTTATTTAGAAGTGTGCATGTGTGTTTGGCCGGTCGTATTTGGCTGGCAAAACACACATGCACACTTAGGTTTCTCCAACCCGGCTGTATTGCACAACCGGGTTGAGAGTTACAGTGAGAGTTAAACCAGCCCACTCAGGACAATCCCTACACTGCTATAATAGCATGAGAGCAGCGCAGTGATTAAACAGGGAGTCTGTGATGCAGTCCCAGTGCCTGCTGGGACCAGGGTGCAACTAGAACACAATGTCCTGAAAGGCGAAAGTCAGTAGACAATTATAGATAGCATGCACCAACTACGCTGTTTTCCTTTCACTTGCGTCGCCACCTGCACTATTTATTCACCTTTGTTGCACCAAGTTCCATGTGGTTGTCATTACATTCTATGCAGTGCTGTTCTTAACTGTATATCCGACCTTGAAACGAATGTTACCACATAAAGATGAATAATTACCTTTTGACTTAAAAAATGAGTAATCTCCTTCTTGTCCACCCAAGTAATGCTATGTGCATGCTATCTATAATTGGCTACTGACTTTCACCTTTCAGGACATTGTGTTCTAGTTGCATCTTACCTACCCAGTCCTGACTTGGTCTATGGGTTATACTCCTGTCTTGTTTATAATGCTGGGACCAGGGAGCACAGGAAGACCGTGGCACGAGGAGGCAGCTGCCAACTTAATGTAAATCTCTTTTTTTTTATTCTTGTTGAAACTCCCCTCCACACTCCCCTTTCCATGCTCCCCCACATCCCCTCCACCTGCCCCACCACGTTTTGCTTGTGGCGGCTACCACTGCGAGGGAGTGAGGGAGCAAGACCTTTAGCGGTGGATAGGGTGCGAGGCAGATCTTAAAAGGGGTTGGGATGTCAGACTGCTTTTTATGAAGATTTTGCTCTAGGGAGGTATGGGATGGGTGTAACTCTATGGCACTAACCTGTTCTTTAGTTTCTTCTTCAGGTTGTGCAATCCTTTAGGAGTGAGTTGTGATCCCAGAAGCTAGTTTTCCTTCTTCCTTCTTAGGATCTAAACATCACAACCTTAGAAACCATGATCTCACGCAACATAGAATTATGTATTTTCAAGATAGACGGCCTATTCAATGGCACCTGGAGAGGGGCCTCAATCTATAGACCCCCTGGACCCAAAGAGGACTTCCCTGATAAGTTGTTAGAGACCATCGCTCCCCATGTACTGGCCTCTGACAACTTTCTCCTAATCAGAGACTTTAACTATCATGCCGAGATGTTATCAAACTCAGACACCGACCAATTGATCTCAAATATGAATACGAATGGACTCTGCCAACTGGTCACAGGCCCCACTCCTATTGCCGGCCATACACTCGACCTTCTTTTCACCAACTTTTCAGGTATCACAATAGAACCCCCATCCCCACTACTATGGTCAGATCACTACTTGTTAAAATTCGCCATCCCTAATAATGTGATCAAAACTGACCCCAAAAACTAACTAATATCACGAAGTTCCTGGCATAAAGTTACTCAATCTCTCTTTTCCAAACATTTTCGCCTAGACCGCCCAGGCAGAGAAGTCAGTGTAAATCAAACAGCATATGACCTCGACAAAGCAATCATAACTGCGTTGGATAAAATAGCCCCCCTCACCCAGATTAAAATCAAGCCCAGAATCGCTCCCTGGTTCACAGATCAATTAAAGACCACTAAGTTCCTGTGCCGAACTGTGGAACGAAAATTGCGAAACAGCAAAAAGAGTGATGATCGCAAAATCTACAGAAATATTCATCACAGTTATATGAATGTAGTTAAATTGGCAAAAACACTATTTTTTCTAAATCAGATAAACAAGGCAGAAAATTTGTGTAAAGAACTTTATCAAATCTTCAAAGAATTTACAACTCCTTCCAACCAGCCATCTGTCCCCAATTCTCAGGAATGGACGGACTCTCTTTCTAAATTCTTTGAAGACAAAATCTCTGCCATCCATCATTCTTTTCCATCACAACATAACAACACCTATTCTGACGATGTGCCTAGCTTGTCTCCTGACCCCCTTCAAATTCTGAACGAATTTTTAAAGTGTGACATAAAATCGGTCACTACTTTCATGCTAAAGATAAAATCAGGTTCGCCAACAGACCCAGTACCTCCACATATTTTCCCCACTATTGCACCTGTGTTATAAGAAAGCCTAACAAGCCAATTTAACAAGTCTCTTTCGAAGGCTGTTTTTCCTAAAATGTGGAAATCTGCCAGGGTCAGACCTATCTTAAAAAAAACTACAGCTGACCCATAATTACCTCTAAACTATCGTCCCATATCCCTACTTCCCTATTTTGGCAAACTGTTGGAATCTCTCATAAACCAACAGCTAGTTGCCCACCCAGAGAGCCACAGACTACTTGACCCTTCACAGTCTGGTTTTAGGGCGGCACACACTACAGAGACAGCTTTGGTCGAAGTAATGGATAACATCAGGCTGGCTCTGGACAAACACCAGTCAGCCTTTCTCGTCCTGCTCGACCTGTCTGCCGCCTTTGACACCATTTCCCATAGCATTTTAGAACATCGACTATGGGAGATTGGTGTCAGGGGGAACGCCCTTAAGTGGTTCAAGAGCTATTTAGCGGACCGAGTAACCACAGTCCAAATGGGCAAAAATCTTTCAGGTGAGAGACCAGTTGCATTGGGGGTGCCACAGGACTCTATTTTGAGCCCGACCCTCTTCAATCTGTACATGACACCACTGGCCAAGGTGATCAGATTCTTTGGTTTTGATGTCATATCCTACATGGATGACACGCAGATTCTGGTCACCATTAGCCCAGAACCTGCAGAAACAAAGCAGCGTTTTAAACAATGCCTGTCTCACATTGAAAAGTGGATGTGTTCCAACTGCCTCCAATTGAATGGAGGAAAGTCTGAGATCATGCTTTTTCGTAAGACCCAGGAGCATTGGTCTCACAACTGGTGGCCATCCAATCTCAGCCCCTGTCCAACCCCCAAACCAACAGTACGAAATCTAGACGTTTACATGGACAATCAATTGTCTATGAATAGTCAGATCAACCACATCACTGGCACTTGCTTTGGGGTGATGCGAAGTCTACGAAAGGTTTTCAAATGGATCCCTATTGAAGCCAGGAACCCACTAGTCCAGGGATTAAATAAACTGAATGGACTATGGAAATGCTCTACTGTTCTGAATCAATGAAAACCTGTTGAATGGACTGCAAATTTTGCAGAACACAGCAGCCAGGCTGGTTCTCGATCTTCCACCCAGATTCTCCTCTGTTCCTTGTCTAAGATCACTATACTGGCTTCCAGTAAAGAAGCAAATTCTTTTTAAGATCCTTTGTCTGATACATAAGCACATGTATGGAAGGGGGCCAAAATACTGGTCCAAAAACTACACTGGTACCAGCCTAGTCGGGTGCACAGATCATGCAATGCATCATTGCTCACTCCCCTGAGAATTTGCACAGCCAAAAAAAGGAGGACGATCTTTCTCCTTCCTTGCACCGGTATCGTGGAATAAAATCCCTGCTCATCTACGTATCATTCCCGATCATAACCGTTTCCGTAAACAGATGAAGTCATGGTTATTTGATAATTAAGCCAATGTCTAATCAGAGCCATCTGCAAGCGCCATGAGACCCTTGAGTGATGTGTTGCGCTATACAAATGTCCCTGATTTGATTTGATTAGTTTCCTATGCCGCCAAACCACTGACTCCAGCCAAATCCTGTCTGAACTGGTTGAAACAAGAAATAACGTCCTATACTCATCTGGTCCTTCTGTGCACAGGTACGTCTTTCTGGCTCCCTTTCTGGTCACTACTGACTGTGTCTGTATGTATCTGTCAAATGAAAAAGAAGTGATACATAAAGGGTGCTTTGATACTAGATCTAAAGAATAATCCTGTTCATCTCCCTTGAAATCACCTACCAAAGACTTCCCTCTTTCCCACTTAAGACTTTGCTGTTTTTGGAAAAAACAGTATATGCATGGGATAGCTCTAGAAAATCATACACAATACAATCACTGAATGATTCTGATAATATATTGTAGCACATGTGACTTCCCAATAGGATCCCTCCTGTTACATATTCAAACATATAAGGAAGACCCGTACTATGCCAAGTATTTGGGGAATTACATCATCATTCCCTAAATTCTTCCAATAGTGATTCAGTATTGTCAGTCAGTCATTAAAACTTTCTTCGGGTTATTACAACCATAAAAGTATACACAATACAGTTATAAAACTTTATAAAAACACAAAATATGTAACATTTGTAAAATTGCAATTCAGTACTTTCCGGGAAGAAACCCCAGTAACTTTGTTATTAATCAGTATCCTCCTAGGATGTGAAAATCACAAGGGTGAACATGAGAAAACATATGTGACCAGGCCTTCCAAACATAATACATACATTAAAGTGCAATCTCTTTACCATACGCCTATACCTCTGTACTCTGGAGAAACACCCTGACTCGGCTCGTGTATTTCCCCAAGGCGCAGGCTATATCCAGATTTACCATCCCCACCAGGAGATCTACAGCTTGCTTTCTATTCATAATCCTATAAGTTTTGAATAGCGGGCCTAAAATCTCCTTACGTATATCAAGGGTCTTCCTACAGTCTAATAAAATATGAATAATATCACAGGAGGTACCTAACGTACATGTGCAATTCCAATTACTATTTATCATGTAATTTTTAACCCTGGTATTTACATAACAGGGGTTTATGCCCATTCTCAGTTTTAAAACCTCTCTTCTTAAGTGCTGATTCGGCAACCTATCCAAGTAAGGGTAGGAGTGGACTTCTGAAATCCATACTTGGATCATATGGGACACCGATATTTTTTGTCTGAGATACTCTTGATCGCATATGCAGGACACATCCGCTCCCAATGACCGTAGTTCTTTTTTGCCTATATTGGTGTGTCCTAACTGGGTATCTAGTTCTATCCCTAGCTTCCCATAGGCTTCCTTTAGTGAGAGTCTTGTTTCTTTAGCCCACGATAACTCGCTGGAGACAATTTCCTCTCTACACCACTGTGATATTTTTCTGGGAGGTTCCACTGTCTCCAGACGCTGCCAGAACCGTATTAGTGCCATCCTGGATGTAATTGCCCAGGAAGTGACTCCTATCTCCAATCTTGCTGCTTGTACCATTGCTGATTTCGGCAACGAGAACAAACTTTTTAGGTTCATACCCTCCTCTTTATCCCAACCTTTTTTCCCGATAAGTAGGAGAACCTCTGATCCATATAGGGATTGCGCGGGGACCATTGCCAGGTAGGCCTTTATAGCCGGCCCATCTGACAAGTCTCCGTAGAAGCTATTAAACCTTGTGTCTGTATGTATCTGTCAAATGAAAAAGAAGTGATACATAAAGGGTGCTTTGATACTAGATATAAAGAATAATCCTGTTCATCTCCCTTGAAATCACCTGCCAAAGACTTCCCTCTTTCCCACTTAAGACTTTGCTGTGTTTGGAAAAAACAGTATATGCATGGGATAGCTCTAGAAAATCATACACAATACAATCACTGAATGATTCTGATAATATATTGTAGCACATGTGACTTCCCAATAGGATCCCTCCTGTTACATATTCAAACATATAAGGAAGACCCATACCATGCAAAGTATTTGGGGAATTACATCATCATTCCCTAAATTCTTCCAATAGTGATTCAGTATTGGAAATTGCTTTAGACTCTAAATGTCTAACAATAGACATTAGGGTAACAGTCTCAAAACAACAAAACATTTTTTAACTTTTCAATGACATAATGTCGTACTTACAAATATCTATAAAAGCCAGTACGAGGGAGAGAAAACTGCTGCTGCAATTTCTCAAAAGAGAATCAATTGAGAGTCTGGCCTTCTCCCAGTTGTCACAAAAACACTCATGGACACCTGAGGGTAAATTAGGGTGGTACTCTAAATATGTGCAATGATTAAGCAAAGTAGTTGCAGGGAATATTTGCTTATGGGAGCTACTTACAAGATGAAAGACCTTTAAAATCTTAAACCGAGTTCTTTTGAAATATACTGTGTCACCAATACTGACACCTGGAGCAATCAAATACCCTTCAGCCAAGAAGTCTTCAAACATATGCCCCTGAATCCATGTCCCCCAGCCCAGAACCAAACGAAGTCAAGAAAACACAAAGCAAAATAATAAAACTGCAGGACCGGCAGAGAAACCCACCATACTCCTTGGGCTGCTGAAGAAACTGTATCTTACAGCGCAGCTTCTTGTAACCCCAAAGAAGCTTCTGCCATGAAGAGTCTATCCTGTCAAACAATGCAACAGAAAGAAAAAGAGGACTGCAATGAAAGAGATACAAGTATCTTGAAAGAACAATCATTTTGATAAGGTTACACCGGCCTATCAGAACCAGATGAAACAATTTCACTTTGTAAAAATACTGACCACTAGTTGATATAACGTCCTGTATTTATCTTCCAAAATCTCCTCCATGCGCACCAATAACTCAAACTCCAAATCTGCCGCTAACTTTACCCAAGCTTCTATCCTGTTGAGGGGAGGTGATATTAGAAAAAACCTTAGTTCTATCCGATTTCAGCTTGTAGTTGGACATTTCCTCAAATTAATGAGTGACCTCCTTGACAGCCGTTAAATCTCTAACTGGACTAGGAGTTAAAACTGCCACTTCGTCCGAGTATCTAGAACCTTAAGCACAAACGGATGTATTCTCAGGGGTTGGATATCCTCAGTCATTTTGAGACATTGAATAAAAGGCTTGATGTATAAGGTGAACAGCTAAGGGGAGCGAGAACACCCCTGCCTAGTACCACAGGAGATCATGATAAAATCGGAAAAAAGGCGAGAGCAACTAATCCTCACTTTCAAACCAGAATAATGTCAGCAGACTCTGGAGACAAAGCCAGAGCCAAGTCCAGGGGATTCCATATTCGCCAAAAGAAAGGGCCATGAAGTTCTCTTGAAGGCCTTCTTTGCATCCAATTCCATCATATCTACCAGACCCTTGACAGCAGAGGCGTCCTCCAGGTCGATTATTGCCGTAAATAAATGCAAGGTTGTATTGCAACCTGGGATAATACCATGCTGATTAGAGTCAACCAAGACTGTGATGACTGTTGCTAACCGATTAGCTAGAATACATGTGTAAATCTTCGAGTCAGCATTGATTAATGAGATTGGGAGTATAAACCGCAGAGCAAAGGATCATTCCCTTTTTTTAGGAAGATGACAATGCTGGTCTTACCCCAAGATTCAGGAAACTGACCAAACTCATCAAAAGAATTTAAAAGATCCAGAAGAACAGAACCCAGAAATGCAAAAAAGTGGCTTAAAACTCCAGTGACATCTGGTCAGGGCCAGAAGCCTTACCCTTGGCTACAGGAGCGGTGGTGGCCTCCTCCAGTAGACAGTGGATGTTATGACACCTATCGGTCATGTACCTTTAGCAGCCCTCCGTTGTTAACCCCTCCTAGTGTATATTTTATCTGTGGAGAAAATGCCTATACTTGGCTTCCCCATGGTTGGGCTGAACGTTGTTATCTGTCTTTTTTGTACTCCCAGTTTATATAGCCCATCCTAACTATCACAAGGATCACTGTTTAGATAAACGGAGCTTACTATTCATAAAAAATAGAAGAGAGATAGATACCACTGACATAGATCAGACAGATACTCCCGAACAGCATTTTATCGACATTGTAAAAGGAGTATTTCCTATTTGGGGGCCCATAATCACCAGCAAAGAAGTACACCGTTTGTCCAGAGTAGTTGAAAGGGTAATTAACACCATTACAGGGATATTGACTAATTTGACTGTAGAGCTACAAGCGACAAGACTCGTTTTGCTTCAAAACCGTATGGTTTTAGATGTTATCTTGGCAGATCGAGGAGGAGCATGCCATGTGATCGGCAGTTCCTGTTGTGTTTATATCTTTGACTCCGCCCCCTCTGTTTATTTAGCCATTCAGAAGCTACATCATTTGGCTTCCGAATTACATGCAGAAACTGGTACCTAGTCCCTCTCTGGTTGGTTCTGGGGTCTGTTATCTACTTGGGGATGGAACAAGTTGATGGTGCTGGCAGGTGTAGCCGGTATCATATTCACCTGTTGCCTTTGCATACAATGTGGACCTGCATGTTGCTCCTATTGCGCAACTAAACTCACTTCCTCTGAGGCTGGCCCCTCCCCAGCAGCTGTAAAGGCCCAGTTAGTACAGCAGGAGGGTAAGGATTTAATGCCGATTGATGAAGGAATATTTGAAGATTGAGCTGCTTTAGCTAGCTACATCATGCTAAAAGGGCTGTTCTGAGGGATAACAATTAGATTTCCCCTACATGAGGCGTATCGGACATATATTATGTTGGCATGATGTATCTATATATCCTCTTTGTTTGAAATACACATGACATAACTCGTATATGTGTTAACTGGAAGGAAAAGGTTTATTCTTTTCCAGTGTTTCTAGTACTAACAGAGTAGGCCAAGAACCATTCAGATGCCATTTTCTTCCTTCTGATTTGGACACAAGCTGTGATCACGTGTCACTCTCCAGTAGTTGTCTTTTTTTTTTTGTAAATATTTTTATTAGAAATTTTTTGGCACACATATAGCACAGAATACACAAAATATAAATACATATATAAAACAAATGTTAGTAACAAAAAAAATTCTGTATAGCGTTAGACGCTCTTTTACTTCCATATAACCTACAAAACATAAAAAATTGTTAAATCAGTTGTGGCTTTCATTTAACCTTTCTTTCCATCGATGAACTGGTTCCCATATTTGCCTTCCCAGCCTCCTTGCCCTTTTGCCTTTCCTAGCATAAATGCCCTTTTCAAGATTGAACGTCCCCAATAACAAAGCAATCCATTGTTGTGTTACTGGAGGTGATACATCCAGCCAGGCTCTGGCAATCAACAATCTATACACCGCCATTGCAACAAATAAAAATTCACAATGTTCACCATCAAATCCCCTAACACCTAACATAATTACAGTTGGTGTTAAAATCACATTCAATCCAAGGGTACGATCCATAAATTCTTCGATACCCTTCAACAGTGTTCTTAATTGAGGACATAACGCAAAAATGTGAATACTATCCGCTGCCGGAGTACTGCAGCGAGGACAAGTAGTCCCTGTAGTACCACCCCACTGTGCAATATGATCCGGTGTATGGTAGAGTTGGTATAAAGTTTTGTAGTGTTGGGATTGGAGCGAGGCAGAACACAAAACAGAGCATCCTAGTTCCAATGAGTCCAAGAAAAATTGGCTCTGTATCCCTAATTTCCCAGCCCATTTAATTCCATGTTTTTCAATATCGTCCTGCTTCAATTCTGCCAAATTAGAATAAAAATGGCGAATAGAACACATCCCTCCTTGTTCTATGGCTTCCATAATATTATTTTTACCAAATCCTGCCTCGCCTCCTTTTTTCCTATTGAGGAAGCTCCTGATCTGCAGATACTTAAAGAAGCTCTGTCTAGCAATATTAAATTTTGCCATCAAATCTGAGAATTACAGTATCTTTTCATCTAGGCCCAGCAGATCTCCTATTTTTGTAATTCCATTTCTATCCCATTCTGCCATAGTAGCATCGGCAAAAATTAAGGGTGGGAGAGTCTTGTTCCTGTATAGTCTGGTGTATCTGTTGTATCTTCCCAACCCACATTTTTTTGGTACAGCTGACCAGATGCTATGTGCTGCTAAAACTGTCTTAAAACGAGTGCGTTTGTAGTAAGAAAAGTCAGCGCAGTTTAAAAAAGCATTCACAGTATCAGAGCCCAGTGCAATAGAATATATCATAGTCGAAAAGGCATTAACATTCAGATCCACTCCGCTAGCTCCAATCAGACCCTGAGTATATTGAAGAGCCGATGCCCAATAATATAATCTAAAGTCTGGAACCCCCCAACCTCCCCTAGCCCTTGGTAGAGTCATACATTTGTAAGCCCGCCTGGTCTTCCCATATGACCAAATACATTTATTCAGAATCAACTCAAGCTTATTAAACCAAGAGGACTCAAACAAAAGGGGTATTGTTCGGAAAAAGTAAAGAAATTTGGGGAGTATAACCATTTTGATGACATTGGTACGGCCCACCAGTGTGAGTCTAAGATCGTTTATCCTGACCAAATCTAAGCTTACTTTCCTCATTAAGGGGGAAATGTTTCGTTCTACCACTGTCTCTAAGTTAGGCGAAATTTCAACACCTAAATAAACTGCTGCAGAAACCACGCGTGAATCATTGCAACATACCATTGCATTTTAGATAATCTGCGTTTTTGCACTATTAAGCCTATATCCAGAAATTATGCCGAATTTAAGGGCCTCTTGCTCGATTTCTCCAATTGCCGTAGATGGATCCGGGGTAATTATAGCGACGTCATCTGCGTACGCCAGCACATTGACTTCTATCCCATTTGAACAGAGGGGGGGAATACTAGGATTAAGATTGAGGTAACGTAAATACGGATCCATATAAAGTGCAAAGAGGAGTGGAGAACTCGGACAACCTTGCCTTGTCCCTCTTTTTATCTGTACCGCAGCTGTTAGTTCCCATTTAATTTTAATTCTAGCTGTTGGTGCCTTATATAAAACCTGGATTGCACTAATATATCTAACACCAAAACCATAATGTCTCATTAACTCCCACAAATACTCCCATGCGACCCTGTCAAAAGCCTTCTCGGCATCAAGAAATAAAGCCGCAACCTCCATAGCATCGAAGCAGGTAATCACTATCCTAACATGTTCCGTAGTACCCTTCCCAGGGATAAAACCATGTTGGGCTGGGGAGACTAATTTCTCTATAACAGTAGTCAGCCTTGTTGCCAAGATTTTCGAATACAGCTTCACATCCGCATTCATTAAAGCAATAGGTCTATACGACCCAGGGGCTGTGGGAGGTTTACCTTTTTTCAAAATGACTATGGTTTCAGTGCCACCCCATGAGTTTGGAATTGAAACTTCACTCTGAGCTTGAATGAGTGTATCCAGTAGCTCCAATCTGAGGGCCGCAAAAAATGTTTTATAGAATTCAACCGGAATAAAATCTGGTCCTGCAGCCTTAGAAGACGGAAGATCTGATAGGGCTAATGTCAATTCTTCTATAGTTATAGTAGAGTCTAGTTTTTCTTTTTCCTCTACCTCTAACTCGTTAAGTTGGATGTTTCCTAAATAATCTTTGATTTTATCCCTACACACCTCAGCTTCCATATCATATAATTCTGAATAATATTTCCAAAACTCGTTTCTTATATCTGCAGAATCAGAAATCAAATTGCCTGAACCATCTATCATATTCTTAATATCACCTGCGGTAATTTTCTGTCTAGTTCTGACGGCAAGAATATGCCCCACCCTCTCACTAAATTCGCAGACTTGTTCTTTCTTTGCTAAGTAGTTTGCTGCTGTTTTATTAGCAATCCTTTCAGCTATTTCAGCCTTTAATACCATAATTTCCAACATTTGTTGATCCAAGGGGCTTCCACTCGCGATTAACCTACTCAGCTCCGCCTCTGCAGTCAGGAGAGAATTAACTTGTTGTTTCTGTTTATGGCTCAACGGGTGATGATCCGGATATATTTCAATTTTTGGATCAAGAACTATCAACCTGGTTGGAACCTATATCTGCTGTGGGGATTTTAACATCAACCGACCTTCTAGTGTCGAGCTGCAATCGGGGCATCGATATATTGGGCGCAAGAAGAGGGTGCATAGGGCTATAGTAGATATGGCCCCACATAACGCTCTATCGGATGTCTGGGCTAATCTTCATCCACAGACAGACGGTGATACCTTTTTCTCTGCCCCTCATAGAATAATGGTAAGGTTGGATTATTTTCTAATCTCCAACTCCCTGCTCTCTAATATACAGAGTAGGAAGCTACCCCGCTTGGTTTCAGACCATAATCTTCTAATCTTGACAGTTAGTTTAAATGGGATAGTAAGAAAGGTATACAAGTGGACATTCGAGAGAGCTTTGTTAAAAGATGAGGGATACTGTAAACATATGGAAAGGTGGATTAGAGAGTTTTGGCTTAACAATAAGGGGAGCGCTAGTAGTGGCAATACTTGGGATGCTTTTAAAGCAAGAATAAGGGGAGAGACGATTAGCTTTACAACCTTTAGACGGAAAACAGAAAGAGAAAGGGTAGAACAACAAGTTAATTCTCCAGTAGTTGTCAAGCCCCAGTTCATTTGAGTTACTGAAAGCAGCTGAAGGTAAACTGTTTTCTCTCTGTCCTGGGAGTCACGCTTGCATCTGGCTTTGGCTGCGATAAGCACATTCCAGGAGGCGCCGTGCCTACACTCCCGGGAACCAAGACGAAAGGGCGTCACCCCTCCTGACCTTCTAAGTAATAAATAGTAAAGCTTTGACCTAATCAAGTGTGCCATATATGGTCCTTCCTCGGGGCCCGAGGGCCAACTGGTGTTTTTCCTTTTACAATGATTCTATGGGTTGAACGGAAAATATATAGCCTTCTGTTTGAATGTAAGCCAGCAGTCTTCCCCGCGCACCTGATGGGTGAGGGTTGGGGAGGCTCCTCTATAGAGTATTTTGCTTAATAAACGATTGAACCTTCTTCACTGCCAACTGACTGATTATTGGTAAATGGGAATTGGGTTATTGGTAGGTATACCCCGTTATAATATTTTTGTAGTACTTCAATACTGACACCAATCCCACGAGCTAACCTCCAGAGCATAACATTTCTGACAAAGTTCAGCCTGACCAACTTTCAAAAAATTGTAAATCACCATTTTTCCCCAGCACACCATTTTGCTCGACATGCCCTTTTCTACTTTTTCCACCCCTACTGCCTAACGGCAAAACAACCACCCCAACCTGCCAGTACCAGAACCCACCCTCCTCCCCACACTCCAGGTTCCCTTCCTGGTGAACCATCCCACCACCCTAAGCTTTGCCCTAAAAAAATGGGTTATTGCCCCTAATCATGGCAAAACCAGCTGTTTTAGATCATGGCGGAGGTCAACCTGGGTCTGAACCCCCCCAAGTCCACCAAAAAGGAAAACCAAGATCGAGCAGAGAAGTGAAAGTAGATCCATACCAAAGAAGTAAAAAAAATCCAAGTTTACACATATCATAACCTAACCAATACCCAAACCCCTATGAGGGCATGCCTCCCATCTTAAAGAGGTCACAGAGACCCCAAGGCCATACCCTTTACCCATCGTGACTACCTATACTCAAGGCCACTCAACCTATCAGGGTGAAAAGATATAGTTAAACATGAAACAAGTAGAAATGTAACTCAGCCCGACCAACATTTAGTTAAAAATGCCTGAACCTGTGGGATATCGTAACAGAAGTAAGTCTGCCCATCAAAACAAATCCATAAGTTTGCAGCCTGTATAAGAGAAAAGATAGCCTCAAGCTGCTGGAGTGTTGGAATGTGCTCCAAGTGCTGCCAATGCCTCACCACAGTTTCGTGGCAAAAGTTGGAACAAACAAAAAACTCGACCTGCATGCCGTCAAAGGTGATTTCGGTATAGCTGCTCTGTAAATCTCCTGCTAAAAAATAAAAATTCCCTACATAAATAAGAATACCCAGAGGGTACCGAGAGAGCACCCCCTTAGTAGAACACCTGAAAGGAATGCTGGGTGCTCTCTGGCTCTTACAGCCCATGTCCCAGTCATTCAATGTAGGGAGGGCTTCTCAGAGCAGATGAACAACTAAAACTTGGAATGGTGTCCTTCAGTGCCTTCAGAGACCCCCAGAACTTGTACGTTGTTTCTGTATGAACTGTTCTTCAGGTCTTCCACTCTGGATGAGAGGCTGGCACACTGGGAATCATGTTGAGTAATCACTGATCAGTTCTCCACCACAACAAGATGGCATTGAATGATGTTCATGTTCTCAGATAGCTTCCGTAGAATAACCTCAGTCTTCAGGTGGGCTGACTTTAAAGCCAAGTAATCTTTCTGACACTCTGACCTGTGCTGCAGGAAGAGATGATAGATGGCATTTAAGGTGGGAATTCCTTGTGCTGGTGGAGAATCCTGATGCTTGGAGTTAGAATGATTGGCAGCTAATGGAATGTCAAGAGGAACATCCACTGGTGGAGAGCGATTGATGGTGGTTAGCTCTGTCCCATCACGGTCCCATAGCAACTCTTCTGCCTTGTTGGTAAAGTAGATACCCCTTGTTTGAAGGCGCATGTAACATAATTCTCCAGCTGTGTTGCTGACAGCCTCCCAAGACTACTCAGTCACAGCAATGCAATGAGCGGTGCCTGGGCATGCCGATGGCCTCTTTGGGAGCTGTAAATGAGCGATGTAGTCCTTGCCTGCTAGAACTGACAAGATCGCTTCATTTTAGTTATCATGGATACACTGCCTGAGTTGGAATGGGAAAAAAGACCTCCTGGCCACCCCCTTGATGAAAGGGTCTGGAGGTCATGCTCCTGATACCGCTGCTGAACCAACCTGTGAGGACTGTAAAGGATATACAGCCTGAGCCTCCTGATTCCAACTGCAATGTAGTCTCACTTGCCTTAGCCCCATTGGTGGGCTGTGGGGAGGGACACTTGTTGAGACGAAGTACTCCCTGGCAACCGCCATGGACTGTACAGAGGGCTGTACTGAGTGGCGGGCCCTGGACCACTGGAACCTGGTGTGCTTTCTTATTTGCCTTGGTTCCTGCACACACTGTGTCTCCAAGCCGGACTAAAGTAGGAAGAGGGAGCGGGGCAATGAAAAAGTTCAATGTTCACTGTGAGCTCGTAATCAGGCCCCCGACCAGGTAGTACTAGTTGCAGGTTGGATCTGTATTTGTGAAGCAAATTGTGCTCCAGTCCAGACAAATCAAGGTTTCTCCCTTCTTGATCTGGTCAATAAGTAGCGGCTCCCAATGATTACATGGTGCTTGGAGCTTTGCCCCCCTGTAATCCTTGTGGCTGCTGGAGACATTATCGCCTTGGCTCCTGAGAAGTAACCACTTTTCACCAAACTTTGTTGAAGAATGTGTAGCAGCAAGCCCACTCTTTTCAGGCCCCATATTTCCTGGCATTCTACCAAGTGAGCAATCAAGGTGTCTGAATAAAAACAACAAAACATTCAGACCTGCGTAAATAATCTCTGAACTCAGCTCTTGTTGACAAGGAATCTTTTGTGAAGGAGGATCCAGCTTCAAACCCAACACAGTATCAGGCCAAGAACAAACCCTGCAAGGAAGGAAAGAATGTATTGGGAGCAGATGGAAAGGCTCTGACAATACTTTCTAAGGACCCCATAGGGGAAGAACCCAGTCTTGCTCCATGTCCGAGAGCTGCAAAGACTTCCCAAACTGACAGAGCGAGCGCCATGACAACGAGGCTGGCAAAGTGCACAAAGGACTCCCAATCAAGCGCTACTCCTGCTCCTGAAAGGCGCCCCATCAGCTGAAGACAATGAACTCAGCCTCCTCTCCACAGCTCCCGTAGAATCACTGAAGCTCACAGCTCATGAGATAAGTCATACTTTGTTCTGTGCAAATGTTATGCTCCTGGGGAATAGGAGGTCAAAATGTTGCACTCCGGTGCATTCCTCTTGGGGACAGACCTGCGGCCATCCAACCTCAGCAATGAGCTGCCATCTTGGTCCAGCACCACATCTCACAATGTCATGCTATTTTCACTAACTTCAAAAAACTCTAAGTGATGATGCTCAAACACAGATATCCAATACGGTAAGTCCTTCTCCGTATCACATTTGTATATTGGACTTTACCAATTAGTAACAGCAGTCCTCTGTTTGTACAGACTTTTACTTTCTATTGAAGATCCCCAGGTTTCTACTGGGGAGTGGTGAAGCAGGCACGTTCAGATGACTGCAGAATAAACACAGAGAAAACAGAATTCCAGAAGTATTACATGTAAGTATTTAGAATAGCAAGCAAAATGCTGGCCTACGGATGTGCGTTTAATTTCAGCTGTGCTCCAACACCAAAACAGTAACATCCGAAGGCTTCCAGGATGGGCGCAACCTCCAGTGCACAGGATGCATCTGAAAAAAATATACTGTGTCCTGTGCGATGTTCTATCTCTGGTAACAGCTGTGTAGGCACACACTTTGAAGAGCTGTGGCAGTCGTGACAACGCCGGGACACTCCTTGGAGTAGCGCCGGGACATTCGTTGGAGTAGCCGTGTGCTATAAAAGAGACCATATAACATAACATAACATAACATAACAATGGGTGAATGAAATGAATATCCCTTCAAAATATCATGGTGCTACAATATTGTGTCAAAAATTGTGTCAGAAATATCTTCAAGTCAATAGTATCAAGGGAAAGAATATTAAAGGTAAGGATTTAATTGTTTTATGTATATAATATTGCTCGTAAAATATTGTTATTACAGCATTTATTAATTTAATAGACTAACATTAAATATCATTGTTTTAGATTATTATTGTTATTATAAAAAATACTTTTATTTTTTAGTATAGTTTAATTGGTAATCTATAAGTTGTTCCAAGGTTTCCAAACACAAAAGGTGGGAAACATTAAACCATAAATTGTTTTAATTTTATGTTATTTAAATATTTACTTATTAATTAATATGTACATTATTTAATTGATTCATTGTTATTTTAAGTATTTGAGAGTAGTTTGTGATTTTCAATGTGTAATCCATACTAATATAATAAAGAGAGAGCCCAAACATTTGAGGCGGGTAATCTCGGGAACCACTGCACCAATCACAACACTCAATACAGCGTTGGAAAGGGCAGTTGCAGCAGAAAGACATAGGTTATGCAGACGCCCACCATATACATTTAAAAGGTTAAAGAACCGTGCCAGCAAAGTAGTCCCTTGTGGGCGTGTCTGCGTTGTGCTGTGGGCGTGTGCTGGGGGCGTGACAAACACTGGGGGCGTATGGTACGTTCCGCCCTTCATGCCATGTCTCATATCGTGTGATAATCCCACCCTGCTCCCTTTAAATACCCCTGCACCCCATAATCATAACCCACCCTTACTCCTTAAAATACCCCAGCACCCTTAAACACTAACCCATCTTAACCCTAAAAATACCCCTGTACCCCAAAACCCAAACCTAGCCCTGAACCCTATAAATACCCCTGTACCTCAAACCCAAACCTACCCCTGAACCCTAAAAATACCCCTGTACCCAAAAACCCAAACCTAGCCCTGAACCCTAAAAGTACCACTGTACCCCAAAACCCAAACCTACCCCTGAACCCTAAAATACCCCTGTACCCCAAAACCCAAACCTAGCCATGAACCCTTATAATACCCATGTACCCTAAAACCCAAACCTACCCCTGAACCCTAAAAATACCTCTGTACCCCAAAACCCAACCCTAGCCCTGAAACCTCAAAATACCCCTGTACCCAAACCCCAAACCTACCCCTGAACCCTAAAAATACCCCAAAACCCAAACCTACCCCTGAACCCTAAAAATCCCCGTACCCCAAAACCCAAACCTAGCCCTGAACCCTAAAAATAACCATGTACCCCAAAACCTAAACCTACCCCTGAACTCTAAAATACCCCTGTACTTCAAAACCCAAACCTAGCCCTGAACCCTAAAAATACCCCTGTACCCTAAAACCCAAACCTAGCCCTGAAACCTTAAAATACCCCTGTACCCCAAACCTACCCCTGAACCCTAAAAATACCCCAAAACTCAAACCTAGCCCTGAACCCTAAAAATACCCCTGTACCCCAGAACCCAAACCTAGCCCTGAACCCTAAAAATACCCCTGTACACCATAACACAAATCTAAATTTGAACCCTTAAAATACCCAAACACCCCAAAACCTATACCTCAGTACCCCAAAACATATACCCTTATACACATACTTACCTTATCCAAACATTAAAAAAAAACATGCTTTTACCATTCATGCATTTACTACGAATTTCATTGTAAATGTATGCGTGGTAAAAGCATATAAAATGTAATGCCATGCATTATAATGGCATTGCGGAGTCATGGTACTTTCGGAATGAAAGTATGTGGAGTGATGGTATGCGGAAAGAAAGTTGATGTGGGTGTTTACCCTCCCCCGGTAAGTAAATTGCTCGCACGGAGGCCTACATCTCCAGCAACATACTCATATTTTTTCACCACCCATTTGAAAAATGCACAGGTCTCTCTTATTGATGGTGAGCACCGACATACACTTTTAGACACACCTCCCGCCACAAGTTCTAGAATTGCGAACTTTAGAGCTGGGGAGCTATGTTCGAATCAGCTCAACATCCTGTGATTCTAGGCATATCGCTTTGTATACCCGTGCCTACCACAAATGAATGTGTTCTTCTGTAATGTAAATTGTGCTCATGCCATGTTGTCGAGTTTGCGCTATATAATATTGCAAGGAAAAATAAAGTAGGGAAACTCGAGTTCACACACTACTGAACGTGCACTCTTAAGTGCATCAGCGGTGCACTGTGAATCGGAGCGTTTCACAGGCCTGTCACAGATAAGAAATGCTATCAAAACGAAATCCTAAAAAACAATATACTACTGGCCTGCAGCAATTCATACCCGGACAACATCGGGACGGGCTGCTAATTTCTTTATATTTCAAAATTTAGCAGCAGGTTGTTGGGTTTGTAGTAGGAAAGAGTGGGAAGGTTTTTAAATAAAAATGTACTGTATGTCATTTTAACATTTAATTGGTAACAAGCTATAGTAAATATGTAATTTGTTAATTCATGGGTACTCGCAAACATTTTCTCAGGGGCCACCAAGTAAAGTCTGTGGTGTGCCTGAGGGTCACCATACTGATGCCAGCACAGTGCAGTGGGGCTTTTTGTTATGATGTATATGAGTCCCAATCCCTCTACCACACCTTGGGGTAGTTCTTCTCTGCTTGCCTTTACTATCCTGGGAGAGAATTAAATATAACTTCTTTTTTTTTTTTTACTTTTTTTATTGACAAGCAGGTCAAGGTGATCAACAAATACTTTTTTAACAAAACATATAATATAAAATAACGGTACAGATCAGAGTACAAAGAAAGTAGCGCCAGACTCTTTGCATTACACATACTTCAAATGTAACCATAAGACAGAACAAAAAGCAATTGGATAAATGATGTATAGTTCTGTATCAACAAGAAAATATAGAGAAGAAGAAAAAAAATATATATATAAATATATATATATATATATATATCTTTTGTAGTCATGTACTATTCTAATAAGGTGCCCCAAATTTTAACAAACTTCCCGGTTGCTTTTACTCCCCGGTTCCTTGCAATTGAGCCCTCCATAGTATAGATTTCATTAACTAGCGCCCACCATTCCATAGTATGAGGAGGATTTGGGGAGATCCAAGCTCTCGCAATAACCAATCTAGCACTGGTCAAGAGAATGTTTAACAAGTCTGTGTTAGTTGCGCTAGATGGATATATAGCAAGTAAAATTGAAGCTGCTGATAATGCAAAACGAATCACTTTTTGTTTATGTAAAATGTTTTCTATTGCCGACCAATACCCTGTTAATACCGGACATGTATAGATCATGTGTACAATATCTGCAGCCACCAGCCCACACTTAGGGCATTTAGTGCGGTCACTGCTCGTATTGTTTTGTGCCCATTTAGAAAATTCTCAGTGGTGCATAGTATAAATGGGATATTGTTCTGTACGATTGGAGCATTAAACTGGATGAATGAGTCACTTTGTTAATGTTTACTAAAGCGGCTGTAATATTCTGGGTTGTCACATTGAATCCTAATATGGAAGTCCATTTTATCGCTAAACGAGGAGCTTCATCCAGCTTATTTTGATTTAAACATTTATATCCCATACTAATTAATGATTTCGGATTTGCTGAATAAAAACAACTCCATAGATCTGAGCTACTTACAGATATCAAGTTCATCGTACGAATTAAATAGTCCCTTATTTGAATATACTTAAAACGCATCCTTTCCGGTAATTTGAACAAAAGTTTCAAAGTTTCAAATTGTAAGAGGCCACTTGATCCATATAAGTCTCCCAGTTTTAGAATACCATATTTAGCCCATTCTCGTCCAGTATTATCACTGAAAATCCCTGGGAGTCCAAGATTGCCCCAAAGTAACAGGTCAGTGTGAAAAAAGACGTCTCACATTTAATCATAATCATGTTCCAAATACGTACTGCATCCCGTGCAGTCTTGAATTTTACACGTTTGAAATAATTCGGGTCCTGCACCTTAGCCAAAAATTGTTTTGCCTCTCTGCCGAGCATGAATTGATGAAAAAAAAATTGATTGTGACTAGTAAACAGACTACGAAGCCGATTAAAAAAAGAAGCAAAAAAGTAGGCTCTAAAATCAGGGAAGTTAAGACCTCCTTTTTCCAATGGTAATTTCAGAATTGCCATTGATCTTCAAGGTTTCTTTTAGCCCCACAAGAAGCTATTAATAATACTGTCCAACTTTAAAAAAAAAAAAAAATTATTAACGCGCAAAGGAATACAACGAAAAAGATATAAAAATTTAGGTAAGATATTCATTTTAATCAAATTCAATCGTCCCAGCAGGTTAAGCGGAATCTTATGCCACTAAAAGAGCTGCTACTTCTTTCAATAAAGGTTCATAGTTTAATAAATTGATATCCGAGATCTTTGAAGAGATTTTAACCCCTAAATAAACCGCAGCCGGACAATATCCTGGAACTTGAGGATTAGACTGGTAATTCATTATAACTTGCGTTTTATTTGTGTTAAGTTTGTAACCTGTAATAGACCCAAAGTTATTAGCTTCTTCTGAAATCCCCACCAGTGCCTCTACCACATTGGTAGTGTAAATGGCTAAATCATCGGCATAAGCAGTGATTTTCAAAGTTTTGTCATCATGATGCATAGGTTTTATTTTAGCTTGCTCTTGAAGGGCATTAATAAACGGTTCCATGGAGAGAGCAAAAAGTAGGGGTGACAAAGGGCACCCCTGCCGTGTCCCCCGTAAGATTGAAAATTTAGATGAGACAGCCCCTGCATAGCTAATCTTGGCATTAGGATCTTTGTACAAAGCTTGTATACTTCTTAAGAAACGTCCTTTAAAACCGTATTGTTTCATCACCCCCCATAAGTAATCCCACCCCACTCGGTCAAACGCCTTCTCTGCATCTAGAAGTATCATACCGAGTGGGGTGTGGTTAGTTGCTGCAACATCAAAGGCGGTGATCGCCATGTAAACATGGGTAGTAGTGTCCCTCCCGGCTTCAAAGCCATGTTGTTGTTCATTTACCAGCAACGACATAAGTGGGGCCATGCGAAGAGCTAATATCTTGGAATACGCTTTAGCGTCAGCGTTGATCAATGATATAGGATGGTAAGAACCGCATTCCGTTGGTGATTTATTTTTCTTAAGAAAAAACATAATTTTTGCTGTATTCCACGATTCAGGTACCTGCCCAGTAACACCAATTAAATTAATAACTAAACATAAAAGTGGTAAGATTTCATCTGCACAAATTTTATATAATTCTATGGGGAGAGTATCCTCACTGTAGGAAGGTACCTCCTGACTATGGTTGCCCCCAACTTTTTGCCCTGTGTTTTAGCTGGTTTCTGACATAGTCGACCTGGGACCCTGCCAATCAGGACCCCAGGCCTACTGCTCTCTCTGTAAAATGGATTCCATTTACCTTAGGTACATTTCCAATTGGTACTGGGCCACCTTATCAGACCCTGTAACTCAGGGCATCGGTGTACCCAGGGCCTACCAGGGGCTGAAGCATGTATTATGCCACCCCTGGATGGCACTCTAAATCTGACACAACAGGCTGCACGGCAACTGGGGCAACGTGGCGTACTCGCTCGTTGCTTTAGGTATAGTATCCCTATATCTAACCTTAAAATGGACACCCGAGTTCCTATCAGTCACTCCTATGGCAGGCCTTGACAATCCTGAAGGCAGAGTGCGTGGAACCGTGTGAATTGGGCTCTGGCACGAGCCGAGCCCGGTTGCAGCTTGCGGAACCAAGACCCAATGGCTGTTCCATGATAACGCGTACCATATCGGTAACTTCGGTATTGCGTTATCAAGACATGTCGAGTAAGGTGTCATACGAATCGGGATGCTGCCCCCTCACCAATTCTGGCGAAGAGGTTAGCATTCCGCCCTTCTAGAGGGACACGACATGTATGTAACTGTGAACCCCGGTTAAAGTTAACTGAAGCCTCAGCTCCACAAAATGGATGCTGCCACCACAGACACGAGTCTGACCTCCTGCTGCTGGAAGTCCTTCCAGCGAGGAGAGCTTGGACAAAGGGTTTCCTGTCAGGGGCGGTGTTCGCACCATCCCAGACAGGGTTTTGTGTATCCTGGGTAGGCAGGGCTTTGCAAGAAGGTGACTGCGGAGTGGCACCCCGGTGCTCACTACCCATCTGCCGGCTAGAACCAGTTCCGGGGGCGCGCAGCCCCTGACCTGGGGAAAGCCCGGCAGGGGAGAGGGGTGTAACTGCCCCCCTTCCTGGTCCCACCCCTAGGGCAGGACCTAGTCATGTACCCACCCCTTTCTTTAGGATAAAGGCAGGAGCGGGGACCCTTGCAGATTAGATCATCTTTGAATCAAGAACTACTTTCTACGAAAGGACATTCGAGACTCTTCTCAAGATTTCTCCCTTGTGGCTAAGGAGTAGTCACCCTGCATCCGCAGGCACCATCTAAGAACTCTGCGGTTTGCTGCAAGTCCTTCCTCAGGAATCAGACGACCCAGCTCGACGAGAACCGGCTTCCCTGGCACCTCTGACCTCTACCCACATCGTCAGCTCAGCTGAGATCTGTGGGTGCGACGAGACCTCGAGGGACCGGCCATCATCAAAACCTGCACGCTTTCTTAAACCAGCACGATCACCAAAGGAATCCTCTGGTGAGTGCTCTGGGGTCCGAGAAGCCCCGACCCTGAGCAGCCCCAGCATCGAAGTGCAGTCTCCCAGCATCTCCATGATCTGCGTGGGGCCCTTCTGCTTTGCCGCTCAGCACGTTGTCTGGTTACTAGCCGCTGGCTTGTGACCTCCTTGACGACATCCGACAACCAACGCTGTTGGTCTGGTTGCTCCAGACTGGCCTTTTCTCCCTTTTACGAGAGGAGCACCCCGGACCCTCCTGGTCCACTCAAGCCGCCATTTTAGGCCCACCACGTGGCCCTGAAATCTGCCAAGGCTTGTTGCCCCAATCCTGGGCCCAGCGACGCCGACAGCATCAAACTTCGTGGGACAGCTCGCACCTCCATCCTGGTCACCGACAACCCCTCCTGGTCCGTGAGACTGCAGAGCCTAGCGTCGCCCACTCACCTAGTCGAGGTGACGGCCATCCGGTGCCCTCCTGGTACCCTCTGACTACTGGCTAGTAGTACGAACTTGGTCCCCTCTGCTTTCAGGTATCATCTATCACTGATCCAGGCTTGGATCTCTACGAGCTATTCTTCCCTGGTCGCCGGCCAGCAACTCCTTCCTTCCGGCTCCTGGCTCGTCAGCGAAGACCCCCGACGCCTGTAAGACTTGTGCAGCCGCAGCCCTTGTGGCTAGGTAACTTCGGCATTTCGGTGCCCGCATAGCCTCCTTACTTAAGGGTCCCAAGTCCCTCGCTTCCGACTTGCCTTATCGGGTCCGCCCGAGACCCCTAAACTTTCCGTGCCCTCGGGCACTTGTATTGATTGTGCACGTGAAGTATTTTCCTAAGAGTTTTGTTCTGTGCTTAGTACCCTGTCCTCATAAAGAGTACAGGGCTGTTGTGATTCTAATAAATATACTGTTTATTTTCATAACACTTGTGTGGTGTCCTTTCACTTGGTGTTCAAGGGGTATGTGATGGTATAACAGCTGGCTTAACACGCCCTCTAGAGTTTAGCCCGAAGACTGCTCGTATCCACGCTACTAGGATAGCTGGTCTAAGGTTGACTTACAACCAATAACCATAAGGGTCGTTTGGACCGATGCATAGTGGTCGCTAGAATAGTGAACACTGCATATCGGGCCAACTTCTCACACTCACCAGCAGCCTTATTAGAAGGGAGAGAGGTAACAGCATCGTACAGTTCCTTTAACGTAACTTCTTCCACAAGCCCATTAACACTTTCTTGATCTAGGTATTCTTGACCTGGGAAATTTTTATTAATATACTTTTGTATCTGCATTTCTGTACAGCTACCCTCTGGGGTGTATAGATTTTTGTAGTATGTTACAAACTGGTCCATTATTTGTGCTGGCTGGGTATATGATATATTATTAAGGCCTTTAATGGATTTGACTAATGTTGTAGCTCGGTCATCTGCCACCTTGTAAGCCAGAGCCTTTCCTACCTTATCCCCACATTCATATTGTGCCAGTTTATATTTAAGCAGCTTTCGGCTATTATTTTCCCTTAAAGCACATTTTAGGGTCGAGCGTGCAGTCACTAATTTAGTTTCTAATTGTTCAATATCTTGCGCCCCCAAACCACCAGCTCTCAGATTGTCGGCTAATTGTTTTTCCAGTACAGAATACCATTTATTACAATCTTATCCTTTTTCTTTTGTTCTGCGTTTTGTTTGTATACGTACTGTTGCACGAGCCCCCTAATAGAGGCTTTACAGGCATCCCAGACTGATAGAAGTGGTGCACTATCTAAATTAATTTCAATAAATTCTTTAATATGCACTTTCAGTGTTCCGACAAAATCTGCGTCTGCCAATATATATCTAGGGAAGGAAAACAATCTAATTTCCGGGTCCCTTTGTATTATACTGAATGACAATAAAATTGGATTGTGGTCCGACGAGACCTTTGGAAAAATCTCCATACGTCCAACCTCAATAACCTCATCTGATGCCCACGCCAAGTCTATTCGTGAATACACTTTGTGGGGTGCCGAGTAAAACGTGTAGCCAGGTTGATCTGGATACAAGTTCCTCCATACATCTTTTACATTATGTATCTGAGCTAGTTCTAATATCGCCGCCCTAGTTTTACGCATGCGCCCAAACAAACCTCTCTTAGTCACATCCTTTTCGTAGTTTAGCACGCAGTTATAATCCCCCATCATAATAAGTTTCCCCTCCCACGAAAGCAATTCAATATTTAACTAATCAAAGATGCGCGGGTCATCAATATTTGGCCCGTATATGGCACAGAAAACATATTTACGGTTCTCCACCTGCATTTGACTAATGGCCCACCGGCCTCCATTGTCCGAAGCAGTTTTAATCACTACTCCCCATGGTTGCTTTTTTTTCAAAATTGCCACTCCCCTAATGGGAGCGTTAAAAGTAGTACACACCACCACCTCGTATCCCAATTGACCCAGTATTTTCCTGTCTTTAAAGCAAATATGCGTTTCCGTTAACATAATTAAATGTGGATCATACATTTTAAGTTCCTCATACACCATTTGCCTTTTGTTCTTATTATTCAAACCTGAAACATTCCAAGCTAAACACCTAAATTGCAACATTGTAAGTACTTAATAAAGCAAAACGTTCTGCACCTCTCAATAATTGACATAACATTCCCTGTCTACGGTTTCTAACGTTAACCACCTTAAACCTTGCCTTGTCCTTTTCTTTCCCCCCCAACCTCCCCCCATAGTCCCCCCGTACCTGCCCCAGGGAGAGCTGGTTCCCTCCCCCCTGTACCTACCCGGAAGCCTCCCTCTATCTTCTGCTGCCGATTTAGAGGCTGCCTTTCAGAGAGGGTTCCCCAGGAGCTCCCTCCCTCCGTGCTGATTACATATTCCCCTACCTCAATACTCAAAAACCAAAGAAATACCCAAGAATACGTCAAAAAGTAGCTGCCTTAGTTGCCACCATCAGTAACTTCACATATGAAATTTCTAATTCCCTCCCCCTCATTTTAACTCTTTGAGTCCATTTTTGAGAGAAATTGTTCAGCCTCTTTTACATCGTAGAAGTAATGAGTATGTCCTGACTTTATTACTTTAAGTCGAGCAGGTTCCTGGAGATATACTGTCGCTCCACGTGATTTAAGAGGATCAATCATTTTACGTAAACCCCATCTCTTGTCCATAGTAATCTTGCTCAAATCAGATTTTACAAAAATGGTTAAGTTATCAATTGTCACAGGGGTACTAGGTTTAGCTTTTATTGAGATACCTTGTCGCAACAGAAAATTGCCGAAATAGATCATAAAGGGCCGCGGGTATTTACTCTCATGGGTTCTGGGATTATTGGGAAGTCTATGTGCCCGCTGCACTTGCGAGTCCCAGTCCCAATCGGATAAGTCCGGGAATGCCTTCTGCAATATTTTCACTAGATAGGCCCTTGCGTCTGATCCTTCCGAGCCTTCCGGAATCCCAAAAAGTCCCAGGTTCTGCCTCCACTGCCGATTTTCCAGATCCTCCACCTTATTCTGCAGGACCTCAATTTCTTCGGTGTGTCGATCTGTTGATACCGTAGTAGCAGTTAAAGTTTCCTCAACCTCAACGACCCTTTGTTGTATTTTCTCTACTTCTTTTGTTACCCCGCTCAATTTATTTGTGACTTCCTGCAGGCAACTGTGCATTTTATGATTATCTTCCCTTAGCTTTAGAAAGTTTTCTTGCACTTCTTGGCGATGAGCCATTAATGGTTTTAGAATTAGATCCAAGGATGAAGTGTTAGTGGTATCTTGTAAGGGAGACAAAGAACAGTTATATCCTGCTGGTACGTCCCTATGAGGGGATTTAGGTACGGGAAGTTTATCCTTCTGCCTCGTTGCTATGTCACCCATAGTACCATCCATCATGTTCTTCGTAAGTATTATATTCGCAGGAGCGAGGGGAGCAGTCGTAGCAGGTATTGGTGGATCCTGATCCGAGAATTGTAGAGCCACATTCTCTAGCAAAGTATTTTGCAAGTTTTGTGGATTTTGCAGATTTTTTAAATTATCTTCAAGGCTTATTTCTGCAATAGAGTTGTTTCCGGAGAGAGTCGTTGGTAAGTTTTTAGCCCCTCTTTTCTTAACTTGGATCCATTTGCTTAAAGGGCTCTGGTCTTTAATCAAGTTCCCTCCGACCAAGGTCGAAGTTAATGTGGGTATTAAAGCTGCGGGATTCAAATTTCTCCCCCCTTTCTTAGCTTTTATTTTAGTCTTCCCCCTTTTTTTTTTGAAGGCGTAGGATTTACTACCCTTTAGATGGACAGAATTATAATCCATATCTTTTTCTGCAGCTTTTGCTCTCTCACAGTTTCCTCCTTCAATAATTTCCTCATAATCCTCGTCATCAGTATTATCCTCAAGAAATATCTCAATTTCAGTATCGTCATTACTACAGCCAGATTGATCATTTCTCCCATTGATATGCACTTCGCCTGTAGTCAAATCTAATATCAGTAGAGTTTGAGAAGGTTGTAGAGCAGGTTTGGCAGTAATGTCCATAGTAGTTTCTATAGCCTGTACTGTGTCCCCATTAGTCTCATTGGTTTCAATAAGCACTGGCCTATTCTCCTTGGTTACATCACTACAAGTCCCCGTATCTGTCTTTTTAGCTGAGTTTGATTTAGTAGTGTCAGTAGTTATATCAGTAGACATTCCGCTACCTTCATAAATGCCTTTATCTTTTGGCTCTTCTTCAAATATAACTTCACAATGTGAAACAATAAACCTGGGATTAATCATGACTTGACCAAATTGTGTGATCTTAGGCAGTCTTCTAATTTCAATATTCCTCCTTTTTCTTCATTTTGACATATAAGAGCATCTTGAAATATATTTTGGCAAGGTATATGCTGTATAAAACTTTCTCTTGTGTTTGAGTTAATAAACACAAGAGATGTTCAAGATGGAAAACATATAATGTTGTCCATCTACAATAACAACCCAAACCACCCAGCTGGTGCCTCGTGATAACTGACTTGCCTCAGTTCAGTATTGGCATTGTTGGGAGGAGGCATGACTGTTTCAATGCCCATTTTGAAAACTGTCACTTTCAATTATAACATCTCAAGCACTGATATAATCTGTTGTACTAAGGAGAATTGCATGTTAATGAAACACACTTTTTAATTTTGAAAATACTTTACTTTGACATGTTTGTTGAATGATGTCATACCAATGAATGTGTTTCTAAAGGTAATTAGTGTAGGAAACGTTATTTGCTTATTTTCTTTGATTTCAGTTAGTGTTCATAAATGCTTGCCCATTTTTAATGAACATGTTTATGCGTGTCTGTGCTCTTATAAGACCAGTGCGGTTGTTTAGCTGGGGTCCGCATCTGAAGGTCAGGAGGGCCGCATGTGTCCCCAGAGCATACTTTATTTTGTGATACTATATGTGTACTTTACATTTTTTATGGTTAAGAATTTGTAATTTAGTAGTGGGCTGATGGGTGTAGGGGATATTTTAATCAGTTATTTATATTGCTATGTCAATTATTTGTTGTATTTTTATTAATTTGTATTTAATGATAAACATTTTTAAATAAATGTTTATATTATTTAGTTGAAAGCTTTATTGTAGGAAGTATGAAATATTGTTTATTTTAAATGTATTTGCTTTGTTTAATTATTTTTTAATATTACATTTTAATTTTTCTATTACATTTAAGTTTATATTTCTATGATGGATATTTTCTAATTTGAATAAGTTTCAATATTTTTATGGTGAAAGGTAGTTGAATGTTTTTTAAAGTAATGATTAGTAATTGAAATAACATTCCCTACTTTTGCTTATGTTTAACTGATAATAGTACATCTAACCCCTCCTAAGTCCAACACTTTGTATACAGTTGTTTATGTTGGAGTGGGATTAGTAAATCTAACACTTTCCATTTTTTTGTTCACAGTGGAGTGGACATTTTAAATCGAACCCCTCAAAGACTCCAATACTTTCCCTATTTTTCCTTAAATTGAGTTTAGTATAGTAAATCTGACTCCTTTGAAGTCTAACACTTTTGCTAGTGTTGTTTATATTGTCTGTAAATGAGAGCAATGAGAGCTGTGATTTATATTTAAATTGTATTTTTGTTATTTTTTAAATGAATTGTGATGTGTATTTTTTTAATACGGTGTCCAGCAATCGAGTTCACCTCAGGGATCCTGTAGTAATACCATGCTTATGTTGTGGGCAGTGGCAATAACAGTAGGCAGAAATCATGTGAGGCTCACTCATAAAGTAGCCATCAGTCCAGCAGTATGATCTGGGAATAAGTGCATCACAGAGCCTGTCAGTAAGAAAATAGGTGTCAAACATCTGAATGTGTAGTTGTTCAAGCAGCCCTCAGACAGGGGTAGCCTCTGGACTGCAAGTAACATTCAAGGAGTCGATGAGCAAAGTGTCCTGCGAATAAAATTATGCCTCACTACAAGATTTGTGCTTCATTGATGTGCAGGCTGAATGATCCACCACCACGATCACAGTCAACTTTTGTTATATTTATTCACTTTTGAGAGTGCACAGAAGAGTCAGATCCAATGCCTATGTAGCAAAGCAGCTGGGATCCCTCTCAAGATTACCCAATAGATATCAGCCTCAATTTACTAAATGTTCTGCTCAGCATGGAAAACTGTATATGCCTTTATGGTGAGACTCTCCAATGTGGGCCCACCCAAAAGCTCGCACACAAACATGTTGAGTCATGAGATGATTTGAGGTGGAACACTGGAGGCTTTAAACCTCAGCCTGGGTGCACAGAATCGGACTTCAGGGACCTTACTATAAGAGAGTGTCACATACATGCATATGAACCAAACACCACCCCTCCACTGGCAAGTGGGAGAACGGGCTGAACAACAGTATGTCGAGTATCAATGGACCCGGAATTGGCTCTGAGTCATTCCAGTGGACTAGTCTGGGAGAACTCATGAAATGGGCATTGATGGTGCAGCCATGGAAGTCCATGAAGCAATGGCAGATTCATACCACACCATTGTATGTTAATTTAGTTATGATCTATGAGTCATCCCTTTTGGGTGGGTAATGTGAGATGGCTTGTTAGTTTTTAAAGGTCTATCAACTTCATGAAAGGTTTGTATATGTTGGCACAAAATAGTTATCATCATCATTAATGTTTTCCTATACTCTCCCAGCTTTTTGAAACAAACTGCCAATGGAACTGCGGAAGGAAACTAAGTTGTTGTCCTTCCGAAAGAGATTAAAAACAATGCTCTTTCGGCAAGCGTGGGGTTGCCTGTAATATCTGATCAGCTGTTTTTTTTTTTTGTATTCGTCTGTGTGGATCCTGACAAAGCGCTTAGAGACCCCTGGGTTATAACGCGCTATACAAATCAAATAAATAAAATAAATAAAATTATTTGCTTTGAAGCACTACTGGGTGAATATTAAAAGTGAATAGCTAGTGCACTGATGTTTTTGCTTTCCAGCATTATAAAGTGATCCTCAATAACTGAACGCCTGCTATTGCACTTGGCCATGTGTTTGATTTGCTGTACAAAATGATTAGCTACATTATGATAAAGTTTCCTTCCTGTAGGTTGATGTTAAGAGGACAAGTAATGGAAAAATTTACTGAACAATAAAACTGTACAGCCATTTACGTCAATACAAAATTAGTGCATGCTCTACATTCATAGTCAAAATGGAAAAATCACAAGGAAATGTTAAGGGAAGAGAGGTCTTTAAATTAGTGAGCCATAACCCCTAATGTCGCATAACACCTTCTGGCACAAATGTCAGCTCATCTAAAAAGTCTTTGCATGCATCGTTAGACAGGGGGCTAGTCAACATCATCTGATGGGCATTGCTTTCAGTATTATTGTTTTAGGTACAACACGACCTCTTATTTCTATATGGCCCTCCTGAACTGCATGTAACACCTTTTTGTTTTAGCTGACCTAGCTACATGATGTGCATTGCCCAGATAGACTCTTCAAATTCCTACCCCATAGCTGTCCATTTCAGATCAGATTTTATTCTTAATAAATGTTTCAGGAGAAGGGCTTGATTAGACCCGACACCTATGAAATTGACAGCATTAAGCTTCCTTTGAACTATAAATTTCCACTTACGTTTGGTCAGACACCGGCACTGCAAAAGATCAGATCGCTTTCCCAAGAGTGACATTTTCCAAGAGTTCTTGGTGGAGTACTTAGTGGAGCAGGGAAATTTGTTTCAAGAACAGGTTTCCAGTCTTAAACTTACCACTGCTATCACAGTACTGCACTTCAAGCTCCTGAGCTTGGGTATGAAGCAGCTAGAGAAAGCAGGGATATTTATATAAACTGGATAGCTAAGCATCATCATTTTCCATCTAATTTATCAAGTTCATGCCCAAAACCGGTGCATCTTATACCCAATATGCTTCCCTAGATTGCATGAACCCACTTCTCTGTCCCATGACACGCTATATGTGTGACCCATAGGTTCACCAAAGTTTAAGTCAAGGTTTTAAATATAATATACGAACAAGCTTGTTGCTGTTAATTGTACCTTAATGCCAATTGCATATCATGATTCGCAACATATCAATTGTGGTTTCATCATCTCGATGAGCATTGAAACGCCATCTCTAAACTCCTTTAGATGACCCTTAATTTACAATGATGGAGTCTAGTAATATAGTCCATAGTTTAAATCTCCCAATGCATTTCGGATCCAAAAACCCTTCATCAGGGGTAGCTGAATACATTAACGATGTGCCATGAATGCCAAAGTGGACTTGTGCATCCCCTAACACCCATTATTCCACGTGCGTGCATCTGGAAGTGGTTGCCTGTGTGCACATATGGGACATTGTGTGAGTTTCACCCAGATGGCTCCCCATGCAGTAAAACCAAAGATGCATTCCCCATGGAAAATCTCATACTAGAGTAGATGGGCCTTTCCCATGCATGTGCTAATATTCTCCAGTTCCCATTATAATACTTTTATAGTTTCCAAAGATAATTGTAGTTTAAATAAGGAGTGTTAAATAGAACAGTGGGGTCGATGGTGGCCTTGCTCTAATCGCAAGTGTGTGCTTGTCACAGACATGGCACACAGGGTTAAAGAAGAACAATAGTGCTCAACAAAATAAATGGCAGCCTCGCTCTAATCACAAGTGTGTGCGTGTCTCAGACGTGGCACGCAGGGTTGAAGCAGAAGAGTAGAGGTAAACAAAAGATGACTGCCAAGTAGGTCACGTAAGGTCAAATGTGTGACGCTACGTTTAGAGGAACACGTAGGTGACAAAGACAATGACAATGGAGGCAATGAAATCAACGAGTGAACACCGAGAGAAGAATTCCACAGAGGGAGAGTGCAGAGAAGCTTGGAAGACGAGTCTCGTGAAGACCTTGTGAGGTAAGAAGTGTATAAACTTGTATAAAAGTGTATTAAGATATAAACGGTGAAACACGCTAGTAAAATACCCTTAAAGTGAGTCAACTTGAAGTGGTTGACAAACGCCAGCACAACTCACAGGTAGTAAAAATGCAGCGCTGAGCCCTGACTAACGCCAGCACCTGTCACAGGCAGTAAAAAATGCAGCACTGTGCCCTCTCACAAATCTCAAGTCACTGAGAGAAATAAAAGGGCAACAAAGTTAAAGGCACACTTTAATGCAGAAAGGACGAGCACACGTCGAGATGACTAAACACCCAATGAAAGGCAGGGCGGTTTACTAGACGAATGCGCCCAGTCCCAGGGTGATTAAATGTTAGTTGCAAAGATCGCGTAGAGAAAAGTGTAACATGGTTGTAAGCTGAAAGGCACAGGCGAATTAAAGACATTCCTCTTCTTTCATTTTAGACAACTGGATCTCTTTGAAGTAAGGGAAAAGGCACAGTACCTCGAGAAGGAGTATCCACTCACTACTTGTTGAAGATGAATATTTAGAGATGTAGTTGAGGCTTGTTGGGTTCTTCTTTCCTTGGAAAAGACTTGCAGCTGCCGACTACACCAGTGTAAGATCCTTGAAGCAGGTGGTTTATTTCTCAGTAAGAAGAAACCCATCCAGGTTCCACCCAGTACAGTCAACAGCTAGCTTGCAGATTTTGAAACAACATTATCTCTCACCTGGGATACCAACACCCAGGGGTCGATTCCGATTCGGGAAACAAATCCGTACGATGATTCGAATCTGTAGCCGTTTCCGTACGAATCGTACAAATCCGTCCGAATTGCGTTGTACAATCCGTAGTAAAAAAATACGTCCCAATTGTTGTGAACCGTACGAAAAGCAAGGGAAAATCCGAACGATACGGACCCTGAAAGTTAACCGTACGAATAGTAAACATGCCGTACGACCCGACAAGTACGATCCGGACCGGGGAATGAGTACCCGATTCATACGGTAAACGTCACGTATGAGCACTTCGTATGGAGAGCCACACACTCACCTGGGGTACGGTACGTACACCCCATGATTGTAGGGGTAGGGTTCGTACACCTACGATCATGGGGTACGGTTCGTATACCACATGATCGTAGGGGTACGGTTCGTACACCTATGATCATGGGGTACGGTTTGTACACCCCATGATCGTAGGGGTACGATTCGTAGGTACGTACGGGGACGTTCGAGGATACAATTCTTAGGGGAAAAATGCTCCGTACGGCTATTCGTACGGGACTTTACAGAATCGGAATCGGTCCCCCAGTGTAGGTTCCTAGGGAATGTCTGACGAAATATAGAAAGACATAATATTGAGGAACAAAAACATCGGAGCATTAATATCGATGTAAACATTATCGACATGCTATTTACAACAAGGTAAGTACAAAAATATCGGAAACAAAATATCGATGTCAAAAATATAGTTTTTAAGAAAATATCGCTTTTTTAATTAAAAAATAAGTAAAATAAATTATATAATACTTAAAAATATAATAAACATAGTTAAACATATTGTATAATATTTAAAATTAATAATTAATACATAAGTTATTAAAAATAATAATTAAACATATACGTATAATATATAATATACATACTTACTTAATAATCATTTTTAATAATTATTTTAATATATTATAAATAATAAAAAATATTATAAATTACAAATTCATCCATACACATAAAATATTAACATAAATACAAATTAAATAATTATGTAAAACAAATAAAAAAATTAAATTTACTTTTAATATTTTTTAATTAATTATATACTACATTAGCTAAAACTATACAAAATATATTAAATAACAGAGGGAACAAAATACTGTTATAACTGCAATAAAAACACAACAGTAAGTAAAATGTTGCATAGGGTAGAGGTAAAAATTACTATTCCCACTCCAAAGAGAGCAACAGTAGGGAAAGTGTTGGATAGCGTAGGGGTAAAAATTACTATTCCCACTCCAAAGAGTGCAACAGTAGGGAAAGTGTTGGATAGCGTAGGGGTGAAAATTACTATTCCAAATCCAAGGATTGCAACAGTAGGGAAAGTGTTGGATAGCGTAGGGGTAGAAATTACTATTCCCACTCCAAAGAGTGCAACAGTAGGGAAAGTGTTGGATAGCGTAGGGGTAAAAATTAATTTTCCAATTCCAAGGATTGCAACAGTAGGGAAAGTGTTGGATAGCGTAGGGGTACAAATTACTATTCCCACTCCAGAGAGGTCAACAGTAAGGAAAGTGTTGGATAGCGTAGGGGTGAAAATTACAATTCCAACTCCAAAGAGTGCAACAGTAGGGAAAGTGTTGGATAGTGTAGGGGTAAAAATTACTATTCCAACTCCAGAAAGTGCAACAGTAGGGAAAATGTTGGATAGCATAGGGGTAAAATCTACTATTCCTATTCCAGAGAGTGCAACAGTTGGGAAAGTGTTAGATAGCGTAGAAGTTAAAAATACCATACTTATAAATAAATTAATATTTTGAAATATTTGAAAAAGTAATTATTAAATAAATCTAAACGATTTACAAATACCAATACATAATTATTAAACACATAATTACCAATGAATAATGAAGTAAAAATATTTAATAATAAATACCACTTAATAATATTTAATTACCAAATAATAATTGATCACCAATAATATAATTAACAAAAACAATTAATTAAAATAAATTATTACTTAGTTACATTTAAATTACTTCCCACCCTACTCCCCTATAAACCCACAACCAGCTACAGTACTAAAATACAAAATTTCAATAAATTAGATTAAAAAAAGAATACATATTAAATACATGATAATATACATAAAAATCAAATAAAAATCGATATTAGTAACATCGATATTACTAACATCGATATTAGTAACATGGATACTATTAACATCGATATTAACAAAATCGATATTACTTACCTTCGAAATTCTGTCCCATCGATATTAAAAATATCGATATTACTTATCTTCTATATTCAGTCCCTTCGATATTTAAACATTGACATTATTGCATGTCAATATTTAAAAATCGATATTTTGTCTGCCTACCGTTCCTAGTTACCATGACACTATGACATCAAAAGCAGCACCGGCTTAAGATGCCACAACACCACAATAGGAAAAAAAAATGAAGTTCCAGAATGGCATGGACTGTGAACTCCATGCCGCCCTGAAACATGGGGTGCATGCAAACAGGGTGCACATGTTGTGCCCCCCTGAATGTATTCCCATGGCAGCACGGGCAGGGGGGCCCAATAGGGCCCCCTTTCTTTCCCCTCCGCAAGCATTTTCAAAGTGGTGAAACTCATAATGTGCTCGGTGGACCACAGCTGTCCAGCCTTGCATATCATATAGGCCTGTGCATTACGCCACCTCCAGTCCTAAAAGCCAACTCAGAATATAGTGGATGCAGGACCGCTACCGCTGTGCCACTGTGAGTCTGGCGGTCAAAGACGGGTAGACTCAAAATCCGGCCAAGAGTCTTGATTGTTCATGGCTTCCCAGAAAAAAAGGTGGGAGAGATTATGTAAACAAATTATCATGCATAAATCTATTTGGCAAGGCTGAACATTGCTTTATAATAATTTTCTGCTACAAATAAACCCCATAAATAGATTAGTGTGAATACCTTTGTGTAAGTCACTCTCTGTGGATTTTAAGGGATCCACGGAGAGTGACTTACACAAAGGGAATTTAAGGAAGGGAATGTAAGAGCTAACAAAATACTGTGTGGGGGGCTCAGTTCTCTGGATTTTTTCCTTCTTTCAAGTATATACTCATGCAAACTTCAGAAATAACTGCAAAACAATGTTGCATTATTTATCAGATTCTACAGGACTGTATACTGTCTTAAAGCTTGTGCAGCCCATTTTAATTTGTTGAGTACTTTCTGTTTAGATTCCTCTTTTTTAAGGGCAGAGGGACCATTACAGCTTAAAATAAGGGGGAAACAATAGGAAAAGAGTATTGCAAATTCCTGTGCTCCACCTGCCTAATGTGTTCTATCGCCCTAGGGCAACTATATTCCGACTTCAGTTTAAAGAGGCTCTGATTTGTGTCATTTGCAAATCACGTTTGAGTTTGAAGGACCGTTTAAGAATTAAGTCACATTCAACATTATCTACTTGAATAGGTCTGGTGCAATGTTGTTTCACACACTGTTGTCATAATTTCCATACAGTAAGAGTAATTGGTGCATATGTGAGATATGATCATTACGCCACAGGGCCAATCTTTAAATTGCTAACTCTTCTATAAAATTCATGTGTGTAATGATGTTGCTGCAGAAGTGAAAGTGCCCAGTGACCAAACTGGTCAGGCACTAAGACCGGCCCGAGTGAGGGATGAGTGTGGACAGAAAGGGAGGAGCTGGGAGCCAAGAGGGCAGCTGGGCAGTTAGCCGTTGGGATTCGAGGAAGAAGGACATTGCAATAAAGAAGGTCCCTGATAAACATTCACTGTGTCTGCCTGAGTTCTTTTAAGGTCAGACACTACAACTGGCGACAAAGGTACTGGACCTTGTGCGTGCAAACGGCTACAGCAGCAACCGGCGACCGACTGGTCCGGAGCTTGCCCCACGTCTGGAGGATCGAGCACGCTGCAGAAAAACGCCCACCGAGTGCCCACTTCGGCGGCGGAAGAACGCCAACAAAAGCGCCTACCGAGTGCCCACCTCAGCGGCGGAATCGCGTTACTGAAAGCGCCTACCGAGTGCCCACCTCGAAGGCAGAAGCGCGCTATTAGGAACGCCCACCGAGTGCCCACCAAGGGCCCACCTCGGCGGAGCAAGAGCGCCAACAAAAGCGCCTACCGAGTGCCCACCTCAGCGGCAGAATCGCGTTACTGAAAGCGCCTACCGAGTGCCTACCTCGGCGGCAGAAGCGCGCTATTAGGAACGCCCACCGAGTGCCCACCTCGGCGCCGGTAGCGTGTGAATGAAGAAAACGCCTACCGAGTGCCCACCTCGGCGGCAGAAGTGAAGGAAAGCTTGCCCTACCTGATCGTGACTCGAGCGGTGGATCACAGCTGCGGTGAGTGAAATCGCCGACCAACTAGCCCCCCCCCCGGTGAAAAAACAAAGAGAAACGGCCGAAATCTCGCTAGAAACGAGATTCCTGGGCGGCCATTTTGAAGTCAGGCAGCATTGGCCAATCCCCTGCGAGGGATCGTCGGCGGCCATTTTGAAGTCAGGCAAAGAGCCTGAAACAGCAAAAAAGCATTGCTGAGTGCAACAAAGACTGCAAACAAGCACTGGCGAGTGCAACAAAAACAACAAGAATGGATAGAGGATTTTGAGGATTTCATGCAAGCATCCAAGGTGTCAGACCTCAGAGAAAAACAGCTTTTTCTCAAAAACCTGATTGGCAGAGAAGGTGGACAACTCATAAAAGACCTACCAGAAGACTCCTCTGACTCCTACACCAAAGTACGCGAAGCACTGGACAGCAAGTTCCCACACAAAAGGAACGTCGACTTTGAGCGGTACACCTTCAACCTGGCCGCACAAGAAAGAGGTGAACAAATGGGGGCATTTGTAACACGTCTGAAACGATTGGCGAAACACTGCGACTTTGACAAGTTCTCAACTGAGGACGCACTGCGACTAAGAGTGATAGAAGGTTGTCTCTCCGAGCCGCTAAGACGCAAGCTACTCAAGAGAAGCTACACGTGGGAAGAGATCGTGGAGATGACAAGAGTGGATGAACAAGCAGACGAACACGCGAAGAAAATGGAGACCGGGAAAAGTGAGAGACGGGAACAAGTTTTCAGGATGCAATCGCGACAAGAGCACAGAAGGTCTCCACCACGAACTCGTTCCTCCAGATCAAAGAGACATCACCACCAGTCAAACAAAGGACACAAAGACACGAGTCACACGAAGGGACGATCAGACAGACAACTTAAATGTTACAGATGCAGATTCAACTTCCCGCATGCAGAAGCCTGCCCAGCACTAGGACAACAATGCCGAAAATGTGGCAGAGACAACCACTTCGAAAGCATGTGTGGGGCAGTACTGAAGAGTGACCACGGGGGAAGACACCGATGACGCCCACCCTCAAACAGTCGTCATCATGTCAGGGCAGTCCAGGACAGACAAGACTCATCCTCTGGGTCGTCACAATCTACCTGCCGCTCCTGCAGGACATGTCAATCTCGGCGATCGTCATCAAGGGAATCTCGATCCCCATCGCCCACCCCCCGAGTTCGAAAGAATACCTTTACCGTGTAGCTGACCTCGATCAGCTAAAAGAATACCAACGCTTAGACATCAGGGTTGGCTCCCACCCAGCCCAATTCGTGCTAGACAGTGGAGCAACGCTAAACTATCTACCAGTGATGGAATAACGATGCATGAAACCACCGCCAAAGCTAGTTGATGCCCACGTACAAGTGTATACGTGGATGGCCAAAGAGCCACTCACATGCCTTGGGAAGTTTGAGACCTAACTGTCACATGAAGATCGAACAATACTAGCATACATCCATGTCATCGAGGGGCCTGAAGCTGACTGCCTCCTGAGCCTAGCCACTGCTGAGCGACTGAAATTAGTGGACATCCTATTCAGAGTCACCGACAAACCAGCACTCATCAAGAAGTTCTCCAAACTTTTTCAAGGCCTGGGAAAGATGAAGAACTGCCAAATAAAATTGCACATAGATGAACAAATCAATCCTGTAGCGCAACACCACCGAAAAATCCTGTTCCACCTGCAAGAAGCCGTGGAGAAGGAACTCCAAGACCTACTGGAAGCCGACATCATCGAGAGAACAGATGGACCAACTCCACGGGTCTTCCCGGTTGTGGTGGTCCCAAAGAAAGGAGAAACTGACCGAGTCCGTCTGTGCGTAGACATGAGTGCGCCCAACATGGCAATAGAGTGAGAGAGACATCCAGGCCCTCACATAAGTGACATAATCACTTCCCTCAATGGAGCCAAGATTTTCTCAAAGCTGGACCTCAACAAAGGATACCACCAGCTAGAACTGCACGAAAGGTCGAGATACATCACAACATTCTCGACACACCTTGGACTATTCAGATATAAAAGACTAAGCTTCGGAGTGTCATCAGCAGCGGAGATATTCCAAGAGGCCATCAGGAGAACGATACACCACATCCCACAGGTCCTAAACTACAGCGACAACATCCTTGTCTATGGAGCAACGACTGAGGAACATAACAAAGCACTGGATCAGGTCTGTCAAGCTCTGATGGACGCAAACCTGACACTCAACAAAGATAAGTGCGAACTTCACAAACCAACACTAACATTTTTCGGACACCTATTCTCTGGAAGTGGCATGAAACCAGACCCAGAAAAGGTAGCAGCGCTAAATGATACACCAAGCCCGGAAAACGTAGGTGATGTACAATCGTTCCTAGGCATGGCCAGCTACTGCTCCAGATATATACCTGACTACCCCACGCTAAGTTTCCCGCTAAGGATGCTCACGAAACAAGGACAGCCCTTTCAGTGGTCCACTCAGTGTGAAGGGGCATTTCGAGAGATCAAGAGAACTGTAGAATAAGCAAAGAACCTAGCATACTTCAATCCAAAAAGAGAGACGGAAATAACAGTAGATGCCAGTCCTGTAGGACTAGGAGCCATCCTTGCGCAATATGATAGAGAAGGAGATCAACGGCACATAGTAGCATATGCCAGCAGAAGTCTGACGGACACAGAAACGGCATACTCACTGCCAGAAAAGGAGAGCCTGGCTGTCGTCTGGGCATGTGAACACTTCCACATTTTCATTTTTGGAAAACACTTCACACTGATAACTGACCATCAAGCTCTGATCACAATATTCGGAAACCCGCGAGCAAAAATGCCACCTAGAATAGAACGATGGGGCCTACGGCTCCAAGAGTACACCTATACTATAATTCACAAGCCAGGAAAAGATGCAAACCCTGCAGACTACATGTTCCGACACCCCATCAGATTAGACAAATCAGAACAATCAATCGCTGATGAATACATTCACTTTGTGGTGAACCAAGCGAGGCCTCCAGCTGTTCCACTAGAGGCCATCTGCGAAGCGACGCAAACAGATACCACCCTGCAAGAGATGAAATGGCTGATCCAAACTAACAGCTGGAGACACACACCAAGCAATGGACAAAACAACCAAGAAATGGCGGCATTTAAACATATCCACGATGAACTGTCGATAGCAGCGAATGGTCTCATCTTACGGGACACCAGAATAGTGATCCAACGACAACTCAGACAAGGGGTCATCAACCTAGCACATGAGGGACACCGGGGCATAGTAGCCACAAAAAGAGCACTCCGTGAAAGAGTCTGGTTCCCAACACTAGACCTGATGTGGAGACGACCTTGAAGGACTGTCCGCAATGCCAACTGGTGAGTCGTCCGGATCCCCCTGCACCAATTCAAATGTCTCCACTACCGGAGGGTGTCTGGCAACACATTGCCATTGACTTATTTGGGCCAATCAAATCGGGCCAATATGTCCTGGCCATCATTGACGAGTATTCCAGATTCCCCATCGCACAACTGTGTACATCCACGAGAGCATTGTGTGTCATACCGATCCTAGATGAGGTATTTGCCGCATGGGACATTCCCCTAGTGGTGAAGTCAGACAATGGGCCTCCATTCAACAGCCACGACTTTGCTGATTTTGTCCAGCACCTCAACTTCACACACCGCAAGATCACACCACTATGGCCACAAGCCAACGGAATGATCGAACGCTTCATGGCCACGATTAAAAAGATCATCCAGCAAGCAGAACTCACCGGAAAGAGCCTTCAGACAGCACTCAACGAGGTGCACTCAACCATAGGCAAATGTCCTGCCACTCTCATGCTCGGACGCCCAGTGCTCACCTGGATACCAATGATGAATATGGCAGCGCACGAACTGTACTTCGACTCTGATCATGAGGAGATCGCGGCCAGAGACAAGATGAAGAAGGAAAGAATGAAAGACTATGCCGATGAACGGCGTCATACCACTACCTCTCAAATCCAAGAAGGAGACTGGGTGCTGGCACGACAAGAGCAGCACAGAAAGACTGATTGCCAATATCATGAGGTTCCACTCAAAGTAATACAACAAAAAGGAACTATGATCAGTGCAGAAACCGACGGGAAAAGACTTACTAGGAATGTGACGTACTTCAAGAAGTGCGGACCAAAGGTCAAAGAGCTACGGACTTAACCGAAACTAGAGCCAGGAGACCAAGAGACACTGCCAACTGACAGTCAGTTACTGATGGAGACTGCCGATGAGAATGAGCGTGACAGTGCCAACCTCCAGTCATTCCCCAGGCGTGCGATCACAAAACCGTCTCACTTCATTGAAGAATTCTAAAGAAAGAACAATTTGCTGTTTGACGTGGTGTCTATTTTTGTTTTGTTTTTCGTTTATTCACAGAGGGGGGAGATGTAATGATGTTGATGCAGAAGTGAAAGTGCCCGGTGACCAAACTGGTCAGGCACTAGGACCGGCCCGAGTGAGGGACGAGGGCGGGCGGAAAGGGAGGAGCTGGGAGCCCAAGGGGCAGCTGGGCAGTTAGCCATTGGGATTCGAGGAAGAAGGACATCGCAATAAAGAAGGACCCTGATAAACATTCACTGTGTCTGCCTGAGTTCTTTTAAGGTCAGACACTACAATGTGTTGCGGATTTTACTCCACAGTACTTCTGTATGCCCAATTTACTGCAGAAAAGACAATTGAGGACCTTGCAGTTTACCGCTCCAGTCCGTGTTTTTGCGCTGTCACTTTCTCGCGATCGAAGGTAGGGGAGGAAGACGCGGCTACTGTTCCAGGCCTCACCTGGGGCTCTCGGCCCCCGCTCCGCTCTTCCATCTGCACTGCTCAGCTTTAACCCCGCTCTCCGCCACCCCGCTTTCAATAGCGGTTGGCGGAAGGGTGTAGCTGTGGGGGATGCGGTGGCAGCGGACTTCAGCTGATTGCAGCAGTGGTCGGACTGAGGACGGAGGCGGACAGAGAGGGGTTGCCTCATGGCCGCAGGTTTCTCCTCTCTCTCGGCGGCGGGAAGCGGGGAGCGGGGCGGGAGGGCACAGGGGGCAACAACAGGGAAAAACAGTACAGGGGGGCACACAGAAGAGAGAAAAAGGGGCAAAAATGCCTAAATTAGGCAACAGGCAACAGAAAAAAACTCAGCAGACACAGACTGCAGGAGACCACGCCGAGCGACGGTAGGGGGCGTGGTCAGCAGGCAGCAGGCAGGCTCAGCGAGGCAGGCGGGGAGCACATGCTACAGCTGGTGGCCGTGCGGCGCGGGGGTGTCCTAAGAATAGGTCACACTCACCTGCGCCGCACGGTCGCCATTTATGGCCAAGTGCGAGGGAGGGAGGAGCAGCTGGGAGGTGGGAGCGGGGAGGGCACAGAAAGAAAAAGGGGCGTGTCCGATCTCTCGGCGGCGGGAAGCGGGGAGCGGGGCGGGAGGGCACAGGGGGCAACCACGGGGAAAAACAGCACAGGGGGCACACAGAAGAGAGAAAAGGGGGTAAAAATGCCTAAATTAGGCAACAGGCAACAGAAAAAAACTCAGCAGACACAGACTGCAGGAGACCACGCCGAGCGACGGCAGGGGGCGTGGTCAGCAGGCAGCAGGCAGGCTCACCGAGGCAGGCGGGGAGCACACGCTACAGCTGGTGGCCGTGCGGCGCGGGGGTGTCCTAAGCAGTGGCAGTGGCAGTGTCAGTGGTCTTAAAAGAGACAGTGACAGCAGTCCTAAACGGAGTACAGCTGCTTAGGTGCGTCAGGCCCGTTGCCCAAGCTCTAGAGAATTTGGGGTGTGCACAACTTAGTAGTATATAGCTTACAATATATAGCACCTGTAAAAAAAGCAGCCCAGTACAGCTAGCTGGGCTACATACGTATTTCTGGACCCAGGTATTTTGGAGACACCGCAAGTGAACAGGAAAATAAAATGAAATTAAAAAAGGAGTAAAATCCTAAAATTCTAAAGACAAATTGCAGCTGGCTAGTAGCAAGATTGTTATAAACATCAACTCCAAGGCACAATCAATCACCATTAAATAAGGAATGAAATATAGGAAATAGGAAAAATAAGAGCAAAAGATGTATACCACATATACCATGAGGTCAGGGCATGAGAGAGCAAAACTTCCATCAACAAACAAAAAGGAAAAAGAAATCCCAAGGCTCAATGGCAAAAAATAACAAAGCAAAACTAGAGGGCGTGGTGCAGCCTTTAATCTCGCCTGAGTACAAAATGTTTGCTAAATCAATCAGCATACTAAGCACATTTAATTTTCTAAAAGACCCAGTGGACACAATGTTATCTCATCATGATGAGAAGGGAAGACGGGAGCATCGGCTACCATCACCAATCCCACAATTTATTCACAAAGGGAATACAAACTTAAAGAATTATCAAATTAATACAGGGTCCATAGCTCAAACTCAAACTAGGTCCCAGCAGGTCCAAGAACTCAAAGAACAATTTGACCAATCATTGGGGTCCATTAAGGACCATGATCTGCTGAAGAACGGGGACCACTTACTACACCAGAATACATTTTCTATGGAATCTCCAGCCAAACAAATGTTACAAAATACTCAAGAGCAACTTCAGAGTACGGGGGCCCACCTACCAATTGAAGTACATGTAAAAATTAACAAACATTTCTCAAACCTCACTCAACATGCGTATCAACACGTGGAAACAAGTGAAATTGATAGTAAAATCCAAACATTGATTTGTATAGCACCAACAGCTAGCTCACAAAACAGTATGACTCATGAGGAACTAGGAGAAAAATATCAAGGTGTAGAGGGAGCTGAAACCCACAGTAGGTTGGTTCAAACATCGAAACACACGTTCCCATATAGTAAAGACCATACGCAAAATCACCCAATAGTCAAAAGTGAATTGTCTTTCAATAACACCTCGGCAAAGGACAACCATGGTCAAAATATTGATAGTATACACCCAGTAGCAATGATAGACTCTGGAGCAATATGGGACATGTTCTTTAAGATATCTCAACTCACACTTGAGGCCTTAAACTATCAATCAAACAAGATGGATGTCCAAGTGGACTTGCTCAACATCATAGCAACAAAAATTTCAGGGATTGATCAAAAACTGGCGGATTTAAATCGGTTGATAACACGAGCCCAAGCATGCGCAAACACTTTAAATACAGAATGCATCCACACAAATCAGAAGGAGTTGGTGTCAGTCTACACGTCTCTACAGAGGCCACAATCAAGTTCCTGCCAATTCAGGAAAGGCAACTATCAAATAAATTATACCAAATATTCATTAAGAGCCAAAAACAAAATAAACCTCTGGGTGAAGATGCACATACCATTAACACCATGTTACAGGATTCAATGTCCACTGAAAACGGTGGAACAGTAAAGAAAATGGTACAAATAACAAATGAAACTGTTTGGGATAAAAATGAATGTGGATTGCCTAACGGAATAATGGGAGAGGGATAAAAAAATAAAACATTGGGTACACCAACTTTCAAAATGTACCAGGAGAGATACAACGTAAAGAAACTCCACACCCTGAACCCTCGTCCGGCACAATAGCAATTTCCGCCCACACCTGAAATATGTGTAAAACAATTCTCCAACCACAGTACAAATCAAAGGGTAGACACGATACACTGAGCAGGGGTAATTTACTAGGGCTCCTTCAACATATACCATCGCTGACTCACATAAAAAGTGAAGATATAGTTTGCGTTCAATTTGAACCAAAAGAGGGAGACATCTGCAAAGAAGATACTGTAGTGACCGGTTCAAACCATCACACGTCTGAAGCAGTCCTTAGAGAAAAATATATTTTTAGAGACTGGGGGATTGTTGTAAGTGCACCAAAACAAGAAAAGTATCCATCAATTCTACTAGAACCAGCAAACATAAATCATACAACGACAAATAGAGAGCACCCACAGAGGATACTGAGAGGCACATCGAAAATACATTTAGATAACAACTATAAGAAACTAACCATATCAGTAAGGAGATAGGAAGACATGACCATAAGGAGGACAGTAAAAGACGAAGGGCTACTGAAAACCCAAAGAAATGATCAATTCAGTAGGACAAGCCGAGAGTTACAACTTGGCACTCTTTATTCCTGATGACCAAGCTGCCTTATCAGATACCTTATGGAATCGACAAGGGTCACCCACCGCTAAACCCATAGTATCGGAAACGTCAAGTCCACCTTACATTAACCAAAAATCACCTTTCAATCTCAAAATCATTTCCGGGAACGTGGCAGGAATACGTAAAGCACTTAAACACGAAACAGTAATCAATTCACTGCAAGAAGAGGACATAGTATGCAAGAGACCTGGGCTACAGAGCACGTCCACCTTGAAGGCTACGCTGGTTTTCATACACTGCCAACTAAACATAATCAGTTTTGTAGACCATCAAGTGGAATTTCGATTTATGTAAAACATCTGAAACAGGTAAAAGTAAAAAGGATTACAATTGAGTCAGGCGTTTTACATGCGCTCCTAATAGAGGGAAGTAGGGACAGAGATGAATGTGCTGCAATCCTAGTTATAAATATATATCCAAATGCATACGGTCAGAAAAAGTTGGAAGCTACAAAAACACTATAATCTTAATACAGGAAATTTTATATACTAATGCACTAGTGGCCAAAGTGATTGTAGGAGACTTTAATCTGCACCACCTGGGAAGAAATAGGAGTGACATGTCCAACCAGCTGTGAAATCATTTTTTATGTATTTCTGCAAAACTATGACCTAAAGTCCGCCAATGAAACCTGGAAAAGTTTAGATCTCAAATACTCAGGTACTGCCACTTTTAAGAACTGTTCCACAATTGACTACATCTTTTTATGTAGCCTTCTCACTCAGAAAATGGTAAACTTTGAAGTCAAATCATACAAAACTAGCGATCACAAACTGCTGCAGGTGGAATTAAATTCCAGTACTACACAGAGGGAACAAACGGTTGTAGTATCCCATTCAACAGGGATTGAAGACCATACATTAGTTAGAAGGCTAAAATGTACGACCCTTATTGGTTATTCTTTTTCCCTTCGTGAAAAATTGGTTAGGAGACGCAATGACATTCCAGGGTTGAAGTTACTCTAAGCACAAAGCTTGTTTATTAAAAGTGTCTTAGGCGATTTCTGACTGATTAATGTTAGACACTTGACCAATGTTGTGGATATTTAGTTATATATAGCTTCCTTTTTTTTTCGACGTGACGACGCAGGACATCCAGAACCCCGGTGAACCTAAATGCCTGGCTTCACTTCGGCAGCTACTTGGCTCGAGGCGTTTCGAGAATCCCGATGAACCAAAACGCCCGGCTTTACTTTGGTTATTATTTGACTAGAGGCGTTTCGAAAAGAGGAAGCTATATATAACTAAATATCCACAACATTGGTCAAGTGTCTAACATTAATCAGTCAGAAATCCCCTAAGACACTTTTAATAAACAAGCTTTGTGCTTAGAGTAACTTCAGCCCTGGAATGTCATCGCGTCTCCTAACCAATTTTTCACGAATGGAAAAAGAATAACCAATAAGGGTTGTACATCTATGGACATGACTCCAATACCCCTATAAGTGGAACATACATCTTATAAATAAAAATAATAACAAGAAGATTAGCAAGCGAGGTACAGAGTACGACCATGCTCAGATGACTGACCAGCAAGAGATTTTCTTAAATAAGTGTATACCCTCTGCGTATTGTTATGTTTCTGTCCTAAAGCAAATGACGGACTCCTGAAGAAGGCAAATGCCGAAACGCGCGTAGAGTCTCCACCCACCGCTTTGCTTACTCCACTAGCCCTATTTATCATCAGAGTCATTTGTACTGTTTTTTTGTGTGTATTTTTCCCTGTTTCTTTCTTCCTGTGTTTTTGAATATATGTTGATAATTTTCCGAAATCACAAAATGTATGTCATTGATGTTTTAAATACTTATATGTATCTTTTATAAATGAGATTCCAAACAAAAAAATGAAGAAAATATTTAAATAAATCACAAACTAATTTTGAATATAATTATTGAGTTTTGTTCTATTAATTTTGTCTACATGTCACTTCAATTATCCAATTAGCTTCTCTGACTCCTTGGGTTTTTTGGCTTAATTACTAAGCTCACTACTATATGTTCTTCTAAAAAATAGTTCAATTTACTCCCTACTAGTAGTGAATGCATTAGAAGTAGGGGTCCCCCTTTTTTCCTAAATAATGCTCCACAATTGATAACATGGTGGCCATGTCGTATCTGAACCAGCATGCAAATGGCAAAAATAATAAACCAGTCTTTGCATGCTTCATTGTCTACTCAGCTGCCTTTGATGGAGTGCCTCGACACAAGCTCTGGAATAAATTGCGCAACTGGCATATCCCAGTTGGTCTTCTTAATGCTATTATTTCATTGTACAGTAACACCTGGATCAAAGTGAAGTTAGTAGACAATACCACAACGAAAAAGTGTTGGACAAACCGTGGCCTAAAACAGGGATGTGTCCTTGCCCCCACATTGTTTACCTTATACACGGCTGACCTGGGGAAGAAGCTTCACAATGCTAGTCTTGTAACTCTAAAAATTGGAACCAACAAACTGCAAGTATTACAGTATGCAAACGACTTAGTGGTAATGGACCACACACAAATCGGGATACAAAGTTATTGAGGCCTAGATGCCCTCAATACCTATAATGAAAGAAATGAGCTTATAATAAATGCTCAAAAACTAAAGTAGTTATTTTTGGACACTATCCAAAAAATGCTCTATCGAAATGGCATGTGGGCAAAGAAATCATCGCCACCGCGAAATCCTACAATTACCTAGGGTGCTGGCTAAGTGAAACTGGTAAAGCAACATTACATCTGCATAAAATGAAGGCTAAAGCACAGTCAACAACTTATGCCCTATGCAAAGTAAATGAGATAATGCAAAGTCCAACAACAGCTTTGATTAGGAAAGTAATACAAGCAAAAATCAGGGCAATTGCAGGTTATGCACAGCAGACATTCCTGGGTAAAATTGAATCAATGTTAGACAAAGCACAATGCCAGGCCTATAAACGCATTTTCAAACTGCCTAAATATGCATGCCACAGCCTAATTTGCTTATAATTCGAACTGAAGCAACAAAGTAAAGAATGCTTGGGAACGCACATGAAATATTACTATCAAGTCCTAACAGCTCCGGCCGGAAGCCTAAAGAGCATGCTGAAGCCAATCTACGGGGGTCAATTATTCTGTGGCAATGTTACACGGAGGAAGCAGTGGAAACATTGGGATTAGCCACTGAAAATTGGGACCAGGGGTCGATAAATTATCTGGCCATCAAACATTCAATTAATAAACAATGTTACCAACTGTCGCATAGAAGTGATCTAGCAGAATATGCAACAGGAAGAGGTTCACCTTGGCTGATAACATCGTATGCAGGGAACAAAATCCAGCCCTATCTCAATCAAGCTCTGGGAAGGAAAGCACTAAAAAACATTGTATGGGCCAGACTTGTGCCCCTCCCAATTAAAGAATTAACCCCGGGTGGAAATCTCTTGAACACAAAATCAAATGTAGAATGTGCGACTTTAAATTTTAATCTTTGCTACATTTGATTTGTTGTTGTCCTGGTATGTTGCAGTCCTGTCAGAACCTTTAAAAAAAATATGGCTGCGTAACGGGGTCCAGACAGTGAAAGAAGCAACCTTGATTCTCTTTTCCTGTACCATACCGCAGGACTTGGCCAGATTTGGGAGCTACATGGCCGTGTTGCATCTTACGCTTATGGAAGAAGAGGGGCCAGGCAATATAAAAGACAACCTGGTTTGATAAACAAATATTTTACAACAATTTAATCGATAAGACGCCGTTTTTTATTATTATTAAATGTCAGTACCAGTATCAAATCTGGAAAAAGGTTGAACCAACAATTTTTTTCACCATTTTACCAATGTACATAACATATCTTCTTACTCATTTACCTGAATCAAATTTGCAAAAAGGGTCAACTGACAATCATTTGCCGATTTATAAATGTATGTAATATATCTTCTTATTCGGTATTTATAAATTTATAATGTTGTATGTAAACCCATTTTTATAAGAATGTCTTTCTTTTAAACAATTGTTCTAATCTTCTTTTAAAATTGTATGTAAGTCATATTGCAGATGGTCTCAAGTAACTATGCAATACAAAATAAAATATTCATTCATACTGCAGAAAAGGCACTATTTCCTGACAAGACCCTCAATTAATTGTCCGTAAGTTTACTTCCTCAGGTAATTCCTGAAAAATTAGAACACTTTTTTCTACTCTAGACCTAATTCTCGCCATAACAATTATAACGGAATAAAAGCTTTTTTTATTGTTTTAGTGGGTGGGTTACCAGCTTGCCATACTAGTTTCACCATAGTTTAGTTCTATGTCAGATATAGAAACCGCACACCTGCTCCTTTATCATCAGAGCGAAGAGTCTACCCTAGTAGGCAGGGCTCCCCAATTGATCAACCACTAAGAACTCGACATGAAGTAATTGATTTGGAGACCCAAGATGGACAGACAATTACGGACGGGCTTCCATCCCCATGCATACATACAGACGGTGAGAGAGAGAGGGAAATGCCACCCATGCCAGGCTCGAAAAAGATGAAGGTCCTTTCATGGAACGTTGCAGGCATCGCCAATAAAGTAGACTCTAGCGACTGGGGGTCCCTAGTAGATAGTAATGATATCTGTCTCTTTCAGGAGACATGGGCTAGGGAAGTTTACCCTAGGGTGGGTTATGCAACTTTCTATGTCCATGCAAGGTGGGGTGGTAAAGGGAGGCCTTCTGTTGGTCTCGCTATTTGGGTGGCCAGTCACATTAGTTGTATAGCAGAGGAAATACCAACCTGCTCGGAGGACATACAATGTGTTCTTCTCAAATGGCCTGACGCCTACAACCTGGCGGTTGTGAATGTGTACTCGCGGCCAGTAAGTGTGTCTATGGAATCACCCACCCTTGACGATCTATCTTCATTCCTGGGACAACTACCCGCTGACTGTAAGATACTGATGGGCGGGGATTTCAACTGCCACTTTGAACCACTAAAAGGTTTAAAGGAGGGTTCTCTAACAGCTGAGGATGAGTACTGGGGGATTCCCCCCTGTCAATCTCCTAACCCGAATTCATGGTCCCTCCTAGCGATGCAGATCATGTCCCTTACCCTGAACCACTCCATGAGGGCTTGCAATGGGCGCACACCATCTGATGCCCTTTCAGTGTGCACATTCAATAGGAAGGATCAGGAATCTCGTTTGAATTACATTTTTGTTGTCACAAGCATGTGGCCCAAGGTCTTGGATTTCAGGGTGATTGAAAGAGCAGATAGCGATCATAATGCTCTCTGCTTGGACATGGTACACCCAGGGCCACAAGAAGGCACGCCACTTAATGAACTAAGTCAGGACAGAGGGTCCCTAACTCTATCAAATAACAGACGAAGGGTGAGATGGGGAAAAATAGTCAGTTCGACAGAGTGCTTTTTCAAAAATCTATGATTTGGCGCTCCCTAAATTAGTTGAAATGGAAGAACTGATTAATAAACCCAAAGCTACTGATTTTAATGACAAACTGGGTCAAATCCATGCAGACCTAGTGGGAAGTCTAGGAGAGGTTTTCTATCCCCAGACCGCGAGTAGGAAGAAGAGGACACCTACCTCGGCCTGGTACAACAATTCCACGTGCAAAAAGATAAAAACAGAGTGGATCCTTATGGTTAAGTCTGGTACCAATAAAAAGAAAGTAACAGAGATGAGACAGAAATACAGGGAAGCCATCGTCCAAGCGAAGTTTGGGTGGGGTTGGGATAGGTGGCATGACCTATCACTGGCACTAGAAACCAAGGATTCAAGAAAATTCTGGTCAATAGTCCACACAGGTGCAGGGGAACCTAAATCAGCTGTGGAGCCATACATTGCCGCTTCAATGTGGAAATCCCATTTCAGCAAATTGTATCAAGACACTTCTGTAATTCCCACAGAGCCAGTTCCTGACAGCCCTTCTGAGCCCAATGAAAAATTAGAGCTGACATTGGGTGAGGTATTAAATGCTATAGGGAGACTAGCATCGGGTAAGGCTCCAGGCCTTGACAAACTTCCTGGAGATTTGTTTAAACATCAACCAGAGATCTGGGGTCCTTACCTTCACATTATTTTTAACTCCATTCTAAGCGGGATGGAAATCCCCTGTACTTGGCAGGGGGCAGAGATAGTACCGATTTTTAAAAAGGGCTCTCCTCTGCTCCCAGCCAACTACAGGCCGATTAGCCTTATAGACGTACCTCTGAAACTCTTTGCCCGTCTCCTGTTAGACCAACTCCTGGACTGGATGGAGCACAATGCGATCCTCAGTCCGCTCCAGGCGGGCTTCAGGAAAAACACGTACACCATGGACCAAATTTTTTGCCTCGTTCTTCTCTACTGGAAAACGGTGGGGATCGAGGGGGGGAGTCTGTACATGGTGTTCATGGATCTGAGGTCCGCATTCGACCTGGTACCACGCACAAAATTATGGGCGGTGCTCAGGGAGTTGGGTGTTCCCCCACAGCTCCTACAGGCAATAATTAGGCTCCATGATGGAAATTTTGCCCAGGTTCATGTTTGCCGATGATACGCTCCTCCTTTCCAAATCCCCGATGGGAATTCAACGGATACTAGATGGGTTTGGGGATTTCTGCAGGGCGCATGGCCTTGATCCTCAGTCCGCTCCAGGCGGGCTTCAGGAAAAACACGTACACCATGGACCAAATTTTTTGCCTCGTTCTTCTCTACTGGAAAACGGTGGGGATCGAGGGGGGGAGTCTGTACATGGTGTTCATGGATCTGAGGTCCGCATTCGACCTGGTACCACGCACAAAATTATGGGCGGTGCTCAGGGAGTTGGGTGTTCCCCCACAGCTCCTACAGGCAATAATTAGGCTCCATGATGGAAATTTTGCCCAGGTTAGGTGTGGGAGGGAGGGGGAGTTGTCATCTAGATTTCCTGTCCACAGGGGGGTAAGACAAGGCTGTGTCCTCGCACCGACCCTGTTTTGCCTCTTTGTAAATGGTATAATATCCTACCTTGATAACGTCAGGAATAACGATGCCCCCAGGTTGGCAGGCAGGAGGGCTCCGGCAATCATGTTTGCCGATGATACGCTCCTCCTTTCCAAATCCCCGATGGGAATTCAACGGATACTAGATGGGTTTGGGGATTTCTGCAGGGCGCATGGCCTTGATATTAACGCAGAAAAAAAAAATCATGGTATTCAATCCCTCGACTACCACAAGGCCCAATCCAACCTTGGGATCCGATAGGCTGGAAAGGGTTAGAACATTTCAGTATTTGGGGGTAACTTTACACGAAAATCTATCTTGGGGTCCACAGATGGCAAGATCCCGTCTTAAGTTATCCCAAATGGTGGGGGCAATTCTGAAGGTTTCGAACTCATCAACCTTCAAACCAGTTAGTCCAGCCCTGGAGATGTAAAAAACCCAAGCCAGAGCAGCTTCAACCTATGGTGGTGAGTTGTGGGGTCACAATGCTGGGACAGAACTTGTCAAGGTGGAAAACAACTTCCGTAGACGTTTGCTGGCTCTACCACAAAGCGCACCCCTGCTACCACTGAGACTAGATTTGGGGCTCTCTTCAATAGGAGATGAACTGGCTCTAAAGCCGCTGAGGTTTTGGCACAGGCTGTGGTCCACTAGCGAACTTTCCCACTACAGGCAAGATCTGAAGCACGTCCTGAGTCTTAACACCTGCGACAGAATTCCATGGGTAGCATACGTGAAACAGGAATTCTATCGACTGGGACTGGCTGATCTGTGGGATAACCCTGAAAGAGGCTGTTTAGGGGTGTCACGCAAAAGGCTCTCCAAGACTTTTAAAGACAAGAGCCTAATTACGCTTGTGTGTGCCCCGAAAATTGGCTCCCTTACAGAACAATTCCTGGACACTAAAAGTTCTTTCGGTTTTGAAGGATATATGGATATCATATTCTCTGTTACCACAAGGAAACTTTTTATCCAGTGAAGGTTTGGAACATTGCCCCTCAAATCTTTCACAAGCAAATGGACAACGCTAGACGACAAATCTTGCCCTGGGTGCAGCATGAACGTGGAGGATGATCTACACGTGCTGTTTTTCTGCCCTGCCTACAGTAGACCGAGAAAGTACTGGCTAGTGCCACTATGTAGGAATCTGGACTTCAGAAACTATTTACAATCGTACAGAATTCTGAAGACAAGCACCTTGCACTTTATCGTCTTTGCCGTAGCCAAGTATCTAATGGCCATGTGGCAGATAAGGGGAAAAATATTGAAAGGGTAACTTCGAACTCCCAAATGTGGAATGAACTGCAATGAACTGTAGCTAGTTGGGTTTTTAATTCCAGAGTCTCTAATGAACTGATACAATTAGTCCCTTGCTTTCATGCACTGTTTTTATATTGTATGCTTTCATGTGTTTTAAATGTTTTTACTGTATCTTTTATGGTCTTAAATGGCCGAAATAAAGAAATTTTGGATTGGATTGGAAATAAGATATAGAAACAATCATCCATTATTTTACAAAACGAGTGCCTGTTTAGCTTAGAAATGGAATTGGCAATATCTTGCTGCTTTAAGCAGAACATATGAGGGATTTGAATTATTGGTATTATTGTTATCATTATAATAATTATTATTATTATCATTATTATGGAAATGATACTTAGCCTTGGTCAAAATACACCATCCTTTACTTAAATATCAGTGTATTTCTTTACTCAAATAGCGCTGTATTTCTTTTTGACTCATGAGTTGAAAAATATGGTTGTAATTCCATGTTAATTTCAGCTGGAGTATGAAGCCGAGGAATATGTTCTCAGTGGCGGCTCCCCCATTGAGGCGTCGCCCCACTGCTTTTTCGCAGTGCGAGAAAGCAGAAACATAAATGGTAATAACTACCATTTTATGTTTCTGCTTCTCGCACTGCGAGAAAGCAGAAGTGCCTGGTTGGGAGTGGGTGGTCCTGCTCGAGAGCAGGAGGGAGTGGCTTTCCCACTGTTGTGGGGACTGACTGAGTGCTCGGCAGCCTACCAAACAGTCAGTACCCATAACAATGGGCAAGCCACTCCCCACCTGCCCTTGAGCAGGACGCATACCCCGAACAAAGCACTTCTGCTTTCTCGCAGTGCGAGAAGCAGAAACATAAAATGGTAGTTATTACCATTTATGTTTCTGCCTTCTCGTACTGCAAGAAAGCAGTGAGGCGACGCCCCCATGCCACAATGGGGCACTAGCCACTGCAGAAGTTCTTTATATTCTCTTAAATGTATGACAGAAACATTCTTTTGGTTTTTAAATGGTATATTTTTCAATAAACAATATTTACATATAGCGCCTCGCAGGTCGCTGCAGGCATTGGCGCGCTGTGCAGTAAAAAATATTTCACACATTCTGCTATAGCACTCTTGTGCATTACGCCATACCTACATCGTGCCCTCACAGGAAAAGACAGGAAGTTACGACTCAAGAGCGAGAGGGTCTACGTGCCTCCATTCTCGCAGCCAATGCAAGAGAAATCAGGAGCGTGACAATACTGGTTATCTACGTCTATATATTTGTGAGTTACTTTTCACACTAAATATGTTGTTTGAATATGAATGGTTACAGAGTTCAGACACAGGGATCCTAGAATTTTACTGACAAAGGATGGCAGGGCCGGACTGGGAACCCGGGGGTTGTAGGTGCTACCGAGCTGTTTGCCAGGGCTGGTTTTCGGCCGATTTTGTTATAAGGCCAACTTTGCAGCTATGCTGCAAAAATGGCCCTGTATGAAAAATGACCCCCCCACCCGTGCGGCGTCCTGGGGGATTGCCCGGAGTCCACTACGGCCAGTCCGGCCCTGAAAGGTGGATGAAAAGGTGAATGAATGGCCGTGTGCTGTGCAGCACTTCAAGGTGTTTCAAGCTTCGAGGTGCGGGGCATATTAAGTTAGAGTAGAGGCAACTCTGGTCCCTGACTCAGACCAAGGCAGCTGGTATCTACAAACTATTTTCAGTGGCTCCAAATTAAGAAATCTGCAAAGAATTTTAAAAATATGTACATGTTTTACTCACTTCGAACATTTGGGGAAAATTTAAGGGAGAAAAGGGCCTGAAAATAGTTAATTTTTTGCAGCTTTGTATATTTGAGCCCAGATGGCATCAGTTACATTACACCAGGTCACAGTCATTGTGTTCTTAAGCAGTAAGTGTTTCACAGGACCTCTGCGGTGCACGTCACACTGGACATAAACATACATTTTACACTCACGGCACAGAAGTTTCATCCTCTGGCCTGCCGTGCTGGCCCCGGTAAGGTTAGGAACTTGTATTGGTGTCATTTTTAACAGGCAAGAAGCTGTGGGAAATACGGACTTTAAGATGGTAGTACTGACAGCCGCATGACTCGGTCAGGGGGAGTTCAGAATCGGACCAGTTTCAAACTCATCTACAGTGCAGAGAGGTTTGATCATAGCACAGGTGTGCAGTAAGTCTTGAGTTTTTAACCTCAGCCAATGCACCGTTTTATTTAAAAAGATGCTTGCTAAAGAATTGTTTTCTTGCTTTTAGTGTTGTTGGGCAATGAGACACCCTGGTATTTTTGTTTTTATCTGACCAGTGCTAGAGGAGATGTGTTCTCTTGCATTTGAAGGTGTCTTAATCAGCGTTCTGGTGAGCTCCGCATGCATGCTTTGCATGAACTGGGGCTGGTACTTGATAGCCACAAGAACTACATTTGGTAGGTAATATGCAAATTAAAGGCTTTTTCACAGTCCGAATTATTTATTGGGCAAGTGAGCCCATGAATTGAATATGGTATATCCTATCCACCTTGCCTTCTTTGAACATCAGACATAATATTCCAAGCACATCAACAAAAGCTTTCTCCTGAAGGTAGTTGATGATTATCAGACTGTTTTTATTTAATTATTTTAATTTTTGTGACCTATTGGGTGGTCTGATAATGTGCTGCATGACTAAACACGTATATGGTCCCAAAGGTGAGACCTATTGGCTATGCCAATGCTTGTTACTCTTATCGAGGTCATGGCTGTCCAGTACTCCAGTCTAGGCCCAGGAGGGATTGTTCCATGTCACACTTACAGGATACACACTCATGAAATATGAGTCCCATTCAGGTTAATTGTATATGAGACCGCTGGCTGGAGTCGTCGAACCGTACGGCATTAAAATCGTGTCGTACGCCGACAACACTCAGCTAGTGGTTTCATTGGCCCAAGAGAACAACAGGCAATCCCCGGTAGGTCTGCTGAAATGCCTAGAGGACGTCAAGGAGTGGATGACCAACTCCTCCCTCAAATTGAACGGAGAAAAAACAGAGCTCATGCTTCTAGGTCCAGCCTCGCCAACACCTTTCACTTCCTTGTGGCCCCACGGTCTGGGTTCTCCCCCCACCCCTAAGGAAAATGTAAAGAGCCTAGGAGTGTGGCTGGACAAAAAGCTCTCCTTCTCCACCCAGGCCACCAAGTTGTCCGCCATATGCTTCGGCCTACTCAGAACCTTGAGGAAGGTCCTCCCGCTTTTACCTCTGGAAGCCAAAAAGGTAGCAGTACAAGGCCTCATCCAGTCCCGCCTGGACTCAAACAATGCCCTATACGTAGGGGCCCCTGAGATGACTTTCCGGAAGCTGCAGGTGGTACAAAATTGCGCAGCACGCACCCTGCTACAGATTCCGCGAACCCAGTCAGCCAGACCTGGACTGAAAAGTCTGCACTGGCTGCCAGTTAGGCAGAGAGTGGCATTTAAGGCGCTGTGCATTGCGCATCGGGCCTTCTGGAAGACAGGCCCAGCAATCAACGACAACCTTGTCATCCCCTACCACCCAAACAGGAACCTCCGGTCCACTGAGGCTTTCTTGGCAGTTGTTCCTAGAGTGAAGAGAGCCAGGACCGGGGGCAGGCTGTTCTCTTTGAACACCGCTAAGCTTTGGAATGCTCTCCCCCTCCCACTTCGGTCCAACCCAGATCTGCTCTCATTCCGGAAAAAGCTGAAAACACTACTGTTTGCCAAATCCTCCGAGTTCTAACCCCTCTGCTCCGCCACATCTCTGCTTCAACTCAGCGCTTGGACGCCCGTGGGCAGCAACCGCGCTTAACAAATTTATTTTCATTTCATTTCATTTCATATATTTGTGTTGATGTCTTTTGCTGGACCTGTGTTGGATACTCCTGAGAGAGTGGGCTTGGCATGACCATAAAGTGTAGTATTGTTGCTTTTACAGCGTGACCGCTTCATCCCTCTGGTCAGTTCCATTTTGACAGTTGCTTCATTAACCTTCTTTCATGCTCATATTTACTTGAGAATTCCCAATTTGCCCACTCTTTTTTCTAAATTCTCTTGGGGGATAAACCCCCCTTCTGAATCTCTCTTATGCTAGTCAAGCGCGCCACAGGGCACACACCTCGAACTTTTACGCTCACCTCTCTCAAATGTCACCAGCCGCCACTGGATGTTCTCCTTATATTCAAAAAGACTGCAGATACTCATAAAGCAATATACTGGAGTACTCAAAGACTTTGTTTAGATAACACTGTTCTAGGACAAATAACCAGAAAAACCAATCCATAAGTCCAAGTTCATGTGATGCATATTCGTCGTCTTCATTGTGATTACTATCTTCCAACCAAGTACAAGATCGTCAGCCGTCAGCCAATGCGTGTTTTGTCTTCACAGGGACTTTTTCAGGGCGTGGACTGCAAACTGTGGGGCATATTATCAAGCATGGCGTTAAAAATGTCGCAGTTTTAACGGCAGAAAACTGCCGCTAAAACAGCGATAATTGGCTTGAGAATATGCCCTTGTGAATTCAAATAGAAACCCATGTTCTGGTGTGAACATGGGCTTCTATTGGAATTCTCCACGGAATATTATCAAGCCCAGTATCGCAGCTTTAGTGGCAGTTTTCTGCCGCTAAAACAGCGATAATATTAACGCCCTACTCGATAATATGCCCTTGTATTTCTTATTTCTTTAGCAATAATACATGAAGTAAGATGATATAGATGGCAGAGTACAACTTTCTTCCAGGTGATCTCTCCTGTACCTCTTTGTTCGATTATTCCTAATAACAAATGTAGTCGTTCTCATCTGTTTATCATTATTTTCAAACCCATAATGAAGTGGTGTTACAACTCAGACATGGGCGACACTGGTGTAAAGAGCCCCGATAAACCCTGTCCTGTACGTCACAAATTGAAATGTTGGCCACTTGATAAACAAATGAGAACAACTACACCAAAATGGCTACTGCGTGCCAAGATCACAACAATGATTAGAAAAAATCTATCAATCCAAATTGTCAAGAAGAAATCCATGGAATTGGACCAAAACTATTGAATAGACCATCTGAAAACCAAAACACAAAATTAAATGGATAATAAATATTTTGTAGGGCATGTGTAACACATCTAGCAATAAACGAAATGTATGTACAGTGTTGCGGTGAGGTTACAAGGGGGCAAGCCCTTAATTGATCAACGTAAATCCTTAGATTCTGCGAAGAGGTGCTCAGCATTTGAGAAAGACTTCCCCTATCAAGCGCTTCAAATACAAATCCACAAAAGTTCAAATGGTAACTGCGAGTACTCTCACCAATTCACCATGTAGTCCTTGAGTGTGTTGGGCATCCTAAATCTTCTTTGTTCCATATTCGATATAAATATTTGTAGCCAACACCTGTTTCGTCATCTTGTGGGTCGCCAATTATAATATAGAATTTAAATGCAGATCTAAACCTGTGACATTTATGTTTTCCTAATTTTAAGACGAAGGGTGTTCATTTTGCTTTGAAATAATAGGACGCATTTGCATATTATTCTGTGCCAGTCTTTGCGAGGGAAAAAAATGCAGTAATCCTGCGGGTGGAGGTAACGAAAGACGTAGAATTACTAGAAAAGGTTAACAAGAGCCATTGGATTATGGATCCGTGCTGAAAGAAAGGTACACTTTTTCTCACACTGTTGTAAAGCCACTTGTGTTAGTGTAATTCAAAGAAAACAGAACATCTGCTCCCCGTAGTTGAGTGCCAGAATTGAAGTGCCTTACAAGCTCACACACTTTTCAGCTCACAAGCTACTTCATGGAAGCTGGAGCATGCCCATTGATGCCTCAAGTGCTGTGCTAAAGTGGTGACACGGCATGCATCTCTAATAACACAGAAAGATGTAAGGCCACTTAGCTCTCAGGCAGTTAAAAGCCCCTTTAAACGTAATTATTGGGCTGCTTGTTGGCATTGAACAAGAGATTTTTTTCTGAAACATGTTCTAAACAGAATTATGTACCTAATTATTTAAGTATTTATTAGTCGTGTTTTGAAGCATATATTTTAAAAAGTCTTCGAGAACTGCTGCGGCTCGGCAAGAAAGTTGAAAAAAAGCATCCTCTTGAATATGTACGTTCTGTACGGCATAATGCTCTAGTTTACTGGTTATGAGTGAAAAGCACACATCAATATGAAAACTATTATTTTTATATTTTGCATCATTCTAAACAATTGAATTAGAAAGTGCTTTCCTAAAACATGCCTTTTAAATTGAAAAAAAACTTTCCTTCCTGAAGCAATTAATTGCAATTGAAATACATTTAGTTCTGGATATAGAGAGCTGATCTCAATACATTTGAAAGCATACAACATTGAACATAGAAATAACAAACAGTACGCAACATTTGGCCTGAGTAGGGAAACCCGCCTCTCCTTTTCACCCTGTCCCTGGAGCCACTGGCGGCATAGATCCGCTGGTGTCCCTCAATTCGAGGGCACAAATGGACGGAGGGCTGGGAAGACTGCATCTCCCTTTATGCGGACGACATCTTTCTATTCTTGGCCTCCCCCGTGTCACCTATACGGGTAGTTCTTGATATCTTCACAGTCTTCGGGAGGTACTTGGGCTACAAAACAAAATTGGAGCAAGTCCCTACTTTACGTCCTTAATGGGGATCTTCCATCCTTGCCTGTGACTGCCCCATGCAGGTGGCGTGTGGGGGATTTCGATACTTAGGCATATATATCACTGCTGATCCCCAGCTTTGTTATGAGAGCAACCTACTGCCCCCCTTCCTGAGACTCAGATGTGACGTCGAGGTGTGGAGACAGCTCCTGCTTTCGCTCCTGGGAAGGGCGGCGCTTTTCAAAATGATGTCACTGCCCCGCTTTCTGTACGTCCTGCAGAATTCCCATGATCTGGTCCCGGCCAGTCATTTCAAAGAAATAGAAGCTCTGCAGAGGAACTTGCTGTGGGAGGGTAGGCCTCGGATAGGACTCCAAAAATTGATCTTTGGCTGGTAGGATGGGGGTATTGGTCTACTGGACATACAGAGGTATTATTTGGCCACCCATTTGTCCGCCAGCAATCATTATATATATATACTTGAGGATGACTCCGCCTACAGGATGGATAAATAACTTCTTCGGGGAGGCACATATCATGGAGCACTTTATTCCAGACCTTGCAGCTATTGGCTTATGGGCCCAACTAAGCACTCAGCGGCTGTGTGGCAAACGGTGAGCAAAAGCCTCGAGTGGGATGGGAAGCTCTCTCTGGCAACCCCCCTATGGTATTCAGAGAAGTTAGACACTCTCTGCACAACCAAGGGTTTCGATAAATGGGACCTGATTGGACTATCACCATTGGGGACCTGTGGAGGGGGGGGGCGAATGGTGTCATTTGCGGACCTGCAGCATAGTCACGGCCTTGCGGACTCAGAGCGCTTCCACTATCTACAAGTCAGACATGCATTACTATCCAACGTTGCTTTGGGTTATTTCTCTGCCGGAGGCCTCATTGTTAGAGGACAGACTACTAGATGGCAACGTACTGGATAGGGTCATTCCCTTGACGTATAAGAAGCTGGTTAACAACACACCCGACCCCCTGGCACTCCTGAGACAGCACTGGGAAAAGATGGGCTTGAAATAGGCAATGAGGAGTGGCAGAAAGACTTGGCCTCCCCTAGGTAAGTACCCATCTCTTCAAGACTGCGTCTAGTGCAACTAAAGGTCCTACACCGGATTTATATCTCTGGTCCAGACTGGTCAAAATGGGCAAGCTGGATGAGGGTGATTGTCGGCTTGGCTGTAGACAGACTGGCTCCTTTTTCATATAATCTGGGAATGTCCCCTTATTCAATCTTACTGGTCCAGGGTGCTTGAGTGTATGAGTCGGGTTACAAGGGTGGTCACACATTCGGAGGCAAAGCAGTGCCTTTTGAATATCTGGGGGCCGACAGACCTTAACAGTAGATACAAATTGTGGGTTACTTTGGGCCAGATGATAGCTAAGCGTAACATAGCACAGGCATGAGGGGCGAGGGAAACACCCGGAGTGTTCTCCTGGGAAAACAACATGGACTGGTGCATGTTTAGGGAAAAGACCGTATATATCTCACATGGGTGCCCCCGAAAGTGGTCCTCCATCTGGTCAAATGGAACAACTATCAAGGGGATATCTGTGCCACCCACCCCGGACCCTGACACTGACCACCAAATTACGCCTTAACATCTTATTGCACTATTCTGTACTGTGTATGGTTTTACTCGTGTCACCACAAGACTCGAAGCAGATATATCTGTTATTCCAATGGTGTGTACTGTTGACATTGTTGGTTGTTAATAAAAAGATTTTTTTTAAAAGAAACAACATTGAACATAGAAATAGGTCTTTGAGTCAGCCAACTTCCGGCAATGGCTTTTTTTGGTAAAACCTACTTTAAACACTGGGGGCATATTTCTAAGAGCTTTACATCATGCATTCACCATGCAGACCTCTATGACAGATTTATGAAGTCATGCAAAGCCACTTTGCATGGCTCTAAGTGGCTTTATAAACCTGAAGTAGGGCAAAGCAGCGCAAATCATTACGTTGCCTTCCTCTGCCCTGGGTCGGCTTTCCATGGGATTTCCGATGGTTGTTCCCACGCAACTCCCATAGATTTTGATGCATTTCCAGATTTACAAGGACTTGTAAACCTGGGAATGCGCCAAAACCTCATGACTTCCCAAGAGAGGGGTATGGAGGAGAAATATCTTTATGTCTCCTCCTTTGTTCCTTTCTATGTGTGCTGCATTCTGCAGCACACATTGAAAGAGGACACAGCCTCTTAGGATTTCTTTTGTGCAGGAAGGTGTCTCTTCCTGCACGCAAAACAATCCTGCCTAGAAGACAGGCACCCTTGCACCATGGTGCAAGGGTGCCTGCATTGGCACTAGGCTGCCAAAACCGCTCTGGTGCAAGGAAGTGGAAAGGAATGTGCCATTTTGGAAAAAATACTGTGTATTCTTTCCCTTTTTCTGTGAAGCAAGGCATCACAATAAGGAGACTTGCTGCGCTGCCCTGCACCACAATTTCCAAAAATATGCCTCAGGCTTTCTTTGTCATCTGTCACGCTTAGATCAACCTACCAGTGGCAGCTCCTCCGCTAAGGCGGAGAAGTGTTACCCCACTCTTTTGCAGCAGTGAAATAAAGGAAAAATAAAATGATAACTCATGATTATTATCATTTTTTTTTTGCTGCTGCACCTTTGCTGGTGAGGCAGGGCTGCTCTGGTGACAGAGAAGCAGGGGGAGGAGTGGTGGCAAACTGTAAGTGCTCATGACTGTTTGGCCAGCCGTCTGGGACCTGCCAAACAGTCATGCACACTGTGCATGTTCTCCACAGAGGCTGCATTACAGCCTGGATGAAGAACACACCCAGGCTCCCATTCCCTGGCTGAGCGTCAAACCAGAGTGCTCCAACCAATCCAAATTCTGCATTGCGGCGTTATGATTGGCTATGTGGAGCCTGGGTGCTTCTTCCTTCCTGTTCCAGGCAGGAGCGCTACGAGGGCTGATGGAGGAGAGACGCAGCGAGAAGGTACTTTTTTTTTCTTTTTTACTCCCCCCACACCTGATCCATGCGGGTCACCACTGCAACTCACACAGTTTTGTGCCTGCCTATGTTTCCAATAAACGTTCTACTTTGATAACCCTTATAATTGTATTCTATTTGGCGCATGCATCTAACCAGCTACCCTTCAGCTCCCACATGTCTGCTCTCCAGGATGAAAGGACAGTGCAGAGCAGTGTGTTAAGGTCCTTGACCGTCAAATATGAGAGGCTACCTATCTATTTACAATCAATCACTCAAACAATCCATCAAAAAACAAGCTCCAGGGGGCACCCACAGAGCACAGTACTCTGACCGGAGAGCTCCCTTTGAGTCCGGAGCGGGCCCTCCACATACATTGCAGGGTGGGCCTCTCAAGTTTCGTTACGCCAGTGGTACTGCACACAGCTGCCAGCAGGCATTCCGGCGCTAAAGCACAGCTGCAGTCAGAAACATAAAGAAAATTAGTCCTTAATACAAAGCCAATATTTCAAATGCCACCTGAACAACTTTTCATTCTCCAAGAGCCTCAATTCCATGAGACTCACAGTTATTAGGACAAGTGGAAGCTGTCACAGAATGGGTGTTTGGAATGATGGTAATAACCCCCAATTTTTTGATGTCACCATTTGTCATAAAAATATCTATTTGTGCTGTATTTTATAGTCCTCAAAGCCAAGCTCACACTTGAAATTTGTCATGCTTTCCAGCATAGCTTTCCCACACTTACTACTGTGTCACCGTCTCTGACACATGCAATCCTTGTATAGTATCCAATTCCCGTTCAATCAATCAATCAATCATTTGTAAAGCTCACTACATACCCACGAAGGACTCAAGGCGCTGGGGGGGGGGGTGCACTACTGATTGAGCAGTGTTAAGAAGAGACTCGTAGGCTCATCATGGTTTCTCAATTCTTCTTTATTCATGAAGAAGATAACGTACAGCGACACCGAACACGACAGCAACCTCCACCCTTCTCCTTCAGCAACCGACTCTCTCCCACTACATTCTCTCCAAGCATGCATTCCACACATTCCACACGAGCACACACATACACGCGCTAACTCACACACGAGACATACCACGCGCACAACACTACACGTACAACCAATACCACACACCCTCATCCTCAACAGCTTACAAGTCACCACCAAAAGTTACCCTAATTTAAAATCAGAGAACCGGACAGGCAACTTCCTTGTTCTGTTACCACGGCGTAAAGTCTCACCTTCAACACCAATATTGGTACAAGAAGAACCAACATCAATAATATCTCCAACTCCACTCCCTGTGTCACATCTGGCGCTACAACCACTCGTACTACCAGTTGACGCTTCGTCCTTCATAAATCCAAAATCATCACCTAACATATATCCACTACACGCCCCTTCATCAACACCACCAGATCGTGTACCTACCACACCATCCCTCTCATTGAAAAAACTCAATTGTCGAAAATTCCACCTCTTACCGTCTTCCAATTCCACTGCACTGCCAAACACCTTCCTTACTCTCAAGGGTTTAGACCATACACTCTCACCTTTCAGCACAATCTTAGGATTCTTTACCCGAACCATTTGACCTATCTTAACCAAAGGCCAACCACATTTACCTCCATGATACTGCTGACTACGATCCTGATACTTTTTGACTTCAGATCTGATTTCTTTATCAATAACATTGTTATTGCATTGCATTTTATCATTCCTTTTCCTCAACCACCAAGGAACTAATCCTTTAAATGGTTTTCTGCCTCTCAAAACCTCAAAAGGTGTTTTCCCAGTAGCAGAATGCGGGGTGACACGATATGCAGTCAATCTTTCTTGTAAAGCTTTCCTCCAGGGTAAACCTGCACTTAATGCCAATTCAATTACCTCCTTAACCACCCTGTTGAAGCGCTCAACTTGACCGTTACTTTCGGGATGATATAGTGATGATTTGACGTGCCTGATGCCCATTACCACTAGAAATTCTTCCATCTTCTGAGACACAAACTGAGGCCCATTATCCGAAACCAGAACTTCCGGGACTCCTTCCCTAGAAAACACATCTTCCAAAAACTCAATGACCAAATCTGTAGTCGTCCCACTTACCATTCTTACCTCAGGCCATTTCGAATAATAATCGACTAATACAATAGCATAACAATCCTTAGCTGATAAAGCTGAAAATGGACCAATGAAATCAATAGCCACTTTTTGTCATGGGTACTCCGGTAACTCCACCATAGTTAAAGGTACACTTAATGGCTTCGCTACTTTATCACTGGCACCACAAACTTTACAATTCCTCACTAAACGATCCACCATGGAATCAACCCCTGGCCACCAAAACCACTCTTTAATTCTCCTTTTAGTACTGGACATACCGCCGTGCCCCATATGACTCTTCTCAACAATGTCCTCTCTTAAACTAAATGGAGGCACAATTCTGTCACCCCTTAGGACAATATCATTAACAACACAAAGTTCCTCTTTATTTTTCGAAAATGCAGCACATTCACCTCTTAAGTTAGACTCTCTTGGCCAACCATCAACTATAAACCGTTTAACCTCTTTCAAAACAACATCCTTGTCCATCTCGCACATCCAGGACACCTCAGACACTACACTATTGACATCCTTCCCATCTATTAAAAACACATCCTTGATGGTAAACGCTATTTCACAATCACTATTGGTTTCAGTCCCTGTCACATCTACATTAGGTAATCTTGAGAGACCATCCGCAACCACGTTATCCTTACCAGGAATATATTCTATATCAAAACTGAACATTTGCAGCTTTGAAGCCAAACGAGCTAATCTAGGAGTTAAATTCTTCCCACCTTCTGGTCTCAAAATATTCACCAAGGGTTTATGGTCGGTACAAATTTTGAATTTTCTCCCCCACACATACATCCTGAATCTCTCAGCAGCCCATGAAGCAGCCAATAACTCCTTCTCTATCACGGAATAATTGCGTTCTGATTTTGTCAACGTGCGTGAAGCGTACGCAACTACCCATTTCTCTGACTTAACATGTTGAGAGAACACAGCACCAATACCATACCCAGACGCATCCACAGACAGTATACATTCAGCAGTTGGCAAGAAGGGTTTCAAACATGGTGTTGTGACAATTTCATTCTTCACCTTCTCAAAACACATTTTTTGTTGCCCACCCCATGTAAACACTACACCTCTTTTTAACAATGACCTTAGCGGTTCAACTTTAGAGGCATAATTCTCAATAAAACGTGAGTAAAATTCTGTTAACCCTAGAAACGACATTAATTGTTCCTTATTTGTAGGTTCAGGAACAGCAAGAATAGCATCAACATGACCGATTTTTGGTTGAATATCATCTTTGGATATAACATGTCCTAAATACTCCACTTCAGCTTTCCCAAACACACATTTCTCATTTTTGATAGTTAATCCACTGCTTCTCAATGCTTCTGAACAGCATATAAACTTTCATCATGACATTCCTTATTCCTTCCATATATAAAAATGTCATCCTGAAATACTTTAGCATTTTTAATGCCTTGCAAGATCCTGCACATTTCCCTTTGAAATACCGCAGACGCGCTTGCAAGGCCAAATGGCATGCGTTTATATCTAAACATTCCCTCTGTAGTAATGAAAGCAGTACAATGCTTAGAATCTGCATCTAAAACAATTTGGTGGTACACACTTGTCAAATCTATCTTGGAGAACCAAGAAGACCCACCAACAGAAGATGTAAGCTCTTGCAAATTTGGGAGAGGAAATGTATCAACCCAAATGGCTTCATTTAGACACCTTAGGTCGACACATAAACGCAAATCGCCATTGGATTTAAGAGAAATCACGACTGGCGAAACCCAGTCAGAACTCTCAATTTGTTCAACAATTGCATCCTTGCACATTTTTTTAAGTATTTCACCTAATTTCTCTCTATAGCTAATAGGTACGTTCCTAAGTTTTTGTCTGACGGGACACACACCTTCTCTTAAAATAATTTTATGTTTGAATCCAACCATCTTACCAATAGCATTGGAAAATACATCAGGAGATTTTTCTTGAAGAAATGAGTAATTGTTCATCCCACAACAATTATTCTGAATAGAATAAACAGAACAATCTAAACTAGGATCAATTTTCATACCTAAATCGAATATGTGTGGCCACCCTAAAATGGTTGCACCTCTGTTAGCCACATATATTTTCCCTTGAATTGAATTGTGTCCAAAACTAATCTTAGCAAGTATAAAACCTTCTAAAGGTATTTTATGTCCAGTATAACTACCGGGGTGTACATCCGGTCCTAAAAATGATCTGTTGGGCCAAAGAGATTTAAACAGGTCCATGCCCATAATGGTATACCATGCACAAGAGTCTACCATAACTTTGACTTCTAAACCATCAATGTTAACAATGCATGATGGCAATTTTTTAACCTTACTCGTCCCTTTAATTGACTCATCATGTACACTACAAATTTCACCTACCACATGAAAAATATCATCTTGACTATCTATTTGAACACAATAAATGTCATCTTGCTCATCTTCTCGGAGACAATTGACCTTAGCTTTAAAGTTATGACATACTCTAGTGAAATGTCCCTTTTTTTTACAGTTGGTACATATTTTATCAAGTGCGGGACACCATTTATGGTTTGCTAAATGATTGGTAGATCCGCACCTATAACACGCAAATTTCTTTTGCTCATTGTTTTTCTCGTAACTTTTCTCATTACTTTTCTTGGTAGGATAGTTAGTAAATGACTTATTATCATTCTTGAATTTAGACTTGTCACCCTTATTTATCACATTAACTGAACTAGAATCAGAATCATTTTTCTCATTTCTAACTTCACGTATACATTGGTCAGAAATCTCTACGCCTCTAGCTACTTCAATGGCATTTTTTAAAGTACTCCCTGATGACCATAACTTTTCTTGAATTTTTTTTGATTTAGTTTTCATAAGAATTTGATCACGTAGAACTTGGTCATATGTCATACTTTCAAACTCACACGTAACAGCTAAACCCCTCAAAGCTGAAACATACTGATCAATTGACTCATCCACTTTTTGAGCTCTCGAATAAAACTTAAACCTTTCCATAACAACGTTAATTTTCCTCCCGAACCTCTCCTGCATTTGTTTAACAGCACATTGATAAACACCCATGTCACCAGCATTTTCAATTTTAGGTACATTTTTGAACTCTCTTAACCCTACTGCACCAAGTCTATGTTTAAGTAAAGACACTTTTCTTTCTTGTGAGGATTCTTCCTCAGCTAAAACCTCAACATAAAGCTTCGGACATGTCAAGCCATAAATCCCATGCAATGGGATGTTCACCAGATTCTGCCAAAAACAACGGCGGTGGATGAATTGAAGACATTTGAATTATATGAAGAAAATATAAATACAAGGAAAAAAAAGCAAAGAATAAAAAAAATGTCCTTAATAAATATAATTCTTGCGCAAAAAGTTCACCAAAGTTCGATAGTTATTATTACATTTGGGCGAAAAGTTCACCAAAGTTTGTCACCAGGAATAATAAAATTTTCTCAAAAGAAATTTGTAGATCCTAATGATGCAGATCCAACAGTTCACCATGAATTCAAAATCAAGAAAAATAAATGAAAAACTTACTGAAAATGTTAAGTATCTGGTAGTGAAAAGTTCCTTAATGCGACAAAATAAAGAAAATGAATTGTTAAACACCCAGCGTTGAAATCGGCACCGGCACTCGGTACAAGTTGTGTAAAACGCGGTGCTTGTTGCTAGGATACAATGATTAAGTTCAAAATGGCCGCCACGTTGCGTTATAATGCGCGATGATGCAACGACGTTGGTGACGCGCTACGGAAGCTCAAGAAAATGTTTCTGGCATCATCAAACTGCATCATCAAGCTGTAATGGAACGCTGCTGTATTGTCAAGCTGTAATGGAAGCCACAAGGTGCTCACGCACAATCCACACGCGCAGAAGATGCAGCCACTCAAAAGATGCACAACGCAACGGCAAGGGTGAGCGTTACTGAGAATAAATTTCACAATGACAAGTTTTACTGCTCAGGATTTCCGCTGATAGGCGTCCATAAGATAAACACAGTCCAAGGCAGAAATTCCCAGGGATAATAATCCTTTAAGCAAGAAAAAATATATATATATATATTTTTTTTTTAAGAAATTCACTGAATTGTGCTCAGTGCCGCTGCTGAATCCCGCTCGTCGCCATATGTTAAGAAGAGATTCGTAGGCTCATCATGGTTTCTCAATTCTTCTTTATTCATGAAGAAGATAACGTACAGCGACACCGAACACGACAGCAACCTCCACCCTTCTCCTTCAGCAACCGACTCTCTCCCACTACATTCTCTCCGAGCATGCATTCCACACATTCCACACAAGCACACACATACACGCGCTAACACACACACGAGACATACCACGCGCACAACACTACACGTACAACCAATACCACACACAGCCAGGTCTTGAGTATCCTCCTGAAGGTCAGCAGGTCTTGGGTCTGTCATATGCTCAATGGCAGGGTGTTCCATGTCTTGGCAGTGAGTTTGGAAAAGGATCTCCCACCGGTCGTTGTTCCTCGGATGCGCGGGACGGTGATGAGTGAGAGGTCAGGGGAGCGAAGCTGGCGGTTGGGGATGTAGAAGCAGAGCCGTCTGTTGCGGTAGGCTGGGCCGGTCTTGTGGAGTGCCTTGTGTGCGTGGGTGATGGGCTTGAAGGATATCCTCTTGTTGACAGGGAGCCAGTGCAGGTTTCTCAGGTGGAGGGTGATGTGGCTGTGGCGGGATATGTCAAGGATCAGTCGTGCCGAGGTGTTTTGGATGCATTGTAGTCATTTGATGTGCTTGGCCGGGGCTCCCGCATAGAGGGCGTTTCCATAGTCGAGTCTGCTGCTGAGGAGGGCCTGGGTGACTGTCTTTCTTGTATCTGTCAGGATCCATCTGCAGATCTTGTGGAGCATGCAGAGGGTGTTGAAGCAGGAGGACGAGAAAGCTTTGACTTGCTTGGTTATTGAGAGTGTTGAGTTGAGGAGGATTCCCAGGTTGCGTGCGTGGTCGGTGGGTGTCGGACACACATTATAGCAAAACCAGATCTCTTCCCTCCAAATAATGTAGTAAAATGCATAGGAGTGGTGCCTGAACAGGTTTGGGCATTGGTGCATTTGGTGGCTGTTCTTGCCCGAAATTTCATTGCATGAGCTACACCCTGTGAGATATGTAACTCTCACAGGATCTAGTACCTCTCACGAGAGTGCTAGCCATATTGAGAACTGCTTTGCTATTTGAACCACAACCATCACAGTACACACTTGTTCTGAGCATTTTTGAGCGGATATATATCTGATTTAATGACTGCAAGGCAGACTTTCTTTGAAGATGCGTGCCCATCATCTTGACTTTTAGAGGTGGCAATGGACCACTGCAGGAACCTTAATTTAGCAATTGCAACTATTCAGAAAATAGCCATCTTTGGAACCCAGGTACCCGAGGGCAAAATTACACACGAAAAGAGAAAGTTTATGTAAAAAAATTAAAGTACAGTCAAGTTGTAGCTGGCTTTACTGTAATCCTGGACTCTACTTTCGGAACCCAAATCTGCATGTCCTGGTATTTACCAGACATTTACTCACTGACTAAATTATGGCAGATTTGTCCTGCAGAAATTCACTTGAGTAAAAATGCAGCAAATTTAGCCATAGCTGTGTAACACATAATTATGGTATGAGGGATAGCTGGAAATAGCGCACACACCAAATATTATCAGAACACTGGTAATATTGGACTCAGAATCACTCTTATGCTACCCCATGGCTATGTAGTATACTCTGTTGCAACATATGTTTATTTATGTTATATTGTTTTGCTAGATCTGGGATTTCTGGTTGGTTAAGGTAACCACCCAAGCCAGGTAGAACCCACCAATCTAGTCAACGTAAGTCAAATACACATCAAGATAACCTGTGCTCACCCTCTGGTGGCTTGGTGCAATACAAGCAGGCTTATCTACAGAGGCAATGCATAAAGCATTTGTGCAACACACCAATATAGGAGCACAATGAACGCACCACAATATAGACCTCATAGAGTTATATAAACATAGGTTACTATAATATACATGACACAAGTAGAACAAAACGAAATGTATCAATAAATACCTTGCAAGTAATGCAGATTGTTAAGGTAAATCCCATAAATTGAAATTGATACATAGGGCACAACTCACATGCGCTCCTACTATACTTTATACTGTAATTTTCTATGAGCCCTGTTGAAATGATTGTATTCAAGCACAAAACGTAGGGCACAGGAGCACCTGCGTGCCCACTACATGTGATTCAGTAATTTCTTCTGCCAAACAACTTTTCTCTTCTATTATACCATACAAGGTACTGCCAAGAAATTCCAAAATCAACAAACTTACTCCATGAGGGGCAGACATGGTCCCTTCTGGGTCCTCCACCTGGGACACAGAACAAAGTATGCCTCCAAATCTATAGTGGATCAGGAGCCCTCTGACAGATAAGTCCAAAACCTCAACAGTTGAGAGCGACTCCCACAGTCCTGCGGGTGTTAGCGTATTTGAGGCCACAGCTGCGAGGGCCTTAGCATGGCTAACAAGGACCTCTCTGGTCCTATAGCCAGTAGAAACATTTCTATGTGATGCCATAGAACTGCTTCCATCTGCAAGCTACCAGGGAACACCCAAGCTCATCTTGTAAGCCCCAAAAGGTACCTTTACAAGAGACTGCGAGGCTGGGATACATCTCCGGCGTCGCTTAGGTCGTCGCTGATCTTGGCATCCTCATTACCCTGGCCGTGGGTAGGAAAGGAGCTGTGGAGCTTAAATGCAGCATGCTGGGCTGGAGCCAAACTTCTCTTGGCGTAGACGCTGATTCCTTTCTTGACACTCTGCCGCCAATCGAGGTTAGAGTATGACTTCTGGGGGCAAAATCACATGGAGCGCCACACTCCACTGCAGAATGGGGAGGGCAAACATGGGTTGGAGTACAGGGAGCACTGAGCTCCACCAGTAGACTGGTTCGGGAGTGCTGCCCTCGGGGTGAAGTGCTTATCGATTCAGGGTGCAGCTGATGGACTCATGGTTGGCAGAGTATTGTAGCGCGGCATAGATGTTGATGAAATACCAGCACCTGGGCACATGCTGACTCAATGAAAAGTGATACAAACAAAATGGTCCCAGAACAAAGGAAGAGCAATATAGAACAATAGCAATTGATTATAAACTAAATTCAAAGAAAGTTCGCAGCATTGTTTTTAATCACAACCAGCAAATGCAATAAATTGCAAATAATTCATAAAATGCATAAATATATATACACACTGTTGGAGTTGGTCCTTCTGGCAGGTTCACCCTAATCTTTTTGCTTTAGGTCTGTGATATGTGAGGATGATTTTTGGTCTCTGCGCACTTTTTCCCTGTGTCCCAGAGTAAAGTGCGTGCATGTAGTTAGGCTGGCCTGCTCTCCCATAGGAATGCATGGGGAATGTCTGTGTCCCTGGTAGTTCCTGATGCGTGGGGAGTGCAGACTCGAATTTGGTATGTGCGAGCTCGTGAGAATGAATGCTTCGCAATGGTATATGTGGCATGTGTGTGTCATGTGTAGAAATGCCACTTCTAGGACTTAGCATATTAATGTAAAATATGCCTGGCGTGTGATTGGCTGGAGCTGGCTGGTGAGCCTGGCTCCAGGAAGGCTGGATGGGTCTGCCCGGTGGTGAGTGTGAGATTAGCATGTTGATGGCTAAGTGTTATACCTACAAGTATTATTTCTAACAAGTGCCTACCCCTGACAGTGGTCCATGTGGCCCTGTCCTGTACATAATCCCTTGTAAATTCTGCCCGTGCCTGTTGGCACATTGTAAAGTTTGTGTGTTATCTAATGTGTTTTTACTATAATACAAAGGCTATTTTTTATATAACCTTGTGTGGAGTTTCCTTTGTGGTGGGCCTTGGGTGTTGTTGCTGGGGTGCGTGCGCAAATACTTAGCTCACATCGCCTCCAAGTTTAGCCTTGCTGCTCGCGCCACGTTACCTAGAGGGTGAGCAGGGGTTATCTTGGCGTGTAACTCCCTTGCCCTGACTTAGGAGTGGTGGTCTCTGACTGACTTTGGCGCAAGCCCTGGCCAGCTGGGGATCCCATTTCTAACACACACACTTAGTGCCCCTAAAGGAAAGGAAGGGTCAGGGTGGTGATGGACAGTGTAGGGAAACTGAATACGTGACAAATGAATAGTCAGTTTGAGCCTTAGTACATAAAAATGGCAAATGACCAGCAATTCACAAATAAATCAAGACAATCTCATGCTTCAATGAAGAAAGCAAAAATGGCAAATAACAGAAGCTGGGGGGAGGGAGGGTGTGTCGACGTTTCGACCCAGAATCGTTGCAGGTACTGGCTACGACCTTGCTAGAGGGTCTTCATCAGGACGGTGGAGAACCAAGTGGGGCAGACAATCAATAGGTCGTGTTACATCCGACTATTGTGGAAGCACGACTGCTCAGAAGACAGGGGGCATCAGGGGAGAGCATGAAAGTTTATAAAACCAGAGAATAACTGGGGAGTGGTACGTCTGAATGACGGGGGCAAATCAGTCAGATGTTGTGCGAGGATTTCAAAATCAAGCGACTGCGCCAGCAATTGATATATCTGTTGTGGATAGAAATGCTGTAGAATGTTAAGTTGGGTCCGTCGCGTGTATACGGAACCTTGATTAAAAGCCTCACACGATCTCAGCCGGGGGTCGGAGAGACGGTGATGTTCAGGGGTTCGGGCAGATGAGTCCGGATCCTTAGTGAATGAATTCTTCTAGTCACAAGTGGGGGGTCGGAGCGGGACGCCTACTAGGTCTACATAAATGTACACTCAATGAAAAGAGCAGGCATTTTAGGCCCTGTGACTTAGGGGGAACAGGGCCACGAGCCAACATGCCCTTGGAAAACACTTGGGGCACAAGGAGCAGGAAGCAAGCAGCAGGCCAGCTCATCCAGATAGTTGCAAAGTGGCAGTGTCTCCTTCAGCCCAGCAAGCAACAAGCAGCAGGCAGACACAGCAAAGCAGTTAGCAGGGAGGTGGATTCTCCTGGTAGCTCAGCAGTCCTCCTGGAAATGTGCAAATTGTAGATCCAGCAACATCTGCTTACTAGTCCCATGTAGTGTCTGATTAGATGGGGTCAGAGCCTCAGTACTTAAACTCAAAAATGCCTTTGATATAGGAACTCCAGACAATTGGTAGTGGGTAAACCAGCCTTTTGTGTGACGGCAGGACATAACCTATTAAATTGTAAGTGTGAACCACCTCTTCATGTCTCGGAAGACTATCAGTATGCAAATGAATGTTGATGTATCCATTGTCACACTGTCACACTGTGTTGTGGCTGTCTGAACAGAATGCGCACACAACCCAGGCATGTATTGGAGGCAGGCTGCAAAGCACAAAGAGGTATAAGCACAGAGAAATGCCCACTTTCTAAAAATGCCATTTAAAAAATAGTAATGTAAAATACAACTTTACCACTACTATTCTAAACACACCAAACATGGCAACTCCACTCCTTTCTGATGAGGAATCACCACTTTAGAGTATAGACGGGAATCCCCAATGCTAGCCTATGAGAGGAGTAGGCCTCTCTTTAGTAAAGAATGAAATAGGCTGTTTGCCAGTACCAGGGTATGAAAAACATAAAGTTGCATGTCCTACCATGTACTTTTTTTAAAAACAAATGTTATTAAGTTTTTCCTTTACCCATCATGTAGGCGTACATATTGCATCATTAATATACTTTACATAATACATCTATGCAGTTCCATACTAGGGCTGGAATTACTAACCTTCTGTGCGTAGGCCACATTATAGTACAATCCATAGCATAGCTCCTTCATCATGTGCCTGTTCCTCATCATTCCAGTCTGCATTTTCTATTCCTTTGCCATACCTTATATCTCTGCCCAGTACCTGGACAAAATCATATCATTACTTCTTAGTAACCTTTAACTAGCCAACCCCTTGTCTGAGCACTCCCTCCCCCCACCCACTAGTCCTATAACCGCATGTGATGCCGTCTGATACATACAGGCTCTGCTGCTTCCCATTCCATACCTCGTGGAATAAGGTTATTTCCAAGTCTAGGTTGTTTGAGTTATGTCCTCAGCTCTGTAGGTCTTATTGTGTGCTACTTGTCTCATTATTAATGGCTATGTCTATGCTTGGCCGCTTTTTCTCTCAAGCCTAATATGCATTCCTGTATAGTATTATGTATCCCTTGATGTGTGACCTCATACTTGTGGTGCCTCACAGAGTCCCAGAATCCCCGTATGCGTTGACACGACCATATCATGTGTAGAAGGTCTACACCTTCCATTGGACACCTGGAGCAATGATGCTGCGTCTGTGGGAACATCTTGTCTAACTTGTGTGGGGTAAGGTAAGCCTTATGCAGAAATTTTGTTTATATAAATTGGAACTTCGTTTTCCTTGATATCTTTTTGGGATGTTCCTTGATTTTTGCCCATTTCTTGTCTTCTAGAGCCTGAACTAGGTCCCCCTCCCATGCATTGCACAGTGGGGTTAGGTCAACCTTCGTGTGATATCGCCACTTAATAAGATGTCTACCCCTACCCATGTAATATGAAGTTTTAACTGCTTCACGCATGGGGGGTCTTGCCTCTGTGGGGCCCATCGGGCTTTGATGTATTGTGTCAGTGCCGCGTGTAATAAATATAAATGGTCAGGTGCTGCCGTCTCTCTGACAAAATTATTGTGATACATCAGCATCCCGTCTCTGAACAAGTCAGCCACTGTGCTGAACCCTACGTCTAACCATGGTGTTATTCGTCGCTTTGTGATTTGTCCGCTCAGCAGTGGTGTTCTAAGCAAGGGGATATTACCGGCATAAGCTGGAGACATGCCTGTATATTGTAATACCACATTCCAACACTGTAATGCCGTACGTAACAAAGTATGGAGGTGCTGTGGAGCCTTGATTACGGGGCAGTAACAGGGCGTGTAGGGCACCTCGTCCTATATCTTGTTCCCTGAATCCTATCTCCTGTAAATTACGCCCGCAGTCCAGAAAGACAGCCATTGTTGCTAACAGGTGTAGAAGCACGCTCTGAAATTGGGAACATCCAAACCCCCTTCAGTGGTACTAAGCTGCAATTTCTTTAGGCTTATCCGCAGCCTGCCAGGTCTCCATATAAGCTCGATTAGTAGGGTATTTATTAGTTTAAATGTGGCGTTTGGAGTCACAAGCGGTAAATTAGTGAAATAATAAAGCAGTCGCGGAAGGTCACGGAAGTCACCACCAGTTTAGTTATTGCTGCCCTATCCGCTACCGATAACGGCAAGGTAGTCCAGAAAGCAATACAAGAGCGTAAAGCTCTGAGTGCGCTGTGTAGGTTACCTTCCAGCATATCTGCATGCGTTATGTAAACCTGGAATCCTAGGTATTTAAAAGTGTGTTCTGCGACTTGGAACTTTATGGCACCAAATTTTAGCTCTGTAGGGTCCAAATTCTCTTTGAAATAGAATACATGCGATTTCACTGAGTTTATAGCAAGGCACCACAGCCATAGGAGCTAGGGGGGACCGAAGATCATTCAGATACAGGAAAATATCGTCAGCGTAGGCAGACAATAAATGTGAGGTGTTCCCTAATTTATTGATCATATCACTGAGTTCTGTACACACCTTTATTGCCAAGGGTTCAAGGGCTAATATAAATATAAGTGGTGATAGCCAGCAGCCCACCCTCGTCTCCCTGTGTATCTGGTATTCGGACGAAATATGCCCTCCTGTGCATGCCCTGGCCGTAGGGGCGTTGTATAATATATGCAGCTACTTTATGTAATTCTCTGGTAATCCAAATTTCTCTAGCGCCCTGAACATGTAATCCCATTTAATGGTGTAAAACGATTGACGCATATCCAATTATATACATCTCGCGTGGTCTATTTATTTATTATTATTTATTTAAAAGGTTTTATATAACGCTGCTGGACCCTAGAGTATCAGAGCACTTTACATAAAACAGGTACATATTAAGTACAATATACAGTTTTCGAGTGTACAGGAAAATTAAAAGAAAATAAAGTGGAAAATGAAAGAAAGAAAAAAAACAAAGAGTTAGGTAAGTAGAGGGGTCAGGAGAGCTGAAGAGGAGATATTGGGAGAGTTGAGCATAGAGATGGGGGTGTTGAGCAGGATTAGGGATAGATACAAATTAGGACCCCCCGTGTTTATTGAGGAGAAGTAATTTGAGTCTTTTTTTGAAGAGAGGGTAGGAGGGGTTGCAGCGAAGGTCTTTGGGAAGAGAGTTCCAGATCGTAGGGGCATTGCCAGAGAATGCACGAGATTGGGTCTTTTTATATTTGAGTTTGGGAGGGATAAGGACAAGGGAGTTGGTACTCCTCAAGGATCTAGTACTCTCTGCTTTATGTAGCTTGCTTGAAAGGTAAGAGGGGGTGTCTTGGTGAAGAGCTTTGTGTGTAATGCAGGCTATCTTGTATGTGGATCGACTTTCAATTGGGAGCCAGTTAAGATTTTTGAGGACAGGGGAGATGTGGTCAAATTTTCTACAGCCAGCAATCAGTCTAGCGGCTAAGTTGAGGACAGATTTAATCGGTGCCAGGTGGGCTTTGGGAGTGCCGTCCAGAGTGGCGCTAACATAGTCAACCCTGGATAGGACAAGAGATTGAACAACGATTTTGAAGTCATCATCAGGAATAAAAGGTTTAATTTTTTTGAGGTGGTGCAGGGTGAAAAGAGCACTTTTTGCTGTATTCTTAATGTGGGGGATGAGAGTAAGGTTCTGATCAATACTGATACCAAGAGATTTGATAGAATTGGAGGTGGAGAGGGAGCAATTAAGAGCATTGATGTCTTTGATCCAAAGTTGAATGGGGAGGGAGTTGTGTTTAGGGGTGAAAAGGATCATTTCGTTTTTTTTTAGGATTAAGTTTGAGATGATTAAGGTGGAACCAGGTTTGGACTTTCAAGAAAGTGTCATTGAGGTTAAGGATGTCATTGTGGGATTTAATCGTGTAGTATAGTTGTGTATCATCGGCATAGAGGTGGTAACTGATTTTGGCTTGTTTAAGAATGAGAGTGAGGGGTTCCATGAAGAGCTTGAAAAGGGTTGGAGAGAGGTTAGACCCTTGGGGGACCCCGAGAGTGATAGGTTGGGGTTTGGATAGGCAGTGACTGAGCTTAATTTGCTGTGATCTATTCTGGAGGAAGGAGGTGAACCATTTGAGTACAATGCCTTCAAAACCAAAGTGATCTTTAAGGGTGTTCAGCCATGTGGGATGGTGTACCGTATCAAAGGCAGCGGAGAGATCAAGGAGGATAAGTAGTGAGGATTTGCCTTTGTCAAGAGAGGGATTGATGTCATCAGTTATATTGAGCATCGCTGTTTCTGTGCTGCATCCCTTTCTAAACCCAGATTAGTAAATGTCGAGTAAATTGAAAGAGGAGATATGGATATCCAACTGGGACAGAACACATTTTTCTAGGGCTTTAGAGAGGAAGGGAAGATTGGAGATAGGGCGCAGATTGTTCAGATCATTAGGGTCGGGGTTTTTGAGAATGGGGGATATTTGACCAAGCTGAAGGGAGGCAGGAACGCAACTGGAAGAGAGCGAGGAGTTGATGATATCGGACCAAATAAGGGCAATGATATGTTTGAGTTCTTGAACTAAATGGGCGGGGAGGGGGTCATTGGAATGTGAAGACGGTTTGAGTTTGGAGATGATATTGATGATATTGGTTTCAGAAATAGGATTAAATGTGATCCATGAAGCATTGTTTTTAGGAAGGGTATTCATCGACGAGTAGCTGGGAGGAGGAAATGCGAGAACTGGCGTTGCTAGGGAGGGAGAGTTGGATGGGCGGCGGTAGTCGGGAGGGAGGAGGGGGGCGGAGGAAGAAGGTGAATTAGGAATATTTGGGATGGTGAATTGGGTGGGAGGAGGATGGAGAGAGAGAGGAGGGGAAGAGAAGAAACTGGCAATTGCTTAGCATCTTTCCACAGGGGCTGCAAGTTTAGGAAGGCCAGAGGAAGTTTGTTTTTTAACAATGTTAAATAGTTCTCTGGGACGGTTCTTAGCCTGGTCAAGTTGAGACTGGAGAAAGGTTGCTTTCTCATTGAAGATATGCTTTTTGTAAAGGGCTCTGTTGGCTCTAAGTAGAGCCAGGTTTTCGGAGGAGGGATGACTCCTCAAGGTGCGTTCTGAATGTCTTAGGGTCCGACTTTCGTTATTGAGGTCGGCGTTGAACCAAGGCTTGGAAGGGATGTTTTTTTGCTTTTCGAGTTTTATAGGTGCAATAAGGTCGAGGGCGTTGAGAATGGAGGTGTTGTAATGATCCGTGAGATCTTTGGTGTTACGAGAGGGGGGGGGGCGGAGTAAGTGAGCTTTAATTGGAAGAGTGCTGATAAGTACGGGGGAGTAGAGGGGCAGTTCAACGTGAAGAGGTTGAGGTGGTGATCCGACCAAACTACCGGAAGTATATTAAAGAGAGTGGCCAAATCCTTGTTAGTAAGGATAGCATCTAGGGTGGCGCCTTTGCTATGAGTAGGGGCAAGGCAGAGTTTGGGTCAGGTCCGTGATGTCAAGGGTTTCGTTCAAAAGGGTGACCGCAGGATCATCATTCTTCTTCCAGTGGATGTTGTAGTCACCCAGGAAGAGATTCTTGGAGTGGGAGATCGATGCTTGAATAATAAGGTCAGTCATCTCTTCGGAGAAGGGTAGGCAGTTTCCCGGTGGGTGATAGATGGTATGTAACCGAGTGGAGGGCAAGCCCGGAAAAGAGAGGTCAGCGCAAAGGTATTCAAAGGACGAAGGGTCTTGGAGCTGGACAGGCGATATGTCAAATTTGTCTTTAAAGATCAAGGCAAGTCCTCCACCTAATTGTTCTTTTCTATATTTTCTGATGATAGAGAAGCCTAGAGGGACAAGCAGGTCGAGGATAGGGGTGGAGTGGGCAGTTAGCCAGGTTTCTGTAAGGAATGCAATGTCAATATTTTCACTGAGGATGGTTTCAGCAATTTCAGTAGCGTGGCAGGAGGCAGATCTACAGTTAATCAACATGCATCGGAGGGGAGTAGAGACAGGAGGCGGGGTAATGGGACGGGGGGATAGATCTAAGTATTTGAGGAAGCCTAGGAGATGTTGGGTGCGGGGGGTCTGTTCATATTTAAGTGAACAGGTATTGTAGAAGGAGAGGGAATGGTGAGCGAGGATGGAGACGGGGGTCAGGGGGGTTGTTAGAAGAGTTGATTTCTGAGGGAATGATGCTAGTGTCACAGTGCCACGGAGAGGATGTGTTATGGTTGTTAGTTGTGGTGCTAACAGAATTGTTATTATGCTTAGCTCGGGCTGTGAATTTAACGGGGAGGAGAGGGGTGCAGGTGGAGGTCAATACAATAAGAGGTCCGTTGGTGGTCGTCTTGCGCTGAGTATCGCCTTGTGACAGTGGGGTGCAATCCGATAACGTAGAAGTGTGGTCTGGATTGGACGGATGGACTTTGAGGAGGAGAGAGATATCACTTCTGAGAGAAGAGATTTCTAATACAAGGGATGAAATTAGAAGTTCGACTTTATGGAGTGATTAGGAGGGAATTGAGGCATAGAGTGCATCAGTTAAATTAAAAAGATTGGTAGAGTGCGGGATATCAAGCTGGGGGATAGCATGGGGCGGAAGGGGGTAAAGCCTGGAGGAGGGTGTAAGGGGGGATTAAAGTGCAGGAGGGATCATTAAAATATGTAGGGGGTAAATTCAGATTAAGAGGACCGATAGGTGAGTGAGGTGGAAGATTGGTAATGGATGGGGTACCTGGAGAAAAGTGAGATGATAGAGGAGATGAAGGAGTGTGTAAGATTGATGTTGTTGGAAGAGGAGGTGGGGTAGGTGGGGAGGTAAGGGGGACTGTTGAGCGTGGGGCTAGGAAATGGGGCGCATCAGGGGATGAGGGCGAGTGTGGCAGGTAAGAGGGTAGAGGGGGAGAGATATTAGCAAGGGGGGATGATAAAGGGTAAGTAAGTGAGTCAGGAGGAGCAGGAGGAGTAGTTGATGGGTTGGATAGGGTTGAGGATGTGGGGTGATTTGATAAGAGGTGATCTGCAAGCTTTGGGGAAAGGGAGGGGGAGATGGAGGGAGGGGATAAAGGTGGAAGGAAAGTTGGGGGATCATTAATAAAAACATTGATAGGGACGGGGGAGGTCAAGTGTTGTTGGGAAAGGGGGAAGATGTTGTTTGTAAGAGAGCGGGAGGGCGTATCAAGGGGAAGAGATAAGGGGGTAGGAGAAACGATTGGCGGGGAGGGAGCTGTAAGTTGGGAGGGGATTAAGATGGGAGCCAGGGGGGCCGAGTCTGATTGAGAGAGGGTTAGTGATAGAGAGTTGAAGTGGTGCTCGAAGATGAGTAGGTGATTTTCAGAAGCTTGGATAAGAATATTTCCGGATTTAAAGATGGAGATATCGACCTTACCCGGAAAGGAAAGGGACGGAGCAGTGGAGAGTTTCAGACCGTGTGGGATATTGCGGGAATTAGTGATAGGGAGGTGGCGGAGAAAAAGGCTCTTTCATTCTGGTATTCAATGACGTACTGCGAGCGGGCACGAAGCCAGTATGATCTATACAGATCAGTTTGTGTAAATGCGGCAACAGTCTGTTAGCTAGTACCTTACTAAGTATTTTGTATTCAGTCGCTAATAAGGATAGCGGACGGTAACTTAGCCATGTCAGTGGGGTCCCTACCTGGCTTTGGTAGTGATATCACTAATGCTTGTGCTGTAGTAAGGGGCAGTGAACCCTTTTCCAGTACCTCCCTCGATAATATCTCTAGTTGGGGTACAAGTATGTCCATGTATGCAGCGTAAAATTCCACTGGCAGGCCATCCAACCCAGGGGTTTTGTTGCAGGGCAACCCGTTTACAGCAATCTTAATTTCGTATTTCGTAATGGGTCCTGTTAGTTCCCTCCGGGCGTCTGCTGTAAGTTGCGGATATGGCAGATTGGATACAAAATTGTCCAATTGTGTATCTACCCCGCTCGCATGTGCGCTATACAGAGTGGCATAATATCGACTGAATGCCACATTTATATCTCCTTGAGTAATGGCTTTATCCCCTTCAAAGTTCATCACCTTGTTTATTACGATATTAGGGGGATTGTCCCATATTATTTTGGCTAGTTATGTCCCGGACTCATCCGCCTCAGTGTGACGAATCTGTGTGTATTGTTGGTGATCTATCACATGAAAGGATTCTAAAGTTTCCGCAAGGCTAATTCTGGCTTCTTGCAGTGCGGCCCTCTTGTCAACATCACTAACAGCTTCCTGCTCTAACCTATCCATTTTCCTTTCAATATTAATTAGGGACCTGTGGAACTTTTCCCCCGCCCCCACTATTGTGCTAAGTATCTTACCACAAAGTACTGTATTAAATGCATCCCATTCAACCAATCTATCCGACGCTGTATTTACTATTTTCTGTGAAATAATGTTGTATAGTGTTGGACATAGTAGCTCGGAACACCGAGTCCTCCAACACTTGCAGCCACAGTCTCCAGGTGGGTACCGGGGTAGCCCGGTTAAGTACAATTTCCAAGGGGTTGTGATCGGAGAAGGTCTTTGCCAAGTAGGTAGCATGTACCGCCTGCATTGCAATCCTATTCGAGCAGTATATCCTATCTATTCTTGTGTGCAGCATGTGTACCGGAGAGTAGAAAGAATATTTACTTTGTGTTGGATGTCGCATTGTCCACACATCACACAATTCCCATCCCTCAGCCCAACCGCACAGCACTTTTGCCTGTTTAAGAACTCCTGCTCCATTAAGGGGAGGGTGAGACCTGTCTAATGCTACATCCATAACAGTATTGCAGTCGCCCCCTACTATCCATGGATGCATCTCCCATCCCACCAGTGCCAGGTTCAGCGTAGCCAGAAATTTCTCTTGTTCACAATTTGGGTCATCTATAGTACCCAGATCTACATGTTGGCCATCCCGAGTTCCTCGAAAAAAGATATATTGTCCCTGCTCATCCACTCTTTGTTCTAGTGACGTGAAAGGCACCCCGTGTCGGACCCAGATTGTGGTGACCCATACAAAAGCCTGAGCAGGTGGTAGAGAAAATCTGACCTCCATTTCCTACAGAGCCTCGCTACTTCCTATTCTACCATGTGGGATTCCTGCAAATATGCTATCTGTGCTTTAAGTTTCAACAGCTGTGCATGTATTCTATTCCGTTTCTGCACAAAGCCCAGACCTCGAACTTTCCATGTTATTATTGTATATGTACTAGGGACATGCATTGTGAAGCAAAACCTGACCGCCTGGACATCAACATGGTATACATTTGACAGAGTTCATCTAATGTAGCGCCCAATGCAGGACTGCTATCCTCCCTTGAACTCCTCAATACTTGGTCCGGTCGAAGAACTATACTGGACCATACAACTAAACACAAAATATAGAGAAAAACTTTGTAATATCCATAGTGTGCTTTCGCAGTTTGGAGGACATCGCCAGCACCACCCACGTGGTGCAAACTTGTATTTCAGTATACAGTGGAGCCCTAACGGCCCTCTGGGGTATACCAATATGCAGTTAAGCATCACTTCAGCGTACATATAGGCACAGGATATAGTTACAGTATACACCACTGTTCTGGGCTCAGCATCATATTATGTTCCGTCAGTCGAGCTAGCCATCCGCCGTCTGCGGAGTCACAGTGGGCAACAGAGTCACACTCCCCTCAGACTCCGATATGTGCGTGTCCGCCTCGGAGGAGGTCATGTTGCCAGTCTGTGTGACAGTCCCAAAAGAGGAGGCAGTGAGTAGTGCATGTTCCTTGTTTCGTTGCATTTGTTGAAACTTCGGGTGGGATTGTGTAGTTTTCCTGTGCCCTCGCCGTGTGGTACGGGGACCAAGTGTACCAGCCCTTCGGTTGATGTTTACTGTGCTGTGGGAGAGAGCATTCCTAAGTTTGTCCGGTTCCGTCACCTCCAACCACTCCTCTACATCCTCTGGACTCTGCTTTTCCTGCTCATATGTAACTTTTAATCTAGCCGGATAGAGGGGGCATGTTTCAGATTCAATCCCCGTAGTTTCCGTTTAACTGCCATGAAGGAAGAAGTTTGCCTCTGCACCATGAGCATATCATCAGGATACAGCTATATCTTAGTGTTCTCAAAGTCAATCTGGGGCAGCTCTCGTGACTTTTGTAATAGCGTGTCCTGATCTCTATAGTTTAGCATTTTGACTATGAGTGGCCGAGGAGGGGCGCCTGGCTTCAGGCGGCCTGTAGGGATCCTATGTGCTCGCTCGATGCAATACTGATCAGATAGGCCCTCCGAGGTGACATGTTCCCTGAACCATCTTTCCATATAGCGAGTGGAGTCAGTACCCTCACTTCTGTCCGGCATACCAATGATGCGGACGTTGTTCCTCCGCGCTCTCCCTTCCGCATCCTCCACCCGGTCCATTAGGGTAACAACTTGGTTCTGTAGTTTTTTGATGTGGACGGTGTTTTGGGACTGTTGGGGGACAGTTCCTGCAATGCTAGTGTGTGATCTTTCACCTTGTCTGTGAGCTTGGTGTGGTCCGCCCGGAGGAGGGAAAGGCCGTTTGTTAGGGCCCCAATCTGCTGTTCAATGGCCTTCTAGAGTCCCGCACTTCTTGCAATATTAAGTCCAATTTATCTGCAGTTTCATTCACAGCAGTAGGTGGTGTACAGCTAGGCATCAGTGTGGCATCCATAAAGTCCGTAGGGTCTGGGGCGTGGTCAGTTCCGTTACTTGGGTCCTACTGTTTTCCTTTTGTGCGCCCCATCTCGATATTACAGTAAGTTTCACCTGTAGCTCTATCTGGCATGAACGGGGAGGCGCTATCATCAGTGGTACATGCACGCCTGATCCCTATCTGTTGCCCAGTGACCCACAACTATACGGTCCTGCCGGATCACAGTGCCTATTCCAAGATCAGAGCGCAATCCTTGTCAGCGATCTCCTCAGTGCTGACCTCTCGCCCTATCGCCTCTGCTCCGCCTGGAGCGAACATTTCAGCCAGTAGATCCACACTCCAACTGTTCAAGGATGCGTGCCCGTGCCCCACCAGGGCCTCATTCACAGTTTCCCTATAGGTTGGAAGCAGATACCACACGCCAAAGTACGGTCCTTGTGAGAGACTACAGTCCTTATGAAGCTCGCCCCTTTGCTCCGCCACTCTCTCAAGTGCACTCACTTCCTTTAGTCTCCGCACACTGTCCTCTGGTTTTCCACTATGTTTTGCACGGCTTTAGCCTTTCCGGTGTATGGCAATCTGTTCCTTCCCTTACGCCACCTCTGCGTCCGTACCGCAGCAGTGCAAGCCCCCGGGCCGCGCCGCTCTTCCTGTTCGCCGGTGATTGCCTACTTGCTGCATTATGTGTCCAAGCATGCTCCCTGTCAAGCAGATTTGCTTCTATGGGCGCCCGCTTCCCTCTGTGACCCACCGCTAGTCGAGGCAGCCCCTGTAGGACTCACGGCGCTCTCGGGGCTTGTGCATGCCAGTCCCCCGGCCTTCGTGGCTGGTGCCCACACTTGCTCACCTCGCCAGCCGCTGTTGAGGTATCCAGCGATCTACTGCTGTCTCAGCAGACTCCTTTGGGGGCAAATTTCACCCACGATCACACTCTGCAACTCCCCAGAGCTGAGGCTGGCACTCACATGCTCTGCAGCGGGGGTCTACGTTTCGGCTCGTCTGCAGCCTGCTATTCCGCAGTGTCTCTCCCACCACGCTTAGGTGGTGGGGCGTGTAGCTGCACACACGCTGTCCCCCAAAGGTCGGAGCCTGACTCTGATTGTTGGTACAGCTCTCTGCCGCCGAGTCCCGTTGCGATAAGGTACCAGCTGCAGCTTATGACCATCTTTTTGCCAGGATATTTGTGCCCAGGGCCGGAGCTCGTCTAAGAGATGACCGCCATGTTCTGCAGCTGGCAACGCCCCTCCCTGTCCTACCATTTGCTTACATAGCACCCTGCCCTTAGGGCTACCTATGTCCCACCTTAGGGGTGAATTATATGTACTAGAAGGGGAGTGTAAGGTTTCGCAAGTAGGTTTTACATGGCAAGATGAATTGGCAGTAAACTTTGCTCACAGGCCCTACAATGGCAGGCCTGAGACAGATTTTAAAAAGTTATTTCTGTGGGTGGCACAATCAGTGCTGTAAGGTCACTAGTAGCATTTAACTAACAGGCCCTGGGTACATGGGGCATCATTTTACAAAGGGCTTCCAAATAATGTAAATAGTTCAACCATGTATACACCAATCACAATAATGTTTAGGCAAGTAGCACATGCACTTATGCACTGGTAAGTAGTAGTAAAGCACTTAGAGTCCTAAGGCGAACAAAAAGATACAGCAAAAACTTGGAGGTCCCAAGCAAAAGGTTTTGGAAGAAGCCCACCCTAAGGCTGGCAGGTCTAACACATGTCCCTCCTAGCTGAAAATAGGGAGAGCTACCCAGTCTCTAGGGAGTTCTCTTCACGAAGGCAGAAAAACCTGGATAGACCATCAGCATTTGGCTGGTCTACCCCTGGTCTGTGTTCCACCTTGAAGTCTACACCCTGCAGGGAAATGGACCACCTCAACAGCTTTGGATTCTCACCCCTCATTTGTATCGAGCAACATGCGGGGCCTGCGGTCATTGTGAATCAGGAATTGAGTGCCAAACAAGCATGGCCCCAGGTTCTTTAGTGTCCAAACCACAGCAAAAGTTCCTATTTCTATTTCACTCCACCTTTGTTCCCTGAGAAGTAACCTCCTGAAGATAAAGACTACAGGTTGGTCTAGGCTCTTTTCATTAAGATGAGATAGCACCACCCCTATGCCTTGCTCTAATGCATCAGTCTGCATGATAACTTCCTTGGAGAAGTCAGGAGCCTTGATCACAGGAGCTGCGCACACGGCTTGCTTCAGGGAATCGAATGCAACTTGGCATGCCTCTGTCCAATTTACATTTCTGGACTGCTTCTTGGAAGTCAGCTTGGTCAAGGGGGGCACAATGGTGCAATAGCCCTTGACAAGCTATAGTACCCAATGAGGCCCAATAAGACTCTGACCTCAGTCTGGGTTTTAGGGTGATGTCAGGCCATGATGGCTTGTGTATTGACCTGAATGAGTTGCACCTTCCCCCTGCCCACCAGATGTTTTAGTACTCCACCGACCCCTGCCCTATCTGGCATTTACTTGCCTTGATCGTAAAGCCGGCCTGATACAGATCCTGAAGCACTTCCTGGAGGTGAAAAAGGAGGTCCTTCCAGCTGCTACTAAAGACAACTATGTCATTGTCATCCAGTTAAGCAGCAGAGAAGGCTCCATTCCAGCAAGGACCTGGTTCATCAGCATTTAGAAATGACAAGAGCATTCTTTAAACCAAAGGGCAGCACCCTAAATTGATAATGCCTTTCCGGAGTGGGGAAGGCTAACCTCTCCTTGGCTCCCTCTTTTAGGGAGATCTGCAAGTACCCTGTTGTATGATCAAAGGTACTGAGTTACTTGACAGCCCCTAACAGATAAATCAACTCATCTGCACTAGGGATGGGATGAGCATCTGTTTTAGTCACAGACTTTAGCCCTTTATAATCCACACAGTACCTCAGTTCAGATGTGGGGCCCACTGGTACAGCTTTTGGTAGCAGAACCACAGAACTTGACTAGGGGCTACTGGAGGGTTATATCACCCCCACCTCCAAAATTTCAGAAACTTCAGCCTTAATGCTGGAACCCAACCTCTACATGTATTCTTAATAGAGAGGTTGTCCCCCGTGTCCACATCATGGGTACACAGGGGGGTAGTCCCAGAAATAAGGGAGACCAGTGAGGCATACTGTCCCAACAAGTAGTGGCAGTCTTTCTGTTGTTCATGAGTGAGAATGCTGGCAGAATGCTGGCAGCACGAAAGCAGGAAAGCCTCGTGGTTCACCAACGACCTCAAAAACTCCAAGAAAACCTGCCGCTCCCTAGAGAAAGCCTGGCGCCATGACCAGACAACAGAAAACATGACAGCCGTCAAGAACGCCACCCGCAAACACCACCAGCTGATCCGCACCACCAAAAGGACTACATTCAAAGAACGACTGGACAACAACACCTACAACAGCAAGGAACTCTTCAGCATCGTGAAAGAGCTGTCCAACCCCAGCACCTGCAACAACGATATCACACCCTCACAAGACCTCTGCGACTCACTCTCCTCGTTCTTCCACCGCAAAATCGCCGACATACACAACAGCTTCGGCGCATAGACCACGCACCCAACCACCGAACCAACGCTCCCCACCACCACCCTCTGCACCTGGACCCCTGTCTCCACCAAAGACATCACCCGCCTGATGAACACCATCCACTCCGGCTCCCCAACCTGATTGTTGCCTTTCGAGCTTTCAATGGCGCCGGCCCGAAGTATCTCATTAAGCGTTTCCCCCATTACATTCCAACTAGGATATTATGATCAGCAGGAGAAAACCTCATTAAACTGACCAAATTCAACCTCAAAACTAAGGGGGGTAAGACCCTAACCTTCTTATCTTCCAAGGCCTGGAATGCAATGCCCAAACACCTTAGATTGCTTACTCAGGAAAAACAGTTCAGGAAACATCTGAAAACCTGGATCTTCAATCTTCCAGACGAGTACGTAATGACAGCCATTTAACTCAAAACCCGCAATTGTATGCACTTTGTTTTATTAGCGCCAGGATGCTCCTTCCGGAGCGATGGTTGCGCTCTACAAATAACCAATACAAATACAAATACAACCGACCCCTGCCCACACCACATCTTCAACAAAGCTGACTCCATCATCGCATCCCAACTCCGGAACACCATCAACAGCTCCTTCTCATCCGCCACCTTCCCGGAGAGCTGGAAACATGCCGAGCCGAGCGCCCTCCTGAAGAAACCCACCGCGGACCCCACGGACCTCAAGAACTTCCGCCCCATCTCGCTCCTCCCTTTCCCAGTCAAAGTCATCGAGAAGACCGTCAACAGACAACTCTCCGCCTTCCTCGAAACCCACAAATCCCTCGACCCCTCACAGTCTGGTTTCCGAGCAAACCACAGCACCGAGACCGCCCTCATCGCAGCTACCGAAGACATCAGGTCCCTGTTCGACAACAGGGAAACTGCTGCCCTCATTCTCCTAGACCTCTCAGCAGCCTTCGACACCATATGCCACTGCACTCTGATACAGCGCCTCAGCAACCCCGGAATCCAAGGAGCGGCCCTGGAGTGGATCATCTCGTTCCTCGCCGGAAGAACCCAGAGAGTGTGCCTCCCCCCGTTCCGATCCGTGGCCATCGAAGTCATCTGCGGCATTCCGCAAGGATCCTCACTTAGCCCCACCCTCTTCAACGTCTACATGAGCCCTCTCGGAGCCATCGCATGCCAACACAACCTTAACATCATCTCCTATGCCGACGATACCCAGCTGATCCTCTCCCTCACCAACGACCCCGCCACCGCCAGAGCCTGCCTCCAGGAAGGAATGAAAGACGTCGCGGAATGAATGAAGCTCAGCTGTCTGAAACTGAACTCAGACAAGACAGAAGTCCTCATCCTGGGACCATCCCCCTCTGCCTGGGATGACTCCTGGTGGCCCCCTGCCCTGGGCACCGCACCCAAGCCAACGGACCATGCACGCAACCTGGGCTTCATCCTGGACTCCTCCCTCACGATGACCAAGCAAGTCAACGCCGTCTCGTCCTCCTGCTTCAATACCCTGCGCATGCTCCGAAAGATCTTCCGATGGATCCCCACCGAAACCAGGAAGATGGTCACCCAGGCCCTCGTCACCAGCCGTCTGGACTACGGGAACACCCTCTACGCTGGAACCACAGCCAAACTCCAGAAAAGACTCCAACGGATACAGAACGCCTCTGCACGACTCATCGTGGACATCCCCCACCACAGCCACATCTCTGCATATCTGAAAGACCTGCACTGGCTCCCCGTCAGCAAGAGGATCACGTTCAGAATCCTCACCCACGCACACAAGGCTCTCCATGACATGAGCCCGAAATACCTCAACAGCTGCCTCACATTCTACACACCCACCCGCCAGCTCCATTCCGCTAACCTCGCCCTTGACTCCGTCCAACGAATTTGCAGATCCACCGCCGGAGAAAGATCCTTCTTCTACCTGGTGGCCAAGACATTGAACTCCGTCCCCACCCACTTACGGCTGACCCTGGACCATCTCTCCTTCAGGAAACACCTCAAGACCTGCCTGTTCGAGCAGTAGGCACTCCCCCCCTCCCAGCGCCTTGAGACCCTAGCTGGTGAGTAGCTCGCTTTACAAATCTGTTTGATTGATTGATTGAATGTTAAAAAGGATTACTCCTTCCACAGCCCTATCTTTCTTCTTCCAAGCTAAGAGGTCAGGGAGAGGTTAACTCTTCTGTTCCTCCTTGCCCTCTGTCAGTAGCTCAATGGTGAACTCAGACCTCTCGATGTTGGGTTTAAGACAATTGATATGGAGCACCAAGTGGGGTTACCTAGGGGTCTTGAGATCCACAATGTAGGTGGTCTCCCCCTTTCTCTCAATCACATCATGTGGTCCAGTCCAGCAGTCTTGGAGAGCTTAATTACCCACACTTTCTGACCAGGCTGCAAATCCAGAGTGGCAGAAATGTTGTCATGCCACTCCTTCATTAACCCCTTCCCTGTGCCATGAATTCCCCCGTGGCACGGGGGGGCTGGGGGGTTGAGCGTGGCGCTTCGGTGCTCTTGATGGCTTCCCGCCGTCATGAGTCATGGGCGGCGTGTACTCATGATGGTGAGGTTCCATCATGACCACTCCCGCTCATTAATTCAGTGCCGCATGGGAGGAGCGGCCGCAGCATGTCGGCTCCACGCCGTCATAAGCACACGCGGCCCGTGGCTCATGACGGCGTGGAGCTGTTATGAGCATGCAAGGGGTTAAAGCTTGGTTGGCTTCTTTGTTGCTGGAAGCTAACTTCCACAGCCATTTGGCTTCTGAAGGCCAGCATGTAGTTCACTACATCCTAGGCAAATTTCCTAGGAGATTGCTCCCGGTGTTCCTTGACCAGGGGTGGGCAGAGCTCATGGAGTATTACTCTGCAGATTTCCACAGAGTAACCTAAAAACTCAGTGGAATTTCACAGAGTTCCATGAGCGATGGAGTTCCAATCTCCATACAAGCTTGTGTGAAGTAAATCAGTTGATTCCCCCACTTCTGCGGTACAAGGTTGGTTCCTCCTGTTCTCCCTGAGGCATTGCACTCTTTTGGGAGAATGTCATTATATTGCACGCATTCAACATTCAACATTCAACATTAGCACAGCAGTAGTACCTTTAGGGACAGTACTGTGTTATACCCTCTCCTGTGAAGTAAATCAGTTAATTCCCCCACTTCAGAGGTACAAAGTTGGTTCCTCCTGTTCCCCCTGAGGCATTGCGCTCTTTTGGGAGAAGGTCATTATATTGCACTCTGTTCTTCCACATTAGCACAGCAGTGGTGCCTTTAGGGACGGTGTTGTGTTATACCCCCTACACCAAGCAGCAAGCGTATGCCTGGTTTAAGTGGGCCAGTTAGTTTCCCAGGAGACAAGTAAATCACATTTCTATCAGTAACAACCCTCAAATTTGAGCCCACCACTTTGATGACAGCATGGACATTAGTGTATAACGCCAATATCACCCACATGAGCTGCAGTGTTTGGCGTGGCACTCACCTTGGGCATGGTGTCGACTGTTGAAAAAGAGTACCTTATGTCCCAGGGTAGTCGAGAATAGGGAAGCTGGAGTCCTCGCACTGCTCCAGTCATTAACCATTCCACGGAGATCGGACCAGGGAGGTGGTGGTTGGTGGGGCCTCCACCCGTAATGGGGAAATAGATTAAACTTTCCTGAGCCCTCCAACACAGCGGATAGTCAGACTCCTGGGAAGCTGATTCCTCACCGCCGGTATTACTGCCACCGCAGTCTTCGTCATCTTAGGGGTAAAATTCAAGTGCAGCTTTTGGTGGATAGAGGGCTCAGCAGTCCTGGGGGAGACCCAGCCGGCCGAAGCTCAGGCATATATTGGCAGCAGTTCTGCAACCACAGTCTGGTGTACAAAAGAAGATTGGTCGAAAGTTGGGAACCCCTCAGTGTCTATTTTACAAGCTCTCTTCAGTTGGGCTTTTCTTGTGGTGAAAACAGATGCGTACTAGGAGTTGTGGTCTTCATGCCACAAGCCCAGCATCTGGACCTAGCGTGGCTGGTCCCAAAAAGAACTATGTCTCCCAAGGTGCTCCGTAAAAGCTGCCTTTAACCTAAAAGTTGAAATTCAAGCCTATGCTTGACTCCTTCACCTAGGCCTGAATCATAACATAGGAACGACATGGACTGGGGCATTCATCAATTAAATTGGAGCCAGTTTTTTTCTTGATTTGCAGATGATTTTTGTGGGTGGATCCCGGAAGAAAACTACTTTTGATTAGGGGTGAGCAGGTGCACTGGCAAACTCCGCTCCACAGGCGGTAAGCAGAGTTTTTTGCCAAACTATCCCCTCCCAAGTGGAGCACAGAGTGGCAAAACTCTGGGCACTTCACCGGCGGAGCGGAGTTCACTACCTACCCTTATCCTTTACCAAACTCAGAGCTTCTCAAGCAGGGTGGCCACTGCCTTCTGTGGTACCTCCCTGAAGCAAATAGCAGGCATGGGAAGAGGATATCAAGCATTTTCCTCAAGGCCTCAGGCAAGCTTCTAATCATGCCTTCATGAGTCTTGTTGAACCGCTCAAGAAGCCCTTTGGTTGGTAAAGTAGTGTGGCTCACTGGTTAGAGGCGGCAGACCCGAGAGCAGAGGACGGCCCGGGACCAGGGTTCGATTCCCGGCGCGGCAAGTTTCTGGACCAGGGTCAGCGGACTCGACAATTCTCTCGCCTCGGTGCCCACTCTGATCAGCGATCACACTCGCCAACTCTAGGCATTAGCTTGCCTCATCTTCACTAACGGCCCCACCAGACCGCCGGGGATGCCTGGTCTCACCCTGGAGATACCCATTAAGGGACCATCTCTCAGGGAAGCCAGGAAGGGTTTCGCAGCGGTCGAAGCGCCTTGGGACCCTCCGGGTAAGTAGTGCGCTATATAAATGCCTATACATTTACATTTACATTTGGTTGTGGATGGTACGGAGTGGAGAATTGTAGGTCACTCCACACTCCTTGCACATTATGTAGACATTAAGTTTTTTGCCATTGTCAGACACAATTTTATTGGGGAAACCTACCCTGGTAAAAATTCCATCAGTACTTTGCCACTGCTGGTGCAGCCACAGTTCTCAGAGGGATTGCCTCTGGATACCTACTGGTATGATTCACCGGAACATGATCTTGTCTGAAGCAGCCTGGTGATCCATAGGCCCTAAAATGCATATTATTATTATTTAAAATTTTATATAGCACGCAGTTACCCTAGGGCATCCCAGCGCTTGCCCTCTCAAAGAATATGACAATGACTGGAAATGGGTTAAGGGGGGCTTTACGCCTCTGCCCTGTCTTCCCACTAGCTATGTCTTATTCTGGCCCAGGTGCCCTGCCAGGGGAATCCCATGATTCAGCTCCAGTAGGAAAGCCCTGTAGCATTGGGGTACTACTTGGGCCCTAGTTGTGCCATTCACAGGAACCTTAGGCTCACTATGAAGGAGGTTGTCCTCCCAGTAAATATGGAGACTACCAGAAGCATAACCTGCTGCTTGGGCTTCTGCCTGTTGCCTCAGTCCCTCCAGGGTTAGGCTTTCTCTCTGTGCCCTACAGAACTCCTCCTTGGTGGGTTCTACTTCTACATGCTATCCAGCAAAGACAGGAGGGTCACCAAGGAGAGCACTGCCCTCTACTGTGGACTCCACAGGTGCCCTATCCATTTCACATGAGGGACACATTCAAGGGCTGGCTTCCCACGCCTTCTGCCTTTCCCCTTCTTGGCAGCTGGTAGGGCCATTTTTCCAGTCTCCAAACCTTTCAGACTCCCATCCTGGGCCGCCATGGACTTTGTTGTAGCACAGATCCGGTCAGGTAATCCTAACATCTAAGTATCAGCCTTGAGGGCCACTTCCTTCCAGGCAGTGTGTTCTACATCATTACCTAACAAACAGTCTACAGGCATGGTAGGGCTTACAGCAACTTTCAGAATGAATGAAAGGGTATTATTTGTAAAGTGCTCTGATACTCCAAGGTGTGTCCTGGCACACTACACCTCTATCAATTCACAAATAGAAGTGCTAATGTGTTTAGTCTTGCTAAACAGACATGTCTTCAATATCGTCCTAAATTGAGAAATGTCTGTAATACTCCGAATCTCAGAGGACCATTTATTCCAAGCTGATGGAACTAAAAATGAAAAGGATCTGCCGCCAGCTCTAGTGTGCCTATTTTAGGAGTGCTGGCTAAACGGGCTTTGGCTGAACGAAGGTATCTAGAGGGAACATAAAAACAAACTCTTTTTTATGGGGAGCATAATCAATGCTCTCAAGTGCGAGGCACATGACCTCTCAGGGGCAAGCCCAGGAGAGTCTGTGCTGCTGCATTTCGGACCCCCTGCAGTGTGTAGATGAGGTAATTAGGTAGGCTGGGATACAAGACATTGCCAAAGTCCAGCCTAGATGACACCAGTACTTGTATCACCTGATTCCTTGCTAAGAAGAACAAAAAGTGTAAACCTTTCTTAAGAAATGTAGTAATCCAAAGCAGGAACCCACCACTGACTTCACCTGCAGAAAAAAGAAAGGCCATCACCAATGTTGATGCCTAAATTCTTCACAGAATTCACTTGACACACTGGAAAGGGTACTTCGACTGGGCCATTTGCTGCAGAAAATAGCAGCTCTTTTTTCTGTGTTGCATTTAAGTTTATGGTATGTTAGCCACCCGAAAACCTTTGACAAGCAGGTTCTAAGAAGACCTGAAATCTCCACCGCCAACTTAAATGGAACAGGGTCCACAGGATTTTGGCCCTATCTGTTGTCAGCTACCAAAACCTGGTGGAATGCATTGGGAATTACCTGTTCTGGGGAATCTAGCTAACTCCTTACAATAATAATACTGGCTCCAGAATCCCTCAGAGCCTCCATTGATGGTGACACATTGCCTATACTTGGCAGTATTATAAGGTACATGGATCTTCGGAAATGGGGTACTTTATAGGTGTAGGGGCAGTTTTTAGAACGCAGGCAGGGGGCTGTGGTCGGGTTCATTTTTAGGGCATCGAGTTCAGTTTGCAGGGCTCAGGTTGGGGGAAAAGGGTCAGTTTTAAGGACTGGGGCAGTTGTAGGCCTAAGGATGGTGGGGCTGGGTTAGTGGTACTCTAGGGGTAGGTTTGAGAGTTTGGGGTTAATGTTTAGGGCACAGGGTAGGGTGGGTGTAAAGGGACAGTTTTGTGGTCTGGGTCGGGAGTATGATCTTTAGCGCACATGTCCCCTTACCAATCATGTCTTTACCATGAAATTGTGTGGTAAAGGCATGTGTGGTAAAGACACAGTCTTGGTTGAGACCAGGTGGTTCAGGTAGGCATTGTTCAGGCATATCATGTTCCATCATACAAGCTTAGGAAACATCTGTCACCCTTGGACACTAGAATAACCTCGCTTAACTCCCCCACATAAACTGGGACAAAGTCCTGCCACAGTGCTACACTTGCCACCCCTGGAACCTGTCCTCCAGTGGGAGGTTGTGCTCTTTTTAGACCCTCAGAATCCCTCTTGTAGTGTCCATACTCGTAGCACTCATAGCACTCAACGGGCTTGGGCTGCTGACCTTTGTTAGGGTAGTTTTCCTTCTGGTGGTCAGATTGAGAACCAGACCCTTCACCCCTGTAAGTTGTATTGGGGGCCTTTAGAGAACTCTGAGCCTGATTTAGATCTTGCAGGAACTCCTGTCCTGCCTCCGTGGTGGCGGTTACAACTACTTCACTCAGCTGATTGAGTACCGCCCGCCATATTAAGATGTGGGCTAGCTGAACCGCCGTCGGCATAAACATACGGTTTACCGTCATATTAGTGCGGCAACTCCATTAAAGCAGCAGACTCCTCTGGTAGCCAACAGTACTCCATCACAGTCAGGCAGGTAGGTTTTCGCTGACCCTATTTAGATAACCCTATTGATACTGATGTTGTCTTAGCAGCAGATTCCTGACGGAATGTGTCCCTGGTGGAGTTGAGACTTGTAAGTAATAATGATTAATGTGTCAATGCAAATATATGTTGTGTTTGATTAAAAAATGTATGAGAGTCATGTGTAATGCCCCTTTCTTACATATGGCTTTGCACACAAACAACACACACATACTATTATATGCACACCCACAACCACAACAACATATTTTTTTTCGAGTGTCAATACAGGTTTGTTAATTTTACCTCTATAGGTTGTAAAATGAACACTATTTCATTACACATAAAACTAAATGCATGTAAGAGCAAAGTTAAAGTGCATGAGGCCAAAGCAATTGTCAACAAACGATTCATAGTAAGACAAGTGTAAAAGACACCTTTGATCCCAGTGACAATGGAGTTGATTACTGTTGTGGTCAAGTAGACTTAGCAAAGGAAGGACCTGGACAATGAGGTTCAACATGGAAATGAAAGACGGAAATAAAAAAAAGGTAAGTTTCTACCTCATTTTCTTAAATTCTGCCAACTTTAAGGAGGAGGTATTCCTACCACAGTTTCCTCGATGGAAAGGCACATCATGATTGGCTCAGCGATAATCTTGGCTGGATTCCACCCGGCAGCAGCTTCTGCCTACGTGGGTGATAATTCCTGATGGAGTTGGTGGAACTCATGCAGTCTTTCGTCCACAGACCCGCTAAAATCTAAATAGAGCGGGTGGACCACTAAGTAGGCGGTGGCGAAACTGTCGAAAAGGTGACGGCGGAACCAATTCCGGCAAGATCTAAATCAGGCCTATTGTCTTTTTATCTACCCCCTCCATCTTCTGGTTGGAACTCGGACCACCCATTTGGGAGTCATCCAAAGATGCTTTCCAGGACTCTCTGGTGCTGACCCAGATGTCCGTTTCCTCAGCAAGCTTCCTGTGATTAGTCATCTTAGTAGTAATGAGGTATTGGGACAGCTCTGTAAAACAAACATCAAGCAGGTGCTCCTTCAAAATTAAGTTGTACAGCCCTAAATAAACATTTACTTTGCTATCCCTCACCCAAATCTTCAATGCCTTACCAGCATACTCTAAAGAGTCAACCAAGTTCTGTGTGGCTAGCTTGTGGCTATGCCTGAACCTTTGTTGGTATTTCTCAGGTGTCAGCCCAAAACTACTGGTCAAGGTGGTGTGGCATGTTTGGCCCCCCACCTCTAGTGTAAGAAAAGTGTCCCTCTCTACTGTGGGCATGTATTTCCATAGAATACCACCCCAGTACCTCTGGGACCTTGTGCACTCATAGAGTCACTTCAAAGGCTGCATACCACTTGTCCACATCATCTCGCACAACATAACTGTGCACACATTCTTTGGGTATCCTGACCTATGACTCATGTGAAGACCCTGCATGTATGCTGGCACCATCACTGTTGCTGGAACCCACTTGTAGGACTCTGATATCTATAAGTTGGCAGGGTATGCCCAGACGTGGGTCCATTGCTAACTTTGTCACTGGATTCAAGCTAGCCTGGCTGATGAGGGGTGTTGACCCAAAACCGGTCCCAGAATTCTCATTTCCAGTGCAGGGCAGACCTGGCTTGGCAGTTCAGGCTGGACTGTTCCTATCAGGCACAGGGTCAGGACTGATTTTCATATAGCTGGGTCTGAACTGGAGTGGCGAAGTGAGTTAAAGAACGATGATGAATTCAACCCAGATCTGTGACTGGGAGAGGGGTGTCTGAATAGTTTCAGAGCTCCATTTGTCATTTCTTTGGGTTTCCTTTATTTTAGCCTCAGCCAAGTTTTGGAGTCATGAGGGGGTACTGAAAGTGTACTTTTGGCAAGGCACAAGACCATCTTAGTCCCTTACCATGTACAGTGAGTGATTTTGACAGAGTACTATGTTTTTAGTTCTCAGTAGCTGACAGTCTTATTTACCTGTTCAGGTATATGATTGCAATGCCTATATGATTGCAATGCCTATAGGCCCACTCAAGTTAAGTTCCACTCATATGTCATGAAAAATAACCTGCACTAGCAACCCTGTGTGATTGTAGAGAGTGTGTGAATGTATGATGTATTGTAGCAGGGCTCCATTATGCTTGCAAGTGGGTATGACTGCTTTTACCAGAGGGATCTATCATGGATTTTCCCTGTCCTGGCGTGGCAATCAATCAATCAATCAATCATGACATTTGTATAGCGCGCTGCTCACCCGGAAGGGTCTCAAGGCGCTGGGGGAGAGAGGTCCGTTACTGCTCGAAAAGCCAGGTCTTGCTTCCTGAAGGAGAGATGGTCCTGGGTTAGCCGAAGGTGGACGGGGAGGGAGTTCCATGTCTTGGCTGCCAGGTAGGAGAAGGATCTTCCACCGGCGGTGGCTCTGCGGATGCGTGGAACGGCGGTGAGGGCGAGGCTGGTTGACCATAGCTGGCGGGTGGGCGTGTAGAAGGTCAGGCGTCTGTTGAGGTACTTGGGGCCCAGGTCGTGGAGAGCCTTGTGTGCGTTGGTGAGGAGTCTGAACGTGATCCTCTTGCTGACGGGGAGCCAGTGCTGGTCTCTTAGGTGGCCGGAAATGTGGCTGTGTCGGGGGAGTCATGCGGAGGCGTTCTGGATGCGTTGGAGTCTTTTCTGAAGTTTGGCTGTGGTTCCGGCGTAGAGGGTGTTTCCGTAGTCCAGTCGGCTGGTGACGAGAGCCTGGGTGATCGTCTTCCTGGTTTCGGTGGGGATCCAACGGAAGATCTTCCGGAGCATGCGCAGGGTGTTGAAGCACGATGATGAGACGGCATTGACTTGTCTGGTCATCGAGAGGGAGGAGTCCAGGTTGAAGCCCAGGTTGCGTGCGTGATCCGTTGGCTTGGGAGTGGTGCCCAGGGCTGGGGGCCACCAGGAGTCGTCCCAGGCGGATGAGATGATCTTCCGTCTTGTCTGAGTTCAGTTTCAGGCGGCTGTTCTTCATCCACTCGGCGACGTCTTTCATCCCTTCGTGTAGGCTGGTTCTGGCGGTGGCTGGGTCGCTGGTGAGGGAGAGGATCAGCTGGGTGTCGTCGGTGTAGGAGATGATGTTGAGGTTGTGTTGGCGTGCGATGGCTGCGAGGGGGCTCATGTAGACACTGAAGAGGGTGGGGCTGAGCGATGATCCCTGTGGTACGCCGCAGATGACTTCGGTGGCGTCGGATCTGAACGGGGGAGGCGGACTCTCTGGGTTCTTCTGGCGAGGAACGAGATGATCCACTCCAGTGCCTTTTCTTGGATTCTGATGTTGCTGAGGCGCTGCACTAGGGTGCGGTGGCAGACAGTGTCGAACACTGCAGAGAGGTCCAGGAGGATGAGGGCTGCTGTTTCCCCGTTGTCGAGCAGGGATCTGATGTCGTCAGTGGCTGCGATGAGGGCGGTCTCAGTGCTGTGGTTGGCTCGGAAGCCGGACTGCGAGTGGTCGAGGGATCCGTTCGACTCGAGGAAGGCGGCAAGCTGTCTGTTGATGGTCTTCTCGATGACTTTGGCAGGAAAAGGGAGTAGCGAGATGGGGCGGAAGTTCTTGAGGTCGGTGGGGTCCGCTGTTGGTTTCTTCAGGAGGGCGCTGAGCTCGGCGTGCTTCCAGCTTTCCGGGAAGGTGGCGGTGTGGAAGGAGGCATTGATGATGTCCCGGAGTTGGGGTGCGTTGATGGAGTCGGCCTTGTTGAAGACATGGTGGGGGCAGGGGTCGGTTGGGGATCCGGAGTGGATGGTGTTCATCGTGCGGGTGGTGTCTTCGGTGCTGACCGGTGTCCAGGCGCAGAGGGTGGAGGTGGGGGGCGTTGGTTTGGTGGTTGGGTGCGTGGTTGGTGCGCCGAAGCTGTTGTGTATTTCGGCGATCTTGCGGTGGAAGAACGAGGCGAGTGAGTCGCAGAGGTCTTGCGAGGGAGTGATGTCATTGTTTCCGGCGCTGGGGTTGGAGAGCTCTTTGACGATGCTGAAGAGTTCCTTGCTGTTGTGGGCGTTGTTGTCCAGTCATTCTTTGAATGCTGTCTTCTTGGTGGTGCAGATCAGCTGGTGGTGTTTGCGGGTGGTGCGCTTGAGTGCAGTCATGTTGTCTGTGGTCTGGGGTTGCGCCAGGCTTTCTCAAGGGTGCGGCAGTTCTTCTTGGAGTTCTTAAGTTCAACGGTGAACCAAGAGGCTTTCTTGCTGCTGTGTCTGCTGGGAGGGGTCTTCAGTGGTGCGAGGTTGTCTGCGCAGTTGGTGATCCACTGTGTGAAGTTGCTGGCTGCTTCGTTGGAGTCCGCTGTGCTCGTGGGAGGGTTCTGAGGGAGGTGGTGAGCTGGTCGGCGGTGATCTTGTTCCAGTTCCTGTGAGGAACCTGTTGTGGGTGGTGGTGGGTCGTGGTTCTTCTGAAGCTGAAGTGGACGCAGCTGTGGTCAGTCCAATGAAGTGGAGTGGAGTGGCTGAAGGAGATGTACTTGCTTGAGGAGAAGACTGGGTCAAGCGTGTGGCCGGCGTAGTGGGTGGGACAAGACAGAGTTTGTGGAACAACACCCAGAAGATGGAAGCGCATTGCCTGCATTCCCGATAAAGAGGATGTAACTGATGGAGACAGGACTGCCTTTACAAATTCCTATTTAATTTTTAAAACAAGGAATTATAGATTAGTCATGCCTCAGAAATGACATTTGGTTAATGGTGGGGGAATCGGGCTAAGTCACCAGAGACATTTGCAAGTGAAAGAGAAGTTACTATGGAGAGCCTAGATGCTTTGTTTTCCCTTTGAGTGCCCCTTCCTGGAAGCCTAATCAGAGCCAGGATCACAGCTTCAGACTTATTGTACCCATGTCATTGGTAGTACTGCTGGTTTCCAACATCATCACTACCTAGTGTGAGGAGTTGTCATCTTACACAGAAGGACCTGTCTGCGTTGCAAAGAAAACAAGCACTTACAATGCAACGGTTTCGCCTTTGGAAAATTTAGAGCTATTGGCAATGTAAATGACAATGCCATTTATTTATCTGTTTTCAAAACCAACACATAAATACAAATTTTGTCATTTACAATGCCAATAGCTCAAACCTTTCCAAAGGCGAAACCGTTGCATTGTAAATGCTTGTTTGTTTTACTTGCGGCTAGCATCACATGTACGTTCTGAGAAAAGGAATGAAGTTAGTGTGAAAATGCAAAATGAAACAAAAAAAATAGTGTCACAATCCTTTTATGCAGTCTTAAAAAGCTGGATCTAGGCCCAGAGGCATTGGAGCGCTTTATGTGAGTACCAGAAAACATTACATAGGGTCATATATATATATTTTTTTTAGTTTCATGTAGATTAAGTGATTGCCCAGAATCACAGGATGTTGAATTGACGCTAAACTTGAACCTAGTTTCCCAGTTTGAAGTCAACTATGGCCACAACATGTCCTGGTTGACTAAAGTAATTGTCATCTGGCAGACAAAGGAGAAGCGCAGAGCCTGATATCTACTTTGCTTGTATGGAGTGGATGAGTACAAAATTAAACTGAAGAGCTCCCTTGCTGGCCCTCACCAACCTCCACCACCCATTGCTGAAGTCCTCTCCCCTGCTGCAGTACCCTGAAAAGTAAGTGCTAAAGGCTTCCCTTCAGCAGCTCTTTGCAGACATTCACACCTGGAGGGAAGGGAGGCAGGCACAGCTCACGCTGTGACAGTCGGAATGGAGCAGCCCATTGTCATTCTGCCTCGGACATTGACCTGCAGGCATGACTTCATGGGCATGAGAAGGCCTGTTTGCTAGGGCTGTAACAACAGCCGTTGACGCTGTGCACCAGGGGTGGAGTCCATAGTAGGTAAAAAAAACAGTTCGCCAACTGGCCTCAGCCAGAGGCCCATCAGCCGATGCCAGACTGCCTGCCTTGCCAATCCGAGGCTGCTCTTAGAACTCTATTACCTCATTAAGATAGACCATACTCACGAGCAGGACTTTAAGCAGGAAGAAAAAACTGGGGAGTTTGCAATGGCCGATGCAATTAAAGGCGTGACTTATAAAAACATAAGCTAAAAATCTCAGGGTAGTGTGCCGCCCGACTGGTATTTTGCTTTTTCTGCATCCAGATATATGATACAACAAATAACATTATACCTACAACAAGCCAGGGCTATTGGCTTTGTCAGTGGTTTTTAGTTGCATAAGATAAATAAGCAGCAACCATGGCTTTGTTGTATATAATAATGAAATTGCTTCAGTCCTCAAATGATGAGACTGTGAAAGACTAAAAAGCGTTTCTGTGAAGTTATATCAAAGGTTTTGAGCAGTGATTCTGCAGCAGAATTACGTTTTTTTTCCATCCAGAAGGATAGGGCAAAAATGGAAAGCCAATAGGGACCTGTCTCAGCGCCCACTTTTAAGAACTGACGGTGCTGAGCACCAGAATGGCCCGGCCCACTTACAGCCCTGCCCATTAGCACTAAAAAGAAGCCTCCCACATCCTGCACTGTAAAGAGAAAAGGAAATACACACGATAAGGTGAAATGTTATGAAGTCGTTTCTACCATATTCCTAGTTTTTTTCTGTTAGCAGTGACATCAGGTCAGTACAATGTTTTAAATAAGCTGGTACCGAGTACTGGCAATTTTATTTATTGAGGGAGCGTACCTGCACTGCTGAAGAAAAACCTAATACTTTTAGTTGGAGAGTACCGGCACTTCTCTGAAACAACCAGGTACAGCACTTCTATTTTTCCATTTCAATACCTGCGCTTCTATTATTCAATTTCAAGCACTGGGTCAGCACTTAATGGTAATGCAAAATTAAAACATTTTATCCCTTTAATAAATAATTGAAGAAGGTTTGCGTTTCCAAAAATAGCCCCGTCATGAAAAAGACTCCAATTTTGAGTAAATTGCATTTTCCCCACATATTCTACTACTGTTAGAACATGCCTCCACCAAATCCTCTGAACGGAAATGAAAGGTGGTGTCAGATTAACAATGACAGTTACTTGGGGGCACGGGAAAAACCATCATTTTCAACCAAACCACCACAAACACCTGTGGCCACCGCTCTGGCTGAGAGCATCACAAGGACAGCTGCGTGGTTATTCCAGTACCTGTCAGCCAGCTCCAGCACCTCTTGCACATTGCCGGTGCAGACGCGGATGCTGCCAGTGTACATGTACTGGATGACGGCCTCAACTGTCTCCATGTCGGGGCCAGTCTCGGAGCTACATTTGCGCATCTCCACGCGGCCGGAACGCGCCTCCTGGAAGTGGCCAGACAGCAGCGGGCTGAAGTAGTCTGTGGCTGCGGCAAGTACGGACCGGTGCACCCGAAACTCGCGACCCTCTTCTCCAAAGGCCAGTGTCACGTCGCAGAAGAGCCCCTGACGCCGCTGCTCATTCTGCCGTGCCGAGAGCTCAGCGCAATGCCGGGGGCAGCGCAGTTCCTCCGCCTCAGTCTCCGCCCCGCCTGGGGCTTCCGCCTCCTCGTCCATGGAGGCCGTAACTTGGCCTTCGACGGCCCCCGGTCCGGGACTCTGTGGCTTCGGGGAGCCTGAGGCTGCCACCGTCGCCATCTTTGCTATCCTGTCAAAGCTCTGCACCGCCCAGCAACGGCGGGTGCCAAGGAAGTGATGTCAGGACGTTACGTGCAGTGGCGAGGGGCTAAAGGCCAAACACAAGTTGAAGTGTCATAGTGTGACCAGGTACAACAAGTCAGGTCCCGGGCCGGCAGCCAATCACAGCGCGGCCCGGGAATGACGTCACGGGGTGTCCCGGCCGGCAGATTCGGGGACGTGTGTTTCGTGCTTTCCCCTTCCCATTGGCTGCAAGGTAAAATTCCAGCCAATGGGAACAGGAGAGGGCGGTACTTAAAAAAAGGCACAGAAACGCCCCCGAATCGCGTTTTCACGGGGAAAGCGTGATTGACAGCCACTCTCTTCCAATGGCTAGCCTCCATTTATGGAGCTAGCCAATGGAAGAAGGGGCGGATTCAAGTCCCCCATACTGTAAACAAAAGCTTTCGCCTGGGCGGGGCACTGCTTCGCAGTGCTCCGGCCAGGTCGAAACCTAAAAATGAACTATCATATGAAATCAGGCTAAGCTGATTACTAAACACAGACAGTGGATTGCATCCCTTGTTTGACAAGACTATATAAAAGTGGGTCTCAAACGTCCCCACTTTGTTCCATTTTCAGCTTCTTCACTGCCCAAAGAGAAGTGCTGCTGTGTTTCAAGACTGGTATTGCTGATAGCTAGTCTCCTGAAGGAAAAGGCACATTGCTTGGTTTTGACAAGCCTTGTTGGATGAAGCTGCGGATCTGTCAGTGATGCTGGGAGCATCCTTCCTGGTCAGAGGGATAAAAAAATAATTTTGTCCCTTGTGACTTTGCCTACTTGTGGAGGGGAAGCCATCTGCCGAGCTCTCAGTGAGACCAGCCCAGACAAAGCAAAAGAATGATGGGAGAGAGCAGAGAAGACCCGTGATGGGCCCAGGACTCCCAAATTTGTGCCTAACCTCTGAGTCCAAATGAGGAGAGGTGTTGTCCAGCGTGCCATTGTCAAACGCAAAGCAATGTCTGCCCAATTCAGACACCACTGTAGAGAAAAAAACAGATGTTCTGTGCTGACCCAACCTTTGCAGCACTTTGGTGATTACACCAGTATCTCGGACTAAAGAGGAAAGATCCTTCTTCTGTGACTGATAGAGCAGACTGCTGAAGGTGACTTTGTGGAGTCACTGTTTTGCCAGCTGGTTGCCTGAATGAGCCCCTGTATGACCCACTGACATCCAGTCCACTGGCACACCAATGCTTGACAGACAATTCCAAATGTGAACCAAATCAGGTAATTCCATATACCGAAGACTCATGGACTGTGAACCTTTGACTAACAGTTGGGTGTGGTGCTTCCATGTAGAAAGGCTCAAACCATGTCTACCTTTATAAGTTTTGTTATGATTAAAATACTTATTTCTTGATTGGAAGACTGCATTGTATTGTTGATTGCTAACTGCTGAATATTTACCAGCAACACTATGTTCTGGACATGCCTTGAATTTCTCATCCTCGCAACCCCGAGACTCAAATGAGGAAAGGGTGTACTTGGCCCAATTTGCAAAGCCACAGTGTGAGGGGCTGCAGAACACCAGTGGCAAGTGACCTCAATCATCACTGTTGCTGCTTATCATAAATGAGGCCCAAACTCTTTAGGACCATACAACGTGTTGCTGTATGTGTTTGTCGGTTTGCCCCTTGTAATGAGCCAGGATAATGTGAGGAGGAGGAGAGCTGAGAGGATCTTCTGACAGACAATCAACCTCTTTGGAATGTCCAGCCATTGATGTTACCTCTAGATTCTGTTTCCCCCTGATGTCATCTTGGACATGGTTTTGTGAGTGGGAGAAGGATCTTGACTCTGAGGCATGCCACTCCCATGCCTTTCCAGCCTATGTCAAGGTCCTAGCATCTCTACATGTCTTTGCTGCTGGGTCATTCCAGAGGGTGTCCAGTGGCATTGTTGGTTTTTGTCAGACAAACCAGTCCTGCATAAGGTTCTGAGCTGCATACATAAGACAGTTTGTCTCTACATAGGTATGGCACATACACTGACAGGGAGGCAAAGGGTTGCTAGGGATTTCTGTCTCTTTTCCCACATGTTTTAGGTGCAATTGATTGCACTCATGTGTGACTTCAGCCACCTCACCACGAATCAAACATTTTGTGCAACAGACACCGCTGACACTCCATTAAAGTGCAGAGTATGTGTAATGCCATTGGCTGCTTTACTGATCTGTATGCAGTATTCCAGGTAGGGCACATGGCAGCTACATATTCCGCAGGTCACCTCTTGCCCGGTGGCTGGCAGCTGGAGAATTTTACAACAAGTGGCTTTGGGGTAGGTACTCAAGCACAATACAAGTAATATATGTATAAATGCTGTCTGAATATCCACAACCATCACAAATGACTAATTCTCATGAATATACATGACCCCTGACCTCCTGGTCAGGGTAACCACTCTCCCCTTGAAGGAAGTGACCTGCGGGCCACCTGGGTCTCTTTGGACCACCTATCAGCCTTCCATACCAAATGAAGATTCTGAAGAACAGTGGAGAATATACCAAATACTGTGTTATTTAGATTCACTCAGAGTGGACCCCCGTCTGCACAGTCTCGAAGAGTGGTACAGAGGGAACTGAAATTAACAAGCATAGAGATACATTATGTACATTTCATAGTAGGGCAAATACATGCCCACAGTGAAATGTTCCAGGACAATGAAATACAAAAAATAGGTTTCAGTTCTAGTATCTCACACAACCTAACACAGTGCAAGGTCGTTTCACCCTGCGCCCACCACCAGACAAGTGGGAGAGGGCCTCTATCTAGTGAGAAAGATATGTGCTAATATGAACAGTCTATTCATTACTAAGATAAGACTTCAGCATTTGAGAAACAAAACTTAACAGAGGCTTTTTCTCGGAAACAGTGAAGGATTAGTTTCAATCATCCTTTAAAATGGCATCTAAACAGAGAATGTAAACTTTTATATATAGGGCACTGCGTAAGCAATCTCGGGTCTATTCTAACACCCCCATGCAGCTCCATTCTTAAGGCACCGCTGTCAGCGCCTTCTGGTCTCCAAGTAAGGTGTTTGAGGCCCTCCTCCACCCTGTGCCTCATCCCTGGTGGTCTAGTGGGAGAGCCTTGCTCTTCTGCTGCTCCGCTCTGCTAGCCTTCTGTTTGTTTTTCAGTTTTTGTGTATTTGTGCTTTTTCGTTTTTATCTATTTGTGTCTTTTTTCTGTCTGCTGCCTTTTTTCTGTTTGTACCTTTTTGTCTGTCTGTGAAGTTTTTCTTTTACTGCTTTCAAAGTTTTTTATTTTTTATTTTCCAGTTTGCTTTTTTGCTCCCTTTTCCTACTGCTGCTGCCCCCGTGAGTTCCCTCTCATGCCTCCCAGCTGCTCTCACTCCCCCGACCCCTACTTAATGGCGGCCGTGCAGTGGACATGCGTAACGGGTGCCTCGCAGGTGCCCTGATGGCAAGCCCGTCTGCGCCTGTCCATGACCCGACAGTGACTAGAGCCAGGGACCCTTGTCCTCCAACCTCCCGCTACTACGAATCAGTAACCCTTCAAGCACCCAACCCCAGACGCAAAACATCTGCCAGCTCTCTACGCCGAGCATCACCCAAGGCCCATTCTCCTGCTGACACTGCTGCCACACCTTCACCCACCTACTGACTTGGACAGCCACCGCCAACCCACAGGACGCCAGGGTGTCCAAACCCTTTACCTGCATCCTCCTCAGAGTACACTCCCAGCACAGACATGCAGTAAAAATCTGGGACCTCCTCAACACCCTCTTGCCCGACATCGCCTTCCTCACAGAGACCTGGATCAACACCAGCTCCGCACCTGACATGGCCACCACCATCCCCTACGTGTACAAGATTCGGAGGAAAGATTGCCCCGCCAACCCAGAGGAGGCATCGTCATCGTCCACAAAAGCTCCCTCTGACTGACAACCTCCATCTCAAATGACTCTGCGCCCTCTATAGAACACATCCACTTCCAGATCCAGGTTAACCCCAGGACAACCCTAGGCGGAACTCTTGCCTAGACTAAGTATGGGCGGAAAATCCGTTACGCTCGCGGATTTTGCGGATTTTCGGTAAATTCGCAATCCGCGAGATTTGCGAATTTCCCGCAAAATCCGCAAATTCGCACGCAGCGGATTTTTTTTTCTTGGTGATACAATTTTGCGGCGCCCGGCGTTTATCATCGTTTGCCAAGTTGTTTTTCTCGATATTTTGCGAGTGCTGCGCCATTTTGGATCTTGCTGCGGGATCCCGCGGGAATTTGGCAAGCGCGATTACGTAATCGCGTCTTGCCAACTTTTGCAGCGAGCGTTTGTCAACGCGAGTACGCCGAGATCACGTCTCGCGGTACTTCGCAATTGCGAGCTTTGAGATGCGGCGAGCAGCAACAATCTCGCACACGCGAAAATATAAAATTTGCAATTCTGCACAAGAAATCCACCAGCAAGCAGCATAAACCTTATTGAAATGATGATTTTTATCTGAATAACTCCTTAGGTTGACATTTGCCTGCACTTTTTTTGCGAGGAGTCCATTTTGGGGAGGGGGAGGGGGGTGGGAGGAAGGAAGTGCCCCACAGTCTTCAACTTCCTGTTCCTGTCCAGCAGGCTCCTCCCAGTGCTTTGTCCATCTCCTGGTCACTTTTCATTTGGATCTGGAGCTGGAAGGATTACTTTTTGTGGATGCTGCTGGATATTTGGATTTGTGGCCTTTTTGACTTTCTTTGGATCACTTTTGGATTAGAAATTTTACAAGTAAGTTTGTTTGGGGCATTACAGTTGCTACAACTACAATTTTGGAATTTTCGATTTTTGGGCTGTTTTGGGGCCTTTTGCCCAGGGGTACTCAGTGGTGGGTGGACTGAGTCTTTCTGTGGGGTGTCTTGAACTTAAACATCATGGAGGGCATGGATGGATTGGGATTGTGCTGATTTTTCAGTGATTTTCGTTTTTTGGGGCTGTACTTGTGGCCTTTTCACCAGGGGTGTTTGAGTCTAGCATGGGCCTAGTCTTTCTGTGGGGTGTCTTGAACTTAAACATCATGGAGGGCATGGATAGAATGGGATTGTGCTGATTTTTCAGTTATTTTCGTTTTTTGGGGCTGTACTTGTGGCCTTTTCACCAGGGGTATTGAGTCTAGCATGGGCCTAGTCTTTTTGTGGGGTGTCTTGAACTTAAACATCATGGAGGGCATGGATGGAAAGGGATTGTGCTGATTTTTCAGTGTTTTTCGATTTTTGGGGGTGTTCATGGGGAGGGACAGGCCATGTGGCTGGGGGCCATTTTGAGTGCTGCTACAGGCCCTGGCCATGTGCAGGGAGGCAAGTGGCCATTTTGAATGTAGGCATTGTTGTTAGGCCTGCAACCATTTTGCCTACTTTTCAACCTTTATGCCCAGGGGTAGTGAGTCTTGCATGGGCCTAGTCTTTCTGTGGGGTGTCTTGAATTTAAAAATCATGGAGGGCATGGATGGAATGGGATTGTGCTGATTTTTCAGTGATTTTCATTTTTGGGGGCTCTACTTGTGGCCTTTTCGCCAGGGGTATTGAGTCTAGCATGGGCCTAGTCTTTTTGTGGGGTGTCTTGAACTTAAACATCATGGTTGGCATGGATGGAATGGGATTGTGCTGATTTTTCAGTGTTTTTCGATTTTTGGGGGTGTTCATGGGGAGGGACAGGCCATGTGGCTGGGGGCCATTTTGAGTGCTGCTACAGGCCCTGGCCATGTGCTGGGAGGCAAGTGGCCATTTTGAATGCAGGCATTGTTGTTAGGCCTGCAACCATTTCGCCTACTTTTCAACCTTTATGCTCAGGGGTAGTGAGTCTTGCATGGGCCTAGTCTTTCTGGTGGTTGTCTTGAATTTAAACATCATGGAGGGCATGGATGGAATGGGATTGTGCTGATTTTTCAGTGATTTTCGTTTTTGGGGGCTGTACTTGTGGCCTTTTCACCAGGGGTATTGAGTCTAGCATGGGCCTAGTCTTTTTGTGGGGTGTCTTGAACTTAAACATCATGGAGGGCATGGATGGAATGGGATTGTGCTGATTTTTCAGTGTTTTTCGATTTTTGGGGGTGTTCATGGGGAGGGACAGGCCATGTGGCTGGGGGCCATTTTGAGTGCTGCTACAGGCCCTGGCCATGTGCAGGGAGGCAAGTGGCCATTTTGAATGCAGGCATTGTTGTTAGGCCTGCAACCATTTTGCCTACTTTTCAACCTTTATGCCCAGGGGTAGTGAGTCTTGCATGGGCCTAGTCTTTCTGTGGGTTGTCTTGAATTTAAACATCATGGAGGGCATGGATGGAATGGGATTGTGCTGATTTTTCAGTGATTTTCGTTTTTGGGGGCTGTACTTGTGGCCTTTTCACCAGGGGTATTGAGTGTAGCATGGGCCTAGTCTTTTTGTGGGGTGTCTTGAACTTAAACATCATGGAGGGCATGGATGGAATGGGATTGTGCTGATTTTTCAGTGTTTTTCGATTTTTGGGGGTGTTCATGGGGAGGGACAGGCCATGTGGCTGGGGGCCATTTTGAGTGCTGCTACAGGCCCTGGCCATGTGCAGGGAGGCAAGTGCCATTTTGAATGTAGGCATTGTTGTTAGGCCTGCAACCATTTTGCCTACTTTTCAACCTTTATGCCCAGGGGTAGTGAGTCTTGCATGGGCCTAGTCTTTCTGTGGGGTGTCTTGAATTTAAACATCATGGAGGGCATGGATGGAATGGGATTGGGCTGATTTTTCAGTAATTTTCGTTTTTGGGGGCTGTACTTGTGGCCTTTTCACCAGGGGTATTGAGTCTAGCATGGGCCTAGTCTTTTTGTGGGGTGTCTTGAACTTAAACATCATGGATGGCATGGATGGAATGGGATTGTGCTGATTTTTCAGTGTTTTTCGATTTTTGGGGGTGTTCATGGGGAGGGACAGGCCATGTGGCTGGGGGCCATTTTGAGTGCTGCTACAGGCCCTGGCCATGTGCAGGGAGGCAAGTGGCCATTTTGAATGTAGGCATTGTTGTTAGGCCTGCAACCATTTTGCCTACTTTTCAACCTTTATGCCCAGGGGTAGTGAGTCTTGCATGGGCCTAGTCTTTCTGTGGGGTGTCTTGAATTTAAACATCATGGAGGGCATGGATGGAATGGGATTGTGCTGATTTTTCAGTGATTTCCGTTTTTGGGGGCTGTACTTGTGGCCTTTTCACCAGGGGTATTGAGTCTAGCATGGGCCTAGTCTTTTTGTGGGGTGTCTTGAACTTCAACATCATGGATGGCATGGATGGAATGGGATTGTGCTGATTTTTCAGTGTTTTTCGATTTTTGGGGGTGTTCATGGGGAGGGACAGGCCATGTGGCTGGGGTCCATTTTGAGTGCTGCTACAGGCCCTGGCCATGTGCTGGGAGGCAAGTGGCCATTTTGAATGCAGGCATTGTTGTTAGGCCTGCAACCATTTTGCCTACTTTTCAACCTTTATGCCCAGGGGTAGTGAGTCTTGCATGGGCCTAGTCTTTCTGTGGGGTGTCTTGAATTTAAACATCATGGAGGGCATGGATGGAATGGGATTGTGCTGATTTTTCAGTGATTTTCGTTTTTGGGGGCTGTACTTGTGGCCTTTTCACCAGGGGTATTGAGTGTAGCATGGGCCTAGTCTTTTTGTGGGGTGTCTTGAACTTAAACATCATGGAGGGCATGGATGGAATGGGATTGTGCTGATTTTTCAGTGTTTTTCGATTTTTGGGGGTGTTCATGGGGAGGGACATGCCATGTGGCTGGGGGCCATTTTGAGTGCTGCTACAGGCCCTGGCCATGTGCAGGGAGGCAAGTGCCATTTTGAATGTAGGCATTGTTGTTAGGCCTGCAACCATTTTGCCTACTTTTCAACCTTTATGCCCAGGGGTAGTGAGTCTTGCATGGGCCTAGTCTTTCTGTGGGGTGTCTTGAATTTAAACATCATGGAGGGCATGGATGGAATGGGATTGGGCTGATTTTTCAGTAATTTTCGTTTTTGGGGGCTGTACTTGTGGCCTTTTCACCAGGGGTATTGAGTCTAGCATGGGCCTAGTCTTTTTGTGGGGTGTCTTGAACTTAAACATCATGGATGGCATGGATGGAATGGGATTGTGCTGATTTTTCAGTGTTTTTCGATTTTTGGGGGCTGTACTTGTGGCCTTTTCACCAGGGGTATTGAGTCTAGCATGGGCCTAGTCTTTTTGTGGGGTGTCTTGAACTTCAACATCATGGATGGCATGGATGGAATGGGATTGTGCTGATTTTTCAGTGTTTTTCGATTTTTGGGGGTGTTCATGGGGAGGGACAGGCCATGTGGCTGGGGGCCATTTTGAGTGCTGCTACAGGCCCTGGCCATGTGCTGGGAGGCAAGTGGCCATTTTGAATGCAGGCATTGTTGTTAGGCCTGCAACCATTTTGCCTACTTTTCAACCTTTATGCCCAGGGGTAGTGAGTCTTGCATGGGCCTAGTCTTTCTGTGGGGTGTCTTGAATTTAAACATCATGGAGGGCATGGATGGAATGGGATTGTGCTGATTTTTCAGTGATTTTCGTTTTTGGGGGCTGTACTTGTGGCCTTTTCACCAGGGGTATTGAGTCTAGCATGGGCCTAGTCTTTTTGTGGGGTGTCTTGAACTTAAACATCATGGAGGGCATGGATGGAATGGGATTGTGCTGATTTTTCTGGGTTTTTTTCGGTTTTTTTGGGGTGTATAACTGAACTGATGTTCCTCTGTCTTCCATTGTTTTTAGGTGCACAAGACTCAAGAGAACCACCAGTGCCAGGAAGAAGTCCTGCAGCGGAGTGTGTGTGCAGCATAACGTCACGCGACGTCACGTCTGGCCTCAGACAACTCTACAATTCGTGCAACTGCGGCCTGCTGTCTGACCTGCTCTGAAGAAGACGGCCCCAAAAAAAGGTCTCCGTAGCTCCTCTAGCAAGAAAGTTGCTAGTAAGGAGCAGAAGAAGCAAGTTACCAAGGAGGCTGGTGTGCCAACCGCCACGTTTTTTGGGAGCAAAAAAAAAAGTACGCCTGCAGCAGCAGGATCTGCTGGGGACCATGCTGGGAGCAGCACCCCCGCTCCATTGGGTTCAGTGCCTCCACCACCACGCCAACTTAAGTCAAAGCCCTTGAGTGCTTCAGAGGCAGTCAGTGTACTTCTCCAATCACCATCGACCAGTGATGTTGGCTCATCGCAAGAAAGTAGCAGCAATGTCCCTGAATCAACACAGCTTGTTGTAAGTCATCTGACAAGTGTTGAACAACCACAGCCGCAACAACAACACCATGTGCAAGTACAAGCCCAAGTACATGTGGAAGGAGAGGCAGCGCAAGGAGAAGCGCAAGCAGAGGTGCATGGAGGGTCTCAAGTGCCCACAATAGTTGTTCCTCCCGACGTAGGGGCACATCAGGAAATCGACAATCAAGGCGAGGTATCATTTGAGGAAGCCACTCCTCCTGATGATCATTCATTGTCTTCCACACCCCTAGCAAGGAAGAGATCAAGGGTGAGGTCTACATCTTCTTCAAGCACACCTCCTTCTGATGATCGGGATGAAGATGGGGAACCACCAAGGCTGTCTGAGAGTGAGGCACACCATGATCTGACATAGATACCTAAGCGTAAAAGGAAGGTCGTCGAAAAACTCATACCTATGGAGTGTGATGAGGCTCAACAAGAAGTGACGCATACTGCTGCTGATGAAGCCCTTCACGACGACGATCCAGTCATCATAATGGTGACTGCAGCCCCAGCGGGCATGCAGCAAAGAGACATTTTGACCCTATCCCGAGAAGCTGCTGAGCGTGATGATGATGTCGACGAGGAGTCAATGGAAACACAACAATCATTGGATTTGGAGTTAACTAGTACACCAACACCTACAGCTTCCATATTTCTTCCTCGCAAGAAGGGAGTGGGACCTCCATCCACCTCGACCTCAATTAGTGGTGGTGAAAGTGCAAAACGTACTGAAGTTCGGCAATCCACATCCTCCACTTCATCTGGCATTAGCAGCAGGACCACCACCACCAGTATCGCCGCCTCCTCCGGCCCCCAAAGACATTTCAAGTCTCCAGTTTGGGACTTCTTTAGTGTTTGCCCAAAAAAGGAAAACGTAGCCATTTGTAGCATTTGTAAGCTTCGAGTTAGTCGTGGTAAGTTTGGTACCAACGATGGTACCGGAGGCCAGAGAGGTCATCTTAGGAGAACGCACGCTGTCCAATGGTTTGCGCACCTAGAGGCGGTCAAGGAATCCCGAATTGCACGTAATGAAAACGTTGATTTTTCATCTGATGATGACGAGGAGGAAGAAGACGATTCAAACACTTCACTTACACCCAGTACCCCTGTCAGCAGCACACCCCATGTGAGCCACACTAAGAGTGTGGGAGAGAGTGAGACATCAATGCGAAAAAGTTCATCAGCGAGCGTAACAGGGTCGAAGATATCATCATCATCCCGTAAATCCTTGGTCCAGGGCAACATTAAAAAGATGTTGTATACAGAAGCGCAATATGAACGCAACCACCCACTGACGCGTCTGTATAACACTAAGCTGGCTAAAATGCTAGCTCTGGACCTTCTCCCTTTTTCTTTTTTAGAAGGGGTTGGTTTTCTAGAATTAGTGGCAGCGCTCTGCCCTAAATGGAAGGTTCCCAGCCGGTTCTATTTTGCCCGAGTTGCGGTTCCAGCACTACATGAAGATGTTCTGGAGGTGATTGGGGCAGCTTTGCAGAAGAGTGCTGTTCACACTATACATCTGACAACAGACATGTGGACCAGTGGCGCAGGCGCTGATTACATGTGCATCACTGCACACTGGGTCTCTTTTTCAGGGGCTAAAGCAAAGCTAAACACAGGTGTTGACCCGGACATTGTTTTTAAAGCTGCTCGGAAACATGCAACACTAGCCATGTTTGGTTTGGAGAAACGTCACACAGCAGAAAACATTTTGGATGTCTTTAACACAAAGGTCCTTAAGTGGCTGTCCCCCAAAAAACACCAGGTTGGTTATGTTTCCACGGACAATGGCGCCAATATAGTTAAGGCCATGAGGCTGGGTGAGTATTTCAGAGTGCCGTGTTTGGCGCACTGTATAAACCTGGTTGTCCAAAAATTCTTGGGTAATGAAGACAGTGCAGCGTACAGAGTATTGGACACCTGCCGAAAAATGTGCAACCATTTCAGCCATTCTTTTAAGGCCCGGAAGCAGCTGAGGAGCCTGCTATATCAACGTCAAATGCCAGTGAAAGCACTCATCCAGGAGGTGGTAACACGTTGGAACTCAACCTTCTACATGCTTGAGCGTCTGTATGAGCAGTATACGGTACTCGATCAATATTTCTTAACAGAGGGTACAGCTCAGGAGGACCTGAGTATGGGTGCGGCGCAATGGAACATAGTTCAAAGCCTGACACGCATGCTTCGTCCTTTTGAGTTCTTCACGCGTGCAGTCAGCAAGGAGGACTGTAATTTGGGAAAAGCTATCCCATTGTTGTACATGCTGGAGCACCAACTGAAGGAGGTGTGTTCTGTGTTTGAAAAAGATGTAAAAAACCAAGACTCTTTTGTTCTGGCTGAGAAATTATTAGAGCTCCTACAAGGTGATGAACGTCTTAAAATGATCCACTCAGAACAGCATTACATTTGTGCTACTATTCTGGATCCACGCTACAAAAAGGCGCTGGCAGGCCAAGCATTCTTTCCTTTTGATGATGAACATGTTCCAAAGTACAAACGTTGGCTAGCCTTGTCAGCCAAGAGGTTTGAAAGAGAACGGCAGAAAATTGAAGGAAAAGGCAGTACATCAGCATCAGCAGGCCATCCCCAGTCAAAACAATCCACTTTTGCACCTGTGGCTGTGGCACAAGTGACCTCTCAGCCGTTAAAGACACCGGCAACCGGATCATCTGCACCAGACACAACAGAAACATTGGAGGCTGAAGAGGATTGGCTAGCTCGGCTTGGGTTTGGTTCTCAAAAGGTCAGAGGCACAGCAACAGCTAAGCAAAGTGGAGGAACCTTGGATGAGGACCTTGAGTCGATGGTGAAGGACTATCTGAATGACTCAACAGAGGTCTATGTTAATGCTGACCCATTGGCGTATTGGCACGGGAAAAAAGAATTGTGGCCACAGCTCACCAACCTGGATTTAAACTACTTGTCTTGCCCACTCGCAAGTGTGTCTTCTGAACGTGTTTTCAGTGCTGCTGGTGGCATTGTAACTTCCAAACGGAGCCGCCTCTCGCCCAAAAATGTGGAGAGGTTAACAATGATCAAGATGAATCAGCACCTCATACCACCAGATTTCAGAGTACGAGAAAGCGCGCCGGATGAAGACGAGGTGGCCAGCAACATAGATGAGGGAATTTCTACTCTGTCAGGTGACACTGAGCTCACCCTGCCTGAATTCGCAGAGTATGATGACGAAGCCTTATTCTTATTCCTGGACCGTGATACCGAGCCCTGAAAATGAGACAACGAATCAGTAACTTTCTTTTTCGTCCTTATTCACTTTTATTCCTGTGTGTATGTCTTTCTTTGTTGTGCACAGTTAATATAATTCAAACTTTAATCAGATAATCACAAAAACAAGCCCATCAGCAGAACTGTCTTCACTTGTTTGCTAATTGATTTGAAGGTGCCGCAGTCTGCATTCCTCAGGTTCACAAGTTCAGAAGAACATGCTCCTCTATCCTCCTCCTCCAGACTCCTATTTCCATCAAAGCAGAGGGCTGGTTTACGCCCAATGAAGAAAGACTCAGCACTTGTGGGGGTGTTGTTCTACCACTTTGCAGGTGAGTTGACGGCTCTGGGGCCATTGTTGGGAAGCTCTAATACCGGATAAAAGTGGTTTGGACCAAATCCGAGGTGCAAATTTTTTAGTGTTTTTACTGACTTGCTTGCCTTTGAGGTGCTCTTAGGGGGGGTTCAGTCTGTTTGTGGGTGAGTTTCGGGGTCTGTCAGCACTGCTGAGACACTCTAATCTTGATTGCATTTGCTTTTCAGGAAATCCGTGGTGGCAACCCCGACTTATGGCCTAGCTACGCAGCGCGTTTGGACCGAAGGCCGAGAAATATTGTAAGTAGGAGATGTTGCTTTTGGCCTGTTTGGGGGTGTTATGCTTGTTGGCGGGTGGGTTGGCGGGTCTTGGGCCATTCCTGGGAAGGTCTAATACCGGGTGGAAGTGGTTGGGACAAAATCCAGGCCGATTTTTTTTTTACTATTTCTGACATTTTGCTCAATGTAGCGTTTTCGGGGGCCGGTTTGGGGGGCTTCCTGGTGTTTGTGGGTGGGTTTCGGGGTCTGGGAGCACTGCTGGCTACGGATACTTTACATTGCAAGATGTTTGAAGCAAATCCATGGTGGCAAAGGGGAGTTAGGGCCTAGCTGCAGAGCGCGCGCGGAGTGATTTGGGAAATTTGGGAAAAAATGACTGTCCCCATTTTTGTACTTTTGCTCTTTGGCTGTTTGGGGGTCTTCTACTCGTTTTCTCTTGGGTTGACGGCTCTGGGGCCATTGTTGGGAAGCTCTAATAACAGATAAAAGTGGTTTGGACCAAATCCGAGGCGCAATTTTTTAGTGTTTTTGCTGACTTGCTTGCCTTTGAGGTACTCTTAGGGGGGGTTCCGTCTGTTTGTGGGTGAGTTTCGGGGTCTGTCAGCACTGCTGGGACACTCTAATCTTGATTGCATTTGCTTTTCAGGAAATCCGTGGTGGCAACCCCGACTTATGGCCTAGCTACGCAGCGCGTTTGGACCGAAGGCCGAGAAATATTGTAAGTAGGAGATGTTGCTTTTGGCCTGTTTGGGGGTGTTATGCTTTTTGGCGGGTGGGTTGGCGGGTCTTGGGCCATTCCTGGGAAGGTCTAAGTGGTTGGGACAAAATCCAGGCCAATTTTTTTTTGTGCTATTTCTGACATTTTGCTCAATGTAGCGTTTTCGGGGGCCTGTTTGGGGGGCTTCCTGGTGTTTGTGGGTGAGTTTCGGGGTCTGGGAGCACTGCTGGGACACTCTAATCTTGATTGCATTTGCTTTTCAGGAAATCCGTGGTGGCAAACCGGACCTATGGCCTAGCTACGCAGCGCGTTTGGACCGAAGGCCGAGAAATATTGCAAGTATGAGATTTTGCTTTTGGCCTGTTTGGGGGTGTTATGCTTTTTGGCGGGTGGGTTGGCGGGTCTTGGGGCATTCCTGGGAAGGTCTAATACCGGGTAGAATTGGTTGGGACAAAATCCAGGCCGATTTTTTTTTGTTGCTATTTCTGAGATTTTGCTCAATGTAGCGTTTTCGGGGGCCTGTTTGGGGGGCTTCCTGGTGTTTGTGGGTGGGTTTCGGGGTCTGGGCGCACTGCTGGCTATATATACTTTACTTTGCAAGAGGTTTGAAGCAAATCCATGGTGGCAGAGGGGAGTTAGGGCCTAGCTGCAGAGCGCGCGCGGAGTGATTTGGGAAATTTGGAAAAAAATGACAAAGTCCCCATTTTTGTACTTTTGCTCTTTGGCTGTTTGGGGGTCTTCTACTCGTTTTCTCCTGGGTTGACGGCTCTGGGGCCATTGCTGGGAAGCTCTAATACAGAATAAAAGTGGTTTGGACAAAATCCACGCCGATTTTTTTTTTGCTATTTCTGACATTTTGCTCAATGTAGCGTTTTCGGGGGCCTGTTTGGGGGGCTTCCTGGTGTTTGTGGGTGAGTTTCGGGGTCTGGGAGCACTGCTGGGACACTCTAATCTTGATTGCATTTGCTTTTCAGGAAATCTGTGGTGGCAAACCGGACCTATGGCCTAGCTACGCAGCGCGTTTGGACCGAAGGCCGAGAAATATTGCAAGTATGAGATTTTGCTTTTGGCCTGTTTGGGGGTGTTATGCTTTTTGGCGGGTGGGTTGGCGGGTCTTGGGGCATTCCTGGGAAGGTCTAATACCGGGTAGAAGTGGTTGGGACAAAATCCAGGCCGATTTTTTTTGTTGCTATTTCTGACATTTTGCTCAATGTAGCGTTTTCGGGGGCCTGTTTGGGGGGCTTCCTGGTGTTTGTGGGTGGGTTTCGGGGTCTGGGCGCACTGCTGGCTATATATACTTTACTTTGCAAGAGGTTTGAAGCAAATCCATGGTGGCAGAGGGGAGTTAGGGCCTAGCTGCAGAGCGCGCGCGGAGTGATTTGGGAAATTTGGAAAAAAATGACAAAGTCCCCATTTTTGTACTTTTGCTCTTTGGCTGTTTGGGGGTCTTCTACTCGTTTTCTCCTGGGTTGACGGCTCTGGGGCCATTGCTGGGAAGCTCTAATACAGAATAAAAGTGGTTTGGACAAAATCCACGCCGATTTTTGTTGTTGCTATTTCCGACATTTTGCTCAATGTAGCATTTTCGGGGGCCTGTTTGGGGGGCTTCCTGGTGTTTGTGGGTGTGTTTCGGGGTCTGGGAGCACTGCTGGGACACTCTAATCTTGATTGCATTTGCTTTTAAGGAAATCCGTGGTGGCAAACCGGACCTATGGCCTAGCTACGCAGCGCGTTTGGACCGAAGGCCGAGAAATATTGCAAGTATGAGATTTTGCTTTTGGCCTGTTTGGGGGTGTTATGCTTTTTGGCGGGTGGGTTGGCGGGTCTTGGGGCATTCCTGGGAAGGTCTAATACTGGGTAGAAGTGGTTGGGACAAAATCCAGGCCGATTTTGTTGTTGTTGCTATTTCTGACATTTTGCTCAATGTAGCGTTTTCGGGGGCCTGTTTGGGGGGCTTCCTGGTGTTTGTGGGTGGGTTTCGGGGTCTGGGCGCACTGCTGGCTATATATACTTTACTTTGCAAGAGGTTTGAAGCAAATCCATGGTGGCAGAGGGGAGTTAGGGCCTAGCTGCAGAGCGCGCGCGGAGTGATTTGGGAAATTTGGAAAAAAATGACAAAGTCCCCATTTTTGTACTTTTGCTCTTTGGCTGTTTGGGGGTCTTCTACTCGTTTTCTCCTGGGTTGACGGCTCTGGGGCCATTGCTGGGAAGCTCTAATACAGAATAAAAGTGGTTTGGACAAAATCCACGCCGATTTATTTTGTTGCTATTTCTGACATTTTGCTCAATGTAGGATTTTCGGGGGCCTGTTTGGGGGGCTTCCTGGTGTTTGTGGGTGAGTTTCGGGGTCTGGGAGCACTGCTGGGACACTCTAATCTTGATTGCATTTGCTTTTCAGGAAATCCGTGGTGGCAAACCGGACCTATGGCCTAGCTACGCAGCGCGTTTGGACCGAAGGCCGAGAAATATTGCAAGTATGAGATTTTGCTTTTGGCCTGTTTGGGGGTGTTATTCTTTTTGGCGGGTGGGTTGGCGGGTCTTGGGGCATTCCTGGGAAGGTCTCATACCGGGTAGAAATGGTTGGGACAAAATCCAGGCCGATTTTTTTTTGCTATTTCTGACATTTTGCTCAATGTAGCGTTTTCAGGGGCCTGTTTGGGGGGCTTCCTGGTGTTTGTGGGTGGGTTTCGGGGTCTGGGCGCACTGCTGGCTATATATACTTTACTTTGCAAGAGGTTTGAAGCAAATCCATGGTGGCAGAGGGGAGTTAGGGCCTAGCTGCAGAGCGCGCGCGGAGTGATTTGGGAAATTTGGAAAAAAATGATTAAGTCCCCATTTTTGTACTTTTGCTCTTTGGCTGTTTGGGGGTCTTCTACTCATTTTCCCCTGGGTTGACGGCTCTGGGGCCATTGCTGGGAAGCTCTAATACCGGATAAAAGTGGTTTGGACAAAATCCACGCCGATTTTTTTTTGCTATTTCTGACATTTTGCTCAATGTAGCGTTTTCGGGGGCCTGTTTGGGGGGCTTCCTGGTGTTTGTGGGTGAGTTTCGGGGTCTGGGAGCACTGCTGGGACACTCTAATCTTGATTGCATTTGCTTTTCAGGAAATCCGTGGTGGCAAACCGGACCTATGGCCTAGCTACGCAGCGCGTTTGGACCGAAGGCCGAGAAATATTGCAAGTATGAGATTTTGCTTTTGGCCTGTTTGGGGGTGTAATGCTTTTTGGCGGGTGGGTTGGCGGGTCTTGGGGCATTCCTGGGAAGGTCTAATACCGGGTATAAGTGGTTGGGACAAAATCCTCGCGGAAAAGCCTTTTGGCACTTTTTGTAACTTAGGGTTCGTTAGGGTTAGCCCTGGCAGCAGGATTGCATGTGTTTCAGGGTGTTCTAGATTTTTGCAACTGAGTTCTGGGGTCTTAGAGCACTCGTGAGAATGTGTAATTTTGGTTGCAAGTCATTTGAAGAAAATCCAAGGTGGGAAAGGGGGGATTTGGCATAGTTAAAGAAAGCCTTTGCCACTATTCTTATCTTAGGGTTCGTTAGGGTTAGCAGTATTTCTATTGCATGTGTTTGGGTGGGGGGGTTTTCGAGTCTTGGAGCGATGCTGGCTATGGATACTTTTGCTTGGTTGCTTGCAAGTGGTTTGAATGCAATCCACGGTGGATAAGGGGGTACTTGGGCCTACTTTTACTTTCAAAGTACGTTTTGTCACCAGTTTTCTGCTAGGCCTCGTTTTTTGAGATTTGATTGGGGGTCTTCTACATTTTTGCGACTGGCTTTAGTAAGGGTCTGGGTGGGAGCACTGCTGGGAGATCTATTTTTGTTCTAAAACACAGTTTACAGTACACCTAGCTTGAGGGGAAAGATCCGCTACATTAATTTGCCCATACTTATTTATCCTTCAAAAGGTGACTCAGACAGAGTACGCACTTTCAAAAATATTGTACTGTCTACTAGGAAAATCAAAGTGTGACTTTTTGCACTCCACAGCCTACATACCTTATATTTATTTATCAGTGGTGTTGTAATATTATATCACTTCCTGTTTTTCGTTGAATAATTACAGGTCGGGTTTCAGTCTGTGCAATGGGGAAAAAAGGATGGAGTCAGGCTTCACATTAGCGAGCCACAATTCAGCATCAGGCAGGCAGTGGACAGGGTGTCTTCTGGTCACCAACATTGATGGACGAAGCGTCAGCTGCAATGGAGGAGTGCCGCTAATGAGAGGAATTTTTTTCTGCATGCAACTTACTTACCAAATTCAACAGGACAACTACAACAACATACAGATACAGTATCCTTTGTGTTTTTCTAAGACTGTGACTGCATTTCTTGGATCTCTCTCTGCTTCTAAATTGATCCCTTAACACATCACTTAGTCCACTCCACAATCACATCTGCACCACACATAGTCATTTGTAAGTGCTCCTACGTAATTCACAAGTCGCAGCACGCCCCAGCCCGTAGAGGACTGGGATGGCCCCAATGATGAAGCATGTCACCAAGGGGCAACCCTGGTGAGTGAGGGGACACCTAGAAAAAGAGCAATTTCTCCTTTTCTATCTACTATACCTTCCAGACCAACCCCATTGAGTGTTGTGAATGGATTTATAGTGGCCAGCAAGGCTCTCAGGTATCTGGCAACAGAGACCTTATGTTGAATATAGTTATCAATAATTCCACACACGCCCTGTACTGTCGCATTCTATCTTCCACAGTTGTCGAAAGTACTACTTACTTTTCACTGACATGCATGCAATAGTGCATGCACTTTCAAAGATTGATGGATAGGTTTGTACCCAAAGATTTGTTTATGTTCAATTGTTTGTCCATGCTGTGCTTTTTTTACAGGGTGTCTTCTGGTGACCAACATCGATGGACGAAGCGTCAGCTGCAATGGAGGAGTGCCGCTAATAAGAGGATTTTTTTTCTGCATGCAACTTACTTACCACTTTCAACAGGACAACTACAACAACATACAGATACAGTATCCATTGTGTTTTTCTAAGACTGTGACTGCATTTCTTGGATCTCTCTCTGCTTCTAAATTGATCCCTTAACACATCACTTAGTCCACTCCACAATCACATCTGCACCACAGATAGTCATTTGTAAGTGCTCCTACGTAATTCGCAAGTCGCAGCACGCCCCAGCCCGTAGAGGACTGGGATGGCCCCAATGATGAAGCATGTCACCAAGGGGCAACCCTGGTGAGTGAGGGGACACCTAGAAAAAGAGCAATTTCTCCTTTTGTATCTACTATACCTTCCAGACCAACCCCATTGAGTGTTGTGAATGGATTTATAGTGACCAGCAAGGCTCTCAGGTATCTGGCAACAGAGACCTTATGTTGAATATAGTTATCAATAATTCCACACACGCCCTGTACTGTCGCATTCTTTCTTCCACAGTTGTCGAAAGTACTACTTACTTTTCACTGACATGCATGCAATAGTGCATGCACTTTCAAAGATTGATGGATAGGTTTGTACCCAAAGATTTGTTTATGTTCAATTGTTTGTCCATGCTGTGCTTTTTTTACAGGGTGTCTTCTGGTGACCAACATCGATGGACGAAGCGTCAGCTGCAATGGAGGAGTGGCGCTAATAAGAGGATTTTTTTTCTGCATGCAACTTACTTACCACTTTCAACAGGACAACTACAACAACATACATATACAGTATCCATTGTGTTTTTCTAAGACTGTGACTGCATTTCTTGGATCTCTCTCTGCTTCTAAATTGATCCCTTAACACATCACTTAGTCCACTCCACAATCACATCTGCACCACACATAGTCATTTGTAAGTGCTCCTACGTAATTCGCAAGTCGCAGCATGCCCCAGCCCGTAGAGGACTGGGATGGCCCCAATGATGAAGCATGTCACCAAGGGGCAACCCTGGTGAGTGAGGGGACACCTAGAAAAAGAGCAATTTCTCCTTTTCTATCTACTATGCCTTCCAGACCAACCCCATTGAGTGTTGTGAATGGATTTATAGTGACCAGCAAGGCTCTCAGGTATCTCGCAACAGAGACCTTATGTTGAATATAGTTATCAATAATTCCACACACGCCCTGTACTGTCGCATTCTTTCTTCCACAGTTGTCAAAAGTACTACTTACTTTTCACTGACATGCATGCAGTAGTGCATGCACTTTCAAAGATTGATGGATAGGTTTGTACCCAAAGATTTGTTTATGTTCACAATTGTTTGTCCATGCTGTGCTATTTTTTCTTGTCTCCCACAACCTTTCCCAAAAACCCCCGTACCCATCCATTTTTCAAACCCTAACCCTCTTCCCCCGGGCTGTGTGGTTTTGATTGATGTGTGACTAAATTACAGCAATAAATCCACACACTTGCTGGGGAGGATAAGGTGATAGCAACAGGCTGGTGAAGAAATCCGAGGATATATTCTTACTCTGCTTGACAAAGACCCATGGCTAATGTCAAAGAACTTCAACCGAATTAGTAGTTATACTTTACCATTTGTTAGGCTACAATGTGGCACTGTTCTAGTGTACTTCTGTCACCTGCTATATTCTCTATTGTATCGTTGGATTGCTCAGGAGGACAAACCAGATTTAATTTTCTTTTTTTTCATAGGCATGCAACTGCCACTGTGTCACACCACTAGTACCACCGGAGGAAATTTTATCCGCCCAGGATTGCCAACCTTATTCGCTGTTTCCCGTGGAGCCAGCCCTGGGTCTAGCCCTACTTTCAAACACAAATTACAGGTAAGATAAGCGTTTGGTGGTTTGGGAGTATAATGGAGTATTAGGAGAGACGAGAGACTGACGGTAGTACTACTAAAGTCCTAGGACTCTTGAATTCACTTCACTTACTCTGTGAGAGGCACTTAGTGTTGAAAACATTTGGGCATTTACACTTAAAGGAAGAAAATGGAACTAAACTTTCAGGAAAACAAAGTCACTGTTAAACCCCCACCCACCAGGCAAGCAGTAAAAAACAGTTATGCTCAGATAAAGTTTGAAAAAGTATATTTATATCCCTAACAAAATAATCTCCCGCAAGACCCTCCCTAACCCCAACGGTTGTCCTTCAAAAGTCCCCAAAAACCCAACTCCCAATTCCCACCCCCCAAAAGTCTCTAAAAAGGGGCAAGGGACACTATGGGTGGATGCTGTTTACTTTTTGGGCCAGGGCATCATGCTCCTGGCGGAGCAAGGCGTGCTCTACGCGGAGCCCCTCCAACACGTTTGTAAAGTGGTGGAGCTCCTGCTGAAGGCGGGACACCATCAGGGTACTGCGGCGCAGGCGTGCCTTCACTGCCCTGCAGGTGCAATGGCTGTGAGAGGCAGCTGTTGTCCTTGCTGCTCGGCGGTGGCGTTTGGCTTTGGCAGCCCGGCTCAGTCTGGGTGGAGCACTGTGCTGGGTGGCAGCCCGTGGGGGCATGGAGGCCGATGCAGACGAGGTTGTTGTTGTGGTCGACTGCACACTTTCTTCGTCCTCCAGGGCCACCAGCCGCCGATATTCCGCAACAGTGGCATCGATCCTCCGTTGCCGGGCCGCTCTAGCCAGCTCCTTCCTCCTTGTTGGTTTGGAAGGAGCATCTATATGAAGAAAGAAAGACATAGTCTGTAACCAATGCTCTTTAAGATTAACTCAATCATTCAGCAGAAATTTGTGTTGCAGTACAACTAGCAACTTGCAAGCGCATTACATAACTATTGAGGCCAGTATCTATCTAACCTCCCACTTCTTCATCCTTGCTCTAACATTAGTGGGAGTTTAAGGAACAAATTCTACGAGCACTATGGACTTCCATTGGAGTCGACTATGAAAGTACACCAGTTTTATTCTTCTTCTTGTCTCTTGTTTAGGAAAATTGGTACATTATCTTCTGCAAGCCGGCATAATGCCAGCGCAGTGAACTTGCACCCGAGAAAAAGAGACGCACGCCATGATGAGTGACCTAGACTTGCGTTGCGTTACTGTACCCGTCCAGTACATGCAGGTGGTGAAGCTCTTACTTTTCTATTACGGGTGGCACTGAGAATACTCTGTTACAAGGGCTACTGCTTAATTAATTTAACTTTCACCCTACAGTGCAAATGAGTACTAGAAATGGAAAATTGAAGAAGATAAATAATCTGATTATCTATCACTTCACATGGGATGTTTTTGCTTATATATGGGATGACTTTAGGTGCTTTGCTTTTTATTGAGTGACCAGTGATACATCCACACATGAATGACTGAGTACTACTAAACTTATTAAGAGAGGTAGGGAGTGGCCACCGTAATAACCAGATCTATGCTGTGCTTGCAATACAAACTACTGCTACTATTGATGGTTGTATTTGGACAAAATTAAAACTTCTTTTCCTTGCCTTTCCTACACTGGAACGGACGTGCGGGTGCAGTGTTACATGCTCTTCAAAGTTACACTTGGTTCATCCACTGACCGTCTACTCTCTCTAGATCATGTGTACTCACAAACTTTCTCTCAGGGGCTAAATTTACAGTGTAGTTTGTGGCCGAGGGCCGCACTGGTGGGGGCGGAGTCAGAGGAGGCAGGGCTAAAGCAAAACGAAAACTTGTGACCATGAGGTTGCACACAGGTCCCTGCAGCAGATGCCTTCATCCACTGAGCCACCAGACCCAGCATTTACATACATCTCTCTCCCTCCTGCTCTCCCTCCTGCCCTCCCTCTCCATCTCTCTCTCTCCCTCCTGCCCTCCCTCTCCCTCCCCCTCTGTCATCTCACTGTGTGTGTGTCTGTCTGTGTCAGCCTTCAGCCCGGGCTGAGACCGCTTCCTCAACGCGCACACACAGACAACCACACCAAAGTACTTCACAGGTCTTTAAAAGACCATTAACATATTATTGAGGCTTTGTTTGTTGTAGCGCCCCTGCATCTCCACCCTGACAATCACTGCTTGCCCGGCCCCACAGAGCAGAGGCTTTGTTCTATTTCACCTCTTTGTGGCCCTGCATCTCCACTCTGCTCTGTGGGGGCCGGGGGAGCAGTGATTGTCAGAGTGGAGATGCAGGGGCGCTAACAGGTGAAATACAACAAAGCCTCTGCTCTGTGGGGGCCGGGGGAGCAGTGATTGTCTGCAAGGTCTGCGCACCGCCAAGGAAGGCTTGCCGGGCCACCACCGGCCCGCGGGCCGTACTATGAGTACCCCTGCTCTAGATACACATATGCTATCTAAGAGTCAGATAGTAGCATGATCCAGGTATATGGACACATACAGTTTCTGTGTCACCCACCCAGGCTGTTGTCCTTCCACCCATCATTGCTTCATCATTCACCCAGCCATGCATCTCATATTCTTGCCTTCCCAGCCACGTCTTCAATCTCAATAACTAAGGAATATATAAGAGCTTACCTCTGGCCGCCACCACCACCGTCTCAACTCTCACAGCCGCCGCCTCCTCCCCTGAAGAATTGCCCTCCGCCTCCGTGTCGAGCACCACCACCTCCACGCTGGCCCCGCCACCAGATGTTCCACCTACAAAGTACATTTAAGAATGTTAGAATAAAGCACTCACTAGTATTTGGTCTAGGAATGAAGACATGTGAAAACAATGTAATTTGTGACTGTCTACTTTAAAGTTAAACAAAATTTCCCTTTTTCCAGGGAAGGTTGTCTTGCTGCACTTTTTGGCACAACTGATGAAGGCTGGTTTTTTAACACGCACCATTTTTCTCCACACAGACAGAAGATGGACTTCTAACAACAAGATCAAGTTGAAACCAGGTGAGAGCTCGGCTCGACCACAAGAAATGTCTTCAATTAATCGTCAGCACTAACCACTTTTCCATTATCAGTTAAACGTTTAGTTTTATTATGACTTCATTTTAATAAATGTGTTTACTTTTAATAAAGCTTTTAAACTTAAATAGACTCTGTGTTTTTTTTGTCCAGACTAGAGTGACTGAGCGAAAGGTTTTGCAATTTTTGCAAGCATGAGTCCAGATAGAACACTTCAAAAGACATTATGGACAATCCCAGAGGACTGCACTAAGTTGATAGAGCTATTGCTGACTAGAATGGGAGTTTCGCCAACCGTGCAATCTTAGTTAGCTACACAGACAGACTAATAAGAATAATCTAGTAATACCACAGGGAGTCATAGTAGAGGCAGGATAAGAATTTAGATACAGTCTACAAGAAGATCAAAGACGATTTTGAAAAAATCAAATGAGGAACGCTAGGAAAAATAGGTACAAGTCTAAAATGAAAACTTACTGGGGCCAGCAAAGGAGCCCTCGCCTGCCCGATCCTGGCCCTGTTCAACAGCATCCGCCGCCTGCTGCTCCTGTGTCCTCCCCTCGCCCCTGGGGGGAGCTGACGTACAACATGAAAGAAAGAACAGAAAACATGGATGATTGTTGCTTGTCAATGTCAACCAAATCAAACATTTCAAAACAACAATAACAAAATATTTCCGCGAAATTACATTGATTAGGGTTAGTTTTCATTGATTTGCGGACCTGCGACTTCGAAAGTCACGTAACTCACTAAACAAAGTACTGAAAGGTTCACCTAGGACTGGCAGGCAGCAGTCCGCAGGCAAGACGCAAAGTGACAGACAAACTCCATTGTGATTTCAGTCAGATCAGTGACAACACTAACAGTTGCCTGCTACATAACCAGTCATTTAAATAGTCAAACTATCAATCCACCGCCACTATTTTTCTTATTGTCAGGGGTACAAAGGAAGGGGCAGATTTAAGCCCCTTGCGGCTCTTTTGCTCCGTTCTTGCGTGACTTTTGTGACGCAGCAGCTAAACAAAAGAGGCGCCATGGTGCGGCGTATAATATTATAACAACGTGACGCATTTGGGAGATGCATCCCGTTATAAAGCCCTGCGCCATCAGGGGGCGTTCCGGCGCAAGGGAGGGCATTCCTGCGCTGGAACACATCCTAAAAGTGGCTGAGGGAAATCTACAAAATTTCAATCAGTCACCTTTAGGACAATGATGCGTCACACAAACCCTGCACCTGCTTGAAGCAGACGTACGGCTTGACCCAGCATTGGGGAGATAGGGTACCCCAGAGCATTGCTGGAGCTGCGCCATCGTTGCGACGCAACTCCAGCAGTAAAGCTTCGGTGACGTTTTGGGCCCATGGTGCGCCGCATTGCAAATACGGCGCACCATGTTTGGTGGTGGTAGCGGGCCGCACAATTAATGGCGCATCCCTGCTACTTTGCAGGGATGCGACGGTAATTGCAATTCTGCCCCTTAGGGGCATACTTCGCCAGATCAAATGCGTCACGCAAAACTACCCTTGCGACACGGCAGATGCGCCTCATTTACAATGCGGCGCGCCCTGGCGCAAGGGTAGGCACTTGCGTGACGCATCTCGTCACGTAAGAGCGGCGCATCGCTGGAGTCACGTCGCCAATGCAATGCAACTCCAGTAATGCTCAGGACCACCCAATACTTAACATGCTGTGTCAGTCCTTACGCCTGCTTCAAGCAGGCATAAGGAATTGAATTGACGTAGCAGCGTCGCAGAAGTGCCTGCGTTAAATCTTGTAGATTTCACGCAGGCACTTTTGCGAGGGGCACAGCCGCCGGACCGCGCCCACCCTGCGTACTAGGAACGCACCCATTGTGGTGCAGGCCCATGGCTTTATAACGTGACGCATCTCCCTAGATGCGTCACGCTGTAAATGACTCGCAGGGATGCGCCACGTTCACGTCGCTGTTGCGTCACGCAAGGCAACGTAAACTTGGCGCAAGGGGCTTGTAAATGTAATCTGCCCCCTAGTGTCTAGCATTACGCAGTTCTGTAAAGTACACTCATACATAATAGTTACTCAGGCCAATGAGACCACAAAATAGAAAACAAATAAGCATAGTAGCAACGCCACTGAGAAGGAGAGCAGTGCACCTGAAATGCACAGAAGATTTTGAAATATAATTTAACTACAATGTAATCATCCTCAGCGGCATTATTGGCTTGCTCCATGTAAAAAAATAATATTTGCAATACAACAACACAGAGCAGGAGAAAACATAGTAGTGAGTGATATAGCTACTACTGCTCACCAAGCCCGGGGATCTCCAAGCCGAGCTGGTCCAGCAGGTCGCGCTCCCGGTCCAGGAGGTCCGTCTAGCGGTGGGTGGCCTGGCTGTAGGTGCGCTGGACCCCGTAGAGGTGGGACATGGCCCAGCACACCTTCTCCCACCGCTTCCGGCGCTCCCGGATGTTGTAGCCGCCGGCCGCGATCCTGCCGCCTCCCGCGATGGTCCTGGGCAGGCGGCGCTGGACGAAGTAGACCAGCGCGCCCACTTCCTCCGGGCTGAAGATCTCCCGTCGCGTCTCCTGCTCCCCCCTCACTCGACCGCATGCTGCCCTGGCACGGGGCCCAGGACTCCTCCTCCCCGCCGCCGCTGCGGCCCTCAAGTGCCTGGGCAGCTTCACGGCGCCTGGCTTCACCATGGTCTGGGCAGGTAAGGTAGGAAGTAGAAAATTAAGAAGGAATAGGATAGGGAAGAAGAAAAGAAAAGAGTTTAAAAAAGTAGTTTAAAAGTAAAGAAAAATAGCAGAAAAGACAAAAATATACAGCTAGGAAAAGAGAGGGATAGATAAGAAGCAAAATCGTTAAAAAAAAACTGAAAACAAGCAAAGGATGGCAAAGATAGCAAGAGGATTAAACACCATGCCCAGACACAGGAAATGAATGAAAAACAAGATGGCCGCCGCCCGTTCACGAGCGCGAAAGTAAGTTCCCACGAGATTTTCCTTGCGATCTCGTGCAAACTTGTACTCGCAATGCGCTAACTTCGCGAGATTATACATAGCGGGCGGAAACGGAACTACGTCACGCAAACAAAATGGCCGCGCCCGTACTCGACCTTGGGGTAAATTCGCGTGTTGCGCTGCAAGCGGCTCGCGAATACTGCAAAAAAACTCGCGAAACAACAAGCCGCAAAAAAATATAAAGCTCATTCGCACAAATTGGCGGCTTCCGCGGTCGGTTTCGCATGACGCCGCGCCTCGCGAATAGCGCGAAAAAAACGAAAAACGATTTTTGCAAAAGCAAAAGCAATGAGCAGGTGCAAAAGGTCAACCTCATCATTTGTAACGATTCCCTGTAGTGCTTCCTGAGGGGGCCCTCCAGAATTCGGTTGCCTGCTTGCAACTATTGTGTGACCCTGCTCTGACCTTAACTGTATGCCACAAAGGTCCTGATTTACAGCTAAGGGAGCAGACAAGCAGGTGCCAGGCTGGAACTTCAAATTCAGTGACACATTAATTAGCCCCTAATTCATTATTGTCAGTTGGGGCAGGGCAGGTGTTGTTAATAAACTAACCCCAAATTAATTCATGTCAGTTCAAGCAGGGCAGGTGGGCTTGCTTTTCCCCCCCATCTTCTACAGTGATGATGAACTAGAGGGTGGCATTGATGTAACAGAGGGTGGCATGGGTCAAAGAGAGGGTGGCAGTGGTGAAACAGAGGGTGCTGGGAGGCTGTGATGATGAACCAGACGTAGAAACAACATAGTCGCGACCGTTGCGAGCCGACAAGTAAGTTCGCAATTGCGAACTAGTACCAAATACTCGCGAACTGGCAGAAACACTTGCGAACACAAAAAAAAAAAATCTGCAAATTTGCGGGAATTCGCGGATCTTGCGGATTGCGAATTCGCAAATCCGCAAAATTCGCGAACGCCAGATTCGCAAAATTCGCCCATGCTTAGCCTAGACCTTCCAGACCCGCACCCCATTCACCAACACCATAGCAGACCACATTGCACCCCTCTCCAACGCCTGCAACTCCAAGGCACTCTTCAACATCATACAAAATTTCACCAGACCCCCCCAGCAAAACCTCTGACCTCCCTCCCTCCCAGGATCACAAGATTAGGACACTCTATGACAACTTCAACGAAGAGGACCAAGGCACCGACACAACACCTTCCACCACCAACTCCACTCAGCCAACCACCCTTGCCTTGACCCCTGTCACCACAGAAGACATCGCAAAGACCAAGAGGAGCGTAAACTCTGGAGCACCAACTGACCCCTGCCCACCACACATATTCCACAGGGCTGCCTCCACCATTGCACCAGAACTAGGAAGGACAATCAGCTACTGTACCCTCGAAACAGGCATGTTCCCTGATGACTGGATATACACAGAACTCAAACCCCTCCTCAAGAAGCCATCTGCAAACCCTTCCAATCCAACAACATCCTTGACATATCCCATTTCGGCTTCCACAGCAATCACAGCACTGAGACTGCCCTCATAGCGGCCATGGACGATATCCACAAATTCCTCGACCAAGGCCACACTGCAGGACTCATTCTACTAAACCTCTCAACAGCATTGACACAATCTCCCACCACACACTTGCTGCCAGACTCCACAATGCTGGCATGCAGGGAACTGCCCAAGACAGGATCTGCTCCTTCCTCACCAGCTGAACTCAAAGAATCAGACTACCACCCTTCCTCTCTGAACCCACAGAGATCAGATGCGGAGTACCCCAAGGATCCTCCCATAGTCCCTCACTCTTCACCATCTACATGGCCCCTCTCGCAACCATCATCAGAAAACACGGACTCAGCATAGTATCTTACACTACTGACACCCAACTCATCTGCTCCCTCACCAAGGAAGGAACCCGACAACACCAGGCACAACTTCCAGGAAAGAATGAAGGGCTTCGCAACCTAGATGAACAGCAGCTGCCTGAAGAAAACAGAAGTCCTCATCCTCAGATCCAGCCCCTCCATGAGGGATGACACCTGGTGGCCCTTAGCAACCCTCCTACACGCACGGACCATGCCTGAAACCTTAGCATCATACTCAACTCCTCCCTCACCATGAGACGACAGATCAACACTGTATCCTACATGCTTCAACACCCTCCGCATACTCCGCAAGACCTTCAAATGGATCCCCACTGAATCCAGGAAGACTGTCACACACGCATTTTTTCACAAGCAGGCTGGACTTCGGGAACGTCCCCTACACGGGAATCATCAAATATCTACTACTCAAACTCCAGACTGTCCAGAACACTGCTGGCAGACTCGTCCTCAGCATTCCATGACAAGACCACATCACCCACCACCTATTAGACCTTCACTTGCTCCCTGTCGAAAAAAGGGTGAACTTCAAGCTGCTCACACACACCTACAAAGTCCTCCACAACACCAGACCCCAGTACCTCAATGAAATAATCTCCTTCTAAGCCCCCAAGAGAAACCTCCGCTTCGCTGACCTAACCTTGGCCAAAATTGCCCGCATCCACAGAGCCAGAACGGGAGGCAGATCCTTCTCTTACATTGTGGCCAACACCTGGAACAAACGCCCCCTCAGCATCAGCTGAACCCCCACACTGCAAGTATTCAGGAAGAGCCCCGGGACCTGGATTTTTGGATGACTGGAGCTGCCCAAACCCCACCCACGCCTTAAGTCCCTCAAGGATGAGTAGTACGCTCTACGGATCCCTGATTGATTGATTGATTGATTGTATCTTGCACTACATTGCAGTACGTCAAGGCTTACACATTCCTCTGAACTCTCACCAAGGTCTTAATCTGTAGACTCAAGGCATTGTCCCAAATAGAGGGTAGGGTATGTAGGTACATGACCAGCTGGTTATCGCTTTTTCTTACACCCTTTATGTGGTTTCACTGTCTGTTTTCAATGATGATTGGTGGACATTTAATACTTGGTCCATAAATTCCATCTTGAAATTACTCTGTAAGTCATTCAAAATGTGTGTAAACAACATCTGTTGCAAAGTCAAAAGATAGGCCATGCAGCACATGTCTTCATATGATAGTAATTTGTGTGGGCAATGTCTCAAAGGACTCCATTGCCCTAGGGAAGTCATTGCATGTGTGAGATCTCTCCGGACAGTGGACATCTGAGAATGTGTCTGCGCCAAGTGTCACAATGAGTCCTTTAAAAGCATAGAGTCAGTCAGTTTTGGCAGTGTCTACACAATGGAAATTTTCAGATTTATGTGAAAAAGATACGTTTAGAAATAGATGTCATATTTTGAATTTTAGGTTACAAATACTTCAAACAATCATGAATGAATGAGGGTTTATATAGCGCGTATGAACCCGGAAGCATCCCAGCGCTAGAAACCAAGACAGCAGAGTCAGAGGTGGTGACAGGGAAGATGGGGGGGGGGGTTAGGGGAAGAGGTGGGTTTTCAGGAGTTTCCGGAATCGGAGATGGCAAGGTTCGCTCCTGAGGTTGAGGGGAAGGGCGTTCCACAGTTTGGTTGTGTTAACTGAGAATCGCCGACCTCCTATGCGTGCCTTTTTAACTCTGGGCACTGTGATTAGACGTTCATGATCTGAGCGGAGTGGCCTATTAGCTTTGTAGGGCACGACTAGGTTTTTGAGGATGGGGGGGCCCTTGTCCTGAAGTAGTTTATGTGCCAAACAAAGGGATTTAAACTTTATCCTTTCTCGTATTGGGGGCCAGTGCAGCAGTTTCAGCGCTGGTTTGGCTGATGATCTGGCCGGGGTGTCCGTGAGGAGCCATGCTGCGGCGTTCTGAATTTGTTGTAGTTTGTTGAGGGTGGATTCCGGAGCTCCAAGGAAGATGGTGTTGCTGTGATCCAGTCTAGACAGGATCAGTCCTTGGATGAGCAACTTGCGGGAGGACTGCGGGAGGAGGGGCAGGACTTTCCGGGCCGATCTGAGGAGGCCGAAGCAGGCTCCCGCTGTTTTTTTGGCTTGCGTCTTAAAGGGTAGGTCCTTTTCCATCCAGACCCCCAGACTTTTTATCTCCTTTTTAGGAGAAGGGGCTCTCCCAGACAGGTGGGCCAGATGTTCGGGGGCAGGGTGGATCCTTTGTGTCCTAGTAGCATGATCTCTGTCTTGGACCCATTAAGTTTTAGGGACGATTCACCCATCCAGGTGAATAGTTTTGATAGACAGGTGTGGAGGGTGGACGGTCTTTGGTCATTTTGGGATAGGGAGACGACAAGTTGGGTGCCGTCGGCATAGCTCACGATTTTAACTCCGAACGGGGCGACCACCTCCTCCAGTGGGGACATGTACACATTGAATAGGGTTGGGCTAAGGGAGGAGCCCTGTGGTACCCCGCCCTGGAGGGGAATCACCGCTGATCGGGTGTTACTCTCCCAAACCTGGAAGGTGCGATTGCTAAGAAATGACGTGAGCCAGGCCAGGGCAGTTCCAGTCACCCCTATGTCAGTTAGTCGCTGGATGAGGACCTGGTGGTTAACAGTGTCGAAGGCCGCACTAAGGTCCAGGAGGATCACTGCCACTGATCCTTGTGAGTCCATAATGCATCTGGCCTCCTCCACCACTGCCAGGAGGGTGGTGTCCGTACCCTGTCCTGGGCGAAAGCCAGTCTGCGAATTCCGGAGAAGGCTGTTTGTTTCCAAGAATTGGGAGAGTTTCTTGTTGACTAGCTTTTCCGTGACCTCGCTGATTCCGGGGAGAAGGGAGATTGGACTGCAGTTGGCCTGGTCCGAGGGGTCTAGGAGCGGCATTTTAAGAAGGGCTTTGACCATAGCTCTCTTCCAGCCGGGAGGGACCGTTCCTTGAAGCAGCGAGGAGTTGATGAGATCAGTGACAGGTGTGATGATTGTGGGAGCAACCATCTTAAGGATGCGCATGGGTACCGGGTCGCTAGGAGAGCCACTTTTAATGATAGCCAGTGTTTTGAGAACTTCTTCTACTGTCACATGTCCAAAGGTGTCCAGGTGGATGGCTGGTTTGGCCGGCTGAGGGTTCGTGTCTGATCTTAGATTGGCATGACAGTTAGTGTCTGCTCTGGGATTGACTTGGGGCAGAGTGGCAAGAATATTTTGAATCTTTTTGTCAAAATAGTTTGCCAATTTGTTGCATTTGTCCTCAGAGGTGTCATGGGTTGGGGGAGGGTCAGGCACTTTGAGCAGTTCCTTCATGATGAGGAAGGTTTCTCTGGCAGAGTTGGAGGACTTTTTGATTTTTTCATCGAAGAATTGCCTCTTGGTGTTACGCAGGGCCGTTTTGTATGTTCTCATGGCGGTGCGATATTCGTCTTTTCTGGATTTTGTTCCGTCTTTCCTCCATGAACGCTCCAGTTTTTTGCATTCTTTCCGTAGTAGTTTTAGCTCGGGTGTGTACCAAGGGGCGGGGTTAGCTCTCTTTTCCTTTTTCAGGGTGCTTTTTTAGGAAGAATAGAGTCGAGTGAGTGGGAGAGCCAGTTTTCAAATTGCGTATCTGCAATCACTGGGTCGAGTGCGGGGGGGGGGGTAGGACTGTTTCAGCATGGAGGTCCAGTCTTCAACCGAATGTTTGGACCAAATTCTATCCATGGTCCGCGTCTTAAGGGGTTGGGGTGGCGGGGCACTGATTTGCCAGGAAAGTGGTACCAAGAAGTGGTCTGTCCAAGGGAGCGGTGGGGGGGTGCAGTTCTGAGCTCGTGGATGTTGGTGAAAATTGGGTCAAGTAAGTGACCTTTGTTATGCGTCGCCTCGGAATTTACTAGTTTCAGTTCGTATGAGGTGAGGTCGAGGAAGGAGGTCGGACGCTACCGAGTCCTGGGGGTCATTGAGGTGGAGATTGAGATCTCCCAAGATCATGAAGTTGGGGGTGGAGGCTGCCAGTGTAGTAACGGTTTCTATTAGGGCACTGGAGAACCGGGTCGGGACTCCGGGTCGGCGGTATACGAGTAGGCCGGAGAGGGAGACTGTGGGTGAGACTTGTATAGCGAAATGGCAGCACTCACAGTCTTCGATGCCACCGTTTTTTGCTCTGCAGACAAATTTTTCCCTGGAAGTGGATTAAGAATCCATGGGGGAGGGCACTTACGATGTCGGCTTCCAAATTGGGGGTAAGCCACGTTTCCGTGAGGAAGAGTATGTCTGTCTTGTGGTCCTGAATAAGGAAATTTATCTCTAGAGAGTGTTTCGGGAGGGATCTGCAGTTCAGAAGGCCCAGTTGCAGGGCGTAGTAACCATCCCTATTGTGGGGTGAGCTGCATAGGTCGCAGTTAATGAAGGTTTTCTCCCCTTCGTGAATATAGCGGCAGTTAGCGTTTTTCGAGGGTCTGAGGGACAGGGGGTCTTCTTGAGTGTAGCTGTAGCGATCACTGGTGGTGTCGGGCATAGGTTCTGGGCCTAGGGTCGGCTGGGCCCGGACGGGCACAGACGGGCTTACCTTTGGCGCGCCTTCGGCGCGCTGACCGCGCGTCCGCTGAGCGCGTCCGCTGTGTGTCCGGTTCAGGCACATTTTGTAAGGGAGAAGGGGGTGTGGCCTCAGGAATGTGGGCGTGGCCTCACTTCCCTCTGTAATGGCGGCAGAAACTTTTCAGCGCGCCGCGGCAATGTTCAAGTCGGCTGCGCAGTGCAATTCGGCGAATGGAGGAGGGGGAGTGCTCTGGGCAAAGGTGATTCACACAGGTATCCTCATGCCTTACCCATGGCTTATATATGGCTTGCTGTGTGGTACAATGGGATTTTCACAATAGCTCTTACTAGCATATGCTACATTGGGTTGACAGGCAGCGATGAAAATGTATTGGTCCAATCACTGTACATTTTAGGCTTTGCACACCTGCCTGACCACAAAAGACATTGAGAATGGGACTGAAGTCCCCATCATCAAGAGCTCCAGCAAGGGAACTCCACCACACGTATCGCAAAGCAACTGCCATTCCCAGATCTGCCCAGTATCAAACCAATGCACTGTGGGCTGTAATTGAGGAGCTATATAGTATAAATCCAGACATGGAAGCTTCAGCCCCCCCTTCATCCAGGGGTATTCAAGTGTAGACAGGCTAACTCTTGTCCTCTCTGCGGTCCACAGCAACTCAACAACTAATTTGGCCAATTCTATGAAATATCTTCTAGGGACCTCTAACATGGCCCCTTGAAACATATACAAACAGTGCTGCTGGAAAACCATTTTCACCCATGCTAATTTCCTCTTCAGGGACAAGTGGAGGGTGTTCCAGAACTTCACTGTGGGTTTGAACCCCTCTAGCACCCTTCCTATATTCAGTACATTGCTTTTTTGAGAAACTAAATGCACATGCATAATCATAACCAATGAACTAAGGACCATATAAATATTGTATGCTATGGTAAGCTAATGGATTTTGCAATGTCCATGTATGGTATTATTTGCGTGTTGCATGTTATATCATGCATGCTCTTTGTCTGTGTTGTTTGTCATAACCTCTAATCTGTGTTGTGAAATAAAGTAAAGGCTAACATTGTGTCACTTGTCTTACTCAAAATTATACATATATATCCAATATGTACCAAACACAGATATATTCTCAACAATGGCATCTGGTTCCCTGATTACATATCGATGTAAAAAATATAGTTAACAAAATTGTCGATGGAAAAATATTGAATACTTGAATATCGACTCCCTATACTTAAACAGGTAAGTACAATAATATCGATGTAAAAAATATAGTTAACAAAAATATTGATGTAAAAATATCGAGTACAAAAATATCGACTCCTTATACTGAAACAGGTAAGTACAATAATATTGATTCAAAAATATCAAAGAAAAAATATAGATGTTAAAATATTGACTCAAAAAATATATATAACTTACATTAAATGTATTAAATATTATGAATATGTTTAACAAAATTAACTACATTTACTATATATTTTAACTAAATATAACAAATACACTTAATTTAAAAAAAATATAAACACAAAAATGTGTACATATACATATATTTACTTAAATGCATTTTATTAACTATTATCTTTCTTTAATTTATACACTTTTTAAATTATATCAAAATAAAATATTTACATATATTAATAATTAAAAATAAAATAAAACATTCTATAATTCATTAACACATAAAACTATTGAAAGAAAAATAAAACATGCATTTCACAGCACAATAAATAAAACAGTAGGGAAAATGTTGGATAGCGGAGGGGTAGAAATTACTATTCCCACTCCAGTGAGTGCAAAAGCAGGGAAAATGCTGGAGAGTGGAGGGGTAAAAATTACTATTCCCACTCCAGTGAGTGCAAAAGCAGGGAAAGTGTTGGATAGCGGAGGGGTAAAAATAACTATTCCCACTCCAGTGAGTGCAACAGCAGGGAAAGTTTAGGATAGCGGAGGGGTAAAAATTACTATCCCCACTCCAGTGAGTGCAAAAGCAGGGAAAGTGTTGGATAGCGGAGGGGTAAAAATTACTATTCCCACTCCAGTGAGTGCAACAGCAGGAAAAGTGTAGGATAGTGGAGGGGTAAACATTACTATTCCCACTCCAGTGAGTGCAACAGCAGGGAAAGTGTTGGTTAGCGGAGGGGTACAAATTACTATTCCCACACCAGTGAGTGCAAAAGCAGGGAAAGTGTTGGAAAGTGTTGGATAGCAGAGGGGTAAACATTTCTATTCCCACTCCAGTGAGTGCAACAGCAGGGAAAGTGTTGGTTAGCGGAGGGGTAAAAATTAATATTCCCACTCCAGTGAGTGCAAAAGCAGGGAAAGTGTTGGATAGCGGAGGGGTGAAAATTACTATTCCCACCCCAGTGAGTGCAACAGTAGTGAAAGTGCTGGATTCCACACCAATAAAAAAAATCTACATTTTTATTAAATATTATTTCCATTATTAACATAATTAATATTGAAATTTTAATATAATATTATTAAAAAACATAATAAACATTCATTAATTACAAATTGTTTAACGCTATAATATCCACAACACACGCCTACAAATAATATTAATTAGTGCAAAATTATTGACAAATAATTAATAATTTATCAATCAAAAATAAATTACTTCCCACCATTTAAACCTATAAACACAACACACACCTACAATTAATAATTAATTAATTTAAATTATTTCACAACTAATTATCAAACAATTATTAATACATTAGTTTACACATTTAACTCTATGACATCACAACTATACAATTATGAATATTTTTTTTTATTGAATACATGTCATATAATTAAATTACTTCCCTCCCTATTCCCCTATAAACCCACAACCCACTGCAGTACTAAAAACGCAAAATTCAATTTAAAAGAAATTATTAACAACTATAAATAATAAATAAAATCTATATAATTAAATTACTACCCACCCTATTCCCCTGGAAACCCACAACCCGCTACGGAACTTAAAACGCAAAATTCAATTAAAAAAAATATTAACTACTAAAATTTTAACACATATAATAAAAATACAAACAATTCTCATACAGAATACTAAAATATATAACATTAATAATAATTCGATATTTTTACCAACTATATTTTTGTAAACGATATTTAACACTTCGATATTTTTGCAATCGATATTACTTACCTAACAATCGATATTCTTCACCACGATATTTTTTCTATTGATATTTCTGACCCACAATATTTTTACCTCGATATTTATGTATATCGATATTTATACATCGATATTCTAGCTCTGCACGTGGCATATATGTCCTTTCCAAATTATATGTAGCTGTACTGAGTAAGCAGATATGATTTGCAGTTTACGGGACAAACAAAGCAGTTTTGAAATGCAAAATGTGGCCCTTGCCATGTACAGTGCCTGATGTTTCCAAGAAATATATTTTAAATTTGAATCACATCTTTGCAAAAGTTATCTCCAATGCCTTGTTTGAATAGCTCCAGCAAATTTGGAACGCATAGTGTATTTGCTATGCTATACAACAGATGACAGTTAATAGTAAGTGTAAGACAGTTGAGACTACACATTAGGGATTGAGGACTCCACACTTTAAAAGATAAACCTGGGCACACTTTTACGTGTGGAGATCGCCATCCTGACTGTGTACTATCTCCATTCGAAAACTAACATTAGAAGATTACTATGTGAAAATAACAGAAATCTCACATTACAATAAAGATGAAGGCGAGGTTTATAAATACTGAGGTTTATACTGACATAAATTGAGACATTCTCATTTCTTAAATTTATTTCTTAACATTATAGTGACATTACACCTACTTTTGCATTCGAACCACATACTATTGGTGAGTGAGATCAAGGAAACACAATATCAGCACTTACTTTATTTTGTCTCAACCTTGATTGGAAATTGGAAATTACCTACATAATAGTTTGCTAGAATTTTTAGTGGACCGGGCTGGCCAAGGACCTTCCGGACAGGACTAAGTATGGGCGAAATTTGCGAATTAGCGGTCCACGAATTCATGCGAAAGGGCATAAAAAATCTGCGAGTTCGCGAATTTCCCCGCGAACTTGCGGATTTTTGTGCCATTTGCACAAATATGTGACCACGTGTGCCTGTAACTTTGCCAGCACGCCAAAAGGCGCTGAGGTCCCTTGAGTAAGCTGGCCATTATAGTGGGGACGGGCAGGAAGACGTTTCAAACCGCTAGTGTGTGGTGGACGGGGCTAAACGGGCGGGGCTTCTATGCGAGTTCACATGCATCTTGTTTATAAAGGGTCAGAGACCAAGCAGAGCATCAGATGAGGAGAAAGCAGCCTTCTGGTCACAGAAGTTACACGGCGATGGCTCTCGGGAAACTCATGGATGCAAAAATACGTTTGGCACAGGACCCCAGAATCCTTCAGCTGTCCAAGATAGCTCTGCTGCGCGTGTTGGTACAAAGCCATTCTGATCCTGCTCAGTGGGTTCAGGCGCAAGCAGCTGCTGCTGCTGGATAATGTCCCATCTCATAGTAAACTGCCCCGTACAGGCATATGCTAGGGTGCAGTGGCATGCGGGTGCTCCACGCCTGGTACATAGGCATACCGATGCCAGGGGGGACACAAGTTTATTGGTGCTGTGTAGCTAGTTATGACTTTACATTTTACTGCACCAGATGGTGGTCCCACCTACATGGATCAGGAGCATCCAGGCACCAGACTTCATGGTGCAAGAGCATAATGGTGCTGTGTGGTACAGGTATATATGTACTGGGGGAAGGGGGCACTTAGCACAATGTGTGCTCACACCCAGAGGGCTCCCAGGCAATTGAGCACCAATGATTTTCACACAGAGGGCTACGGGGCAGTTCAGTAGCACGTGGGCTCACAACCCCTAGGCTGCTCAGCAGCACGGGGGTTCACACCCACAGGGCTCCCGGGCAGTTTAGCAGCACCACCCTCTGGTTCATCACTGCCACCCTCTGGTTCATCCCTGCCACCCTCTTGTTTACCACTGCCAGCCTCTGGTTCATCACTGCCACCCTCTGGTTCACTACTGCCACCCTCTGGTTCACCACTGTCACCCTCTGGTTCATCACTGTCACCCTCTGGTTCATCACTGCCACCCTCTGGCTCATCACATCACCCTCTGGTTCACCACTGCCACCCTCTGGTTCATCACTGTCACCCTCTGGTTCATCACTGCACCTTCTGGTTCATCACTGTCACCCTCTGGTTCATCACTGCCACCCTCTGGTTCATCACTGCCACCCTCTGGTTCACTACTGCCACCCTCTGGTTCATCACTGTCACCCTCTGGTTCATCACTGCCACCCTCTGGTTCACCACTGCCACCCTCTGGTTCATCACTGTCACCCTCTGGTTCATCACTGCCACCCTCTGGTTCACCCCTGCCACCCTCTGATTCATCACTGTCATCCTCTGGTTCATCACTGCCACCCTATGGTTCATCACAGCACCCTCTGGTTCACCACTGCAACCCTCTGGCTCATCACTGCCACCCTCTGGTTTATCACTGCCACCCTCTGGTTCACCACTGCCACCCTCTGGATCATCACTGCCACCCTCTGGTTCATCACTGCCACCCTCTGGTTTGCCACTGCCACCCTCTGGATCATCACTGTCACCCTCTGGATCATCACTGTCACCCTCTGGTTCATCACTGCCACCCTCTGGTTCACCACTGCCACCCTCTGGATCATCACTGTGTCCCTCTGGCGCATCACAGCACCCTCTGGTTCACCCCTGCCACCCTCTGGTTCATCACGGTCACCCTCTGGTTCATCACTGCCACCCTCTGGTTCACCACTGCCACCCTCTGGTTCACCACTGCCACCCTCTGATTCATCACTGCCACCCTCTGGTTCACCACTGCCACCCTCTGGTTCACCACTGTCACCCTCTGGTTCACCACTGTCACCCTCTGGTTCATCACAGCCACCCTCTGGTTCACCACTGCCACCCTCTGGTTCACCCCTGCAACCCTCTGGTTCATCTGGTTCACCCCCGCCACCCTCTGGTTTATCACTGCCACCCTCTGGTTCACCACTGCCACCCTCTGGTTCACAACTGCCACCCTCTGGTTCATCACAGCACCCTCTGGTTTACCACTGCTACCCTCTGGTTCACCCCTGCCACCATCTGGTTCATCACTGCCACCCTCTGGTTCACCACTGCCACCCTCTGTTTCACCACTGCCATCCTCTGGTTCACCACTGCCATCCCCTGGTTCATCACTGTCACCCTCTGGTTCACCACTGCCAACCTCTCGTTCATCACTGCCACCCTCTGGTTCACAACTGCCACCCTCTGTTTCATCACTGTCACCCTCTGGTTCATCACTGCCTACCTCTGTTTCATCACAGCACCCTCTGGTTCACAACTGCCACCATCTGGTTCACCACTGACATCCCCTGGTTCACCACTGCCACTCTCTGGTTCATCACTGCCACCCTCTGGTTTACCACTGCCACCCTCTGGTTCATCACTGTCACCCTCTGGTTCATCACTGCCACCCTCTGGTTCATCACAGCCACCCTCTGGTTCATCACTTCCACCCTCTGGTTCATCAGAGCACCCTCTGATTCACCACTGACACCCTCTGGTTCACCACTGCTACCCTCTGGTTCATCACAGCACCCGCTGGTTCACCACTGCACCTTCTGGTTCATCACAGCACCCTCTGGTTCACCAATGTAGATTATGGGGAGAAAGCACACCTGCCCCTTCTCAACCGGGGCTGGTTAATGTGTTACTGAATTTGAGCTTCAAGTCCGGCACCTGCTTCCTTATCTGTACGTGCTTCCAGTTGTGGTTTCATTTTTGTGACAGCCAGGAGCATTGTCCCATACTTGTAACTATGCTCTGACCCTGCTTCGAAGGTCAGAGCAGGGTCAGAGAATATTTGCAATTAGGCAACAACTCTGGAGGCGCCGCTCAGGAAGCACTTACAGGGCTACAGCAGGTGCCCAAGTTGAAGTTAATTTCTTTGTAACCATTTTGTAAATGGTTACAAAGAATTTAGCTTCAACTTGGGCACCTGCTGTGACCCTGTAAGTGCTTCATGTACTTCAGTTTTTGAAAATCCATCCCGCACGCGATTTTGCGGATTTTTCTGCAATTTCGCAAGATTCGTGGACCGCGAAATCGCAGAAAATCCGCAAATTCCGCGAACGGAATGGATTTTACGCCCATGCTTAGACAGGACCTGGGGCACACTAGGACTCTCACCGGGCATGGCTTCTGGATACCACCAGCGAGTAGGAGGTAGAGGGAGACCAAGCAACAAGCAGGGGTAGTGCGACCACTCGGACAGAGACATTGCCATCAAAATCAACAGCTCAGAGGAAGGCTGATGAGTCTGAAGTGGGGGGCATTGAGAGGGACAGCCAAAGTCGGAAGAGAGGACTAGTGTGGGTTTCTCCTGGCACACAAAAACTAGAAATTGAGATAGTATCCTCTGATCAGGCCGTAACACCATCTGGACCTGCCACCGACCTCTATGTTTCCCTTGTAACCCCTGTGTGTGAAGCTCCCGTGGGATGTCTGGTCCTGCATCAGTCAAACACACTGAGTACACAGGTGTGGATGATCTGGACATCATCATCAAAGAGGACACTGGACAGTATTTATAGTAATTTATTTTTACTAAATCGTTTTACAACTAATATTTTGAATCAAATATATAATATTTTTCCAAACCATCTCTCTGCCTTGTATTTTCCATTATATATGTTAAGTTCAGAGTAGTGAAGTCTACATCTAGAGGGGTTTTGCTATACTTTCAACATGATACCTTGTAACACGGATGGTCCTACAAATCAACATGACATACTCACACACATTTATAATACCATATGTGTCTACTACCAGAGTAAACATTTGACCATAATTAAATATTAATCAAATCAGGATAGAAGTATTGATTGTGCAAATAATTCAGGCCCCCAGGTACCGGATTTTGTCTCAGGGCAGCTCAACAAGTAACCTTGCTGCGCTGCCTATGTCAAAGTGAAAGGGCAGAATGGCACCGTATGTATGCAACGTGGAGAATTACTGTTCTTTCTTCATGCAGTTGTTTTGGTAGCCTAGTGGCAATGTAGGCTCCCTTGCACCATTGTGTAAGGATGAGTCCTTTGCATTCAAGATCATTTGTGTGTAGGAAGGGACACCTTCCTGCACAGAAACAATCCTAAAAGGAGTTTACACTTTCTATGTGTGAGTAGAAGGCAGCACACATAGAAAGAAGAAAAAACGAGGAGAAATAAATATATTTCATCCTGATAATGCCTCACCTCAGGAGGCATGAGAATTTTTTTTCCCAGGTTTACATGAGTTTTTAAATCTGGAGCAGCATTAAAATCCATGGGTGTTGTTTGGGAAAACCACTACAACACCCATTGAACGCCTCCCGAGAGCAGAGTAAGGTGAATCAATGATTTTCATTGCATCACCTTACACAAAATACATGAGGCCACTCAAAGCCAAGCAGAGTGGCTTTGTGTTGCTTCATAAATCTGATTCAGAGCCCTGCATTACGCATATACCACTTTACATGGTGCAAAAGTAATGCAAGGCTCTCATAAATAACTCTTTCAGTTTATTTACATATCTTTTGAGTATTTCCATAAATACAGTGGCCATGGGGATCTCTTTTGTTACGCTGCAAATGTGGTGATGTGGATCTCTGTGAGTTAGTGCTCATTCTAGGTTTGTGGCAATGTGTGGGTGGGTGTTGTACATCTGCCTGTGCAGTTGGGTTAGTTTGCTCAGCTGAAGCTGGGCCTATGGACTAACAACATTATCAGTAAGGGCTATTGTCCAAAATTCAGTGGTGCTTGATGTCCCCCTGGCACCCCTGCCCAGCATGCAGGCCTTAGAGAGCATCATTGCACTCAACAAAGATGAGGAAGACACACAAAACACTGGTGAGACAGGTAGGCTTTCGGGAATAGTGGCCATGTTGGAAGTGGCCTCTACTTAATGTCCTGCCCCACTTATGAAAACTGCTTGATGATCGTGAGACTCATCACTTCAGCAGCCTGCTCCTGCTTCTCCCCGAACTGGCGGTCTTCGGCAGCCTAACTGATCTGGCGATCAGAGTGACAAAGAGCAAAACTTGATAACACTTAACTTGCCGATAACACACCTTGCTGCATGCATTGATTACCGAATACTTACTTGGCAATTTGGACATTTCTTTGTTACTTGTAAAAGAAAAGAAAGGAGAGTTAGCAATCGCTATCAAAGACATAGCATTCTGAACATTGTATGATTACATTTTTATTTTTGCTATGGTGCATTTAGTTGTAATACATATTGTCATGCACTAATTTGGCTAATGCATGATCACATTAAACTATTGATTATTGGGGGCACTATCTTGGCAACTTAGCATATCGCCCAAAATATTTAACTTCTGGTCAATTACTCTTGGCAATTATGCACCATGACTGAATTGTTCAATCTGTGGTGCACTACTCTTAGCAAACCCTGAGGTTCAATGAACCATAACCCGTGCTGCAAAGATTCATCAAATCCTCACAATTAACAAACTCTTAACCCTGATGCAATTATTTGCCATGTTGCAATAATGTTTGGTGAAGAAAGAAGTTTGACAAATCTATAATGTGCTCATTAACATTGTGATTTACCGTTGTATCTAATAATGTGTACAGTGTGATGCAACCTATTCTGTCGTGCTTCTATGACTTTCGAGTACTAAGTAACCCTTGGCGGTGATTCTGCTCCTCTCACGGGCTTTGCAGAGTTTCCCGCACTCCATGTTATGTGGAGCTTGCAGAGTTCTAAAAAACTCCACTTCGTGCGGCGGAGCAGTTTTTTTTCCTCGCTCGCGTTCACCAACGTCAAGTTGTCGAGCGCGAGCGAGGAAAACCCACCTCCCGGTTGGCGAGCGCAAGGGTGAAAAATAAACCTCCCAGGGAGATTTCTCACTGTGGGGGGTCATGTTTATTCATTGCGAGTGGTCGCATATGCACGGGACCGCTCGCGTTGAGAAACTACCCGTTCGTGTTGAGAAAGCTGCTGCTTGAGTAAAAATCTACTCGAGCGGCAGAAAAGGTAAGCTTGGGCTGTGCATAGTGCTGTTCGCAATGATTGCACAGTGCGGACAATCATCCGGCACTGTGCAATCACCGCGTACTGCATTTTTCTACCGTACTCTGTCCCTTACGGAGCTCTGCGTAGTGCGAAAGAGTATTTTTTGCACTTTGCGTAGCTCCGTGTAGTGCAACTCGGCGAAATCCGTCCAGGTTAGTACTAAGGTTTAGTACGTTAACTGACTAACACCAACTACATCTGCACCATTAAGTCCAAGACAAAAGAGTGCCATTATATTATCGGTAGGTGACGTTTCAGGGGATTATTGGGGATAAAGGAGTGTTCACAACCTAATCAGATTTTGCCATTTTAGGCCATACCAAGGGCGCTTTAACATGAGGGGGGTCCAGGTACAGGAAAGTATGTGCCTGTACTCGTGGGGGACATGCCTGTACAGGTGGGGGGTGCCTGTACAGGTAGGGGGTGCCTATATGGTGGGATGGGCCTCTAAACATGGGGGACATGCCTGCACAGGAGAGGGGATGCTTGTAAAGGTGTGCGGGATGCCTGTACTAGGGGCAGGGTGCCTGTTTGTGGGTTGCCTGTACAGAGAGGAGGGTGGCTGTACAGGCTTTGCCTGTACAGGTGGGGGGCCTGTACAGGGTGAAGTGCCTGTACAGGTGGGGGGCCTGTACAGGATGAAGTGCCTGTGTAGGTGGGGCAGCCTGTGCAGGTGGGGGGCCTGTACAGGGGGAAGTGCCTGTGTAGGTTGGGAGGCCTGTGCAGGTGAAGGGTCACCACCATGTCTGTACACTTTGGGGGACACCTGGCCAGGTGGTGGAACAGGTGGCTGGGTGGGGTGCAGGCAGGGGTGTTGGGTCACCCCCATGAGTTGACAGTGAAGGAAAACCTTGAAAAATACCCTCCATCATTTTCATGTCGAAGTCTTGCACTTTTCCCTATAGAGAGATATTTTATCATGGTGTATACTCATGTCATGGCAAGATTCCAGAATATTGTCCATGACATGGGTCTGCCAGTCAATTGTCTGAATGATTTCCTTTAGTGAGTCGGAAATGTTAGACAGAGTAACCCCTATTGTATGAATGTTCTGCCTCACAATAGACTGTTGTTGGCAAAAATCTACCTCCCACTGGCCAACGTGAGCATCTGCCATCCCCTTTGGATGGGACACTCTCTGATATGACCATCAGGTCCACCAGCACAGGGAGGAGATGGCAGGTGGGAGGCTGTGGGGTGAGATTAGTGCTTAGGGAATACCTGGTCCTCACAAAGGGTGGTATGTCCTTCAGAGGCTTGGGAGAAGGCCTGGTATGCACTGTAATTGGAGGAGTGTGTAGGAGAAGCAACACATTAATTTTGGACATGAGGGCTGTGAGGAGGTGATTGTGGTGTTGGGGATGTGAACTCTGTGGCTGGTTGGCTGACTGCTGGAAACAAGCAGTCCTAAAAAAGGGAGCGGAGGTACAGTGATGACTGGACCTTATGTTGCCTTCAGTCTTTTGGCCAGTGGGCCCACAATACACTCCCCCTTCTCCATGTCCTACTCCGGGACCATCACCTGCTCATCTTCGTGCCCCTCATCCTTGTCTTGTTGAGCAGTGCTGGCCACCTACGTTGCTGCTCGGAGGAGAATCGGGTCCTTTCCTCGTATTGCCTGCTGCCCTCTGCTGGTGGATGGTTCAGCTTCATCAAGCACCTAAAAGACAGTCGTTGCAACATCTAAAGTGTTTGCTATAGTATATCATGTGTTATAACACAACCGTTTGAAAAATAATTATTTGCATCTATCTGAAGTTCCACTTGTGATCTGGTTTGTGTATATCTACATGTGAACGCAGAATGTAGCATTGAGGTGTTCAATGAAAATGTGCAATGCCAAATCACACACACCAGCTCCATCCACCGATCTGTGTGGTTTTGATAACCATATGATGTAAGGTGCTTAACCTGGTTCCTTGATTGTATGGCAGAAGATATAATCAACTATCTAGCAGCTGCAGACGGAATTGACACCAGCATGAATAAGAAGTGAACATGCAAAATAAACACAGACATTACAGATTATGGTGGAAACATATTCAAACCAACATTAGATGCTCAGTATAAGTGGCTAAATCTGTAAAATTATGTTCCCAATGAATTGCTTATTTTAAACTCTTTGGGACCTAATTGTTTACAACACTATAAGGCACATTTACCAGATGGATGGATGCTAGCAGGTATGACTGCTGCAGCCAGAAGGTCTTCCAAATCCCTGGGTGAGGTACTTCGGATGTCTGTGGTACTCCTGGCAGCAGCAGTTCTTAGGATATTGTGACTTGTAGTGTAATAGACAAAATGAAATGCATGAGACTAGAGTTCACCATGAATATTTACAGAAACTTAAAGTGACTTCCATAATCATATTTTAACTTCATAGTAAACATTTTTCTTATAAATACATTGTTTAAACATCACAAATTGCATGGCACTACAGTAAGGTTGTCATCCCATGCAGTAGGTTGGGTGCATGGTGGAGAGGATGTCCTTATCAAGTGGTGTGAGATGGAGCTGGGTTCCAGTTTGTCCACCAGGAATAGCTCTGGCCACCTCTATTCTGCCTCACCTGTATTCTCTCATCCTACCACTTCTATATGATAGCAGTGATGGGCTGAACTTCCTCCCCCAATGCACTGACTACATTAGATCTGCTGCCATAGGGCTGCCTTCTGTGTTGCACTGCTGAGGTATGGAGAAACACCATGCAGCTTATTGTAGTTGCCCACTAAATTTCTGGTTATCATCTGTGTCTCTTCCTCTGTGAAGTTGTTCTTCCTACTGATATTCAACCTGCTGACACTTGATAAAGCAAGGTGCAGAGCAGCCAAGTGAAGCATTTGTTTGGAAAAAACAGAGCCTTGGATGTGCACAGCTTTTATGTTTTGGCATTGCATGGGGTGCAGGTGGCTTTAATTGCATGTGTATGAAATTACACTTTCCCCTTCCCAAACGTGGAGCTTCCAGCTCGAGTGCAGATCCTCTGCAGGCTTAAAGATACAACCTTGTAAATCCCTTTGTGAATTCCAAAAAGTGGTAAAGTTAGACTTTTGGTCTGAGTTAGACTCATGGTCAAACTTTACCTTTGTGAATAGACCCCTGAGTCTTTACTTTTCCTGTGAGTAACTAGGCCAGTCTCAAACCCATGAAAACAATATATATGCTGGCCAGATCATACAGAGCCCAGCATTTACTCAGACCAGGACTTCTGACTAAGCATGGGCGGAAAATCCGTTCCGCTCGTGGATTTTGCGGATTTTCGGTAAATTCGCAATGCGCGAACGCTCGCGAATTTACCGAAAATCCGCAAATTCGCACGCAGCGGATTTTTTTTTCTTGGTGATACAATTTTGCGGCGGCGGCGTTCACTTACCGTCATTCAGCGTTTGCCGAGTTGTTTTTCTCGATATTTTGCGAGTGCTGCGTCATTTTGGATCTTGCTGCGGGATTCCGCGGGAGTTTGACGACGCATCGCGAGAGTTCGCAATTGCGAACATGTAGGTGCGGCGGGCAGCAACAATCTCGCACTCGCGAAATTACAAAATTTGCAATTCTGCACAAGAAATCCACTAGCAAGCAGCATAGACCTTCTGAAAATGATGATTTTTATCAGAATAACTCCTCAGGTTGACATTTGCCTGCACTTTTTTGGATTTGAGGCCTTTTGACTTTCTTTGGATCACTTTTGGATTAGAAATCAACTTTCACAATTAAGTTTGTTTGGGGCATTACAGTTGCTGTTCTGCAGAAAAACGAGTTTTGCTAAACTGAAAGCACTCAGCAGGTGCAAAAGTTCAAACTCATCATTAGTAATAGTAACCATTCCCTGTAGTGCTTCCTGACTGGGGCCCCTGCAGAGTTCAATTGCTAGTTGCAACAATTCTTTGACCCTGCTCTGACCCTCACAGCAGGCTCATAGAATAGCTACAAGTAGGCCACAAAGGTCCTGGAAAAAAAATTGCACTGCAACAGAAAGCAAATTACAGATAAGGAAGCAGGTGCCAGACTGGAATTTTAAAACAGTGACACATTAATAAATCAACCCCAAATTAATTCATGTCAGTTGAAGCAGGGCAGGTGTGCTTGCTTTTCCCCCCCATAATCTACAGTGATGATGAACCAGAGGGTGGCATTGATGTACCAGAGGGTGGTATGGGTGAAACAGAGGGTGGCAGTGGTGAAACAGAGGGTGCTGGGTACCTGTGATGATGAACCAGACGCAGAAACAACATATTTGCGACCGTTGCGAGCCGACAAGTAAGTTCGCAATTGCGAACTGGTACAAAACCCTCGCAAACTGGCAGAAACCCTTGCGAACACAAAAAAAACCAAATTTGCGAGAATTCGCAGATTTTGCGGATTGCGAGTTCGCAAATACGCAAATTAGCGAATGCCAGATTCGCAAAATTCGCCCATGCTTACTTCTGACTTTATTTGCCAGGAATGCCCCCATTGGGATGACCTAAAGAGTCATTGTAGTTTAAAGTAATTGTTAGTGGTACCTACAGGCAACTACCAGCACAAACGAAGTACTTGGATCTCATCGTTCTTGATGTTGTTCCTTCTTTTAATATTTCCTGTCCTGCCTCCAACATATGACTCATTTGACTTGAAATACCACAATATTTTATGGACGTAGTGAAGAGGATTTATCCAATATAGGTTTTATCAACTATGCCTAATGCAGTGGTTTGTTCTTCCAACATACATGTTCATTATGTCCCCTCAGTCCAGGTCTTTACATTCTGGTTTAGGTAGTGGCTTGGGTGCTCTCCAGGACCATAAGTCAATGTGGCTACCCTATATTCCTCAGAATATGGGCATATTACTGTATAGATAGCAGTAATTCAGATGGGTTCATTTGAAACAAAAACGTTAAGAACCTTAATAAAGAGGAGATACTGGACCTCTCTGTGTCAACAAACCAAACAAAATAATAAAACAAACTGAATTCATAAGTTTCTCACAAATGATTAAACATATGTTGTTTGTGACACAACTCAAAAGAACAGTTATTATACACTTGTCCTCTATACTCAGCAATGATGTGGGGCAGTAGTTGTGATTCTGGAAGGAAATTGTATAGTATCTATACAAGGAAAACAGTATAGCTTGATATCACAAATTAAATATTGTCAACATGATGTAAACACTCAAATTCCCAGTTTTGCTTTATTGTAATAAACTAATATCCATGTTTGACCTGTTAAGAATAGTTTTGAGAAGAATTGGGTCTTCATGAGGACCAAGATCACAGATTCAACCTAAAACCGGAGTATTCTTGTCACTGAATGACAATCATTTCCAAATCATGCATGGTTACATGTAGTTCAACTGCATCCGTCATAGTAACAACATTTTGTAGATAATGTTGATGGGCCATTGTTGTCCCCATTCATAGTTTGAACAGTTTTGGGTCAACTCTTCTCCACAACACTACTGCATGCGCTATCCTGATAGAACTGTATATGGCTGCTCCATAAAGTTCCTTTAGGATTACCAGAGCAGGAGCATTTCTATAAACTATAGACCTGCTGCTCCTCACAGAGACCCTACTGAACCCCGCATTAGAACCAGACATCATCACCATCAACCTGGCTGCAAGATTGCAAGGCAAGACAGAATGCACAAGCCTGGAGGCAAAATCGCAATCATTCACAAGATCACCATCAGCTGCTCAATTGTGGTGGGCACTTACATGGAACACCTGTCATTCAAGCTGCACATCTCTGCCAACTTCACCCTGAATACCACTCACATTTACAGATCATGGGTTCCTGTTTCAACTTCTACATTATCAGCCACAATTTTGCAATGCCAATCATCCTTGACGGAAGCAATTATATCCTACTTGAATACCAAAAATTCCGCCTGGAAGACCCTGCTGACCCCCAACTTGAAAACACTCCTTGATGCCCTTGGAAACCTGGATCACTTCCATCAAATTAAAGGATCTACAGATGCTGTCGGATACCTTCTAGACCCCATCTTGTCCTCCTTTGACAGCATCAAAGTCAAAGAGCCCACACTTTTAACTGGGACCGATCACACCCATCAATACTGTATTCCCGTCTTATTCAAATGCACATGAAACACCACCTATACAGCCTGCCACAAAAGAAACAACATCCTGGACAGGGACTTCTGCTCTTAACACCCATTGCAGCCCCCATCCTTCTGGAACTCTCTGTGGCATTTGCCATTGTCTCCCACACTATTGTCATCTAATGCCTAAATGAAATCAGAATACAAGTCAACGGGCTCTGCTGGATTTGATCCTTCCTGACTGGCAGGACCCAGTCTGTAAGCCTGACACCCTTCACCTTAGACACCTGCATCCTCATATGTGGAGTCCCACAAGGATCTTTCCTCAGCCCAACCCTCTTCAACTTACATAATCTCTCTGGCTAGCGTCATCCGCTCTCAAGACATGAACATTCTCTTCTACACTGGCAACACCCAACTCATCCTCTCCATCACTGGCATGATGCCCAGCAACCAGAACAAGTTGTGTGACCAACAAGTGGCTGAATGAAGTTCTACTCTCTGAAGCTAAACACTGAGAAAACTGAAGTTGTGATTTTCTGGAAGAGCTCCTCACTGTGGGACTCCCCCTGGTGCCCTTAAAAACTAGGTCCGACACCCATCCTCGCCACCTATGATCATCATTGAGTGCAAACTCGACACAACCACCCAAGTCAATGCCATCACTGCCTCATGGTTCCATACACTAAAACTGCTAAGGAAGATATCCAAATGGCTCCCAAACAAGACCTGTATAGCTGTCACCCACCTCGCCACCAGCAAGCTAGAGTGTGCGAACACCCTTTAAGCCAGGATCAAGAAACATCTCACCAGAAGGCTGCAGTCCATTCAGAACTCAGTAGTCAGACTCACTCTCAACCTCCCATACCACACACAAATCTCTTCTCCAAGGAGCTACACTGGAAACCCAAACACAAACTAGCACAAATCAAACATGTGCTGTACCCTGTACATAGCGACAGAGGTAGCCTTGTAGTATTTCCAAGTCTTCCTTATTGGTTCCATGTCCAGTTAGCCTCTTTCTTAGTCCAGTCAGCTCTGGTCAAGTACCAGCCTCACCAGGAGCAGCCCTGCATAGCTGCTCAGCTCATCTCTAACTGTCACCACTCATCACTCAGGCACCCAGGCATTTCACGCATCACAGTCACACCAACATTCCGTAACCAACTCACACTCTGGCTGAGAAGCTAGGAGGACCTAGGCTGGTTTACATGTAATACACATTGCATCTGCTTTCACAATGCTGCCAGAAATCTCCCTTAAGCTGTACTCCTACTAGCATAGATCTGGCGGTTTAGCCTTCTCCTACATCACTGCTAAAGTATGGAACACCTTGCTGCCTCCTCGCTTCTTAAATTCCACAAAAAGCTGAAGACCTGGCTCTTGGAGTACCATATTAAGCCCTAAGACAGGCTAGTCTCACACTTGCTCAGCACCAGGGTACCATCCTGTGTGATATTGAGCTTCACAAATCAACATAACATAGCATCTATTGTTTATGTTTATGTTTGTGAGTTTTGTAGAGCGCATAGCTTACCAAGGGCTTCCCAGGGCTATGGAGCAGGAGTGAGCATGATCCGGGGGCTCAGCCTGGGATTAATCACGTTCTCAGTTTCTTTCTGAAGGCCGTTTCATCTATGATGAGGCTTAAATCTGTGGGCATGGAGTTCAACAGTTTACTAGATGCGTAAATGATCTTCCTCCACATCTGGATCACCAAACCCTAGTGGTTTTGGCCAGGTGATCTGAAGAGGATCTTAGGGCTCTTTCTGGAGTATAGGATGTGATCAGGGCCCTTATTCGAGTTTGTCCTTTTTCATTTAGGGCCTTGAGTGCGATGCACAGAACTTTGAACTTGATCCTGGCCTGCACTGGCAGCCAATGGTGTGATTTCAGAGCCTTTCCCGCTGATTTGTGTCTTGGTGTGTTTTTGAGTAATCAGGCTTCCACATTTTGTACCACCTGTAATCTATGCAGCATGCATTTGGGTGACCCCAAGAAGAGTGAGTTTGTGTAATCCAGGCACGAGACCACCAGAGCCTTATCATTGTTCTCTGGGCGTCCTCTGGAATGAGGTCCATAATTTCTTGGAGCATCCTCAAGATTCCAAACAGGTGGCTGCAGTTTCCTGGCTTGGATCTACATGGTGAGGTTGTGGTCTAGGCACATTCCTAGGTTCTTTCTGGAGTTCTTATACCCAGGGGGATGTCCTAGTTCTTTTGGCCAGTTCATAGTGATTTGAGGTGACAACTTGTTACCTAGGAACATAAGTTCTGTTTTGTCCCAGTTTAGTTTTAACCTACTGCATGTTTTCCGACTGGCTACCTTTTCCATGCAGGGAGATGCTAGGTTGTGTTTGGAGACTGTATTGCCGTATTGTAGTCTGCTAATGCTGAAAAGCTGCCTTGCAATTTTAACTCTTCTTCAATTCACTTTTGTATACACAAATATGCTTCATACAATGGCACCAACTTCTATGGGGCACTGGAGTGCGATAAACAGAAATATTTCAGCTGAGGCTCGAGCAGTGATGCTTTCTGCTCATCTTAGCAATTCATATGTGTTTGAGAGTTATTGCTAGTTTGACAAAATAATGTAACCACAAGAAGTGTGGGGACTTCAAGTGCATAGAGGTTCTTATTGTGATGGGCAGTAAGCTTTCAGCAAGATCCATTTCTTTTCAAGATGCTTGCCTTTCTTTGCAGTGGTATTCTGAAATCTGTACATAAAATGCAGTCTCCACCTCTTCAGCACCTCACAGGTTAACCTATTCATTGCTGTCCAGAATTACAAAATGTTACCTACTTGACAAGTCGCCTTTTGTATTGTGTGACTACCTTTTTTACTGCTTCATCTGCATGTAAACCAAATATAAACCTTGTTTGCCTATTTAATGGAAGTGTACTATTGTATTGTTTTATGAAAGTGTATTATTGCGTTCACGAAGAACTGACATGTATTGACAATGACAATTCTTTTGACTTTTGAATATTGTATCGAAAATATGTTTTCACGAGGCTTTGCGATCACTAAAGAGAGGTATAGCAGGGTCAACTGCAGCACAACCTTTTTTGGCTCACCACAAGTAGATTGAAAATATAGGAGTGTATCTGAGAGTGCATATGAGAGTGTGTGTGAAAGTGTGTATGAGAGTGTGTAAGATAAAGCATAGGAAAGTGGATCTGTGTCAGAAACTGTCAGTTCAGGTGATTTCCTTTGCTTGGCACCAACACTTAATTCCCAACACTGTGTTGCTGGAATATGAATTCAGCTTGAAAAAAACAAAAGACAACAAGCATTTGGTAAAACAGGAACAGTTGGTTTAATTAAACACTTTGACTGGTAAACAACCACAAAAACGGGTCTGAGGATTGTCACAACATACATTTGTTCTGAGTGCATTTATTTACAGTCTTTGGAGCATTGTAAAATGATTTAGATCTTATTTTAAAGAAAGGAATGCAATGATAGTTAATGCAGGTGGGTCCCAACCTTGCATAGACATAATGAGGGCCAGTAGGTGAAGTGTCCAGATATCCGACATGGGGGGGCGCATGATCGCTGCATGCTTTGTGTGTGCTGTGCTCTGATTGGCTCAGTGTTCCTAACTTCATGTGGCATGTAGTGTTCTGCCTATTTCTGGGACTAATCTGGGACTTTCCTATTCACATGTTTGTCCAGCTGGTTATTTGTCACCCTAGTTGCGATCTGTCAATCAGTAGCCCCTGACATAGGTCACTGGCCCTACCTGACCATTTATTTATTTATTTATGAATCTTGTAGAGCGCGCGGCTACCCCCATCGGGGGTGTCCCGGCGCTAAAACTGTAGGCAGGAAAAGGAGGGTCTATCTAAATTGATGAAAATAGCCACGTTTTTAAACGGCCACGGAACAGTGCTTCGGATGGGGCAAATCTGAGGTCTAAAGGTAAGCTGTTCCAATATTTGGCAGCGATGACTGCAAAGGCTCTGCCACCCATTCTTGTGCGGCGGTAACGTGGAACAATCATGAGACGTAGATTGTTGGAGCGTAAGTCTCTGACTGAGTGAGATATTATCAATCTCTTTCTTGAATATTCTGGTCCGGTTCCGTTCAGAGCTCGGAAAGCAAGAATGAGCGTTTTAAACTTGATACGGCTGGCCATAGGAAGCCAGTGAAGCTCTTTGCGAAACGCTGAGATCGGATGCCGGAAAGGGATATTGCCAATCAGTCTTGCTGCCGCATTTTGAACTACTTGAAGGCGTTCAATTTGGTACAGAGGGGCCCCAGCATAGAGACTGTTGGCATAATCCAAATGGGAGGTTATTAAAGCCTGAGTAACCGTTCTGCGCGCATCCATCGGCAGAAATGGGAAGATCTTTCTCATCATCTTTAATTTTCCAAAACAAGCTGCAGTAACCTTGTTAATTTGAGGGCTACAGGAGAGCGTGTCGTCGAACTGGAACCCCAGATTGCGGGCGGTGTGCACCGGGATGGGGGGGGGGGGTTGAGTACCGTTGGCCACCAAAGTGTGGGGGGTATAGTCATTTTTTGATTAAAAAACAGGACCTCCGTCTTGTCGGTCTTAAGTCGAAGATGGTTAAAAGCCATCCAAGAGCAGATTTCGCCCAAACAGTGACGAAAGCTGGAGAGGCTGGAGTCAGAGTGATCTCTAAAGGAGAATATCAGCTGTGTATCATCAGCATAAGAGATCACTCTGACCCCACATGCTTCCACTACCTTGGCCAAAGGGGCCAGGTAGACATTAAAGAATAGTGGGCTCAGGGCTGAGCCCTGCGGGACTCCACAAACAAGAGGTTTGCACCCAGATTTAAACGGTCTGAGAAGACCATGTATTTCTTGCTCAAGGATGATGGAGAGGTCATCTCGGAAGATTTCAACAACAGTGATTTGATCTTGTTTTTGAATATGCATGTATCGTTGCATAAATTGACATCAATATTAACATTCCACTCTCTAGTTTAAATTTTAGCTGCGTCATTTACCCCATACTTTATGACAGTCACATTGTTGAGGGCTTGCTGTATTTCATTTTTGATTACAACCTTATTTGCATTCTACCCAATTTGAGGACTGTGTCTACAGCAGGAAACCCACAATTGTTGGAATCCACACAAAAACATTTCAAGAATGGGAAATGGCTGTTTAAATGTACACAGTCCAGCAAACTAAAACGGTATACAGGCAAGCCAGCCTTTATCCTGATTTGGGGCAACTCCCTGCTTACGCATGTCCTTTTGCAATTAATGCAGTGTTTGGATGGCAAGTGTGAGCGTCCTGTAATCTGTGTCATTGCTTCGGCGATAGTACAGCAGGATGCACCAATATTGTCACAAACATCTCCCTCCATTGTGGTCTTCAAGTCAAACACATACCAGTGTTCTTTCACCATTTGGGGGATAGCTCTTAGTGCTCCCTTGATTCCAGTAAGCCAAGCTCAGTACTGTTCATCATTTTCAGCAGCTCTCATCTGGTTATTTGTAACCAGCAGGTGTCCACTTTAGTCTGCACGGTGAAAATGGGTACAGACCCTACTGCATTTACTTGTGTGTCAGAAAACAGTCTGAATTCTACCATGCGTTATCGCTGTGTGTACTGTATGTTGTACTCTGAAAGGCTGAGTGTTCTTAGCTTCACATGGCATCTAACTTTATAGTGTCTTGGAACACACACACCTCTCCAGCCATTTGTGCATTACTGGGGCCAATTGCCTGGGACCATTGGGGTGTTGCTATCTGTGGGACTAATCTGGGTTTTTCCTGTTTGCATGCTTGTACGGCTGGTTCTATGCCACCCACCTGTGATCTGTCAGTCAGTAGTCCCAGGCCTAGGTTGTAGGACCTGCCTGACCAGGTATTTCATTCTCAGGGTTAATTGAGAAGTCATCTCAGGAGATTTCAACAACAGTGACTTGATCTTGTTTTTGAATGTGCATGTATCGTTGCTTAAATTGACATCATTATTAACAACCAGCACTAATTGCATTCTAGTACATAGTGGCAGTCTGTCTAGTTTTGAGAAGAGCAAAACAACAGTGTTTAGTAATTCAAGATGCATTAAAAATAAAGAATACTTGCCATCAAAGCCATACTTATTGCTTTGGGCAGCCTGGAATAGTCTGAATTGTCACACTTGTAGGAGTGTGATGGTTAGTACTTGTGTTGATACTGTCTTTGGCAGTGCTGGCATGAGCAGTGGGTAGTGCAAGCTGCAGAGTCCTCCTATGTAGGGTCCTGGCACTTACGTTTTTACACTCTATGCACTGGAAAGTATGTGAGAGTATATGAGAGTGTCAGATAGGGTATGTTTGAGTGTGAGCGAGAGTGTGTGAGTGTTTGGGTGAGTGTATGGGAGATTATGTTTGACTGTACATGGCAGCGTACATAACAGTGAGAAAGTGTATGTGGGAGTGTATGTGAATGCATTTTAGAATGTGTCGATGTTATGCTTGCAATTATGCTGCTAGCTAGGAGCAGGAGGTAATTGGTAGCATATGGATGAAACCAGACATGGCGGGTTGGTTGAGGTATTCCCCGTGGCTAATTGCAGAATGTAGGCCTGGAAATACTGGAGGTACTTTTTGGCATATATTAGCATCCATTGCAAAATGGGGATGCTCTGCTTCCATATTGGAGGTAATGCATTGCTTAAGATGGGGCATCCATGGCAAAATGACGCTATTTTTGAACGGACCTTGCCTACGAGGAGATTTCGCTCATTTTCCAGGGATTACCATCACAGCTTGCCGGACCCGCTGCGCGGGTCCCGCTTCGCGGCTCAGAGGTGTTGTCAGCGAAGCTGGGGCAGAGTCTTCGAGTTTGCTGGAGGCAGGGGCAGGACTGACAGCAGGGCTACGAGCGGTGACGCAGGGACTCAGTTTACCAGGAGTCCCTGCAGGATTCAATCACCTCCCTGCTTGCCACGCCCCCCCGACATAGGGATAACAAAAAGCCCAGTGCTCTTGTTGACTGTGGGACGCTATTTTTGAACGGACCTTGCCCACGAGGAGATTTCGCTCATTTTCCAGGGATTACCATCACAGCTTGCCGGACCCGCTTCGCGTCTCAGAGGTGTTGTCAGCGGAGCTGGGGCAGAGTCTTCAAGTTTGCTGGAGGCGGGGGCAGGACTGACAGCAGGGCTGCGAGCGGTGACGCAGGGACTCAGTTTACCAAGAGTCCCTGCAGGATTCAATCACCAGCACCTGGGCCGCTCTCCCTGCTTGCCACGCCCCCCGACATAGGGATAACAAAAAGCCCAGTGCTCTTGTTGACTGTGGGACGCTATTTTTGAACGGACCTTGCCTACGAGGAGATTTTGCTCATTTTCCAGGGATTACCATCACAGCTTGCCGCACCCGCTTCGCGTCTCAGAGGTGTTGTCAGCGGAGCTGGGGCAGAGTCTTCAAGTTTGCTGGAGGCGGGGGCAGGACTGACAGCAGGGCTGCGAGCGGTGACGCAGGGACTCAGTTTACCAAGAGTCCCTGCAGGATTCAATCACCAGCACCTGGGCCGCTCTCCCTGCTTGCCACGCCCCCGACATAGGGATAACAAAAAGCTCAGTGCTCTTGTTGACTGTGGGACGCTATTTTTGAACGGACCTTGCCTACGAGGAGATTTTGCTCATTTTCCAGGGATTACCATCACAGCTTGCCGGACCCGCTGCGCGGGTCCCGCTTCGCGGCTCAGAGGTGTTGTCACAGGAGCTGGGGCAGAGTCTTCGAGTTTGCTGGAGGCGGGGGCAGGACTGACAGCAGGGCTGCGAGCGGTGATGCAGGGACTCAATTTACCAGGAGTCCCTGCAGGATTCAATCACCAGCACCTGGGCCGCTCACCCTGCTTGCCACGCCCCCTACATAGGGATAACAAAAAGCCCAGTGCTCTTGTTGACTGTGGGACGCTATTTTTGAACGGACCTTGCCCACGAGGAGATTTCGCTCATTTTCCAGGGATTACCATCACAGCTTGCCGGACCCGCTGCGCGGGTCCCGCTTCGCGGCTCAGAGGTGTTGTCAGCGGAGCTGGGGCAGAGTCTTCAAGTTTGCTGGAGGCGGGGGCAGGACTGACAGCAGGGCTGCGAGCGGTGATGCAGGGACTCAGTTTACCAAGAGTCCCTGCAGGATTCAATCACCAGCACCTGGGCCGCTCTCCCTGCTTGCCGCGCCCACGACATAGGGATAACAAAAAGCCCAGTGCTCTTGTTGACTGTGGGACGCTATTTTTGAACGGACCTTGCCTACGAGGAGATTTCGCTAATTTTCCAGGGATTACCATCACAACTTGCCGGACCCGCTGCGTGGGTCCCGCTTCGCGGCTCAGAGGTGTTGTCAGAGGAGCTGGGGCAGAGTCTTCGAGTTTGCTGGAGGCGGGGGCAGGACTGACAGCAGGGCTGTGAGCGGTGATGCAGGGACTCAGTTTACCAGGAGTCCCTGCAGGATTCAATCGCCAGCACCTGGGCCGCTCTCCCTGCTTGCCACGCCCCCGACCATCGCCCTTCCTTCATAACAGGCTTAGTAGCCCGCTGCGCGGGAGCGACCCAGGAGAAGCCCGGGACAAGGGCGGGGCCGTTTTGTGGCCGTTCGGAGGCCGAAGGAGGCTGGGCTGGGCCACTCCCCCTGGCTCTTCTATAAGATTATTCCCGGATCAACAACTACTCTCAAGTAAGATCTATCATCATTCATTCCGTTACATCGTGTAAATTTGACTTGGGAATTTGAACACTGCGGTTAATACTGAGGGGTTTGCCTTAGTTAATTGCTAAAATGCCTGCTCCACCTAACAAAAGGCTGACAGATACTAAGACTTCTTTACCCAGTCTTACAGTGTTAGACCGCATGCTTCAGAAGACCATAGTGGTGGTGGCAAACGCCATTGAACATACTGAGCGACGACTCTCACTACCCGTCGGATCTCTACCCCTTTTGTCAATAGCTGACACCTCAATAATTACGAACAATACAATGGACAATACTACTATGGACTCCCTTTGTGTTCCATCCTTTGTATCTCTGCCAGTTGTACAGCAGGTCATTGGTAATTCTAATGGAGATATTACTAACGATAATGCTACCCAGAATGCACAGCCTTTGACCTCAACTAGCGTATTAGATCCCACCTTTCCTATGCACTCCAAACGCTCTTCTATGGGAATGATCAAACATGTCAGTAGTCCACAAGAAGCTGATAAAAAGGGCGATATTAGCATTCCGCTCCAGCTGAGGGAGCAAGACAAATCATCCGACTGTAACACTAATACCTCAAATGCAGATTCATTACTAGAAATCTCTTCTGCTGAGGAGAGACCCCACCTCTGACTCCATAGTTGATAAATAAACAAATATGAATCTGGCTTCTGTAAACCGGCCAAAAAAGAGGAAACGCAGGGGGGGTACTCAACAAGGTCGAACCACAAAACTGCTAGGCCTTGCCCATAACCCATTAAGGACTGAGTGGGTGGTTCATGACATTGCAAAATATTTATTGGGAAACATAGAGCACCTAGTTAGGTCCCTAATACTTCGGCTAACTCACAGGGGAAAAATCATATCAGAAAAGCTGGGGGAAATTAAAACTTCGATACAGAGGAATGCTGATCAAACCAGGGAATTATTTACAAGTACCTACAAACACCATAAAAGTCTGTTAGTTCCATCAGTGTCCTCTAAGGGAGACAAAAAAGTAGTAAGGAAGCACAAAACTCATCAGCAAAGGGATCCAAGGCTGCTAATAATACAGCCAAGGTACAAACAAATGTTGTAAGTGAAAAAGGGGGAGGATCTGTACCGGAACAAAAAAAATCAGACAGTAATCAAACCAATATAGTTGCCCCAAAAGAAAATAAGAGTAACCAAAACTATAATCCACCCAGAGTATCTAAGAGGAATGTAGCTCTTCCGCCTCAGGCAGCACCTTTTGTAGTAATCATGACAGGGGTACCTGAACTAGAAGATGGTAAACGAGAAAACTTCCATACTCTGAAGAACAAGGTTATACATTGGTTGGCAAATAATAGACCATTGCCACCTAACCTGAAAGGGAAAATATTGAATGTGAGAAGGGTCAGGTGGTTGGGTCGTAGACCAAAGGATCAAAAAGGGGATGTGATTATCATAAATTTTAGAGATCATAGAGTCTCCAAATACATTGGGGAATGGTATGATGGGAGAGACGGGGAGGGAATCACAACCAGAGACCTGACCTATTTTTACCCACAATCATTGCTGAGAAGACCAGTACATCCCCCACCAACCCGAGGCCGTGACTTTCCCACATATGGTTTTAATGTCCCCACATTCAACCGCTACTCCATGTTTGAAGGGATGGAAGGGATTGACTGAATGAGTGGTAGGACCTTGAGCGACACCCCAGCCAAAATAGTTGGCTATAAAATTAAATGTCCGGGGAAAAATGACAGGGAGGATAACGATGAGGTAACTCCCCCACCTAGGGAGGATAGTCCCAGGACTATGCAGATATCTAAAAAACATCAGTCTGAGGATAAAGGAGAAAAAGTCTTAGAAGTAAACACAAATAAGGTAAACCCTATCTCAGGTATAATTAAGTTAATTTC